>NC_081405.1:424516197-425716197 GCF_030272615.1 Cryptomeria japonica | reverse complement strand
TAAACAACAAAGTTTCTGGTCTAAACAACAGAGTTTCTAGTCCAAACAATAGCTCTCTTGGTCTAAACAATAGAGTTCTTGATCTAAACAATAGAGTTCTTGGTATAAACAATAGCTCTTCTGGTCTAATTGTCAGCTCTCTTGGTCTAAATGTCATCTCTCTTGGTCTTAGCAACAACTATTTTGGGTTGAATGTCAAATTGCTCATGTTTCAACACTAGATCTCCAAGTTTGCACTTGCTAGGTCTAAATATCAGTTATCTGAGTCTGAAAATCAAAAAGTTGGGTCAAAATAACAATCTCCTAAGTCCAAACACCAAATTTGCTGAGTCTAAACATCATTGTTTTGAACTTTAGAGTCACTGCATTGCAAAACAGTGTTTATGGTATGTCCCTCAGTGTTCCTGGTCATTTTGTCAGTATTTTTGGTCAATATAGCAGCATTTTTGGTTAGTATAGCAGTATTTCTAGTCTGTTCCTCAGTAGTTTTGGTTAGTTTGTCAGCGTTTCTGGTCTTTTTCTCAATGTTTCGGGTTATTTTGTCAGTGTTTATGGTCAGTATAGCAGCGTTTCTAGTCATTTTGTTAGCATTTCTAATAAACTACACTAAAATTTGAAAAGAAAAACAACCCATTTCTCAGACAGTCAAACATAGAGACTAGGTCATCTTCTCGGGTCACTCAGTCAAGGTATCTTCTATCAAAACATATTCAAGACTAGAAACATTAAGGTTCTCAAGTATTCATCTCCAACAAGTTCAAGATCTAACATCTCAACGTGTGACATCACATTTTCTTTGATAATCTGATCATTCAAGCATAGTTTCTTATTAGGATCTATCATCCTTTATCACAAAACTACAATGCTTGATCAAATTAACCTCGTTCTCTATCATAGGATATATCATTCCTATTGAACTTGGTCATATCAAAAATCACAAAATTTTCACTCCAAACTAAGATCGAAAAACTTGCAAACTAGCAAATACTTGAATGACCATTTCGTGTCTTATTAATCTATCATATTTACCTCAACAATTGATAACTTATTATAACACATTATACAGGATTTAAACCTTGCAAAACATTCAGAACACATGTATGCCCATTTTAACCAGGGCTCAGAGACGAAAGATCGAAAAACCAGAAATAGAAACACTTGAAATGGTAGAAGATCATGAGGAAATGACATGAGGAAATGAAATACAAGAAGAGGAGGTAACTAATCAACACATCAAAGAAATCAAACAAGATCCTAAATTTGATAAATTCATGGAGAAAATATTGGAGGGTGAAAAAGAAAAATACTTCCTAATGTTAGCAAAGTCTGGTGCTAAACTTCCCCAAGATTTTGACGTGAACAATTTAAGACAAAGGGGGGGATCAAGTGACACTTGCGATGACAATGAGAAAAATGAAGAAATTTTCAGTGGCAAAAAGGATGACACAATAATTCCTGAGGATACAATAATTCATGAGGATGCACAAAGAACCAATGAATACACACGAAGAACTCATGATGATACAAGAAGGAATCGTGATGATACAAGAAAAGGTCATGATCACACAAGAACTCATGATGATACGAGGAGAAATTATGTTGATAATCCTCTCTTATCTCTCACACAACAAATACAAACTCTCCAAATGCAAATCCATGATATACAAAGAGGAACCACTAAGAAGTATTCCCTTCAGGAAATATGTCCTTACCCATTTGACAGAAATCTAAACATGATACCATTTCCTACAAGTTGTGAAACTCCTGGATATGATAAATATAATGGAAGCACAGATCCCCAAGATCATATACAAGAATTTTGCACAATGAGTATGGAGTTTGCACATGAGGATACATACCTGATGCGATTATTTCCAAAGAGCTTAAGTGGACCAGCTATGGAATGGTTCTCCATTTTTCCACCTAGAATTAGATCATTCATGGAATTGGTGGATAAGTTTGTTTCACAATCCTCTTACAACATACAACATGAGGTCACAATGCTAGACCTATGTAATACTAAACAAAAGAGTGGAGAACCTTTCATGATGTTTCTACAGATATGGAGACGGTTAGCTTCACGATATCCACATACGGTGCTAGAATATGAGAAAATGGACATATTCATCGACAACTTAAATGATCAAATGAGTTATAATCTAAAAATCAATATCATCAAAGTTTTGAAAAGATGATTGATAATGGAATCAGAATGGAGGAAACCATGATAAAGAAGGGTGAGTTGAAGCTATGCAAAGGAGTTAATCCTCCTAACAGTAATACTAGCAACAACAACAATGATAAGCCCAAATTTTGGAACAAAAATTGAAATGTCGTCAATGATGGGATAGTTGATAACAACAATGTAAAACTAAAGCAACCGGTTTTCAATTTATCCAATCACTCAGTTGTAGTGCAACAGAACAACAATCACCAAAAATCAACCTAAAATGACAACCATTATTGTGATTTCCATCGAAACAAAGGACACCAAACAGATGCTTGTCAACGGTTAAAATATTTCATCCAAGATTTGATTGATAATGGAGTGATAACTATGGATGGACATACGACAAATGAATCTCACACAACTTTCAAAACTCTGCTTCCTAACTATGAGAAGGGTGAATCGTCAGCAGTGCATAATGGTAAAGGTAAAGCAAAGGTGAATTATGCTCATGCAATGACAATGTGGTAAATGTGATTGTGGTTAAAGAAAAATAACATCAAGAACGTGCTCATGCTATCACAAGAAGCAAAGCCAAAGTTGTTTTGTCGAGTCCTACAACTAACACGTCATCCACTTCAAAAAAATACAGTCTAGTGGATCGATTACAAAAAACTCTCGCACAAATATTCGTCTTAGAACTTTTAAGGCTTTCATCTGCACAAAGAAATTCTAAAAAAGAGCATTAGTAGATACAACAGTGTCCAAAGATCTTGATTAGATCAATTCCAAACCATGGTGGGACACCTCACAACACCTCACTGCTTATCATTCATCGAAGAAGACAACATGTCCTTGCAACACCCCCATAACACTCCCTTGCATATCGAAGTCCTCATTCATAAGACGTGCGTTAAACATATCCTAATAGATGGGGGAGTTGGCTTAAACATTTGCTCATTGAGTCTTGTCCGTGCTCTAGGTTATTCTGAAGATGCAGTTGATCCCCAAAAAAAGATCACAATCAAAGCATACGATGAAGAACAACATTCCTCTAAAGGAATTATGATATTACCCATCAGAGTGGGACCTTTGTAGAAAGACATAGCATGCCAAGTTCTAGACTTGGATCTATCATACAACATACTCTTGGGAAGACCTTGGATAAATGACATAAAAGTTGTTACATCAACATATCATCAGTGCCTGAAATTTCCCTACAATGGGTAGGAAATCACGATCTCAGCAAATTCAAATCCATTTCAGTACTGTAGTAATCTAAAACCAGCTCAAGAGGTCATTGTTCCTCATAATAGAAAGGCATCATCTTTGAACACACAATCCAAAGAAAAATAATTTGCCTCAATTTTGTCAAGTATGGAAAAATAAATGTAGCTAAGAGATCGAGGGAATGAAGAATATTCGCTATCACAATTACCACTTTCTCCTAAATCCTATAGAAAACCATCAAACTCTAAACAACAATCAATTGTGAAACATCTTCCAATATTTGATGGAGCATTTATTAGTGTTGGGACCTTATCAAAGAAACAAAAGACAAAGATGTGCTACAGTGGCTATACAAGGATGAAGAAGTCCAACAAAACATCAACAATGTCAGAATACCTATAGAAAAATATGGAAAAGGATTTAACATTCTTGAGAAAATGGGATACACTAGAACAGGTCCTATAGAAAAATGAAAAGAAAGTATCACGGAACCTATCCAACCTCATACTCAACAGGCTATAGACAAATCAGGCTTAGGGTATGGACAAGTTACTCTACCAAAGGACACATCTTCTAGCCAACAACAAGATGAATATGAAAACGGACAAGAAAAACTAGCAATTGAAAGGGAAGAAACATCTGCCAAGCAACGAGAACAAACAAACATGAAATGGCAAAAGAAGCAAGCTTTTAATCAATAGGAAAAATAAACTAAAGGCACTTCCCAAGCCGAGTTAACTCCTAATCAAAACAAACAAGAAGCTAGTGCAAATCAAGAAGAGCTGATAGCAAGGTTGACATAACTCTATATCAGCCCAGAGGAAGCTGAATATGAGAGAAGAAAAGATATAGCAATAAAATAGAAGAAATAAATCAAACGCTATATGAACAAATCTGCAGATTGCAAGCTGCAAGTGAGATAGATTCTAATGAATGGGAATGGGATTCCTATCATTCTGAACAATCAGGTAAAGAAACTTGCTTTGAAGAAGATGTAGGTGTCAATGTAGTTCATGTGTATGTGGGGCAAACGTTAGGAACTAGCACACTTGAATTAGAATCCCATTCGATTGACTTGGACTTATCGAGGACGATCAGGAGCTACTTGCGAGGGATCATTTTGATGAGAGTATCATTCTAGACATTGAAATACATATCAAAAATTTTGACATCTCTACCATGACCCTTAATACCTTCGAAGCATCTCAATTTGAGGACCCCTTATCTCTAATCTATCGTGAACTTATTGACTGGGAAAATGAAAGACATACTGCTATTGATACCTTTCCTAATGACCATGCCATATCCTTATATCTTAATGCAATCGCACCCACAACAACTTTCACCAGGAATTTCAACAACACATCTTCCAGTCAAGTGGGTGCCAAATCTCCCGGCCTCAAAAAGGAAAATAAAGAAAACAATATTAGGTCTAATACTGAAAACCATTTATTGCCAACATTAAACTAGGAACAAGTAAAAAGAAAGGACGCATCTAACGGTGAAAACCTCTTCGAGGCACCATAAGATGGGAGATTTGACACCTTACCTGAATACTATCAAGAAAGGTCATCCATATTGATCGAACCAACAGAGGCATTTAACATTGGGACAACAGAGCAACCAAAGATTCTACATCCAACAACTTCTCTATTAGAACAAGAAATGCAACAATATATGGAATTCTTCAAATGATGACAAATTAATTTCGCCTGGTCATATGCAGACATGTCAGGGTTGGATCCAGATCTTATTATTCATCACTTAAATGTCAACCTAGGAGCCAAACCAGTTAAAACGAAATTAAGGAAGATGCATCCTCATATCGTTCTTCTTGTCAAAGAAGAACTAAAGAAATTACTGGATGTAGGATTCATCAAACCTGTAGCATATCCTCAATGGGTATCAAAAATCATTCTTGTTTCCAAACTAGATAAAAGTATTAGAGTATGTACAGACTTCAGAGATCTTAATAATGCATGTCCAAAGGATGACTTTCCTTTGCCTAACATTGACATCATTGTGGATTTAATTGTTGGACACTTCATATTTTCTCTAATTGATGGTTTCTCTAATACAATCAGATTAAAATAGCACCCGAAGATCAAGAAAAGACAACTTTCACATGTCGCTGGGGTAGTTTTTGTTGGAACGTCATTCCTTTTGGATTAAAGAATGCATGTGCTACATATCAGAGAGCAATGACAACGATATTACATGACATGATGCATACATTCATGGAAGATTATGTGGATGACATATTGGCAAAATCATACAACAGAGAAGAACATATAGGAATACTGGAAAAGATCTTTGTCCGGTTAGAACAATACAAGCTACAACTCAATCCCAATAAATGTGCCTTTGGTGTCACTTTAGGCAAGCTATTGGGATACATTGTTTTAGCTAGGGGTATCGAAGTAGATCCAACCAAGGTCAAAGCAATCATGAAAATGGCATCTCTCAGGAATATCAGTCAACTCAAATCACTGCAAGGAAGACTACAGTTAATCAAAAGATTTGTTGCTCAGCTAGCAGATAAATGTCAACCATTTACTCATCTATTGCACAAGAATGTCCATTTCAAATGGGATAATCAATGTGAAGAAGCATTCAATAAAATCAAATACTATCTCATGCAACCACTAGTCCTAATGTCACCAATTCAAGGAAAGTCGTTGTTAATATATGTATCAGCCACTGAAGTATCATTAGGAGTTATGCTCGCACAACAGGACAATGAAGGAAAAGAATGATCTATTTACTACATCAATAGAACATTAGTAGGATATGAGCTCAACTATTCACCAACAGAAAAACCATGCTTGGCGGTAGTCTTTGCTTCTCAAAAATTGAAACACTATCTACTATCTCACTCCATCAAGTTGATTGCTAAAATCGATCCATTGAAGTATTTTCTCAGCAAGGTGACATTAAAAGGATGATTAGAAAAATGGATCATGATCCTAAGCGAGTTTGATATTGAGTATGTGGACAAAAAAACTATCAAGGAGCAAGTCATTGCAGACCAACTAGCAGAGGCACCGCTTCAAGATGTTCATTCTTTACACATTGAATTTCCAGATGTTGATATCCTAATGGTCACCACAAATACATGGCAATTGTACTTTGATGGTTCATATACACAACATGGATCAGGAGCAGGCATTCTATTCATCACACCACAAGGTCATGCAATTCCAAAGGTGTATAAATTAAGTTTTCCATGCACCAACAATACAACAAAATATGAAGCTTTGGTCACAGGTATCAAGATGACCATAGAGTGGAACATTACACAACTTCAAGTCTTTGGAGACTCTCAGCTCGTCATCAATCAAATTAATGATGATTATCAAACAAAGGATGAAAAGCTAATGCCTTATAAGAATATGGTTGATGATGTTAAGAAATACTTTGATGAAATAACTTTTGAGAAGATTTTGAGGAATGACACCAAATCAGCAGATGGCATGGCAACACTTGCTTCTCTACTTTAGACACAGGAAAATCAAGAGCGTTACGAATTCCTGGTGGAAGAATTGTTTTACCCTACTCATAATTGTCCTGATTCCCAAACTATATGTCACCTTGTTGGGCATGATTCCTCCCGCTGTGGCCAAATTTATACATACTTGAAAGATAACACCCTCTCTCCTGACTTGTCAAAAAACCAAAAGAGAAATTTCATTCGCCAATTCTCCCATTATACTCTTGTCGTGGATAACCTTTTTAAACGAGGTCTGGACGGTACTCTTTTAAGATGTCTCGAGCAAGAAGAATCTGAGAAGGCCTTAAATGAAGTACATAATGATATTTGTGGCACTCATTCAAGTGGTCTTACCCTTTCGAAAAAAATCACATGCTTGGGCTATTATTGGCCAACTATGGAACAAGATTCTTTTCAGATAGCTAAAACATGCAAATAATGTTAGATCCATAGAAATTTAATTCATGCACCAACACAAGAACTTCATGTTTTGGCAACATCTTGGCCTTTCTGCCAATGGAGTCTTGATCTAGTAGGAAAGATAAATCCTCCTTCATCCAATGGTCACAAATTCATCCTCCTTCATCTAATGGTCACAAATTCATCCTTGTAGCTATAGAATATTCTAAAAAATGGATTGAGGTAGTACCTCTCAAAAATATCACAGGAAAACAAATTGTTGCATTTATCTTGAACTACATCATATGTCGCTTTGGCATACCCATGACCATTATCATTGATAATGGGCGACCGTTCAAGAACCATGATGTACAAAAGCTTTGTGAGAAATTTCAGATCCAACATAGATTCTCCACGCCCTACTATCTACAAGGGAATGGACAAGCAGAAGCATCAAACAAAACAATTTTTTAAATCCTCAAAAAGATAGTGAATGATGCTGGCAAAGATTGGCATATTCAATTGAACCCTACTCTATGGGCCTATCATACTAGTATCCGCACACCAATAGGCACTGCAACTTTCTCTCTTGTCTATGGATCAAAAGCAATATTGTTAATAGAAGTAGATATGCCTTCTCTATGAGTGTCATTAAAAGATCTTATCCCATATGAAGAATGAGTATTTAGATTGCAAGAGTTAAAATTGATCCATGAACGAAGATAAAATGCCTTTGATCATTTAAAGGTGTATTAGCAAAGAATGTGTCGAAGTTATAATCACAAGATCAAACCACAAGCCTTTCAAGTTGGAGAACTAGTACTAAAGGAAAATCCATGAAACCAATCAGATCGAGAAAAGAAAGAGAAGTTTGAACCAAACTGGTTAGGTTCATTTGTGGTCACAACAGTATTTGGGTCAAAAGCATATTAGCTATCAACACAGGATGGGGATCAACTTGAGGAACCCATCAATAACATGCATATGAAGAAGTTTTATGTCTGAAAAGGTAGAAAATCCAAAAACAGTGGACAAGCAGAAAAATCCAAAAACAATGGAAAAGCAGAAAAATCAAAAACAATGAAAAAACAGAAAAATAAAAAACAGTGAAAAAGCAAAAAATTAAAAATAGTGGAAAAGCAGAAAAATAAAAAACAGTGAAAAAGTAGAAAAAACAAAAAAAGTGAAAAAGCATAAAAATACAAAACAACGAAAACGGTAAAAAAATAAATAAATAAATCAAATATGAGAAAAAGTGCAATAATAACAGATGGTGAAAACCTGGCAAACAGACGCCATATGTCAGCTAGCTCTTCCATCTATTGGTTCATGCATCCTTCCGCTTCCATTCATTTCCATCAGCGTTGTTCATATCCATAATAAAGCCTTTATACATACGTAGACATCGCGGGTGGTTTCTCACCATGGTTTGGATCATTGTATTTATCATAATAAAGTTTGTTTCTAGACTAGGGGCAAAATCCTGAACCTAGCTGGGAGCAAAAAAATTCATCGTTTTGAGCTTAATCCAATAGTTAGGCAACACTTGTCATGCAAAAAACTGAGACACATCCAACATTGAACACAAGATCAAATTGTCAACCATCAACTATCAACTATTATTCTAAACATGACAAACACTTATCAATGGATGATATCTTTTGACTAATGATTTTAACACTTTGACAATAATGGTTCAACTATTTTCACTATCATGATCTCTGAGTGACTCCAGGATGTCTTTGACTAGAGGAACAAGGAAGGAACATGATATTTTCTTGTCTACTGTCTATACATTAATCGTTAATATATGCAAAGTTATCTCATGACATGATCATCAGAGTATTATCGAAGACATTACAGATTTGCATATAGAAATGGTTAACACTACCTGTTTTACGCAAGCAACACGCAGGTCATCTTGGTTCAATTATACCTCGATGCTTGTGTTAACTTGCAATATCAAAACCCAAGAAAGTAGTGCTCAGGTCATCATGGGTCAATTATACCATTGATGTTTGCACTCACTTCCCACATTTTAAAGGCTCAATGATGATACAAAGCAATGACCACATGATCGGTCCAATCGCAGCATTGCATTTCATTTTGCATTTGCATTTGCATTTCATTTTGTATGGGATCACAAAAGCTCATCTTTTACAAGGCCAAAGGCTTCAACATGGTGTTATCTCTTTTATTACGTGATTGAGTGCATTGGACATTAACCAAAATAATCAATTCATTCATCCTACATGATAAGTTCATTCATCTCATGTAACCATTGCATACTAAGACATTATTCATATAAAACATCCAATCATTCATTCATTTAGTTAGATCATTGCATTGCATCCATCTCATATTAACATGCATGAAAACAAAAATCATAAAAACATCATGAAAATCGAAAGCATTGCATTGCACATACATCACATATTACTTATAAGAATCAACATCCATATTCACATTTGCATAACATCATGTCAATACTACATCATCATTTAAGAAGCATACATCCATCATCTAGAATCCATAAACAAATTGAAAATAAAGCATACATCATGAAAGTAACTGCACAACATAATCATATAGCACATAGAATGCATCCATAATCTCATAGGTCATGTCGTGAATAGAATTGACTGCATATCATATCATCACCAAGATCAATGTCCAAGGTAAAATGATATCACAAAAATATATGAGATGCATCACAAATATACATCGCGGGAATCATCAATATCTCATCACAAAAGGTGTGTACATTAATGGATCAATGTCTCATATCAGTGTGACCACTAGGACGCGAAGTGAAACTCTGTCCTGATGTGGCAGGCCTGGTAACACCAGCCGATACCCCTGTACCTGGGTCCCCACCTGGGAGATCTCTCTAAAGTGGCCCTATCACTCCTCGACTCTCAGAATGGCTCTGTCTCGATCTCTTGTTCTGCTATAAAAATAATGGAGCCCTTCGATCAGTAGCAATAGTAGTATGGTATAAGGTCCTGTAATACTCAGCCTCTCAGATCACCTGGCGCATCATCTTCAGGGCAACCTTCCCTAAAATAGACTCTCCTTACATCTATACCTGTGTCTCGACCTACTGACACTTATCCCTAGTTGCATCTCTCTTGGCCATGAGAGAGGTCATTCGGGCCTCTACCTGGACAATCTAGGCATGTGCTTGTGTCTGTACCTATGACATATGTGCCTGTGCCTGTACATGTAACTGTGTCATCTGGACCTCTAGCTGGGCTATCTAAGAGTCCCTCTCTGCTAGTCGGCTCTCTAGTTGTTGAACCTAACCATGCAAGTCAGTAATATGAGCCTACTACTGATGAGATGACATCCTAATGAGGATTTGTCGAGATGTCTCAGCCTATGGCTTCTCAACCTGTGATACTCCCATAGGTACCTACTCAATCCGGGGAACCTCCTGCTCTAGGACCTGATGCCCCTGATCCACTAGACCTAATCTCCTCCATCTGACCACCTGGGTCATCCAATCCATATATACATCTCTAGCAGATCTAAAATTGTTGGCTCCTAGTGTTCCTACCACTGCCACTACTCGACCATCTCCCCCATCATCATCTCCTCCATCATCATCTCCTCTATCATCATCTCCTCTATCATCATCTCTAGCACCATGATCTCCTGCATCTCCTCCATATCCCCCATCATCATCTCTGCCCCCACCTCCTCTCCCCCCACCATCCCTCGGTCATCTAGGAGCTATGCGTCGTTGCCTCTCATCGTCCTCATCTAGAACTAGCTTTGGCTCATCAGGACATGTCAACCTAGGAAACCTGTGTGCAGTGAAATATACGACGTACTCAACTGTCATTCCTCTATCTATCATACTGGGTAGATAATCCCAATCCAATGGCACCAATGATCGATACTCTACACACGCCTGGTCATATGAAATAGAGGGCCCCCAAGTAGCCACATCTAGTCTCCTGCGAGCATAATGAGTTGTACCCTGTGGTATCCTCTGTATCCTGCCATACTGTCTCAACACCCTCATGCAAAGGAATCGCTTGATAACATAGGGTGTCGATCCAATCAAGTATTGAGTCAATAATACACATGACATCTCCATTGAATCCTCATGCTAGATCTCACAATCTTTGTATGGTCTCCATATCACAGTATCCAAATCATCTAGTGTTCGTCGCTAATACTCCAATTTGCCTAGCTTTCGCTAGATAATGGTGCCTGGATACCCATCAGCATAGGGCTTTCCTACAAGTCTATCTTTGTCAGCCAATTGTCATGTGATAGGTAGGTGCTCCTAGGCCCATATTTGGAGAACTATCACCCCTGTCGATAATCCGGTCGATCCCTGGTACACTACTCGGTGCAAGTCATAATACAAGTGAGCAAACATGCATGACCCCACGTAAATCGGGTCCCCTATGTCACCAACTGCTCAAGAAAGTGACCCCATCCAACAGATAATCCCTTTGACCTGTGATCAGGACAAAGGAAACCCCCAATGAATCCGACGAGAATAGTGGGTAATGTGGCATAACCTAGCTCTAGCATCTCCTGCCACGCATTGTCATATCCACCAATCTCATCATCATCAAACACTCTGCAAAGTGCATCTATCCCACCCTGCTCACTAAGATCATAATACACTAGCTTGCCCATCATAGGGATGCGTAGTATCCGGTACACATCCTTAGGTGTCACTATCATCTCGCTAGTCGGTAAGTGAAAAGTATTGTACTCACTATGCCAATGCTCTGCTAAGGCTGTCAATAATCCCTGATTAATCAAAGGTTGGGGCATGTCAAGAAAGGAAGATAAACCACACCTATCAATGTGGTCTCGCTCCGCCTGGCCAAGGCGAGGTATCAACATCCATGTCTTCGGGAAGCGCTCCCGAGACTGGAGGACACTAAAGTGCTCTTGCAATCAAATCATCTCATCGTATCAGTATCTTGATTTATATATCTATCAAATCAATCTATCTATCAGTCTATCTTGCTCACTTGAGATTTCTATCAAATCTCATTGAGCCCCTATCAATGATGCTCATCTATCATGAGGTCATTATCAATCCTATCTCATATCACATGTAAATCGAGATAATCAGAACTGATCATCAAATTTCATCAATCTGGAGTATCTAATTTTATCAATTAGATAGCCAATCAAATCCGTCTTACCCTATCGAAATCAAATTGACAACATTCCAGCATCTTTATCGAAAATCGTAATATTTGGTGGTTAGAGGAGCAACAAATTATTTATTGACATCATCAAAAATCAAGTCAAATCATCAAAATCAATCATCCAAAAATTAAATCAGCTCATCCAAATTCATCAAAAATTCAATCGCAATAAAAAACTCAAATAATCAAGTCATCAAAAGTCGGAATCAAAAGTCTCAAGTCAATAATAGAAAAATCAATTCGAATAATAGGTCATCGCAAAAATCAAAACTCAAATTAAAAATTGAAAAAATCAAATCATTTTGTCAAAAATAAAAAAATCAAGTCATAAATGGCAAAAAATCAAATCAAAAATAAAAAATCGAAAAATCAACTCAATAATCAAAAATCACATAAAAAATAAAAAAAGTCATGTCAAAAATCACATAAAAAAATATAAAAAATCATTAAAAAAATCAGAAAAATTTAAAAATCGACTCTTTTAAAAATTTAAAAATTGAAAAATCTTTAAAAAAAATAAAATTAAAAGTCGTGGCAATCATGCCGGCGCGGTGGTGCCAACGACGCCACCCGCAACTCTCGTGGCGTCGGCGACGTCGGGGCATCCCCCTCCCCCTCCCCCCCAAAATGCAAATGACAAAATTTAATTTTCTTTTTAAATTTAATTTTTTTAAGTCGCCCAAAAACTCATTGTCAAATGCAAAATTTTAATTATTTTTTAAATCCCAAAACCCATTTTAAAGCTCGAAAAACCCATCTCAAATACGTAAAAAAATATAAAATCCACATGACGAAAATAAAAAAATGATTTTTTCTAAAACTAACCAAATATTGCAAAAATCAAGCAAATTTTTTTAACAAAGCTGAGTTTTCTCAGAGTATGTATTGGTGGACCGTAGGCCGGAGGACGCTCGTGTCGCCGAACTCGCTTGAACCTATGCTGGTGGTACGGGATCGCCATTCCTTCCTCCAGAGCAATTTTTCAAACAACTCAAGTGCACAAATGAATAGTGGTAAAATGAATTCACTTTTTTAAACTCAAAGTGGGACATTTTGGTGGGATTTTTATTCCACTTATTTTCAATCATCTAATCAACCTGACAAGACAGTGTTTTCAAATTTCTTATCGAGAAATGAATCGGATTAACTCTGAAAATATCTAAAAATCGGGAAATCATTAAAAAATCGGGAAATCGTAAAAATTTCAAAACTCTCAAAAAAAAAAAAAATCGCAAAAAATTCAAAAACATTGAAAAATTATCCGATTCATCTCCCGAAGGGGCATCCTCACATCAAATCTATCAGTCAATGTCTGGGGCATCATATCGAGATTTATTATCTCAAAATTGAAAACACATTAAATCTGCATCATATCAAGATTTATCATCTCAAAACGAATTAGTATCATATCGAAACTGAATCCACATCGAAATCAAGACTAAATCCGTGTCCAATCAAAATCAATATCAACAACATCATCAATCGAGTTTTCTTTGAACCAACACGTCGTCACACATCGATTCAAAGAGGGGCAAAATGTATACACCTAAAAATGGTTTGGAGATAATTTATTAAATACGCAATTATTTAATTAATCCCCCTTCCCAATTAATCGAATTCATAAGCAAATTTGATTAATTCCCTTATTCATCTACTAGTAAATAAATCTACATGATTTATTTATATAGTTCATCTCATATCCCCTTTTAATTAATTAATCTAAATTAATTAATCCTCCCCCATCTAAATTCATTCTTCTAATCTCATAATTAGCTAAAACAAATCAAAACATAATTTGTTGAGATTAATTATCTTTTTCAAATATTTGAATTTCTAAATTCAAATGAGCACGTCTCCTAACTTTTAACCACCTAACCTAACCATCCCCTAACCTAACTCATTCTATCTAATCCTAGGGTCTAACTAACCCTATCCTCTTGCACATCCTAACCTCTTTTATCCTAACCTCTTATAGGTTGGATATTCTCCCCTTGAGACACATGGCACTTTTGCCACATGTCTCCTCCCTTGGACACTTGCCCTCTCATGAGAAAGGCTCCTTAACACTTGTCACCACAGAGATGCCAAGTATCCCTTCCTCCAACCTCTTCTCCAACTTCCTCAATCTTGGCCCTTGATATCTTCAGATCAAATCTGGACCGTCGATTCTTGCCACCTATGCTTTGGCCTTGGAATTCCTATAAATACCCCTCATTTTGGAGCAATAAGGATCACTTGCATTCATAGTTTTAGCATCATTACTCTAGGCATTTTCATTTCAATCATCTAGCATAATTATCATATTGGATTAATCATGCATAATAATCATGTTTTTCATACCATTTGCTTAATCATGAATTAGCTACTCAACTCTTGAGTTGCCACTTTGGAGGTCATTGCTCCGCTGAGAGCCAACATTTCTTCAACCTTCAAGGTCCTCAAGAATAGAGGAAGATGGGACATCCCAAAGAAGTATTTGGTTTGCATTTGTTTAGCTTTCTATTTGCTTCGTAATTTCATTATGTTGTTTTATCTATGTGTATGCTTGTTTCATTTAACCACATATTTAGCATCACAAGCTACATTCATACATTTAATTGCATTTTCAAGATACATCTCATATCATTATCATTATCATTATCATTTACATCTCATTTTTAAGATACATCTCACATCAAACATCTCATTTTCAAGATACATCTCATCATCATCATCATCTAGTCACATTTATCATTGCATCCTTCACATGCATATCTATCGCATCATCATGAAATCTTTCTTCACTTTCATATCTTCATCATTCATCCAACTCTCAACTCTCATGTCTTATATAGGATGTATCTTTCCTAAAACCAGATGTTTTGAGAGAGTCTTATATAGGATATATCATTCCCGAAACCAGATGTTTTGATCATCTTTGTCTTATACAAGAGGTGTCATTCTTGAAACTAGACTTAATCTCAATTTTATCAATCTTATCAATCCAATCAATCTAATCAATCATGTCAAACCCATGCATGTCATCAACTATCCACTCTTCTATCTTTCAAATAGCTTTCTTCTTCTTCTTTCGAGAGATCATTCATGCCTTTAGTGCACAAACGATCTCCCGAGGGGGCATTATCATATCGAATCTCCATATCAATTTTATATCAATCTCATATTGACACCAGGTTCGTATCGACTTTTCATATCAAATCATTTCTTCATATCTGAGGAATCATATTGAATCTCGACATCAATTTCATATTAGTTTCATGTCAACACCAACTTCATATCAACTTTTCATATGAAATCAATTCTTCATATCAAACATTTTGATACATGACACCATATCAAAAAATTTTGGTAGCATATCCAGCGATTTTCTTTGAATCAACATGTGCACACCCGTCACTTCAAAGAGGGGCAAAATGTAGATGTATAAATCTGACCACTTTCTTAAATAAATATTTAAAATTTATTTTAAACCCATTCCCCCTATTAATTAAATCCTATTTAATTAATTTCTTCAATTTCATCTATTTGATTAAATAAATTACTCAATTTATTTAATTAAATTCACCTAGACCTTTTCTAGCCTTTAATTAAATAAATCACTTTATTTGATTAATTCCCCTTTCTTCCTTTTAATTAAATTTACATTTAATTATATTAACCCTTGCATGTAAATAAATCTAATTTATTTATAAAAAATCCCCCACTTGTATTTATGCATGTTGCATCTATTTTGGTTGAAATAAAGTAATTTTATTTTAATTAAAATCCTAAATCCCCCCACTTACATTTTCCTACATCTCCCACTTGCCTCCTAAACCTCTTCTAGAGCCTTCTAGATTCTTCTAAACTATCAATTAGCTTTAATCCATTTAATCATGTCATTTCCCTAAATTTGAGGAGGCCACCTCTCAAATTTGGAAGAAAGTCTTCTAAATGCATTAAAGGCTTTATTTCTTCAACAAGCTAACTTGTTGAGTTCCCCCAAATTTGGAAGGACTCTTACAAATTTGCACCCAAAGTCTTCCAAACCATTAATGGTTAACTCAACTTCCCCTCATGGTTAGAGACTTTCTCTCTAACTTAACCCTCATCCAACCCTAGGGTCTTATCAAGCACCCATGGCTTTAACCTTGGTTATCCTATTAACCCTTTCACAATAGTTTACCCCTTGGATAAAAGATTTATCCAATGGATAACTCTAACCTAACCTTAACCCATACCTCCTAAGGTAACCTTCATGTCTCCTCGGGCATTTAATGCCTCTTGCATCTCCTCTCAAGCCACCTCTTGTTGACAATTGTCACCATTTCATTTGGTGAAAATTGTAAACATGGATTGAGTAACTTTCAATCCTAGCCCTTGTTGAGATTATTCAATCTTAACCCTCCATTGCCCTATTTTCCCTATAAATAGAGCTCTCATTCCTCATTCTCCATATCCAAGTTTCATGCATCTACATTATAGTCTAATTTACTAAGCATTTTAGCCTCTCTTTGTTAAAATATCATCATAAACATTTAGAAGCATTTCATTTCATATCATAGAATATTCATGCTAGCACATCATGTTATGATAATTTGTTAATCTCATTATCGTATTACTATCTTCATCTTAACTTAATAATAATAGCTTTTAACATATCATATAGATCTTAGAATGCATTCATGCATATAGATCACAATATCACTCGTTCTTGGAGTTGTCATTCCTAAGTCATTTTCTCAATGATCTAAGAGCAAAACATTGACTTTAGGGACCCTGTGAGATAGAGAACAATGGGACACCCCATGGGAAGTTAAACTAGTTTAAATTAGTTTATACTTGCACTAAGATTCTCATTGGTATGTAGGTCATTTGATCTCAATTTATTCGTTTTGATCACCACATTTTCCTGTGTACAAATAGTACCATTGTAAAGCCTTATCTCTTGATGTTCTAGTAAACAATTTGGGAAGAAATCTTTGATCATGAGCAAAGTCAATACACAAAGTTTGGAATGTTTTGACATGTGTTAAAGGATCACCTTCTTCATTATAGAGTTCCAATTGAGGGACTTCAACAGGTTTAGGAGGGACGACTCTAACAATATCAAGAAAAAGTGGGCTCGCAACATCAATTGTGGGCACACTAAACTTGGATTGACTCATTGGAGCAATTTGTCATTGCAATGAAGACATTGTTTGAGCAAGGTTATTAATGGTTGCTTCAAATGAAGAATTAATGTTAGAAATGTTTGATTGAGAAGGTGGTGTGATGTTATTGAAAGAAGACATTGATTGAGAATAAGGTGGTGGGACATTATGGTAATTAGGCATAGGTGATGATTGGGTAGGAAATGGGAAACTAAAAGGAGGAGAAAATGATTGGATGAATTGCCCCCTTGTGTCACATTGATTGGTTGAGAGACAATAGGAATACTCATTGAAGGAATAGATAAAGATGGATGATTGAATGAAGAAGAGGGATTACCCCCATGACTAATGGTTGTAGGTATGACATTTTGAGTTGAAGTAGCCATGATGTTTGAAGTGAAAGTAGGAATACTAGCCATAGAGGTGGTCAAAGCAGTAGAATGATTGATTTGTGTAGGAGGTTGTGAATAACCTAGGTTCTCAACACAACTCTTCATAGGCATAACATTAGAATCAACAATGTGAGCAATACAACACAATATATCAATTCCTTTCTTATCAATTTGAATCATGCATTTTAGACCTTCAATTACTGGAAGAGCTTCACTATTAAGATATTCTTGGGACATCCATTGTTGGAAATTGTCAAATTGATTGTCCAATTTTGAAAGTTGATCTATAGAAACTCTAGTTAAAGCTTCTTCTTCATCATGGGAATTGTCAATTGGGTAGGTAGGGATATTATTAGGATGGGAAGAATTAGCAATATCCTCATTGTAGAAGTCACCCAAATTAGGCTCCATTTCTTTGGGAATTAAACCTTGGGAAGCCTTAATTCTAATGCTTCATCTAACGGGGATCGTATAGGTAGGGCTAATAGTTGTAAAACTCATGCATTAGAGGAAAAAATTGAAATTTGAATTTTGGGAACAAAGTTTGCAAAATTGAATAATGCACAATTCAAGAAAATGATGATTATACAATTTGAACTTTGTGGAAAGAACAAATGACACAATCTCCAAGAAAGATTTATAGTTAATAAAAACATATTGAAATTTAAAATTAGGGCCAATGGGATACCACTTAATTTCAAATTTAAAATTGACACAATTAAGATTTTAAAATTAGGGCAAATTGTAATTAACCACTTAATTTTAAATGTTTCCTTGAAAGTTGCAATGTTGAATTTGGGAAGTGTTTTCGATTTTAGAGGGATCAAAATTCTACAAAATCAGCCAATTATTTGGATTTAAGCAATTAAATACACTCATAACAGTCTCCCGAAATTTCGGGGAAAAAGCCAGGGACCATGTGTAAGTTATGCACGGTCCTCCCAACTTTTTTGAAAATTTTTTAGGGATGAAAGCTACGATGATTTGAGAGCTAACCCCCCAAAATTGATTGATTTTACGATCTCTAGATAGGTAAAATTAATGTTTGAATGTCAAAATAGGACCTTATTAAGGTTTTGGAAAAAGATAAGAAATTGAATTGCAATTTTGAAAAAGGTCAAACCTAATGGATAGGGCCACCTTAAATAATATTTAGAAAATTGAAATTGGTTGAAATTGATTGAAATTTGCACAAAATCCAATTAAATTTGAAAATTAGGGTTTTAGGACCTAACCACTGAATTTTGAAATTTTGAATTTTGGGAAACAAAGGGAAATTGAAAATTTGAATTTTAGGCAAGAAGACAAGTCTGAAAACAATCACAAATCTGAAAATTAAATGTAAATCCAATTTTTGCACAAGTTCAAGTTTGAAAATTAGGGGTTTGACAATTAACCACTTAATTTTGTAAATTTGATTTGCAAATTGAACAAGACAATGAAATAATTGAATTTGACAAGCAATGTAATTTTCAGATCTAAGACAATAGATAGCAATTTTTTGCAAAATACAAGTTCAATTTCAATTTTAGCAACCAGGGTTTTGAATGAATTAACCACTAAGTTTGTGTAAATTGCAAGAAAATTAAACTTGTAAATGAAAATTATGCAATAATTTTCAATGTAAAGCATGTAAGATGTCGGGTTCACCAAAATGTAATGTGGTGAAAAATGATGAGGGGAGATCAAGTGGAAAGCTTTACTCCCCTCAAAAGAGAGATTAAAGTTTCACAAAGGATTCTCTTCAATTTTTCACACATTACATTCAAAAGAGGGGTTGCATTCACTAGATCCAATCCCCAATGGTAAGAGATTGAATACTAAGTGAATTGCAGTGAATTTGGAAAGTATTAAGAAAGTAAATTAACCCTCTTTTGTAATAGACTAGTTGAATTAAGCAAATTGAGACTAAGTGCATAAATGACAAAGAAATGATTATATATTGAGATAGAGATGTGGATGAAGTTGTGCACCTGGAATTAGCAATAGAATGTCGAGACGAAGCTTCCCTACAAATCTAAGCAAAAGTTGCAGGGACCGTGTGTAATTTGCACATGGTCCTCAGAAAAATCCATGCACCGAAAAGGGTTTTTCCGTCTCTAATAATGAAGCCTAAACCTGCAATTATAGCCACGCACCTACAACCTACACACAAAAAAGAGAGGGAAATATTATTGGGATTGGGGGTTTGCCTTCAGGTCAAACCTCGTTTTGGAATTAACTAAGTGGTTATAAAATGTTGCAAGTAAATGAAAGGAAATGTCTGAAGTAAATCCACCTCAAGGAGGGGATGTAATTGAAAGGTTGATACCTTTGTATATAAATTTGCTTGAATGGATATGTGAAATAGGATGTCTTGAATGTTGATAGAAATCTCCTCTTCAATGATTGAATCCTTGTCTTGAATGCAACACCTAGCCTTGAAAGGAGACTTTAAATGCTCAATGCTTGAATGAATGTTTGAATGAATGCTTGATAATGATAATGGAGACCTCTCTCTTGTTCACCCTACTATCTCTTATGCAAATAGGAGGGGAAGTGTTCCTTATATACTTGCCAATTAGGGGTATTTAGATAATTTCCCGTCTTAGGCCGACATAGAGAAACTTTTCCTGCTCAATAATTGACAAGCCCAATGAAAGGGGGGACCAAAGGGGGCCCAAAATAGGGCTAGGACATGGGTGCCACAGAGGGTCCAGGTGCGCCATGCCCCTGTCCTTCCCTAATTTAGGACAGGAAGTAGCAAAAGGTAGAGCAAAATAATGGAAAATGCAAGTTATTGATGGCATGAGCATGTTTTGGGTCTTTGATCAGGCTTAGGGTTTCATCTGCTAATACAAAGACCCAAAGGCGGTTGAAAATTGCAAGGGTCACAATTTTATGATGCTACACAAAATAACCATATGCACCGCTGGCAACACCGTTAGTAACTGTGAAACAACTTGATGAGAAGTTGGATAAAAGAACTTGGGCCTTAAGCACAGCTGCCAACAAATCTTCTAACGACTAGATCAAAATGGAAGAACCTGTGATAGATACTGAACAATATACTATTGGTGACCAATGCCCCATTATCTCAAAATGCATGCCAAGGTCACCCGATGGTTGCTATAAGCAAAACGCGGCAGTGGGAGGGAGCGGCCTAGGAACTTAATAAAACTGCATATGCACCTCACGAGGAACCACCACATGGCACAAACTAAAAACACTTAAATCATAGGACCACCAAAAGAGAGCAAAAAGGAAACCTGCCACACATTAGCCTCTCATAGCTTCCCAACGAAGGGAAAAGAGAAGCTCGAACAACGCGATCCGTTCTGCCATGTGGAAGATGCGAGGATGCAAAATTTCCCTAGGTTATTTTGGTGAGCATTACAACAATGTGCCTCTTTTATAGACTCAGAAATCCTCTTTCCATCTTTGGTCCAGCTGAAAGGCATATTTTTATTCAACATAGATGTTAGAGGACTCAACAAATCAACTATATCAGGTATAAACCTCCTGACCAAATTCGATTCTACCAATGAAATTTTGTAACCCTTTCTTATGTGCTGGTAAAGGAAGAGCAAGAATAACTTCTACCCTCTCTGGATCAATGGTAATGGCATACTTTACAGGTAATGGAGAGATAAGGTGAAGTTTGGGCGTGGAATACATGACAACACAAGGAGATATAAGGGTGTTATTGCCAAAAAAATATGAGGATGAGGCCCATCAAAAATATGGTCTCACTGGTTCATAGCTCTAGTCAAAAGTGAATACCGCTTTGGCTATGATTAAACAAAAAAAAAAATCTTATTGTAGCCTGAGTATCCATCAAGCAATGAGAAACTTTTTGAACCTGAAACAACTTGAAGAATTTGTTCCATAGAGGGCAACATGCAATGGTCTTTCAGGGAAGCTCGGTTAAGGTCTCTAAAATCCACACAAAATCTAATTTGTCCACTCTTTTTCCTTACTGGTACTAAGTTAAACACCCAAGAAGTATGTTTGATGGGAAATATAATGCTACTCTCAATAAGTTTATTTAACTCTTTGACCATAAGGGGATAAATTTTAGGATTGAGGGGCCTTTGTTTTTGTCTTACATGCTTGGCATTAGGCTCGAGCTCAATAATATGTTGGGCAAGTTGGGGATCAAACACTTTTAAATTGCTATATTCCCATGCAAAGATGTCATTAAAATCTTTTGCAAAGCTGAATAAAATGACTCTTTTCTTCATTTGAACATACCTTACCCAATTTGAATAACTTAGCCTTGAAAAAATCCACCTCTTCATAATGATCTTGTTGAATCTGTATGTTGGGTTTTGGCCTTTTTGCTTGGTCATCAGAGTTAAAGACAGACTCCACTATTACTAATCCCTTTGGCACTTTGTTAGTTTTTACTTGAATAACTTGCTCACCATACTGCTGCTAAAATTTCTCCTGGTTTATATGTGAAAACTCAGCCTCTTCCCTAAAAAATTTCACAATTTGTTGATCACTATCAAACAATTGCCAATGAATGTTATTATCAAGGACTACAGGCCTAACAAAAACCTTAACATAATGTTGTTTTCTATTCTCGCTAATTTCATCAGGTGTATCATATTGAGTACCTATTGCAGCTAGTCTATCAACATATTTATTCTCACTTCTAGGTTTGAACAACAAATTAAAAGTTTCAAAATCCTCAATGAGGTCCCATACTTTATGCTTATATGACTTAAAAATATTATTCTTTGTGGTATAAAGGCCTCTTACCTGATTGACAATGAGTTCACTATCTCCAAACACTTGTAAATATCTAAAAACTTTCTTTCTTGCCCATTAGAGACCATGGATTAAGGCCTCACACTCTAATGTATTGTTTGTGTAGCTGAAGGTAAATTTGAATGAGGAGTAATACTTGTCACCCTTAGGAGATATAAGCATGCAACCTCCGCCATCACCATTCTTACTCCTTGAACCATCAAAGAATATGTTCCATACTTCATTTTCTTGCTATTTGTAATGTTGTTCATCACTCTTTTCAAGGTTAGGTACAAAAGAATCATGTTCATTCATGAAATAAAATCCCAAGCCTACCTCTTCTTGCAATTCATTTGTGATACTTTGTGAATTCTCAAAAGCCCACTCATCTAGAAGTATATCAGGCATGTGTTCAACTTGAGTATCCAATTCCTTGGCTACAATACGATCTTCTAGATCTAAAATGGTATAATTTGTATTTATAGCAATAGGGACATATGGCTCAAGATGATATTTAGCAATTGGTTTTGACTTTATGTTGATTTTGGTACCATATCTAGTCCTAAAGAGCATGTGTGACCAATCAGAAGACAAGTATCCACCAATTTTAGTAGTAAAATCCCTAGATAAGCATATGACAAAGTATGGAGGCAACTCTATGACATAGATATCTTGGGGTATGGAGAAGTTTGGACATGCATGCAATGTAAGGCTCAAATTTTTCACGACTCCAATTATGTTTACAATTGTACCATCCAATTGTACTACTCCCTTTTCTAGTGGTTTATACTTTATTCCCAACTTATCAATAATTTGTTTACGCATGACTGAACTACTAGCCCCAAAGTTTATCATACAATTATGAACTAGATGGTCACCTATGATCAAGGAAACATAAAATGGTGGAGGTTTAACTTTTGAAGCTTGTTGTTCCTTATCACTTTCAGTGGTATTTGTCAACACAACCTTGTATTTCTCTCTATTAGGCTCACTAGATATGCTCAAATTGGCTAAAGCTAATTGGAGAAGGTCCTTTTGATTGAGAATACTCAAGAAGTTCCACAAAGACATAAATACATTTATTTTCTTCATATGCTCTAGAATATTAAAAGGAGATACACTAGCCTTTGATTGACCCTTTGGAACAATAGTTTCAACTTGCATAGGAGTTGATTGCACTGGATTTTTGGGTTGTTCCTTTCTTGCCACAACTTGATTTATTTGTAATGTGTCAATGTTAGCATCATTTGACAAGTTAGGACCACCACTTGAAGGACCAACATTAGTAGAAGGACTAAAAGCACCTTGTTTTCCATTTGACACTTGATTTGTTGTTGTAGATGTATTCATGAACTGTTGTCCTCCATGTATGGCTCTCTTTTTACTTCTTGTGTTGTCCACAATAGATGGACCAACTTAATTCACACTAAAAAATTCCTCATCTTGCCAATCGAGAAGAGTTGTCTCATGTGTTTTTTTTCTTGTTGTTATATAGGGGCTTCAAGAGGCACATTAGATTGCACATTAGGACTATTTTGAACCATCAATGCTTGATTAATCACCCCATTTGTACAAGTTCTTTGGTTATGGGGTTGATTGCAAAGACAACACCATTCATTATGGGATTGATTATACAATAGGAGCTCTCTTGATTGTATTTAGCTGCTCCACCAAAGAAAAGTGATCTGACTTATCTTCAAAAAACTTGCAAAGTTCATCTCCTAAACAATCCCATGAATTTATGGAATTCATTAGTAAACTTCTAAACCACTACAAAGCTTTTCCTTTGAAGGAAGCTGCTAAAAATATGATTGCAACATTTTCTTTTGCGATATGGTGAATAACACAAAGGTTGGTTGCATCCTTGATGTGCTCAATTGGAGTGGTTTGGTCTTCATCGGTGAAGAATGAAATACTCTTCTAGGCAGCTATTGGGATGTCATCATGCTGAGTCAAATTTAATGGGCTACCTTGGTTGAAAGGAACAAAAGGCTTATTGCTTGCTTCAAGAATCATTGTAGCTTGGACTCTTGGTGGAACAAATGATGGCATAGTAGTATGGAATCTTGCAGAAAGAGGAGTAGACTTGGTTCTTCTGGAATATGTAAGGATTGTACTTGTATTCTATTCAACTCTTCCTCTTCTTTTGGGTGGAGAGAGTTGTAAATATTCAAAAGGTACGGAGCTTCTTCAAGTTTGTACTCCACTCATAAGCTACTATGCATTGATTTCTTATCTATTAGAGCTCAGAGTCACCGGATATGCAACTTGGTTGTCTCTCAAAGTCTGGAAATACTATTTCACACACCAAATAGCAGTATACAAACTCTAAAAATGGACTTAAAATTAGTTCTCAATCCCACTGGGCGTGCCAAAAATTGTTGTCAATGAGATTTGCACCCTTCTAAACTTGAAGAGTTCAACAATCTCCTGAAACATGAGAATGATCTCTATGGTGCGAGCTCTGGTAATTGAGACCAGACCTCCAATTAAAGAGATAGCTCTCTATGCTAATCACCTAATAAACTAGAGTAGACTATTGGATACTTGTTGCTCTGTGACTATATTCTCAAACATGAAGGAATGACCTCAAGACTATCCTCAACTACATAACCTAGGACTACCAAAAAGGCTTTTGATTGCAATGATAATCTTGTAGATCTTTGCCTTACGTTATAGACCTTTTTCTTTCTTATACTCAGGGTTGTGTACAGTTTACTTGAGACTATCAATAATAGTCTTAGGTCTGATTCATTTTTATATTAGTGCATTTTGACTTTTGGACAATAGTGACCAATGACTGTATGTTTCAATATTTGGTCAGATTACTATATCTTTCCTATTGTTGGTGTAATTATTTATTCATATAGGATATAATTACACATTGCTTAAGTTGATTTAGGATAATGCATTTCATAGTAGTTTGGGTATGAGACACTTAGGGAAGTGTGCACGTAGGGATGATGTATGTAGGAAAAATTCCACCTTTTGCGGTCTTCTCTTGTTGTTACATTCCACCTTATGTGGGTAATCCACCTCATGTGGAATATTTTATTATTTCTCCTACCTACCCCTACCTACCCTTGTTTCTCATTGAGCCACATGTCATGATTGTGTGCTCACATATCCATATGGCCTTGCCTTTATAAGCAGGCTCATCTACATTGTATGTAACAATTTTTGATGATCCAGTTGATTAGTATTTTGCATCTTGATTAGAATACAATTTATTCTTATTAATCTATTTGTCTCTCTTATTGTGCTATCAATTGGACTCTAGATTTTGGAAAATTCTCACACCTATGAATTGTATTTGCTTTTCACTCTTATGTTCACTATCACTTTCTTTGAAGGCTCTTACTCTAGGATGAGCCAACCCTTGTTCATTTTATGCTTGAACTACATTTGATTATTATTCAAAATATTCAAAATGTAATAAAATAACAACCCACTTTTTCAACAAATCTATGGGCAAAGAAAACATACCACTTTGTTCTTTGCAACGTGCCACGTTCTTTATGTCAAAACATTGTGGAAGCCCTCTCTACCAACAATGTGTCTTGGATATAGATAGCAATAGTTCTCTATTTGTGCTAGAATAAAGGATGACTGCTTCAAATATACAACATGGTCCTTCCCCAAAACCAAAAGAACTATCCTCATGACACAACTAGGGAAACCTTCAATGCAAACTCAAACAACTATTGAATTGCTTGTAGTGTGGACAAAGTCTGAAACCACCAGTGTTGTGCTAGTGCGAGAATCTCTATTTGATGATTGTGGTATGCCCTAAATCAACTACTCATCTCATGCCACTCTATGAAGCCCTATTCAATGCAAAAACCCTTCCTTCTCATGTTTCGTGAATGGAGGGAAAAACACATGAAGATATAACTCCCATTTATTTTCTTGCTGGCTAAAATTTGGCTACAAACAAAACATTTAACTTCATTAACCTTGTCTATGACCTTTTTATGTAGTTGTTGTTTTATTTTAAATCAGTTTATGAGCATATTTTCTATGCTTTTCTTTTAAAACCTCAAAAAATGTTCAAAATAGAAGCATATGAATAGATTGTAGAATTCTCATATAGGTCGTAGATTGTGAGTAAACAAGTATTGTTGTTTTAGTTGTGAAAGCTAACTTTTTCCTTCAAAAAACAACACTTGCAAACATGTCGCATATTAAACACTGATGTATGAAATACTAGAAACTATAATTTGTGCAAGTGAATGATATAATTGAGTCATTGTAAGCCTTAAACAACAAGGTATATGACTGGAAATCCACTTTTGGTGAATCACCTTGTTAGTAATAGGTTACATTTTCAAGTTTGAAAAATCATTTTCAGTTTTCCTCTTCTCTTTTCCTAGCAAGTATCTAGTAGTCTAGACTAGTTCATTAGGTGATTAGCATAGAGACCCAACTCTTTAACTGGAGGTCTAATCTCAATTATAAGAGCCCACACTTCGGAGATCATTCCCATGTTTTAGGAGATTATTGAACTCTTCAAGTTCAACACAGTGCAAATCTTATTGACAATAGTTGCACCATTAATCTGTGATTTATATATATAAGATCCCCCACATACCATGGGATACAATTCACAAATAAAAAGGGTCAAAGAAGATTTTTCTATAAGTCCAATATTTTTAGCACAAAAAACTATTATACCTAAATTGAATCTGGTTCTTGGGAGAGAATTATCTACATTACATCTGTAATTTCTTCAGAACATATTTCTTCTTCCTCTACCCTATGGAGATCTTTGCGTGAATGCTTGCTTCCCTCTGGTTGAGAGTCAATTCAAATAACCAACCTTGCTAAAGATAAGACACTTATAGGGAGTGGAGCATCGATATATTGGGGTTTATCACCATCTTTGAAGGATTCACAAAAAGGGTACGTAGGTTGTAGTTGAATAGTGACCCCTTGTATTATTTTATTGCCTATAATTGAGAAGGTCCCATGGTTGCCAATGCTTTGTCTTGACACATCACTAAGAGGGACTCGTTGCTAGGGATTTGGCAATTACATCATTGCTATATCCATTTTTACAGTTCCCTACTTTAATCTAGCCATCTTCAATTTTATTTGCCTCATTAATTGGTGTGAAAGTTGCTTTGGGCTTGTGAGTAACTAATAGGTAGCCATTCATCTTATGGTCAAAGGGTTGGTATTGAAAACACACATTAGGCATGCACAAAATGTGTTGCATGACAATTATGTATGCTAAGAGTTTCTTTTAAAACTTTAGAGAGGTTGATCTCTACATAGACATGACATTATATAGTCAAGATGAATACATTTTTCATTCTCAACACAAACCACTTCTTAAAGGAGGGAAATAATATGGTTTCAAAGAATAACCAATAAGTCATCTCCAAGTGAAGAAACTTAATCCATACATGGAATTTTTGAGTTAGTTGGTCAAACACAACAAGATCCCTTATCCAACAAGATAAAACTAGCAAAAAATTGCATATATAATAGGGATTGTGGAGGAGGAATACACTTGCATGGTTAGCTTCAACAACGCAGAAGAGGACAAACCCTTTAGTTAAGTTTTGGATAACATTTAACTTAACCCTACAAAGGACCAATATAATTTTTTCTACTTGTAGAGCATACTTTCTAATGGTATGTGATTGACAAAACAACCAATAAGCATAAATTGTTTAAACATTTATAAACATTGTCAAAAATAGAGATTGGAAGAACAATCTCCATTAGACTATTAGAAGCAACAACTCATGGTAGAAATTGTGAAAAAAATCATGAGTTTTCTTTTCCAATGATGCCTTTGCGCATTCTAATTCTTATCATTTCAATATTAATCATCAAAGAGAAAGGCATGACTACCATTTAGATAGAAAGAAAAAAAGGTCCTAAAAATGAGAAACCCTAAAAAATTCTATCATAAATATAACCAAAAAAAAATCCATTATATAATTAGAATACAATATAACAAAATAAAAAGCAAGAAATACACATACAAATCAAAACTAACATCTCTCCCTATGCTAAACTCTCCTCTTCACTTGGTAAATATATTCTAATTAATAAATTTAAAATCAAAATTTTCTTGTTTCAGAAATAAGTGAATTTAAATACTACAACTATATCAAAAAAAGTGTGAAACAAGCATGTAAAAATGGAGGGGAAACATGCTTTCTCTTAGAGCAAGTCCCCATGTAGCTACTTAGCCTATTTTAACTAGTAGCCACTACTTAAATTTTTTAAGAGTAATTTCTTGAATTGGTGATCCATAAATATTTGATTGATGAGTATTGAAAATTCATGATCACGAGTTTTCTTTTGCAATAGTGCCTTTGCTCACTTCCATTCCTATCATTTTAACATCAAACATTGAAGAGACAAACATGACTACCATTTAGATAAAAAGAAAAAATTATCCTAAAAATGAAAAACTGTGAAAAATTCTATAAATAAATTCACCATATAATTAGAAGATATATCAAAAGAAAAAACAAGAAACACACAAAATGAAACTAACATCTCTCCCTATGCTAAACTCTCTCCTCACTTGATAGAGATATTCTAATTAATAAACTTAAATTAAAAAATTTCTTATTTGAAAAACAAAAAGTTAAACACTACAACAATGTTGAAAATAGTGTGAAAACAAATATATAAAAATGAAAGAGAAAAGACTTTCTCTTAGAACAAATCCTCACATAGCTACTTGGACAATTTTAGCTAATACTATTTTTTGATTATACTATATTTATATAAATAAATAGTACTAATAATAATATTTTATTTATTTATTTAAATTATCCATTTAGCCACAATTTTAAATTTACTTAGGCAGCCTCATGGGCACATGGGTTAGAGGAACCTTCAAAATACATGAACGATGAGCCCAATAATAAAATAAGCAGTTAGGAGGATAAAGCCCTAACATAAACCCAGGGAAGAGAGAGGATGTTTGGTTGGGATAAGGTCCAGACCCGACGCTTCCATTTAACTCGCTCTATTGAGCGTGCAAAGGGTGTGGAAGTTTTTCTCTCTGTAATAAGCTTTCGTTCAACGATCGGAATTCCAAGTAATAAGCTTGATACCCGAATTGAAATTTAACTTCGATCAGAGAATTTCCGGACAACTGAAAAACTCTATCTTGATTGTTACGAATAGCATGGAGGCCATTTCATTTGCTTCGCAGTCCATTACAATGCGTGGGACCTCAACTTGGGGTGTTAAGCAGAAGAGAAGGAGAGGACGCTATTTGCAGGCAAGATGCGACATCCACAACGAGGAAGAAAAATTTCAAAGGTTTTCTGAAATTGCCGTGTCATTGACGATAGTTTCAGCTGGATTCCCCCAGGCAGCGGTAGCTGCATCTGCAGAGGTAAAAAGGAAAAAAGTGTCAAAGAAAAAAGAGGTGGAGGCGATGCCGTTGGAGGAGCGCAAGGCATGGACTGCTGGGTTGCCCGTGGTGGCGGATAAAATTCCTTACACTGACATTCTGGAAATGAAAGCGCAAGGCAGGCTAAAACACATTATAAAGCATCCACTGTCGCAGCCCAAGGCAAGGCCTGAGATTATCCTGGCTGTGTTCGAAGATGACAGAGTGCTCAAGGTGGCTTTGCCGGCGCCCAACAGAGATGCCAACTTTTGGAATGAGTGGGACAGGTTAGAACTTGGCAAGGCCGTCATTGAGGCCTACACTCCTCCCTTGCCAAAACCTCCGCCTACGCCCCGCCCTCTGCTTGAATTTCTTGAGAGAGCGGGAAATTATCTGAGGAATCAAAGTAGACAAGCGTTGCAACCAGCAAAGAGAAAAGGGGCAGAGGATCCTCAGTTGCTGGAGGTACGGAGGAAAAGACTTCAATTGGAGAGGCAGCGAATTCAGGCAAAGGCGGAGCAGAAGCTCAGGGAGACGAGAGAAGCTCAGGCTCGCCGGCTGCAGAAACAGATGGAGGAAAGGCAGCAGAGAGAAGAGGAACAAAAGCAGAGGCAACTTAAGAAACAGCAGCAAGCCGCTGTAATTGAAAAGCCTTCTGACTTCTGGAGAAACCTTACTGCAAACGAACCTCTTGAGTATGCCCTAGGGATACTTTTCTTTATGCTTTTTTATGTTGTTTTTATTCTAAGCCACAAGAAGCGCAGAAAGGACCACGAGGATAGACAGAAAATTTATCAAGCTGAACAGGAGGAGAAAGAGAAAATGAGGCAGCTGGACGAGGATATTGATTCTTCTCTGATGGGCGAGCTGAACGAAGAGGCTGAGAACAACGAACAGCTTAAGGCTAGTATGCAGTTTCTGCGTTCAGGTGCCCGTGTTCGACGTGCCAAAGGTCCACGACGGCCTACAAAATATTTGGATACTGAAATTGATGTTAAGTTCTCAGATGTTGCTGGTTTGGGTGAAATTAGGAAGGAGCTCGAAGAAATCGTTGAATTTTTCAAATATTCTGAGATGTATCGCAGGCGAGGAACCAAAATTCCATGTCAGTTTTTCCTTCACCATTTCTTTTATTTCTGATGTTTCACATTTTACAGAAAATTTAGATTTGTGTTATTAGATGTTCAAACAAAACTTGTTTGAAAGAGCAATGCCATTCTAAATACCAAATTTACCATGTTTGTGCTACATATATCTAACCAGACTGCTATGCAGTCTTTATTTACAAAGGTGCTCTTATGAATGGCTGCACAGGATTCAAAAACATTATGAGTTCAACGCAGACTGATTGAACAACCGCTAAAAGAATCACAGATATGTTCAGACGTGATATAGAAAAATTAAAAAGAAAGGAACAAAAAAAGTTATAGTGCTGCTATTTCAAAGCAGAAACGAGTATTTGGCCAACCTCTTTCTGGCCTCTTCTGTTGAACGCTACCGGGAAACTGAGAGGGGGTGAATCAGTATTCATAGAATATTATCAAATTGAAGTGATTCTATCTTCATCATTCATATCAATGAGCTGAAAGTAAAGAGAAGTAACAGTAAAAACATCCCACACAATAACACCAGATTTTTTTTTTGTGAAAAACTCAAACTGGGAAAAACCACGGTGAGAATTAAGCTCACAATATAAAGTAACATTTTTACAATAGACAAGGCTTCTTGCCCAAAAAGAGCTTACTGCTCTGGACTTGTAGATTGAGGCGCACAATCTCAGGCAAGATACAAAAAGAGACTCGCTCAGCTGAAGATCACTTCTTCAGAGCAAGCTACAAAACTGATCTCATAAAGAAATAAGAATAATAGATTTTACTGTATACAAAAAGTATATGTTGGAATGCAGATAATAGTTCTCTGAACATACTCATTTGTTTGCTCTGTACACTTCCGAACTTCTGCTCTTACTCACTTTGCATCTATTGGTCATTTATTTCGCTCTATGTATCCATCTTTTATTCACGCACTCACACCATTTCTTCGTTTTCTTTGTCCATATCTAACATAGCCAATCAGATCCAAAAACAACCAATGCTAGGTTGGCCAAAAGAGTATGTAACATGTACATAGCATCGACCCAAAAATGTATTATTCGGAAGGTAAAAAGAATGTGTACCAAGTCGACACTCCTAATCAATATCAAAAACATTGTATACCCAACTGCTCGGACCAAAATGCATAAACTGGGACAAAACTTGTTTTGCACAACACATTGTTTAATCCAGACTAAAAACCAAATAAAGCAATTCACCCAAAAGAACCATGACATCCGTCTCATCAAAATAGCAACTTATAATCTTCTGAGACACATCTGGTACAAATACTTATTTCGGTCGATGATAAGTTTCTCTAGAGTAAACAATAGAAGTACTTACGGGCCGGGTGAAGAACACCAATCCTTCAGAAACATAATTTCATACCATTTTATTGGCATAATGTGAACTTATAGATATCTCTGCAACACAACGTCAAAAAATAAACATCTAGACCACCACTGCACATCATCTGAGCCTATCCAAAATCCAGATTACCAATAACAACTGGGGCAACATGAGATTGACAAAGGTTTGACATCAATGACAACAATGACATCCATGTGTAACAATTTCCTTCATTGTCATTTATGGCAAAACAAAAGATATTCTCTCTCTTCCCCTAACAATATTTCTCCCCCTTTGACAACAATGACAAAGGGTAAATACCTTCAAAAAAACATACAAAACCAAACTGCAACCTTCTTCAACAGATTAATTTAGAAAACAAATGAGAAAAGAGAAATGTTGATTAGACATTTCCAAGCTAGATGTCCTTGTATTGATTCGTCAAACCAATAACCAATGAGTTCCAAGCACGCATAGTAGACATTGATCCTATTTTGAGTTTCACAATCAACACATAAATTTACTGCAACATCAAAGATATTAGAATTAAACACACTTTGTTCAACTTTTTTTTGGCATCAATCAACAATCTAAGAAATAGGGACAACCACAATTCCATGGCATCTTTAAGTCCACAAAATAATTTCACATAGTCTTCTATTTGCTTTTGTCTCATGGCCAACTGGGAATGAAGATCCCAAGCCTTGGCTCTCATGGCACCGTTTGCATCTTTGTAAATATTGAAGGATAGAGCCAATTCTGTAAGCTGAGACTCAATAGAGTCTATCTCATCTTTGAATTGTTTTGTAGCCGCAGGCCACCTTGGACAATATCTGTATAGTTGAGATGCAGTGTCAACATCTTCTTGAAATTAATTAAATTTAACTTGAGATAATGGTATGCCTTTAGGTAGCTTTCAGTCTTCTTCTCCAATACATTACCTTCAATGAAGGGTTCACTGATTCACTTTCTTCTTTGGCGACTATGGCCATCCCCTCAATCAACAATTCTATCAATACCTGTGGGAGAACATCAACAACATTCAAAGGAACAAGATTGTTTCGGAGCAAATATGTAGCACAAGCCTGCTCAAAAGTGTCGTGATCATAGAGGACGAAACAGTGAGATACAACTCACCAACTCTTTTCAAACCATCAGGCTTTGAGAGCATCTCAAGAACTCTGTTTTCATCAAATGTACCTTCAGGGGAGGCAATTAACAACTCCATAATTGAAGCACTCTTTTGCACATTAGCCTTCGCCAAATCTTTGTCATCACTTTCTACTGTAGCAGCTTCTGCGGATCTCTTTGCAATTCTTTTACCTTTTGACACTTTGGAGGAAGAAGCAGATGCTTCATCAAATGATCTTTTCACTTTCTTGCCTTTCGGCACCAATGCAGTCTTGCTAGGTCTTTTTCCACCACACTCACTCATAATCTCTTCAAAAGTTCCAAATCTTCTTGCATTCATATCCTTAGGTATCTTAAGGAATATTTACATAATGTCCATACACTCATCTTCAAATACTTCATAAGGAAGCTTGTCAACTCATGAAGTTCTAGGAGTAACAACCTCAATAAAACAATTGTCTTTATCTAGTAGGAAAGTAATATCCTTTTTGTATCACTTGACAATCTCTGGAGGAATCTGATTCCTCAAAATCAACTCTTTCCAAATTGTTGATTTTGTAACTAGGTTAGGAAAATAAATAGGATTCGGATTGCCTTAAGGCATCATCCGAATCCTTATAGGGCAGGGCCCTATCTATTGTATTTATATGTAATGTGTAAAACCATTAAGGGCTGGACCTAACATGTAAAGGGGCGCATCTCTAGGTCCAACGTGTGGACCTATCTCCAACACACACATTTTGTGGCGTATAGTCTTATGTATTGATCATTTATGATGAGCTGGGCCCAAATGATTGTATTATTAAAAGGACGCATCCCTTCTCCAAACGTGTGGTCCTATATCTTATTTTAGCACATTTCTATGTAGCGTGGGCTCTTGTAACATGGAAACTATATTGTTTAGGTCCCATGCTTATGGTGGCGTGTGGAACTAATAAATAGTGTTGGCCCTGAGGATGGATTGGGCCGACCCAAGATAGGGCTCACCTCTTGTATATATGCACAAGCATATCACAGTCGAAAATGAAATCAAGCAATCCGAATATTAGACAATCAACGTGAAGACCTTGTGCTCTGCATTAAAAGTTCAATGCGAATTCTGATCAAGGAATCAGCGAATTACTTCTGCCATCAGTATTTGCCATACGTGCGATCTTGGACAGTGAATACATTGAAGAGGATAGCGAGTTCCTCTTGAAGGTCTACAAACATCATTAGGTCTGCAATCTTCAGTGAAGAACTACGAAGAGCTGGAAGCTGTATGCTGATGATATTGTTATATAAGAAAGAGATAAGTCTGCTGTCTTTTGTTGTTACATTGTGACCTAGCTGGGTTACGACTGTAACTCTAATTCTGCCCTAGGTTGACAGTTATATCAGATAAGTAATCTGATCTTTATTGCCATTGTATTCTACAATTAATAAAAGGATCTAGATCTGATTTGTTGCTGGGTTTTTCCTCCAAGAGGGAGGTTTTCCCAGGGTAGTCTTGTGTTGTGTGATCCTCTATTTGTATGCTTTACTATGCAACTTTAGTTTTCTGTTTATTGTGGATAATCTGATCATGAAAACTAACACAAATATCCAAAAAGGATTTATGATAGGCAACATCACAATCATTCAAGCTATCCAAATAACCTTTTATTTGAACACTAATTGAAACATCTCTTCTCCATGCTATATTGTTCATTTCGGGTAAAGCATTAAGAAAGTAAAATACTAAACATACAATGAGTCATCCAAACCGGAAGGGATATAAATTAGTTTCGTCAGTTAAAGATTATCTAGCAATTGATGCCTCAACAATTCATACAAATCATAGTCAATATTCTCCTTTACCATCTTATAAGCCACATATACAGTAGTAGAGGAAGTTGAACCTTCCCGATTCCTATAGTACACTTTGTAAGAAATACCCATGTTTGAATATCTGATAGCCAGGTCGTCAATAGTGTCAATTTGTAGGGCTCTTTTATCATACACAACACCAATTAGCTTGTTCGCTTCATCATTCTTGACAGACTTCAAAGCAGGTACGGTTCCGTACGAACATAAACCTGTTAAGTCACTTAGGGCCAATTTCAAAATTTTATATGGTTGATCTAGCCACAAACAATTCTCATGAATTCTGCTCAAAACTATCCTTATAATCTCCTCATCATGAAATATAAGAAAGTCATTCCATGCATTCAAACCCTTGTGCCCTAGAATACCATATTCAACCCTAAATCTTTGTGCGTCATCTACCAATTGAATTCTCTTGAAATCTCCAAGCTTGCTATGATCATATTCTTCCAAAGGAACATGAATATAACTGAAAATATCTTCCTTACATACCACATTGTCGAGAATAGCAGAAAATGCTCCAATTTGATCTCTTGACGTTGAAATAAATGGTTTGATTTCTGAACTAGGTCTTGCCTTTTCGTTATTACTGATGATTTTAGGATTTGCCATCTGAGAAAGATTCAAACAAGAGAAATACCTTGAACAATTCTTCTTCACTTCTCCTTGCGCTCTGCTGCTCTTCGATCGCAATTGCACAAATGACTTTTGAATAAGCAATATATAATCGTCAATTAGGGTTTTTCCAAAAAGCTGATACACTGTACATCCGCAATTGCCAAAAATGTTTCGAAACAAAAAGTTGCTTAGAATCCACCGGAAAACACTTCCACACATCTCTAGTGCTGAGAGCAACCCAACACCAATCTAAGAGGGGATAAAAGATATGCTTTTAAGATCTCTCCCTCAGACAACTGTCTGAGCTAATTATCAGAAGAAGGGTATGCACCCACAGAAGGTGCAGATCCATCCTTAGTCTTTTTTTCAACATCAACATTTGATTTCTTCACTCATTTCATGTTCATCTTCTCCTTTTCTTTGTTGATATCAATTTTCCTTTTTGGACCATTAGATCTTTTTGTTCTACCTCTGCAATGCCTCACAATATGACCCATCTTGTTACAATTATGACATACTGTTCCTCTTTGAGGTTTGCTACCATTCATCCTGATGTTCCCAAAACTTCTATTTGTCCTGCACTCAACAACTTTGTGTCCATATGTATTGCAAGCATAGCATATTCCATTAAAAGTATGAACATAGTTCAAATTTTGGTATCCATTCCTCATCATTCTACTTCTACATTCAGTAGCCGTATGACCAAACTTGTTGCAAGAATAACATCTCATACCAATTGACTGATTTTTGTTCTGACTTCTGCATTGACTAGCTCTATGTCCAAATCCATTACAAGAAAAACAGTTACCATTAAAAAGAAGAATACCTAATAGGAGTAGGAGGAGTTCTCCGAACATTTGTTGAATTTCTGAAGCTTCGATTATTCTGATCTTTGTTTTCCTTAACCTTTTCTTTGCCTTTGTCAATTTTCTTGCACTCACCTTCTCTTGAAGCCAATTTCACTCTTATCTTTATTCTGTTTTTGAGAATTCAAAACAGCATCTAATACTTCACTACCACCTTTGAGTTTTAACCCATTATCAATTTGATCTTTTGCAATTTTCAATTCCTCCTTAAGTTTGACAACTTCTTCAACAAGCTTTGCACATTCTTTGGTCTTCTCATCTAGCTTAGTTTCAAATTCATCAATAACCTTCTTTCCTCTATCCAACAAGGTTCTTAAAAAGGAAATTTTTTGAACCGCCTTTTTATGTTTCCCTCTGCTATCATCCAGATCTACCAAAGCCGATCTTAGTTTGCCTTCCATGTCAACTATACCATCCACATCGTTCCATCCATTCCGATCCATATCATCCATGTCATTCAATTCTTCTTCAAACGTAGTGTTCAAAATCCAAGATCTACCTCAGCTGTTAAGCTAACTTTTCAGGAACCAAAGTTTTGATACCAATTGTTCAACACTACCGGAAGTTGAGAGGGGGGGTGAATCAGCATTCATAGAATATTATCAAATTAAAGTTGTTCTATCTTCATCATTCATATCAATGAATTGAAAGTAAATAGCAGTAACAACAAAAACATCCACATAATAACATCAGATTTTTATGTGGAAAACCCAAACTGGGAAAAACCACGGTGAAAATTAAACTCACAATATAAAGTAGCAGTTTTACAATAGACAAGGCTTCCTGCCAAAAAGATCTTACTGCTTCGGACTTGCAGACTAAGGCGCACAACCTTAGGCAACATACAAAAAGAGGCATGCTTATCTGAAGATCACTTCTTTGGAGCAAGATACAAAACTGATCTCATAAAGCAATAGGAATAATAGATTGAAATGTATACAAAAAACATCTGTTAGAATGCAGATACCAGTTCTCTGAATATACTCATCTGTCTGCTCTGTACACTTCTGAACCTCTGCTCTTACTCACTTCGCATCTACTGGTCATTTATTTTGCTCTGTCTTATTCACGCACTCACACCTCTTCTTCTTTTTCTTCATCCATATCTAACATAGAAAATCTGCTCAATATACATCGATCGGATCCAAAAACAACCAATGCGAGGTCGGCCAAAAGTGTATGTAACGTGTACATAGCATTGACCCAAAAATGCATTATCCAGAATGTAAAATTAATGTGTACCAAGTCGGCACTCCTTCCAATCAATATCAAAAACATTTTACACCCAACTGCTTGGACCAAAATGCATAAACCAGTACAAAACTTGTTTTGCACAACACACTGTTTAATCCGGACCAAAAACCAAATAAAGTGGTTCATTGAAAAGAACCATGACATCTGTCTCATCAAAATAGCAACTTATAATCTCCTAAGATATATTCGGTACAAATACTTATTCAAGTCCACAATAAGTTTCTCCAGAGCAAACAACAAAAGTACTTCCGGACCAGGTGAAGAACACCAATCCTCCGGAAACATATTGAAACATAATTTCATACCATCTCATCAGCATAATGTGAACTTGTAGATATCTCTGCAACATAACGTCAAGAGAACAAACATCCAGACCACCAACTGCACATCAACTGAGCCTATCCAAAATCTAGATCACCAATAACAACTGGGGCAACATGTGATTGACAAAGGTTTGACATTAATGACAACAGTGACATCCCTATGTGTAACATCTTCTTTGGTTTTCGTTACAGTTTTAGTTTCTTCTAAATCAACTAGCAATCTGGGTGCAAATTATCTCCAAACCATCTTCAAACACATGGAACTAGGAATCATTATTGATCACACTTTTAGTTAGATTTTCTACTACTACATAGCCTCTTTAAATCACTTTAAAATAGGCTATTTGAGATCATGCAATTAACATAGCTTGTTTCAGATGGGATTTCCCTATTTTTTCCCTTTTTGTTAGTATCTCGCTTCTCCTAGGGGCTCTGTGTTTGCATGTTTTGAAATGCTTACTTCACACATTCGCTAAGTTTAAAGTCCCTCTGCTTTCTTTGAACAGTATCAGGAATAACAGGACAGACTAGTCCACTGCCCAAATATTATCATCTTAGTTTCCATGTGCTGTCTGCTATTACTAATTAACCGCTCCTTGGAACCCTTTGGACACTTCTGGGCAGTGCCCACCTCGCACCCTTGCAATCACCAAACTCTTGCTTCTCTTGATTAATACAGCAATCATCTGATTTTGTCATAAAACTCTTGGTGTTAGAAATCTGGAGAAAGAAAACCCTCTTGATTGTGCATATAGATTGAAGTCATTATCAACTTGTTACTGTGCCGCTAGAGTGATTTATTGAAGATTTCAGCTTTTGGAGGTATTTATATATATAATATGTGTGTGTGTATATACACACACACATACATATATACATACACACACATATGCATACACACATATACATATATACATATACACACATATGCACACACACACACATGCATACACACATATATACACATATACATACATATACATACATACACACGTATATACATATACATATACATACTCACACACACACATATGGGGTGATTGGAAGACATTTGAGATCATTTGCAGACCTAATAAAGGTAATTTTTGGGGGGTTTGTTGCTGCTGTTAATTGTTGGCTGATTGAAAGGCATTTTAGATCATTTGTAGACCTAATATGGGTAATTTATGAGGATTTGTTCCTGCTGTTGCATACATTATTGCTGTTACATTGGATATCATAAATAAAAATCAGATTTGGGGTTCCTATTGTTTATTGCCGCTGTCACAATTTATCCAGCAATTCAGTATGCAATTCTACTATTATATTTGGTTAATATCAGTGTATAAGGGTTTTATATAAGCACTGGTCAATGATAGTGTCACTGCCCATAAGAAATCAGTTATAATTCATAAATCAGTGGTCATATTTGATTTATTTGATACATGCAATTTAGATCTGCTGTTTATGTTGCATTTGAGGATGTATACCAGCATAATGAGGGTTTGAATTTGCTGTGTAGAAGAGTGTGTTTGATTTACAAGGGTTTGCAATATCGCATTATTTCTATTCAGCTAGGGTTTGGCATTCACTTTGGTCATTTGATTATTGTTTCAGTTTGTACATATTGTCATGCCCCCAAATTGATACCCTAAATCGGCGAATCACATTCCTTGATCAGCAGATCCAATCGAAGAAATTGTCTTACGACAGTAAATCTTCACAATTTCTTGTTCCTAATATGGATCTGAGCAAGAGCAGCAGATTGTGATTATCATGGTAGGCAGATTGTGGTCATTACCAGACCGTGGTCAGTATGGTGAGCAGATTGTGATTTCCTTATGCATGCAGATCATGATTTCCTTATGCATCGCTACCTCCTCTTTTCCTAACAGCAATCTTCCCTAATCGATTAAGATTAATTAAACTAAACAAGGAGGGGCGGTTTGATACTGAAGGAATGCAATTAGTATCCAATAGACTCTCCATCTCATCGGTCACATCCCTCAAGAGAAGTTGCCACCCTACAAACCAAATGGAGGGGTATAAAGGGAACATGCTGGCATCCAAGAAAGGACATCGAAGGATTCAGATCTGACATTTCATAAGATATCAATACTCAGCATTTCCGTCTAATTATTGCAGTTTGGTATGAATTTTCTGTACAAACATAATAAGTGCTGTAATAATATATATATATATATATATATATATATATATATATATATATATATATATATATATATATATATATATATATATATATATATATATTCATGATCACCCATATACTGCTGATATGTTTGCTCATATATGTCATAATAAATATAAATCTGATTAGTGATACTCTGCAGTTAATTTATTTTCATGTATATCTTCATATGTTTTGAGTGTTTACAGCCATGATAGAGGAAGAGAGGATTACAAGTAGGGGAATGGTGTTGGGGTCATCTTCTAGGTACGCCACCTCATGGTATAAGACTGGGGAGTCCCATGGGATCAAAGGGGTACAGGGGTACTGCCTTTGGGTTTAAAAAGGATGGACTTCCAGGGCACTCTTTTGTGAATGCTCCTCATGCTTTTGATCATGGTAAATGAATGCATTAAGAATGTTCAATCATGGGAAGTAGGATAGAAGTGGTAAGAATGAGGGGAACGGTTAGAGGACACCTCACTAGGTACTCCACCTTTTATGGATGCATGGGCCACATGAGGCCAAGGGGGATAATGATCTGCCCTTGGGCCTAGGGTAGAGGATCTTTAGGGCACCCTATTGAGTCACCCTATCTCATCTCTTCTATGGTTGATCCTTCTCAAACTGATTTAAGCAATCTTGTGGTTAGATCTATACTTCTAATGCATATTTGCTCTATCTTAATAATTATGATTATGAATGATTCCTAATTTGTTTGTAGGGTCTCAATCAAAGTGAAAGGTATCTCTAACCCTACCTTGTTTCAATTAAAATTTGTGATCTATGCCAAATTTGGGTATTTATAATTTGGGGTCATTACGATTGGTATGAGAGCATGTTCCTGCTAGGCTGAGGGAAAATAGTTGATGCAATTCAGTCACTGAGCAATTAGGGCTCTAGAAAGGGAAAGAACTTTCAAATGGAACATGAATTGAGGGTTTTCATGGAAAAGAATGAACTAACAACCCATGTCTTACTCCAAACTCGTCAAAATATAAACAATACTCTTTAGCCAAACCAAAGACATGAGAGGGAAGTCACCACCAGCCAATCCGAGAGTAATCATGAAACGATGATAGGATCAAACCCAAGTACAAATAGACCCCCTTTCCTAACTAGGGAGGGATCACCAATGGAGAATGAAGAAATTAACAACTCAAATGTGAGAGAACTTACCATAGAATATGCAGGGCTTGACCCCAAAGTCAAAAGAAGCATCCCTTTCACAACATATTGTGAGGCTGGGATGAAGAATGTTCATAGAAGGAGAAATAACCAACGTAACCAAGATATACAAAATAAAATGGGAAAACTGTCCATCCCTAACTTTGATGGGTTGGGAAAATTACAACTCATGTATGGTTACAAAAACTAGAGACATACCTAACTCTTTGCCCCATTACAGAGAAAGATGCCATTACGTTTGCCATATTACATCTAGAAGGGGTGGCACATGATTGGTGGCATCATGATCTAATTAATCAAGACCACAAAGGTATAAAGACCTATGATGTCTTCAAGAGAAGACTCTTTGAAAGATTTGACCAAACTCATCCCCTAAAATATTTCAAAGAATTAACAAGAATAAGGCAAAGGGGAACCCTTGAAGACTACATCACAAAATTCCAAAGGTTAGCCGTTATGGTCCCCGGAATATCCAAGGAGAGACTCGCTTACCTATTCATAGAAGGATTGACAGATACCACCTGAGGGCTAGTAAGTGCCTTGGATCCTCCTACATTCCAAGAATCAATCCTTAAAGCCACTTGATTGGATTTTGCCCAAGCAAAGCAAAAGGATCACTCTAAGAAGATGGCATAAAAAAGATAACACTTCTATGAGAAGGACAAGCACAAGGATACATACCTCTCTCGTGACGAACGAGAAGAACTAAGGAAGAGAGTTCTATGTTTTGATTGTAAGAGGAAATGGGAAGGAGGACACAATTGTAAACAAGATGAAACCCAAGAGAAAAAGATGTGTTTTAGGTGCAAAGATCCATGGGTACCTGGACATAAATGTAATGTGAGGAATCTTAAAAGAAAGAACTTGTGTTATAAATGCAAAGGAAATTGGGAACCAGGTGACATATGTGGAAGCCAAATACATATAATAGAGGCAATATTTGATGAAGAAGCAAAAGGAAACTTGAGCAAGAAAGCAAGATATGACGATGGAGACCTTAAGAGCATTCCATCTAAAGAAAAGGGGAAAATTAACTAATGGAGCTTTGTGGAGGAACCAATCTAGTAATCATGATACCCTCCCCTCAATAAAAAATCATAATATGACAACTGAAATCTTTTCATAAGACCCAAGGTTTAGATCTCAAGCATCCAGCACAGAGGATATTGACCCTTGCGATTTGGTATGAATAGATGAAAACAATATAATAATATGGACTTATAATATCCATTCACTTGTAACATTTATGCACTTACAATGTTTATGCATTTGTAGACTACTTTCTTGGAATAATCTAATATCCATGCACTTTGTATCTTTGCAAACATGCTCTATGTATATTGATAATAAAGATAATGCTGCATAATGTTTGCATATTGTGATGCATGATTTGTATGCTATTGATGTCTCCAATTGTGGTAGAGGGATGAGGGACACAATAGGGGGAATGGTGAAAGATTTCCTCACTAGGTATGGTGCCTTGTAAAGATGGTTAAGGACGACAAGGCCACCTCATGATGATGTTTAAGGACCATTGGTTAAGGACCGCATGAGGCCAAGGAGGATAAGTTCCTAACCTTGGGCCTAGGGTTGAGTCAAGGGCACCCTATTGCAATCTTCCCTCCAAACCCTACAGTGGTTAGTTATTGAAGTAGACAAGAAAAGGGATCCTCAATCATAAGGGGAAGGAAGAATAGCATGATGGAGGGGAACTGTGTATAGGCTCCGCTAGGTACGCCACCTCATGAGCATGGTTAAGGACCACATGAGGCCAAGAGGGACATGGTTTTCTGCTCTTAGCCCTAGGGCTGGAGATATTTAGGGCACCTCGTTATGGTTGATTCTATGAGATCATCTGAAATTTATGTGCTATAAGTGTGTTTCACCTTTAACCCTATAGATGATTATATTATATGTATTATGTCTACATTATTATCTAACTTGGTTGCAGGTTTCCAAGTCAGACTAACCTCATTCTATTCTTAGGTAAGGATTATCTCTTTAACTAAGTTATGTTCCTTGTTTCATTTGGATTTTGTGAATTTAGGGCAAACTACAAGATAATCCAGGAAAGGGACATTACAGTTGCTTGAGGACAAGCAAATTTGGGAGTGGAGGACTATCATGTCCTCGATTTGATACCCCAAATTGGCGACTCATATTCCTTGATCAGCCAGATCCAATCGAAGAAATTGTCTTACTATAGTAAGACCACAATTTCTTGTTCCTAACATGGACCCAAGCAAGAGCGACAGATCGTGATTATCATGGTAGGCAGAGCGTGGTCATTACCAGATCGTGGTCATTATGGTGAGCAGATTGTGATTTCCTTATGCATGTAGATCGTGATTTCCTTATGTGTCGCCACCTCCTCTTTTCCTAACAGTAGTCTCCCCTAATTGGTTAAGATTAATTAAACTAAACAAGGAGGGGCTGTTTGATACTGAAGGGATGCAATTAGTATCCAATAGACACTCCATCTCATTGGTCATATCCTTGAAGAGAAGTCGCCACCCTACAAACCAAATGGAGGGGTATTCAGTGAACATGCCAACATCCAAGAAAGGACATCGAAGGATTCAGATCTGACATTTCATAAGATATCAATACTCAGCAGTTCCGTCTGGTTATTGCAGTTTGGTATGAATTTTCTGTGAAAACATAATAAGTGTTGTAACAATATATATATATTTTTCTGCATATTCATGATCACCCATATATTGCTGATATGATTGCTCATATATGTCATAATATATATAAATCTGATTAGTGATACTGTGCAGTTAGTTTATTGTTCTGAGTGTTTCCAGCCATGATAGAGAAAGAGAGGATTACAAGTAGGGGAACTGTGGCCCTGTTATGGTGATGCTGATAGATGATGATGTTGATGGTTCGTCAGGTCTAACCCGTGCTATAATGGTTCTTAATTTTCTCTACCTAATTGAATAAATGATCCATAATTCGTTTCTTCAAATATTAAGTGGTTGGGAATGACACGAGTTTTCTCTCTCTAATCAAAGAATGTTCTCTAATTGCTTTGTTCCAAATATTATATCATAATCCTCAATTATCAACATAGATTTTTTTATTTTTAAGTTTCCAAGAATAGTACATTTTCCTGTTAATTTGACATATATTACTTGTGTACTTCTATATTATGGATTCAGATTTGTAATTCTAGATCTCGAAAGTAAAATTGATCATTTGACCTTAAAACTAACTGATACATCTTTAGTTTATGACTATTTTATGTTCTGGAGTACAAGGGAATAATTTTTCTTTATGAGTCTCTTATTCCTATGCTGGAGGCAATAACAACAGTTCTGTTTTCTAATTGCTTGTATTTGACATGGTTTCAGCTGGCATACTCTTGTGTGGGGAACCTGGAACTGGGAAGACATTACTAGCAAAAGCAGTAGCTGGTGAGGCAGGTGTTAGTTTTCTTTCAATATCAGCTTCCCAGTTTGTAGAGATGTATGTTGGAGTTGGTGCTTCTCGTGTTCGAGGCCTTTATGAAGAAGCTAAAGAAAATGTAAGTATTTTTTTGTATCATTGAAGCAGGTTTATGTATTCTATTATGGCTATCAGTTAAGTAGGTGGTAATTTGTAGCCTGTTCAAGATATATTATTTGTTGCATATATATGTCATTATTTGAATTATGAGAAGTCAAAAGCTCTTTGGTATTCATATATGCTGATTCAAAGCTAATGTGTTATTTTTTTAAAATTTCAAAGAATTTTTTGTGTGTGAATGAAGTGGATAATTTTGAACTTGGAGACATGGGATGAGAAATTTGCATACAAGCAAGAAATATATAGACAAGTTACTCTATAATAACTAAGTTACTAGAAGCACAAAATGTTAAATTCTTCTAAGCTTCCCTTTTCAAGTACATCAAAGACTTGGGCCCTGGCCCCCTTTTGAGTAGCTTCATTGAGCTCTTTTAATTCTTCGTTCTCCTTCTCCCATCCTTGTTTTAATGTATTAAATTGCTCCATAAAAATTGCATCAACACTAGGCTTTTTGATTTTGGAGGATTGATATACAAGAAGTTCTTTGCCTTGAGATGACATTGCTCCCTCGAGTTGCTATTTTAATTTCACATTTTCTATAAACAATATGTTTATTTCTTCATTCATATCTATTTGAGCTTTCTCGTACTCCACTAATTTGAGTTCCATACTTTTAACTGCGGCTTGAGTAAACATGGTCGAGTGCATTGTCATGGTGGTTGCTTCTAGTGCCGAAGTGTCCTTAAGTGTTTTAACCATAGCTGTGCCCCTCATTTTTTGAACACTTTGGTTTCTCTGTATTTTTATGCTTTAACTACCAAGCAAAGTTTCAATCTTAGGGTTATACCCTGTGCCACCCATTCCTTGTTTTGAATTCTGCAATTAACATAGGGTCATCTTGATTTCTCACTTGATCAAGCAAAAATATTTTCTGCACTTCCATGCCAGGAATAATCAACATGTCACTTTTTAGCACCATTCTTTTAGCCTTATCAGGTGTGATATCAATTTCATTTATTTTGAGTTCTTTGAAAGTTTGATTGACAATCTCATCATGCCAAGATTCATCTGCTCCCATTTTATTCATTTGTACTCTTTCCTCGAATTCTTTCATTTTCATTTTGATCCAAAAATCTTTATGCTGAAGTGTTTTTTATGAATTCATCATCCTCTATAAATCTTAAAGAAGCTGCAATCCTCTCATCCTCATGTGGCTCTTGCTCATTCTATGCCTGCACATCCCTCCTAGCATCAGGCTTATGAGCCTCAGTCTCATACCTAGGTGGTGTTTTTGAGGGTTGATCAACCTCTATATCATTTCTCATGTCCCTCAATGTATTGGCAACATCATCTATATCACCTTCTTCTTTTTTCGTCTCATATGGTACAAGAGGATCAGGATCATCAATCTTCTATGTTTTAGGCACTGGTTGATCATGTTGTGGGCTTGGTGAGGACTGTTGCACAAAGACTGCATCTGGAGGAGGCTCAACAATCACAAATCCATTTGGTCTCTTGACCGGGAGCTTTGTAGGCTTGGATGGTTGGCTCTCAATCTCAACTATTGACTTACCATATAACCTTTCAAAATTATCAAGTATCAAATCAATTCTCTTAAGAGGATTACTCTCTTCTGCAAAGAACCCTAAAAAACTTGGGTTTTTTTTCTTCTTTTCCTCTTCAAGTTTCATTGAAATATTCCGTTTTCTTTTTCTTTGGAAAACCTCAAGAGCTGTGACACAATTCCTTATAACATCTTCATCATAGTCCACCTCATGGGTGATTGCCACTTTGGTCAAGATTTTGTCTTACAAAATTCATATGGCCTTCAGGGTCAAAGACCCTTTCTATCTTGATCTCAAAGAATACATTCCCTTTAAATAGTTTTGCAATTCTTCTAAAGTATCAAAGCCAATAGAAAATCCTGCACATACAGTCACATGTGGCAAAAAGGTGCCTTTCTTTTGTCTTTCCATAACATCCTTCTCCATCCACATCATTTGCCACATAAATTCCAAAAAAGCTACCCTTTTAGAGAAAAATTTAGGCAGATGGTGGGGGGCTTGAGGACATTCATAGACTTTGATAAGGGTGTAGTTAGACATGAAAAACCAGTCACCGAAGTTATGTGTATGTCCTTTCTCTGGTTTTAGGGCCAAAGGCCTCACCACTTCCATTATTTGTTAGGATAGCCTTGGTGATAATTCACAGTAGCCATAATTGTGATTGAGAAATCATCATGGTAAATTACATAATCATTGTTTTGACATCTCTCGTCCCATATATTACACCAACGTTGAATTGGCAACCTATTGCCTTGGTTATCAAGCATTCCCAAATCTAGCCTTTGGCTCCATTTGTTCCTATTTTGGTACAAAATCAAATGACAAAATAGGAAATAATGTCTGAAATCAAATGGACTTCTACCCTCCTTCAATTTGACCAATTGCTCATGTATCTTCTTTTTAATCTCTGAGGCAAAGTCAAACTCTATATTCACCTCCGAGTTTTGTATTCTCATGGCCATCATCATCAGGCATATAGGCATTTTGTTTTCTACGTCCACTCCAAGCACTTGACACAGGGCAAAGTATGTCCTTTTGAAATACACTTGAAAATCCACTAAAAATGGCTCACTGCCTACAATGGTCGCTGTTTTATTATTCATACCTCTTCTGCTATACATTGGGAGCTCATTACTCTGATAAGTATTCCTTAAACTCTTGCAATCCTACTCAAACTTCTCCAGGTCAATTTTAGTGAGAGCTTTCTTATTCAGCATGAAACACTTAGTGATGGCAGATTTAGTCACTACTACCATAGTAGACCCACTAGGCATTCTTGTAGTCCTTGTAATTGGATGGTAGTACTGTGCCAATACCCTAATGAGCTCAACATCAACAAAAACATTGGGCACTATCAACTTGGCTAGGTCCAAGATCCAAGAGTTTGAGAGAGGAACCTGACTATTCCTCTTATCATAGAAATACCAGAACAAATCCCAACCAGGCATGGGAATTGCAGCATCCCTACACCCTTGAGCCTCATCCCTAAAAAAGTTCTTTGAGGCCTTATCATCAGAATCCAACAACACATCCAATATAGACTGCTGCAATGACTCTTCTTCTCTTTAGGGGTCGAAGACTCCCCCATTTGTTTTGCAGATTCAGTTTTACGGGGCATTATGAAAAATTCTTGCTTTCTAGACCAGCTTCAACCCAATTTTACTTCGCAAAACTACTCAAATTTGACAATTGCAAATGAATTCCTTCAACACACGAAAGCAAGTTACTTGTTCTAAGACCTTAGCTTGATACTGAACTTCTCTCTTAGACTACACAGAGCTCCAATTCCACTTTTTGCTGAATGCGGAATGACTAAAATCAGATCAAAATCAAGTTTTATTCAGTGTTGCAACCTATCACTTCGCCATTAATGTCTGCTCGTGCCAAGGTGGTCGACTTTCTTGTGTTTAAACCTTCGTCGTAGATTTTCATCATAATGAACGGTCAAGATTCATTATCATCCCCATGCAATTACTAATCCTGCTCACACTTCGGAGTTACCGCTAACCCGCGATTTGCCCATAGACTGTCTATTCAATCCCAATAGGCCAGCAGTAGATACAAACACTTATACCGCCTTACTGCAAGCATTCCTTTAACTAGCTTCTTCCTCCTTGCAGGACTACGGGGCTTCTTGGATTGGTCGTTGCTTGCTTACCACCATCCCGCAACATTATTTTTGTAATGCCTTGTAACCACTACGGGATTACCGCCTCCCCGCCACATTGTTTATGGCTTAGGATATGAACCGTGTGGGATTGCGGTAGTTTACCGTTATGCTACAAAATTTTCTTCATGTAGTTGCATGACCGCCGTGTGCCTTTGGGCTTACTGCCATCCCGAGATGACTTTCATGACTTCAAAACACCGTTGTCCTGCAATATTTTTTTAAAACTGATCCATGACTCTTGCGGTACTGTGGGGAATGGTAATAAGGCAATGCTTAAATGGGATTTTTAAGTGTAAACATAAAATAGGGAAGATATTGAGAGGATACAATAATGGAAGGTTTTTTGACGAATGACAAGACTGAAACTAGGGTTTAGGGTTTCTTAAACAAGCAATATTAGACCAAAATATGCAAAATTTTGCAAGTCCTAAGATACACCACTATTGATTATTCCAATTTTGATATATTGGTTTGTTTTAATGCTCAATTATAGATATAGCAATTAATAATAATGAATGAACAACAAACATTTAGCATGGTAATACACAAATTATCAATAGTTTTGGTAAACCAATGTGAAAGACCCAATAATAAACTGATGCTGGATTGAATATTCCTAATGCTGGAATTGCTTTGTACAATGAAACATTAAATTGACAAAATACAAATTAAGGATTGCACTTGCACTCAACAATGAAAGCCAACGACCATAGTGGGCAAGCGATATAAGAAGGAAATGCTAGCGTTGTAGAGGCTCTTGGCATTTATGAAACTCGAGCCCCCACAATATCCCACTTCCAGTATTGGTGTGTATTCCCTAGTGCATCACCAACTAGACCTCCTGTCAAATGCCTTGATAAGAAATATGAATCACCAGATATGGAGTTGCAGGTATGTTGCATGAAATTGCAATTCTGTTGGTTGAAAATCTTGTACACTTGGGAAGGCGTGCAAAATTGTGGCTTAAGCCACAACGTGTGAGTTAAAAACTCTCCTAATTCTAAGGGAAGGCTCCCCCTTTCCTACTATTACAAATTAACTATAACCTATAAATACTAATTTAATTTAGGTGGGACAACATCCTTTTCTCTTTTTTCAGAAAAGATTATATTCTTTCTTCTTTTTCAGAAAAGAAACTGCAACTAGAGTAACAAATTCAGAAACTTGAGAAATTAAAAAGATGCTTATACAAAAGGAAGCGAAGTTTACATGAAAGCGCAAAGTCTTTCGTCGCTTCCTCAGGATGGGAATGTAGAAACAAAAACTCAAAGTCTTCACTCTTCTAGTGTCCTACCAACCTTCCAAAATGATTAGTATGATAACAATATACAACATACAACAACTCAAAGTCTATCAATATGATGCACCTCTAGACTGCTATTGTATAAGAACAAATACAAGCACAAAGTCTTGTAGTCTCTTCCTATCATGTGTTAATGTTTGTAGCTTCAGTCGAATGATCATTTAGAATACATATAATATATGTTGATTAATAATAATATATTATTATGTTATATTATTATATTATATTATTAATCATATAAAATTTAATATTCAATATTAATCTATTATATTATTCTAAATTAATAGTTGATTGATGAAACATTATAATATTGATTAAATTATTATAGTTAAAGGAGCGGACATGTCTCTCCAAAGGAATATATATAGTATAATGTTATTCAATTTGAGAACACATAGAATTCCAAGAATGCAAGTATCAGATTGAATCAGATATATGCATTAAAATACATCCAATAAAACCTGGGAAAATCAACATGGTATCAGAGCTCAGGTCTGTAAAGTTTAATTTGGAGGTTGGAGAGGGTTGGAGAATTCAGTTTTTTCTAGAATTTTCAGTCTGAAATATGCCATTGCACGGCCCTTGGTTGGCCTCAAAATGAGGACTATAATATATGGATGGAAAGATCTGTGTTTCTAGTTTTCAAATATGTTTATCTCATCAAATTTGATTCAGTTTTGTGCAAGATATGACGACTTTGGTGCAAGTCACTTGAAAACCTACCTAGGGTTAGCAGTTTTGGGAAAAGTGTCATAACTTTTGTTTTAACCGTTGGATCTGGCTATAACTTGGAGGAAATGTTTGTAATTAGATTTTCTAACATCTCACCGAAGAGATTGGATAAATTTGGTAAATTGAAAAAGTTATTAACGACTGTGTGTGGCAGATCATAATGAAAGTGTTGATCAAAATTATGAAAATGTTCTACATCATTCAAAGGGAATTATGATGACAGATGATTCATGCGTGATATTTCTTATATGGTCTCACCTTATGAAAGGAAATATTTTAAACTTAAGATAAGTATTCCATGTTTTATTAAGGCACATGAATTATTGAGTTGGTAATTTATGCTATAATATTGGCTAGTAAAATCTTGTATGGTTCTATCATTCGTATTTCTGTTCGAGATAATTTAGTTTATGAGCTATTTGTAATCTCTCTCTGACATACCTTCAGGACGAAAGCACAATAAAATTGAATTAAAGGGAGAAATAAATTGATGCTTATAAACGAATTGATGATTGAGACTAGATGCAGAGGGAGTCTGACATTTCAAGAGAGGACAAGAGGTTGATACAATAACTTGAGCTTTAGAGGGAGCAGATGGTTCAGTCAACTTGTGACAATTTTGATCATAGTGATTGAGAGGGATTTTCACTATTGAAGGTGAAACACTTATGAGGTAAAACTTGATTCAATTGATTATTATACTAATGAAATCATTTAATGCCTTATGGGCCCTGTGTAAATCATAAGGAAGTGACGACTTCCAAATGATTTCCACTTGTATTTTTGAGGTTATTGGAAGCTGACGATCTTACAATAACTTGAGCTTGTGGATAGAATCGCCGACAGAGGCAATCCACATGAGAGCTCGTGGATAGAATCGTTGACTGAGGCAATCCATGTAAGAGCTTGTGGATAGAATCACCGACTGAGGCAATCCATGTGAGAGCTCATAGATAGAATCGCCGAATGAGGCAATCCACGTGAGAGCTCATGGATAGAATCGCCGAATGAGGCAATCCACGTGAGAGCTCATGGATAGAATCGCCAACTGAGGCAATCCACATAAGAGCTTGTGGATAGAATCACCGACTGAGGCAATCCACGTGAGAGCTCATGGATAGAATCGCTGACTGAGGCAATCCACGTAAGAGCTCATGGATAGAATTGCCGACTGAGGCAATCCACACAAGAGCTTATGGATAGAATCGCCAACAGAGACAATCCACGCAAGAGCTTGTGAATAGAATCGCTGACGAAGGCAAATTCACACCTTGAGACTATGGTTGATGCAAATACTCCCCTGTGATGAGCATCATATGGTTGATGCAAATACTCCCAATATCATGAGATGATATTTTTGAGTTATGGTGAATATCATGTGCCTTGATATTCTTGTTTATACCATACTTCCTGATATCATAGTGAGATAATATTTTCTCTATTCCATAATTAATCTAGACTTAATGCATTTGCATTGATTTTATCTTCCCTAGCTAAGAGGGAGTGTTAATTATGTTTTGTGTAGCTATGGTGAGGGCCATAAGTGTTGACATGGGAGATCATTACACATTCTGTCTGATCATCCTCCCTAGCTAAGAGGGAGTGTTAATGTTTGTAGCTTCAGTCGAATGATCATTTAGAATACATATAATATATGTTGATTAATAATAATATATTATTATGTTATATTATTATATTATTACTTATCATATAAAATTTAATATTCAATATTAATCTATTATATTATTCTAAATTAATAATTGATTGATGAAACATTATAATATTGATTAAATTATTATAGTTAAAGGAGAGACATGTCCGTTCAAGGACATGCCTCTCCAAAGGAATATATATAGTATAATGTTATTCAATTTGAGAACACATAGAATTCCAAGAATGCAAGTATTAGATTGAATCAGATATATACATTAAAATACATCCAATAAAACCTGGGAAAATCAACATCTTGACACTCAACTATGCTAATTTAACCCTCAATATTTGCAGCACAAAGTCTGCAAGAAATCAGATTAAATCTCTTTCCAACAACCTTACTAGAATCTCAAGCATATGCAGAAAAATATATCACTGTGACATAAGAACACAATGAATATATGAACAAAGTATCAACACAAAGTTTGAAAACCCAAATGCTCTCTTTATATTTCTTGAGAGTCAAATTTACAAGTATAAAACACAAAGTTTTTATCGCTGTAAATTTCTGTAGAGTTTTCTTGCTTGCCAAAAAGATAGATATTACATAGAGCACCCTCCAATATATATAAGAGAGGGGCTAAGAGCAAAAAATGGGAGAAGTCCAACTAACTAAGACTTATTCCACAACTAACTATAACTAACTATGACCTATTCCAAATTATAGTCTTATTGTTTTTCAACATGTAATTTGTTTACATGTAATTACAAGTTTCAAGAATACAAGTAATGTGACTACTTGCAATTACAATTTTTGGCATTACATGTAATTTGTCAAAGGGAAATTACAAATGCATCAATTGAAACTAATTTAAGCGTTTGAGACACGACTCTATTTACATCATCCTCTGTCTAAGAGGTCTTCATGTTGCTACAAGATGCTGGCTCTTGAAGTATTCAAGATCAGTGAAGATATTTGTCTAGGAACGTCAACTTGCATCCTTGATAGTTCTTATGTCCTTTGCAAACGAACTCCAACTTCATCTTCTTGCTTGGGATAATACTAATTCTTCAAGAGAAGTTATCTCCTTGCATATGACATTGTACTCTTTTCAATTTACATCACTATTGTCATCAACATATGAAAGCACCAACTTTTGCTTACTATCATTACTTGCATTGAAATCCCTTGCAATCGGGTCTCTAGGACTTGACTACAAGTATCGATCTTGCAAAGGAAAGACGTGGAGGATCATAGCGAACTTGGAATGTGGAAATGGAAGAACACAAGTTGGGGAAAAACATTGACACTTACACTTGCGATTGGGTCTTGAAAACCCGAATGCAAGTAAGCATGCTTGCCAAAAGGCACCAACTTGCAATCGGGGTTTTGAAACCCGATTGCAAGTGCAAGCACATAAAACGTTTATGCAATATTGGCTTGCAATTGGGTTTTGGAACCTCGGTTGCAAGTAAAGGGAACTTGCAAAAAAAAAAGGAGACCGGGTTACATGCTTGCAATCGGGTTTCTAAGACCCGATTGCAAGTAATAAGGTTTGAACTTGCATTTCAGGTCTTAGGATCTGATTTGCAAGTAATAATGCAACACAACTTGTAATCGGGTTTTTGAGATCCTATTGCAAGTAAAGTCAACTTGCAATTTGAGTAAAAAGTTCCTACTTGCAATGACAGCAAAAAGTTCCTACTTGCAATGATTGCAAAAAGTTCCTACATAAGTTCCTACTTGCAATGACAGCAAGAATTTCCTACTTGTAATGATAGCTAAAAGTTCCTACTTGCAATAACTACAAAAAGCTCCTACTTGCAATGACAGCAAGAATTTCCTACTTGTAATGATAGCTAAAAGTTCCTACTTGCAATAACTACAAAAAGCTCCTACTTGCAATGATAGCAAAAAGTTCCTACTTGCAATGACAACAAAATGTTCCTACTTGCAGAGAGGAACTCAAAACTTGAAATTGCACAAAAGCTAGGAAAATGAAAGCAAAAACCATCCAAAACTTGGACAATGGTGACAAACACACCCACCGATGATTTGACATTAACAAATATGAGTTTTAAACCTCGTAAAACATGCCTTAGAGAAGAAAACTACGAATTTTGAGTAAACATTTGTAGGGGTTGTCAATTTTTTGAAAGTTCAACAATTGAGATAACAGCTGGCTCTGACTGAGGACTTCCTTCGATCATTGGAATGATTGAAGGGAGAAGAATCCAGAGCTCTAAATGCCTTTATCATCCAATTGGGCTACAAAGTCAAGCAACAAAAGACATAAAAGACAAAAAGGACGACAAGAAATTCAATTCTCCTTCCAGTCAATTCGGTAGCAGAGAGGACTCCCAACATGATAATAACAATTACTACTGCTTGGAAATATTCAACAAAATCGTTGGTTGAGAATCTCTAGATAATACAACTACCGTCAATTGCAGGTTGGATGTCGAGACTCACGGAGATGACTTGCTAGATGGCCCTAGAAATGTTACTTGCAACAAGTATTAATACTCAGAAGAATGATTCGCCAAACATAAGGCTGGCGTAATATAAATCTTTGTAATCCCCGATAATAGAACAATCACATAATATTTCAATATTTTGCTTCAATATTTTGCTTCAATATATATCAGACCATATGCACCAAATTTTAGAATAATCCCCACAAATGCATTGGGACCCACAATACTTTGCCAAATGATACTCAAAATAATATTTATTTGAATTGGAACTCTATTTCTTACCCTTGCCAAATATTCAATACTCATAATATAAAAATCAAACCACGGCTCCAATAATATTTGTAAATCGGCAAATATAAAACATTCATCCCTTTATCATATCGGACTCCTTATTTGTTCGACAAATATCAGAATAATAAATTCAATTAAACTTATATGAAAACTGGAATAAAATATTCTTTTATCTCCAAATAGATATAAACTACCTCAATTCTGCAAATATCTTTATTTTCTACAAATTTGTCTCCATAGGAGACTTTACAAATTTGGCATAGATGTAGACTCTGTCGCGAATCCACCGCATAGGAGGAACTAAGTTTTCATCCAGCTCTTTTGTCAAACTCGTAAAGGTTTTCGTCCCCATAAATCCTCAAACATTTATCAAATTCCAAGCATGCTTTCCTTCCTCCATCCAACCTCCTTATGAAGAACTCCAAGAAGCATCTAGTATATTAGGCCGACATGGATGACTTAAATATTAATCATATTTTGGAAAACTTAAGTTAATAAAGTGACAAATAATATTATTTTATTATTTTTAATTAAATTAAATATTATTAAGTCATCTTTTGAATATATCTTTTATTTTTTATGACAACTTAATAAAAATAAATTTAATTAATTTGCCACTTAAAAATTGGGAATATTACAGACATGCACAAAAAAAAAGTACCACTTCAATCATGCATTCCTTGTTGCATTGCCAAGTTGACAAATATTAAGCTTAGTTTCTATGAATCAATATTGGTTCCATCTAGGCATCAAGAATCTATTATGTTGGCTTTTTAGTCTAGGCACTTATGACAAAGTACCATAATGCCTACTTTTTTCATTGTGAATAGTTTTCCAAAGATGGCCACCATAGTTGTAGTAAGAAAAACAATGATTTGTTAGGCTCAATGCATCTCTTTTTCGATCATGTTTAGGTTCATTGTGGACTTCCCTCATGTATTATGTCTGGCCATGGTTTGAAGTGTGACTTAGCTTTGTCATGCTTTGTGGGATATGTTGTAGACACAGTTAGTTAGATCAAAATACAACATTTTCCCATGGACAAACGAAAAGTCTATTCCACACCTAGCCATTTGTTGCACATGTATGATAATGCACATCCTTACATTTGGGATAGTAGTTCACCATTTATTAAGCTTTCCTATACTAGAACTTTGTGCAATTTTACAAGGCATACTCCATTTTATGTCTCGGATTCAAGTTAGTTATGCAATTGACGCTTATAGAATGCAATAAAAACTCAATCACACTCACAAGATAAGTCAAATGGACAAGGCAACGACGTTTCTACAACATATCTAGTGAGTGTGCTAGTAGGTTCAATCAATTCTCTTTGGTCAAGTTGTAGGTTAAGGTGGGTGATAAGGTCTAGTTTTTTCATCAAATAGAATGCTTCAAAGCTCCACACCAAAATATCAAGCTTCTATGCTATGGTCAATATACAATATTTAGTAGCTGGTGAGAATTCTCTTGTTCTTAATTTGTTATCATTTTTGGGTTGTTGTCTAATAGTCAATGTGGGATTCCTCAAGCCATAGTATTGTAAAGTTCCTTAACTAGACTGATTGCAAGTAGATGATTTTTCCCAGATTAAACAGAGACGTGTTATACAACACAACCCGTGGATTATTGAGTTGCCAATGACTATCTTTTAACAAAATTATTATTCAACACGTGCAGTTTCAAATTAACATTTCTGCTTACTGTTAAACATAGCATTTATCAATTGAGAATTGAACTGACATTATTCAACAATTAAATCGTTTAATGTTACACCAGGAAGCAGGTTAAGGTTTTCTTTCAAGATGCACCTGTAAGTTTGCGGTGACTAGTGATGCCCAAACTTGTTGTTGTAGCCACCTGAAAACTCCTCATATGTTCACCAGTAAACAATGTTGAAGTAACATCTATAACTGTGTGCGATTCATCACGAACTTCGTCCCGCAGAATACTCACTGGACAAAACCTGGATTGCGACACCCTCACTGTTCACTGCGTGTTCAATGACCCTTCCGGAACGTTGCGCGATGACTGCGAACTCGTACAGCAATAGAAACGCCCCCGCACTATATCCCGATATTGGGTTTAAGGGCCACGGGGGGAAATAGTATGACGAGCCGACTTTCTCCTGTTTCTGGAGATCGTATTCCCGTCACGGAGTGTTTGCAAGTTTGAGTCTCACGCCACTCACGCCGCCATTGCTTCTATTAAACTAGGTCTACTCTCGAATTGAGACTCACGCCACCATTGCTTATACCAAACACGGCTCCACTTCCGAACTGCGTCCAATAGGTCAGCCCACGACTGACGAAAGGAGGTTTGCTTCTGTTCGTATCCTGCTAAACAAATAATTCCAATCTTCCCTGCCTGGTTTGCCAAGTCTCTTCCTCATTAAATCTATTCCCGAGGTGGTGGTTCCTCAATTGAATCGAACCAATTCCCTTAATTAATCTTAACCATCGAACTTTTATTAATTATTTTATATTAACAGACCAGAGATTAATATTAATATCACAATAGTCATTTATTAATTAACTAATTTATATTAGTGAATTGGGACTAATATAAAATAATTAATACGATTTTAGTATGATTTTGACTTAGAATTTATTAGGGGATATTACAGACTCCCCTGCCGCTTGTTGCTTGCCCACAAGCAACTGTAAGTTAGAATGTTGGAGAATATGCTCATTTTCCCATGTAGCATCATCTAACGGCAGATCCTTCCACTTAATTAGATATTCTCGGATAGTCCGGTTCCGCAACTGCCTGTCCCTGGATTCTAAAATCACTTCAGGAATCATTTCCAATTTTTCTTCATCATTCATGGGAGGTAGTTCCTCCGAGACTGTCAGTTGCTGACCTAAAGCCTTTTTGAGACAAGATACGTGAAACACATTGTGTATCCTGCTAGTTGCTGGTAAATCCAGTTCGTAAGCTACTGTGCCAACTTTCCGAACAACTGGATATGGTCCATAAAATTGAGGCTTTAACTTTTCAGCACCAATACGCTTAAGAGATGATTGCCGGTAGGGTTGTAACCTTAGATATACGAAATATCCAACTTCAAAATGTCGCTCGACTCGTCTTTTATCAGCATAAATTTTTTGTTGATTATGTGCACATTGCAAATTCTCCTTAAGTGCTTTCAAAATATCCTGGCAATCCTTAAGCAAATCACGGGATTTGGGAACGTTACTCTGATCAAAAGCAAGATGAAGGAAAGATAGTGCATCATAACCATATAATTCCGTGAAAGGAGCCATACCAATCGACATATGAAATGTAGTGTTATAGCAATATTCACCCAAATACAACCACCGAACCCAAACTTTCTGATGCCCTGCCACATAGTTATGAAGATAACCTTCTATCCGTTTGTTCACTATTTCTGTTTGGCCGTCTGTTTGTGGATGATAACTAGTACTGTGATTCAATTCGGTACCTGTCAATCTAAAAAGTTCCTCCCAAAATATACTCAAGAATCTGCTATCTCGATCACTGATTATATTCGTCGGTAATCCATGTAAACGAAATATGTCTCTAAAGAATAGATCTGCGATCTGAACAGCTGTAAATCCTGTAGTGATAGAGAAGAAATGTGCAAATTTAGTCAATCTATCAACCACAACAAAAATACAATCTTTACCTTGGGACCTAGGTAAACCTGTAATAAAATCCATAGATATACTTTCCCATTTCTGTTCCGGTATTGGCAGCGGCTGTAACAAACCTGCAAGATAAGTATGTTCTGCTTTATTTTGTTGACAAGTGGTGCATTCCTTGACATAACGTAGGACATCGGTTTTTAATCCTTTCTATGTGAACCTTTCTCTTATCTGTCGATAAGTTTTAAAGTATCCGGGATGCCCTGCTAAAGGAATATCATGCACTGATTGGAGAATTCTCTCCTTCAGCTTTGAACCAGGTACCAAGTAAATTCTGTCCTTGTAATAGATAACATCATTTACAACCTTATATTTGTCATCCTGTACATTCCCATCTAGCAAATCACATGCAAAAGAATCCTTAGAGTATTCAGCCAACAATAGATATTTCCAATCTCCTGTTACTACAGATAATGCATTTATTTCCGGCTTCCTAGATAAGGCATCTGCAACAACATTGTTTTTACCCTTCACATATTCAATTTCAAAATCATAGGCTTGGATCTTACTGATCCATTTTTGCTTCCTGTCATTTAAATCTTTTTGTCCCAAGAAATATCTCAAACTGTTATGGTTAGTCCTTACTACAAATTTGCTACCAACCAAATATTGCCTAAATTTTGTTATTGCATGCATGATTGCCAACATTTCCTTGTCATAAATGGAATATAATTTCTCAAGGTTACTAAGATTCCTGCTTTCATAAGCTATAGGGTGTTTATTTTGCATTAAAACTGCTCCTATTCCCTCTCCGGAAGCATCACATTCCAAAACAAAAGGTTGATTAAAATTAGGGAGTGTCAGTACTGGGCAAGAACTCATTACCTCTTTAAGTTTCTCAAAAACTGATTGTGCTTCTTCAGTCCATCGGAATGCCCCCTTTTTGGTAAGATTTGTCAACGGTGCCCAAAGCTATGAAAACCCTCTGACAAACCACCTGTAATAACTGCATAAACCAAAGAATCCTCTTAACTAGGTAAGATTCCGTGGTGGTGGCCAATCCAAAATGGCTCTTATCTTTTCTTGATGAAACTGTACCCCTGTCGCACTGATCATATGTCCTAAATACAAAATTTCTGTCATTCCAAATTCACATTTAGAAGCCTTTGCATAAAGTGATTGAGATTCCATAATACTAATAACTATATCAGTGTGTTTTAGGTGATCGTCCTAGGTTTTACTGTAAATTAATATATCATCAAAGAAAACCAACAAAGTTTTCCTTAGCTGTTTGCTAAAGATATGATTCATACAAGACTAGAATGTTGTCGGAGCATTTGTTAAACCAAATAGCATAACGAAAAATTCATAATGACCATAATGATAGCGAAAAACGGTTTTATGAATATCTTGATCTCTCAGCTTAATTTGATGATATCCTGATCTCAAATCGATTTTAGAAAAGTAAACAACACCATGTAATTCATCTAACAACTCATCAATACGAGGAATTGGATACCTGTTTTTGATCGTCTTTTTGTTGAGAGCCCGGTAATCAATACACATACGAAGAGTTCCATCCTTCTTTTTGACCAGTACTACTGACGATGCAAAAGGGCTAGAACTAGGCCTGATATGCCCCATATCCAACAATTCTTTAATCACCTTTTCTATTTCATCCTTGAATGTTTTAGGATGTCTGTAAGGAGTTGTGATAATTGGTTGGGCACCCTCTACTAGTTCAATGGTGTGTTCAAATCCTCCTCTGTCAGGTGGGACTCCTGGAGGAATATCACTGAAAACCACACGGTGTGAATCTAATACTTTTAACAAATCATCTTGATAAGATTTTGATTCAAATCCTGGTACCTTGTTAGAAATTAAACATTGTGCTGGCCATGCCACATCTCCATGTTTGAATATAGCTTCCATTCTTCTAGCACTAACGATCCTGGGGCCACCGTTAGACATACCACGAAGCACTACTTTCTTATCATCAATCTTAAAAGAAAATTCCAATCTTTTAAAACTCTGAGTGTACTCATCTAATGTTTCCATCCATTGAATGCCCAAAACAACATTTGTATCAGCCAAATCAATCACATAAAAATCATCAGTAACAGTATAATTGCCAAGAGAAATACTCAATTTAGGAATTTTATGAGTACTGGACAAATTAGTTCCACCTGCTACTTTAACATCAAAACCTTCATGTTTTTCAGTTTGCAATCCATGTTTTTCCACAAGAGCTACATCTATAAAGTTATGAGTAGAACCACTATCAAGCATGACAACCACACGTTGCCCATTCAAAACTCCTCTAACTCTGAAAATATTATAATGAGGTGTTCCTGTCATAGATGCTATTACTTCTTCTCCATGTTTAGTACCTGTCTCTGATTCTGTGTTCTGAGGTGCGGGTTCTATATTAGGTTCAACATTCTCTTCATCATCACTATCTGACATAACCTCAATATAATGAATTTTTCCCTTCCCCAAACATCTCTGTCCTGGCTGCCATGATTCTCTACAACTGAAACATAGTTTTTTCCTTCGGAGTTCTTCCCTCTCCTCTTTATCTAACTTGTTTTTAGGGAAATTATCCTTGTTGAAAGGTTGTTTGTCATTTTCAGGTTTAGGTGTTGGGGCTTTAAAAAATTTCCCTTTTGAAGATGGTTCCAATTCTCTTGCTCTTTTAGTAGCTGTTTGTAAAGTAGGAGGGTTCAAGAACTTAACCCAACCTTTGAGTGAATCAGACAGTCCATCTATAAATATCACAATTTTATGTCTTTCTGAAATTTCAGTCACTAAAACTGCCAATTTTTTAAATTCAGAAATGTATTGTTCAACAGTCCCAGATTGCTTAAGCTGAGTTAATTCTTTTAGATGAAGTTCAGGATCTTTAGAATCAAATCTGCCAATAAGTCTCTCAGTGAATTCAACATATGTATTAATTTGATTATGACCCAAGGTTACTTGTCCATGGTGCCACCATTCGTTTGCTACACCGCCAAGATGTAATGCTGCATATTTGATTGCTTCATCTTCCAACATAGGATTTAACTGAAAGTAGGTGTCTAGTTTCTGCACCCAAGCTCTAGCGGTGGTTTTCCCTGACCCATCAAAGTAAGGGATAGACATCTTACCGATTTTCCTTTGTAATTCACTATTATTTACTTGCCGTCCTCTTGGCCTATGTTTCATTCTGACATCCAAGTACTCTCTAAATGTCATTGTTGACCTAAAATCATCCCCTGCTAATAACCAATCTTGGTGTATCTCATCCTGCAATTCTCTAATTGTCGGTTCGTTTTTTGGTTGCACATTCCTAACAATGAAAGTTGGCATAAAAGGTCTGGCTGTTCTTGTTCTTTCTGGCTGATTATTGTTGACAAAATGCTCATCTCTACCCCCATTGTTTCCCCCAACATTATGATGTTGATTATTTCCATTATTTTGATGCTGATTAATGAATTGGGTCATTAAATTAGTCATTCTGTTGACATTGCCCTGCATATCTTTTTGACTTCTAATCAAAGCTGTTATGAGATCTCTATTGTTTTCTAGTTCCCCCATACTGTTTGTTTCGAAAATAATCTCTTCGTCAGTTTTAGTATGGCTGTCCTCAATCTCAAACTGAATAGAGGAGCTACCTTGTGCTAAAGGAGAGTTTTGATATCTGTTTTGTCAGACCCTAGTATTCTGAAAATTATAGTTTCTTTGGTTCATACTCAGCTGTGCATAGATTGTTCATGAATTTCCAACTCAAGAAAAACAAAGCACCCTACAGGCTGGCAAGATTTCTAAGCTCTGATACCACTGTAAAGTTCCTTAACTAGACTGATTGCAAGTAGATGAATTTTCCCAAATTAAACAGAGACGTGTTATACAACACAACCCGTGGATTATTGAGTTGCCAATGACTATCTTTTAACATAATTATTATTCAACATGTGCAGTTTCAAATTAACATTTCTGCTTACTGTTAAACATAGCATTTATCAACTGAGAATTGAAATGACATTATTCAACAATTAAATTGTTTAATGTTACACCAGGAAGCAGGTTAAGGTTTTCTTTCAAGATGCACCTGGAAGTTCGTGGTGACTGGTGATGCCCAAACTTGTTGTTGTAGCCACCTGAAAACTCCTCATATGTTCACCGGTAAACAATGTTGAAGTAACATCTATAACTGTGTGCGATTCGTCACGAGCTTCGTCCTGCGGAATACTCACTAGACAAAACCTGGGTCGCGACACCCTCACTGTTCACTGCGTGTTCAACGACCCTTCCAGAATGCTGCGCGATGACTGCAAACTCGTACAACAGTAGAAACGCCCACGCACTATATGCCAATATCGGGTTTCAGGGCCACGAGGGAAATAGTATGACGAGCCGACTTTCTCCTGCGTCTGGAGATCGTATTCCCGTCACGGAGTGTTTGCAAGTCCGAGTCTCACGCCACTCACACCACCATTGCTTATATTAAACTAGGTCTACTCCCGAACTGAGACTCACACCACCATTGCTTATACCAAACATGACTCCACTTCCAAACTGCGTCCAATAGGTCAGCCCATGATTGACGAAAGGAGGTTTGCTTTTGTTCGTATCCTACTAAACAAATAATTCCAATCTTCCCTGCCTGGTTTGCCAAGTCTCTTCCTCATTAAATCTGTTCCCGAGGTGGTGGTTCCTCAACTGAATCGAACCAATTCCCTTAATTAATCTTAACCATTGAACTTTTATTAATTATTTTATATTAACAGACCAGAGATTAATATTAATATCACAATAGTCATTTATTAATTAATTAATTTATATTAGTGAATTGGGACTAATATAAAAGAATTAATATGATTTTAATATGATTTTGACTTAGAATTTATTAGGGGATATTACAAATATCTACCTTTAATCTGCCAACAATAAACTCAATATCCTACAAACTTAGATTCTAAGCATTAGTCAACCTTGTTAAGATATCAAATCTATGAGACTACATCTATGTGCAATTGCATTGGCTCACGCTAGTTGTTTAGAGTGGCAAAGGCAATAGTGTATGTTGATTAGGCTAAGTGGTACAATTTACAACAGTTTTGAGTTCAATTTTTGCATCAAAAGACATAATGGGGGCATCACTTTTGAAGAAAAACAAATGTTCCAAGACATTTTATGATAGTTTCATTCACACTTGTTGTGTGAGTAGTCTTGTATAACATGATGCTTTGTTGTGTATCACTAGTGACAATATCCTAACAATACATTGGTCAATGGTATTTATTATTGCCAGTGCCACAACACCGGACACCAAGCTCCAAAATCATCTTAACAAAATTAATGCTTAGTAGCTTACTCACACAACACCTCAAGAAGGGTTACGCTCAAGAGGTGGATGATGTAGTGGGCTTCATAATAGGTCAAACTCATTGCTAAGCGTTTCCACCACAAGGGGACAATCCATGTAGTGCTTACATAAATTACATCATGCCAATTGACCATTCTGCATAGAGCACACATTGAAGATGAATTGACTCCCCAACATGGAGAACTGTTGACCGTTACAAAGATTGATTTGTTTTGTAATCTTTTTTGTGTTGTATAAATATTTAGGTTTGACCCTTAAGGTCATTATGGAGACAAACGTGATAGTTTGAAGTTAGGCAAATCAACTAGGGAGCAGTACCCTAGTGTTTTTTGTTCATTAGTGTTCTTATTCTCAATGTATGGGTTCTTTGCATACAACTATGCTGTACATGCTTATTTTCAAAAAGAGACGGACATTATTTAATTATTTCTTTTCCTTTTGAATATATGATAGTTTATGTTATTTTTTTAAGTTAAAAATTCACTCCATATCTTTTATACAAGCCAAGTTATTTGACTGCCCTTTGCATCACCATATTGGGCTGAGTGATGTGGATCAATATTGGAATAAGTCATTAGGAGAAAATGAATGCCAGGAGTCTTTGCAGCCTATAGAACGATGCAAAAAAAAGTTGAACTAAGTACTATGGTTTTTAGCCAGTTGATGGACTTGGTTCAATCTTTTCCATGTATATTATGTTGATTTTGAGAATTCTATAGCAATACAGATGATGAGTAAGATTGATTGAAAGAAATGGTTTGCATTTTTACCAAGCTGGATGATAAGTTTCTTGGTGGCATACCATCAATTAAGAAAATATTTATAAGGCATGACATTGTGTAAATATAAAGGATATGCCTTTGACCGTAGATGAACAAGTTCTCCAGAAAAATTATTAGCTATGTGTAAAGAATTTTATGTCTGGTGGTTTTGAATGTTTGTGATTGACCATAGCCTTTTGAATGACAACTAAGATGGAAACCCTTCATGAAAACTTGATGAAATAGTATACAAATGGCACCAAGCCAAAGCTCTTCCATTTAGCCCAAGAGAAAGAACAAATATAGGAAAGAAGAAAACAACAAAGAAAGCAAAAGATAAAAGAACAGAAAATTTGAAAAGAATAAATATTTTTCAAGCTGAAAAAGCACCTAGGATGGGTTGGTGGTGACTATTAAAGTAATATTGTAATATTTAGCTTCTTATAATGGTCATTTAAGTTGTTCAGTTAGTTTATAGTAACTTTCTACTTTGTAAGTTATTTAGTATTTAGAATCTTTCTATTTTGTCTTTAGTTCCCAATCGTTTTCATTATGGAAAGATCTTCAGTAATTGCTCCACTCCTTTGTTAATATAACAATCATTTATCATTTCATGGTATTAGAGCATAGGTTCTTTTTTTGCAATTTTTTTTAATTTGTGGTCCTTACCTGGAATTTTCGAGGATTTTTTTTGTAGTTTTTTGCCTGATTTCTTTAAAAACAAAATCGTGGGTTCTGTCTGTAGAATCGAGGTCTTTTGATTGACATAAGTTTTTTGATCGATTTTTTAATAATAAAAATCGTGGTCTTTTTCTTGGGATTTTCTCAAGCATTGTTTTTGAAAATTGTGGCAGTTTTATGTTTTAAAATTGCGGATTTTTTTCCTTTGAAAAATCATGCGACTTTTATCTCTAATATTTTTGAATGATTTTAAAGAAAAATCGTGGGTTTTTACTTTGTGTTTCTCTTCTCGTGTCATGTTGTGAGTTTTCTAGCGATTTTGTTTGCATGGGAAGTCTCTACAGTTTGTTTTTTGGCACAGCTAGGGTTTTGGTAAGGTACTGTCTTTCTCCATTGTTTTTGCATGATTTTTTTTTATAGAAAAATCGTGGGTTTCTTATTGCTGCTCGTGATGGGTGGGTCTTTTTTTGCAAATTGCCACTTTTCCAAGATCCATTTCTGCATGATTTTATCTTCTGTTTTTGCACATTTTTTTACAAAATCGCGTGTTTTCTCTTGCATGTCTTCTGCAACTAGGGTTTCCAGACATGTGCCAGATTTTAAGTTTTGCTTTTCTTATCGATTTTTTCAAAAATTGTGGGTTATCTTCTGTGTCTAAGGCGAACTAAGTTTTTGCACTTTTTTTTTCTTTACAAAATCATGGGTGTTACTGTTTTTCTCCGAAGCAGTGAAGGGTTTTTGACGATTTTTCACAAAACTATGTTGTGTGTCTAGGGTTTCTAGGGCACACAAGAGTTTTTGCAAATTTTTTGTTTTTTTTTAATCAGACTTGGGTTGCTTCAGAAAGTGTTTTTGCACGATTTTTTAAAAACAAATTGTTGGTTTAAGTTTTTTTAAGATTTTTAATTAACCAAATTTGAAGGTATTTGAGGAGTTGATTTTTATCTCGTTTTCCGTGTCTTCGAATAGCAGGAAGGATGGCTGCGTTACCCAACATCATGTTGGAAGGCGCCTAGAGGTTCAACGACAAGAATTACAATGCTTTGAAACAAAGGATGCTTACCATTTTTCCATAGTTGCACGGAGACCCGTCTCCGACGTCTTTGAGACACGTCACAGTATCGGAGACCTTTCCTTAAATGTCTCCAACTGCAAGAGACTTCAACTGCGGTCTCCAGAAGACTCTCGCTGTCTCCCATCCAAAAGGCGTTGACTCCTACACAAATAAAACAAAAACCCCTAAAAATTATAAGTTAAATGCACCAGAGAGTTGGAAAATAAACACACCACAGAAGAGAAAACATAAGCCAACGCAAAGCAGGAGTCAACGTGAGCTAACAAGACGACAAGTATTTGCCATTCAACTATTTGCAATTCGATGCAAAACTCAAAAGATATTCATATTTTCTATATTCTTGTCGTTGTTCTTTTAATTCCTTTATGTAGACTTTGTGGTATGCACAATGGGGATGGATTCTTTTAGATCCTTGAGAGTCGGGAATTTTCCTATGATATACATTTTCTTTCCTCATTCTTGTGAGTATATCTATATTCATATTCTTATATATATAAATCTATATTCACATTATCATATATATAATCACATATAATAGCAAAAAGATTTGCAGTGTTGAAATATTCAACTTGTTGGTTTGGGCCGTTGCGTTCAATTTCCTTATACATTGTCTATATTCATAATTAGTTTTACAAACATACATCTATTTTCAAATTTTCTATAAAATACTAATTTTTTTTTATAAAATTGGTGTCTCCAAGTACCCCCGTCTCCTATTTCGAAAAATAGCTGTACAAATACCGGTACCAGTCTCCGGAGTCTCCAAGTACCCCCCGTCTCGGTGCAACCTTGCATTTTTGGTTACTGGTGCCTAGATCAGATTGTTCTGGTTAATTCTGCTCGTCCCACAGTGGCAGGCAAAGACTGGGACAAGTTTGATAAACATAATCGTGAAAGCGGTTGTGCTGTTGTAATGTCCCCTTTAAGATAACTAAGAATATTGGCACAATTACTTCAACTCCTCACACTTACACTATCTAATCTTTGCAATTAAACTATGTAATGGGGAATAAGAACAATATCACTTGCTATTTCTGATATATACAGTATTATATATGCTCAAAGTGAATTGATTTGATATGCACTAAGTGCAATGATCTCTTAGGATCTCTGCTATGTCAAGTATGGCAATATGAATATGCAATGAAATATGATATTGCTTAAAGCAATATGTATTCTGCTGTCTCTAATACGACTCTTAATATATGCCAATGTATGACAGGTAGTATCGCTTAAAGTGGCTGCTGTTTCTGGTATGGATATAATCACTTGCGATGATTATATAATATGCGATTTCTGATCTTGGCAATGAGTACTTGCAATGCCGATGGGGCTGTCTCTGATATAAATCTGATTGGTATATGCACCCAATTATGGGCTTTCAGCCTTGCTCACTTCGAGCTCTTCCAACTAGAATAAGAAATAAGATAAAACACAATCCCTGTACTCTCTCCCTATGATTATTGATGACTTTATATCTGCTTCTTGGTTTGGAAGATTGTGACTTTTCTCAAGAGATATGTCCTTTGTTATGAACTTGTTTTAATGACAGTTATATTCTTCTTTAAGGCATTGTTCCTCTTGGTAATGATAATCATGCTTAATGATTCTTAATCACTGACTTCTCTACTACTATTAATACTGAATATCATGGTTTATTAAGGAATCGCTGGCCATTTGATAGTCTTTGTTTCCATCGCTGCATTATATCTATCTATAATATCATGATCATTTGTATCTTGTTTTATGTTTAATGATTGCTGGTTGCTCATATATCTATTCCAAGTTTATTTAGTCGATGTTTATCTGGTTTGTCTACTGCGATATTCCATGATTGACAAAGTCTTCCTCCTTGCTTGTACTGTTTCCTACCCATGAGATTCAATGTGGGTAAACGAAGCAAACTCCTCCTGTAACGCAGGACTTAATTCCAACCTTGGTAATGTATCGCTGCTACTTATAAATATCGAAACTATATCACTGATATCCTCAATATTTATTAGCTATTAACCATACTTAGTGGTATTGTAATTTGTCCTCGATTGAACTGTCGGTGATAATCACTCACACATAATCTCTTGCCTAGCACAATAGAATATAAAATATAATTGGTGTGTTTTGCTAATTCCCTTTATGGGTGGTGATTTTTGGCTTCAAGCTCGATATACTCACTAAGTGTATTTGCTGCTGATTTCTAACGTGTAAATGATTATGAGAATATTGATGCTACGTCAAAGCTTTTTAGAGACTTCTAAGTTCTAAGTGTTTGTTTACCATAGTCAAAGATAAGTTTTTGAAATTCTGATCGTTCATTCTCCTTGTATTTAATTGCTGCATCTTGAGATGTCTTTGTTTGATACCAATGGTTTGTATCATTCATATTCTCTTCTTGGTTATTGCTTTTATGGTCAACCATCTTAGTATTGCTATTACAAGTTTGGATTTTACATTCAAATTCGTCTCCATAGGAGACTTCCCAAATTTGAATGTCTTCAATCAACGATGCTTATAGAACTAATCTTTAGAATGTATGTTTTGACTAGATGAGGACATTACACCCTCCTATCAATGTTCCAGTCTTTACTTATCACTTTTCTTACATAAGTCTTCTAATCTAGTTACCCATTAGTGGCCTGCAATGGAACTGTTCACATATGTATGATCCTTTGATTTGCTTTTCAATTTTGTCTCTCCAGAGACTTCACAAAATTGAAGAACTTGGTTGCCATGATGTGTAAAGGATGGGGACGTCACAGTTGCTCAAGTTATTAGTCATCGATGAGATGCATCTAGAAGTGCTGTCTAGGAAGATTGCTACACAAATTTAGACTCACTTGAGGGATTTGCATGAGACATCAGATAAAGGCATAGCCTTCTTCCTTAATAATATGTGTTCTTGATTATGATGGATGACAAGATGTCTTTGTAGGATCATTTGATGAATATCAAAGGCATTCGTGATCAACTACAGGTCTTTGGTTGCAAGATGGAAGAAGAGGATATGGTGGTTATCACGTTGAAAAGCTTACTACGACCCTATGAGCACTTCATTGAAACTCTTAACATTACCTCCACCAATGTTGATTTGAAGTTTTATGAACTGTGTAACAAGCTCTTGCAGCAGGACAGGTGGAAGAAGCAGTTTGGTAGCAGCGAGACAACCGGTATGGAACAGGCTTTTACTGCCAAGGACAAAGGCAAAGGCGAGTCTACTCAGTAGAAAGGACAAGGCAAACCTGATGATTCTTCAAAGATTCTGAAATTTATCACATGCCACTATTGTGGTAAACTTGGTCGTATGAAAAAGTTCTTCAAAAATTGGTTGACTGATCAAAAATCCAACTAGGGAGGGTCTCAATATCATGCTCATGTCACAAAGCATTCAAAGGAGAAGGGGTCAACCTTTATGCATTCATGGCAAAAGACCAGCTAATCTAGACAAGTCTTTTGCATGGTAGTTAGTAGAGTGACCATTAAGGGAGGGTATTAGAGTAATATTGTAATATTTAAGTCGTTTAGTTAGTTTTTAGTAACTTTTTTATTTTGTAAATCAGTCAATTAGTGTTTAGAATCTTTATATTCTGTCTTTAGTTCTTGATCATTTCCGTCATGGAAAGATCTTCTATAATTGCTTATATAAGGAGTATTCCTCTCCTTCGTTAATATAACAATCAATTTATTTCAGTGACTGCAACAATGAAAGTCATAATTAGTGGCCTTTTGAGGCATCAAGTTTAAAATCTAGGTGCACAACTTGGTAGGATGAACATATAAAAATGAAGATCACTAATCTGAATTGTTAGTAGAGATAAGGTGAGAATCAAAGATAATTTAGTTGGTGTTAAAACTGAGCTTGATAGAATTACTGAAGAATGAGTGGGTGGATTGTGGGTCAATTTACTTTAAAAATCTTAGGTAAGGACATAAACATTAACAACTTCGTGGAACAGTTAAACTATAAACTTATAGCTATTTGTGAAATTGAAGAGGTAGTAAAATTTAGAAAAGGAATTAATGATGTTGAAAAATGGTTTTGAGGTCAATTCTATACCAGAAGATTTTTCACTTAGACATGAAGTGTTTGAATCTCCTATGTGGTGTTTACCCTAACTACTTGTAGAATAATTTATGAATAGATAAGTAGAAATGACTAATCCCATCACTGGCAGGAGGTTCGAGCTCATCTATCTTGGTTAAGGGAGGTTTTCATAATGGAGCATGCTTTGGATCTATATGGGGATTTCTGATCGTTGCCAAAATTAATGAAGTTTCTTGTTAGTTTGATTTACAATGGTAAAAGTCAATCATTTAGCCCTCACAGAAGAATAGTCAGTTTTGTATTTCAAAAATGAAAAACATTGCATCTGGAAGATAATTGCTATTAATGGTCTTATAAAAGTTATTTTGAATTATTATTTGTTTTGCATATCTGAACTTCTTGAAGCAAATCAAAGTAGATTTAAGTTGTGCCTCGTAGAACTTCAAGTCTGTAGATTTTGGACAAAGACTCTATGATAGTCAAGGAGAAAATTCATTGATTAACGAGGATGATGCTCAATGGACATGATACCTGTGACTAACAAGAAGAATCCAATAATGATGCAGGCTGTGATAAATTTGTTTGTTACAATTGATGTACACTTTACCAATTGATTACATGCAAATCCCTTGTGTCATAGCACTACAAAATGGTAGTTTGGAGGGTTTATCATTCAAGCATGGTGGATTCTTCACTGAGTATTGCACTGAATATTTCTTTTGACATATTGAGTTTGGGAAGCCCTTTGACCTGTATTCAACCACGCTCAAGGAATGTTTGAAGAATTTAGTGAAGATAAGGGACTGATGATACAAATTTTGTTATGGTGTAGTGATAGTCCTCTTGGTTATGTATTTCTTTGGATATGTTCCATGGAAGACTAATCCTAGTTAGCTTCCCTTTTAGCAATAGGAGGTAAAAACTTGGAAGCTATTAGATTGTAGATCAAGAATCTCATCAGCCACCATGAATTATGTCATTCTATCCAAAGTGAACTTTCTAGACCTTTTTTTTATGGAGATCAACTTGTGCAAGAAATGAATGCTACTTTGAAGCCATTTTTTGAGAAACCTAATCTATTTTAAGTAGAAATTAAATGAAACTCCAACAAAACAAGATTGATATTTACTCAATACGAACCAATTAGATACTTATTTCAACTGGGAGCTTAGACAAAATGGGCAATCTCTGTAGGAGAGGTGCATGCTACTTACTCCGATTAAAAGATTTGAATCAAACTATCGTGTAGCTTTTTGATACACAAAGCTGAAAACATAATAAAAGTAGTAAATCAGGGTTCTTGGAGAGGACCAAGAGTCACCACCACACTTGGTAGTGACCTTTGCAAAGTTGCATGGACACAGATACGAATACAAATACATATACGTTATTGGATATGGATGCGGCCATTTTTTAAGACCCCCAATATGGATACGGCTGGATACAACATTCATATAAAACACATACGCATATATTCAACACAATTTTCTAAGTTATTATAGGAGATTTTCATTACTTCAAAAGCCATATAGACACGTAACTGCTACATACATAATTATAAGTTGACTTAACAAATTTACAACATGCAAAAATAGTAGAGTTGCATTGAAAGATAACCCAAAAAATGGGTCACTGAACTAGAAAAACATTTCATTTGTCTTTCTCATTTGGTGTAGGTTTTGCTAATATCATTTTAAAAAAAATGCATGAATAAAGTTTTTTTAAAATGAAAATTAGGAAGATTTAGGACAAATTTTAAAAACATCAAATCACATAGTATTCGGCACGGTTGGAAAATCAAGGTTTTTTGGGCACACATGGGTACAGTATCAGATACGTATCCGGGCCGTATTAGATACGTATCCATTTTGGATACGAGGATACGCGCACCCAGGGAGGGGCAAAGGAGTTTCTGGCTACTCTGGACCTTTGTACTCCTTGGAAGTTGAAACCAACAACTAGAAAAAAACACATCTTAGAAAACTGAGAAAGTGGCTTCTATCATGATCTGAGTGGTTCAACATGCTTTTATGGATAACCTTGCAAGCTACAACTTGTTGGCACCTTCAAATTTGGGAAAAATTTGAAGTGCCTATGACGAAAAGTTAGTTGCAACACCCAGCGATACACTCGTAAATTTTGCCTAAGTAGCTCACTTTGGAGAGCTACATTTTGAAGCCAGTTGAATGTTATGAGAAACGGGTTTGGGAATGTGTTCACATGCTATCATTAAGTGCATATGCTCGCTTGCAGTCTCCCATGATCAGATTAAACTCATTTTTCAAGCACCTAGTTTGAGGGGTTACCACATCTACATGATGTGCACTTTCGAAATTGTCCGAGTAGCCTACTTTGGAGGTTGCATTCCACATCCGGTTGACTGTCATGACAAACCAATACTTTTCATGTATTGCCAACATATTGATGTACCCCTCAGCCAATTCTCAGATCCCCGAGACTTCATTTGACATGTTTACCAAGGTCAAATCATTTGCAGTTTGCAGTGTTTTACTGTTTACACAAATGTTTTTAGTGAGGATTTAAAATCTTGCATCCAAATGATTCTCATAGCAAGCCCACATTTTTCTATGACTCCCTATATCTTAATGAGCTTGCATGCCAGTTTGTAGAGCCCTCAGATTTCGTTTGATGTCTTTCCCAGGTCAAAATGAAATGCAGATTATTTAAATTTAAAGATAAACCAGTGTTAAAGCCATTAAAGTAGCCCAACATTTTGATTTTTATCTTTCAACCCAATGACCTGCACATCAAACCCATTGGTCCGCTGAATTCTTTGTAGTCTAATGATCTCATATGGAAGTTTTCAGATCTTCATGACATCATTTGCTATTTTTCAAAATGCATTTGAAACAGGGTTTGAAAGGGTTCTGGCAGGTTCCAGTGCAGAAAATACTAAGTAGTCAACTTTGAGGATTAAAATCTCTCACTCCAGACAGCGTCATGTAAATCCATTTTGCAATGTGATTCCCAGCATATCAGTCTACATGTCTGTCAGTTGCCATGGTCTCATGTTGCCATTCGATCAGTTTTTGCAAGCGTTTCTAGAGGCTCTGAGCTCATTTTGGGCATTGAACAAAAGGGTCAGAAAATTAAATTTCAGTGGCTATACTCTTCACATTGTTGATCCGAATGCACATTGAAGTGGTTTCAGGTCAAATTCCTGGGGCCAGTTGTTTGCAAATGAAATTTTTTTAGGTCGGGCCCACAAGGGACCCAACTTGTTTCATGGCATTGCAGTTGTTTTCTCAAGGTTGATTTAAATATTTTATTATTTAAATCATTCTTGCGATTTAAATAATAATACACATTTGCGAGAAATAGGGATATAAGGTAATGTTAAAGTTCAATAAATCATGTTCACCTTGAGTATGCTTATAGGGGCCATAGATAAAGGTTTTAAATAAATTTTAAAATCATTATTTTATAATGTTTTAAAACATTATTAATGTGTATTCTTGAATTGCAAAGTGACATTTTCAATGTGGGGCCCTTCAACCATAATGCATCTCAGCAAATGGTTTTCTTGGGTGCTCAGCAAAGGTAATTTTTAATCCCAGCGAGTGTCGAGTTGAAAATTGAATGAAGAGTTTTGTGGGCCCACTCATATAAAACATGGCAAAAGGACATATTTCTTGGCACTCGGTGAAAAATGAAAAGGGCTTCAGTGAGCTCCGAGTAAGGAGTCTCTTGCCCTAATTCGACAGAGGGATTAGGGTTTGCGTATTCTTTGGTTTCATTCCTCCGTTTCATATGGGCATTTGATTTGCCATGCCATCGAGGATATGCATGAAATGGATCTGTCAAAAAGCTGTAGAAGTCTTTTAAGAAAATTTATTTGCAGGCGTAAAACCAGACACCATGACCTCGGCGAACATCTTCCCTGTTTGTGCTTGTGATGGGAGCCTTGGAGTAGCGTGTGCATCCATCAAATCATATTATAGGATAGAGGGTTTTTGTCAGATGCTGTAGTTGCAATTGCCAAAAATATATGCAAAATGTGAAAGCGCTCACAAAGCCTGTGAGTTGTTTGAAAACACCTCAAAGCATTGTGCTCTCATAATATGCAATGATTGCGTGGTCTGCACAAAATGGATTTGAGGAAAAAGCTTTAGAATCCTTCAAGCAAATGCATTTGCAGGTGTTACACCAAATTCCGCAACCCTTTGCCAACATCCTACACGCTTGTACGTGGACTTTGGAATAGTGTATGTGCATCCATCAAGGCGTGGAGCATTTTTGTCAAGTGCTGTAATTGCAATCGCCCTGGCATACACCAAAATGAGGAATCACAACCAAGGCTTGTGGGTTGTTTGGTAGATGCATCGAAGAGATGTCATCTCATGGTTGCAATGAACGTAGGAGCTGCACAAAGTATATTTGTTGAAAAGGTTTTTAAAGGCTTCCAAGCAAATGCGATAGGTAGGAGTAAATCCAAATTCCACGCCTTTTCCAATATCTTCCTTGCCCATGCCAATGTGGAAGCTCTGCAAAAGGAGTATGGACAGCTGCCAAAGCATAGACATGGCATGTGAAATATTTTTGTGCCTCAAAGTGATGTCATCTCATGAAGTGCGTTGATTGCAGGATCAGCACAAAGCAAATTAGTTAAAAAGGTTTTAAAAAGAAAACTTTCAAGCGAATGTGTTTGGCAGGTGTGAAGCCATTGCCCTCCCTGCCTGCGCCAATATGGAAGCTTTTGAACAGGGTATACGTAGAGGTGTATACATAATGTGGAAATGCAGACAAGGCACGAGAACTTTTTATCATCATACCTCACTGAAATGTGGTCTTAGAAAGGCGATTGCAAAATGTGCACAGAATGAATTTGTTGAAGATACTTCAGAAAGTTTCAAGCAAATGCTAATTGGCAGGCATAGAACCAGAAGCTACGCCCTTCCCCATCATTCTCCACACCCAATCCATGGAAGCTCTGCCTGGCTCAGATAGTAGAGGAGCTCCAATCAATGATGAAAATATTACCCATCTAGAGCACAATAATATTGGTGGAAATATGCTTAGAGTGAAGAAATAAAATGGGTTTACAAAAGAACTGCAGGTAAGATTTAGAATCAACTCTATTTTCTTATAAAGGTGAAGACATTTTTACAAAGATTACCTCTGAGTGAGAAATATAAATAAAAGCATGTGGAGAGTGAATCAATAAGAGGGGATAGAGTTTGTCTTCTCCAGATATGAGGATCTCCTTCAAGAGCTTTATTTTGCCTGTGGGATGAAAATACAAAGTAAAGGTATGGTCACTTTTACTAGGTAGAATGTTTTTACCCAGAGGTGAAATATGAGTGTCACATTTGAATATTGGCCACTTTGGTAATTACAATTTTCTAAAGAAATAGTTACAAATTTGCTAAGGGGCTAACTGAGTTTTCACTCAAACAGAGCAGGGGTAAATGCTTTTACTAACAAAGGAATTGTTTCACTAAATGTTGCACTATGATTATCTCATTTGAGATGAAATTTTTCTCAGGAGAAAACAAATGAGAAGTAGCAAGAGAAATAATACTTAGTAGTATTATTTTGTCTAAGGAAATATGGTGTGTAATAAAAACATTTTCACAATTTGAAAATATTATTACGGGAATGAGTGTAAATAGAAATTGACAAATATTTGCAGCTGCAAGTAAGATGAAAGGGGGAATTGCAATGAATGATTTTTTTTACAAATTGGAAAGCGCTGAAGCAATTTTACATTGCCAAGTGTTGCATGGGAAATTAAACAAGAGGGGAATGTTTTCAGTTAAAACAATGGGAAAGGTGTAGATCAGAATATTGAAAAGGCAGAGTATTTTTTCAGTTGCAGAGAGATGAAAGAGGAGAGATAGGTGTCGTCAGCAGATCAGATTTGGGAAGAAGACATATGGCAGCCATCAGACGAATCTGGAGCTTCTTCCTCTTCCATATATTCTTCTTCTTTCTCATTTTCAAGGGTTCTGAAGTTTTGTCTTAAGTTTTCTGTGCATAGAAACAATGCTGAATTTTAGAGTTAAGGATAGGACTTGTTGATTGTAGATATATGATTTCATGGGTAAATAATAAGCCAGTTTGTGTAGAGGATTGATAATATTACAAAATTGTTTCCATGATTGAACATTCAGCTTCATTTGAAATGCAATGCATCAAGGATGTCTTGAATTCATCTCCTCAGTGTTCCTGATTTGTGTTAGTTGTTTGTTGCTTCCTTCTAGGGGAAGGATTAAATTGCTTTAAAGTTTAAACAACTTGCAGTGATGTTAAATGAACAATTTGGATATTTAAGAAGAATTTTGTGATAACATGAGCAGATTTGTTAATCTCAGGCATTAACAAAATAAAATCTACTGGTTGTATTGTGTTTATTGATGGAATTCTGTTTGCATTCTCTTGTTTGACTCCATGCCCTAGGATAAGCACTGATCTACGCATGGCTTAATTCATTCTCAGAATACATCCATTATTCAAATCAATTTCACCTTTCATGTTTGTAAGAGTAGAGTTAGAGTAGGGTTTTTACTCTCAGATAGGCATGTATGATATATAACTAGAATGGAGCCAATTCTGGAATATATAACTAGAATAGAGCCAATTCTGGATTAAGTTTTATGTATTTTGGCCAAACATGCTCAGAGTCATCTGTTATATGCAATTTCTGTCATAAATTGTTTGAAATCCATATATATTGCAAAGGTTTACCCGTCTAGGTCCTGCAGAGCTTGAAGTGTAGGGGAATTACTCATTTCTTGAGTAGTTCTTGTCAATTGGCCAAGTTTGGTGTTAAAGCTAATCATGAAACCTGGCTAGTTTTTGGGTTTTAACATTTTGTTGATTTGGGAACCAACACATCAACAAATCACCTTTCCAAGTAACTTCCTTTGAGGAAATGGTCATCCTGTTTTCCTGTTCAAATTGTTGTAGAAAATGAATTTCATAATGATACCTAGAGTGTGCACGGTATTTGTATATTGATGTTTAACTTTAGATGATTGGAGCAGTGCTGTAGAGTTTGAACCTGCATATGCATGAAACATTGTGTGAAATGTAGAGAAGGAAGTAAACTTAGAATGGAAACTCTTAACAGGTTTGTATATAAATAGAGAGAAAATATAAATTACTGTCCATTAACAATTAAATTAGGTCAATGGGACTTGAGATGAGAAAGTATTAGGATAAAAAGAACCCTAGCCTCTGAAAATTAACCTAACACAAAATACTAAAATAAGATACAAAGGAAATAGATTGCTTTCTGACAGAATGTTGGTGTATCAGGGTTCTGATTTCTAAACATTTTTGGTAGGAGAACCATGCAAACAAAAGAAAAAAAGATTCAAAACTATCGAAGTGTATGCGGTAGTGGACATAACAAAAGATTCTCATTATAGTGTTAGGTGACATCCATAGACATAGGATTAAGTATTGTACTCTTTTGGAAAATAAATACACACTCTAGAAATTTTTTTCTCATTCAACAGCTTTGGAAAATCAATACACACTCTAGAAAAAAAGAATTTGTAAGGTTTGAGCAGCTCAGTGGTAGAGCATGCAAGCATGCTTATGGAGGGTCCTAGGTTTGAGTCCTAGCTGACACATTTTTCAATTTGGCATCAGAGCTACGCTAATTGAGCTCAAGTTGATGCATGGCTTTTGTGGGGAATAAATGAGGGGGAATGAAGTAAGTTGTGCAAAGGTCAATCCACTGTCCCACACTCCAAAATAAAAAGAGACAGCAAGGAGGCAGTAGTTCAGTGGTAGAGCACTCTTACATTTCAATAGAATGTCATAAAATCTAGATATAGCTGGTTCATGGTTTTCAACGAATGGATGCTATGAATTTTTCTTTTTTTCTACCTTATCCTTTTTGAGCAGCTTTGCAAACTATTTTATTTAATTGGATACTCAGCTACATTAGAGAATAGTAGAATAGAAAGAACCCTTGCCTCTGAAAATTGACTAAACAGTAAATGGTAAAACATGGAACAAAGGAAATAATTACTTTTGGTAGAGTAGTAGCATATCAGGGTTCTGAGTTCTAAACTCTTTTGGTTGGAGAGCCAAAACCATCAAAGGGAATGTTGTAGTGGACATGATAAAAAATTCTCATTCTAGTGATAGGAGCTATCGATAGACATAGGACTACGTATTGCACTTTTCTGTGGCGAATTGATGTCTTGTAGCTGTTTCTAAGATAAATTCAAGTGTGTTGGAAATTCGATCCACACTCAGAAAAAATAGAATTTGTGAGAGGCATGTAGATCAGTGATAGAGCACATATGCATGCTCATGGAAGGTCCTAGGTTTGAGTCCATGCCGATCCATGTGTTTCAACATTGCATCAGAGTCAGGCTAGTTAAGTTCAAGCTGGTGCATGGCTTTGGGTGGGGGAAGGAAGGTGTCTGAATTTCAATCAACTCTCCCACACTCCAAAAAAAAGTACCATTGATAGGGCAAAAGTTCAGTGGTAGAGCACCCAGCATTTCAATTGAAGGTCCTAAGTTTGACATATTGCAGGTTCATGCTTTTCAACAAATGGATGGGCTATGGTTTGTATTTTTGTTTTCTTGTCCTTCTGAGCATCTTTGCAAAATAATTTAATTTATTTGCATGTTGCTATCTCAAAAATATAAGGAAAATGTCATGGGTATTGTTTAAAATGATTTGTACGAGTGATTGAAGGTTATTTATTTTAGTCAATTTCAATTCCTTGGTTGGCCAAATTGTTATTTTGATAATTTTCATGTAGAGGATAATTCACTCTAGGTGTATGAAAATTTAGTAAAATTCATTTGGAAGTACTCTTAACTGATCTGAATGTTCATTTTAGGCTCCTTCTGTTGTCTTCATTGATGAGCTGGATGCTGTTGGAAGAACTCGTGGTATCGTTAAAGGTTCTGGAGGACAAGAGCGTGATGCCACAGTCAATCAGGTTTTAAATGCATCCCTTTCCTAAGTAATGTATGCTAATGGAAAATTATAATATTTTGTTTTTGTGCAAAATTAATGCGACATCTGGTGCTACTGTAGCTTCTTACATGCTTGGATGGATTTGAAGGGAAAGGAGATGTGATTACTATTGCTGCCACCAACAGGCCAGATGTTCTTGATGCAGCACTAGTGAGACCTGGACGTTTTGATCGGAAAATTTATATCCCTAAGCCTTCATTGGAAGGCCGTATTGAGATTTTAAAGGCAAGAACTAATTTTTTGTTTTATATCAGATTTCATTTTCAAAATTTACATTCTCTTCTTCTTCTTTTGCTTGATGAGCAATTTCTAATTCACAACAGAAATCATAAGTTGTTTGATTTGAAGCTAGGTTAATAAACTTGCTGTCTTGTATTTGTTTGTTAGAAAATAGCTAAGTTGCTGATTTTTTTTTCTTGGATTTGGTATGGTTGTGTTATGTTATACTATATAGACATATGCTTGTCTTATAACCCTCCAAGGTATTTTACAGTATGTGGGTCCATGGAAATACCAAAAACAATTGTTTGCTTCTAGAATTAGATGGTGCAGTCTAGCATACTTTGCCTTCATGTTTGCAGATGTAATGTCATTTGATGAACTTGTCTTCTCCACGCTCAATTGGATGGAATTGTGTCTCAATTCCTTGAAGGTTTTCCCTTTCTTCATGGGGGCTTTGTTTCAATATCAACAATCCCATGTTTCCTAATGACTAGGACACTTCCAAGCAAGTGGCAATGAAGTAAAGCTCAAGCTGCTTAAGTCAAATTGGGCTTCTTTTCATCAACTTGTCTTTTGCAGGACTGAATATTGAAATTTACCACCCCTTAAAATGAAAGATCTGGAGCTGCAGTATTTGTTCCTTCCTTCTAGTTGTTTATTTGAATGGTCTTGACATTGTCATCTTCTTCTTCTTCTTCTCTTGCTTGATCAGTAATCACTAACTCACAACACGAACCTTAAGTTGTTCACTTTGAAACTTGGTTATTAAACTTGCTGCCTTGTATTTGTTTGTTAGAAAATAGTTATTTGTTTGTTAGAAAATAGTTAAGTTGCTGATTTTTTTTCCCTTGTGTTTGTTATGGCTGTGTTATGTTATACAATATATAATAATGCATATAATGTAAAAAGTATATAAAGTTTGGGTTAGGGTATTTGGGTTCATTTTGATTATGACCACACAAAAAACAATAAATATATACATGTGCAGCCTAAAAACAAGAATTAATTTTAGAATACCACATAACATGCACACAATAAACAAAAATCAGAATAAAAATTAAAAAAAAACCTACTTTGTCAATTTGTCAAATTGGAATGTCATGTTAAATAGTTATTATTCAATCTTAAAATAACAAAATTATCAATCAACATCATATGAGTCTTTATAACGATCATCATTATCATCATTGACATTAGACAATGTAGGCAGATTACAAGAACCAGAAGTAGTGCCACTAGCATTCACACTGAAAATGCATTGGCTATTTTACTCCTAAAAAAATGAATTTTTTCAGGCAACGGAAGCGTCCAAGTCAGCTTTCTTTAGCTCTATTTCACACAGCTTCATTGCCCATTCCTTGTAGGCATTTTCTGTATGTGAACAAGTGCCCAAGTTGGAATGCACATAAAATAATTCCGCTTACTGTTTTTGATGCTAATCAGTTGTGCTTTATTGAGTGGATAAAGGAGCATGTTCTCCAATTCCTCTCAGATGAAGATGAATTGACAACCTATTGAATCAAAGTTAGAGAGTTCGAGCTATAAGATTATAAATGAAACTTCAAACTTGAAAAAAAAAAAGTTTAAAATGAAAAAGGGATTCAAATTTAGATAGGTTTGAAATAAAAAATAAATTACTTGTAATAACACTTTGATCCAAAACGTAGATGTTGGAATTTTTAGCGATGGAGGTTCTTGCAATTGTGAGCTGCTTTTTATACTTGTCATAAAAAGTGGAAATACTTTGAGCATTGGAGTGTACAAAATAAATAAATTCATTTGTAACAACATTTTCCAACTTAGGATTAGGGTAGAGTCTAGCAAATGATAGCATATAGAATTCATTGACATTCTTATCTTTGTTTGGTGCAATTCTCCTTGGCAAAGAAGAGATCTTAGCGTTATATTTTCGTGTCAATGTAAAGGTAAAACATATGTAGTGGGGTGCTCATTTTGCTCCATAGCTCTACGAGAATTGTGTGCACTTATTTAAAAAAGTTTATCAAGATCTTGCTCATTCGTGTTTATGATGATGGTCAATGCCATTAGATACCTCTCTCAAGCATGACTTATAGATGTCAATGTAATAGAACTGGACTCAATAAAACGAAGAAGATATTCCATAAAATGTAGAGTATTATTTGTTTAATACTTGTTGCTCCCTTAGTGTTGGATTGCCTCCATATTGACTAAAGTTGGCTGACAACCATGCTAGAAAGAACCTACCATACCTTCAAAAGTTGTTTCAAGACTACTATGTTAGAGATGAAATGGTCTTAACAGTCTATTGAAAAAAAATAAAAGTATAGAATAAAACGTACTTATTTTCTGAAAATAAACTACTAAAATGAAACATAAATTGTATAGTTTCACTTAGTATCTTCAAATTTGAGAATGATCTGAATATTGCTTGTGACATGTTGTGGCTGTTGATGAGCATTTGAATCTCTTTAGCCTTGGCATACACTTGTTTGATCCATTTAATTTTGTTGCCAATCTTTTGTAGCATACATGTGAACAAGTGGATAGCACAAAGAGTCCAAAAGATGTATGAATAGTGTGCCTCAACTAACAAGCTATCTGCTCTGCGTTTTTTTGTGTTTTTTGTTTTTAAAGAAGGGGTAAATGCTTTTGACCCAGAGCTATGAACCTGTGAGGTCACAAATGGGGGATCTCATCCCCAATTAAATATTCAACAAAACCACTTCAATGGGGTTTGAAGCTTGATGGCAAGAACAACAACGACACGGCTTAACCATTACACCATGCCACTATTGGCTCTGCATTTCTGTGTTGTCAATTATGACTTGGACAACATTATCAGGTCTTAATTACTTAATGACCCTTATGAAGATGTCAGCAATAAATCCTGCATCCTTCACATACTTCTCACTATCCACAACTTCAAAAAATAGGGACATTGCAATCACATTTTCCAAAGGCCAATTTTTGACATATTTGCATCCATTTGAAATGATTGACACTCTTGTTTCTTTCCACAAATGTTCTTCTACAGGTTTCATTTACTTTGTCAATAAGGTGTTGGACACCTAAAAACTCAGTCCTTGTACCCTCTTGGAGCTCTCATGTCCCCTTTTCGGAAATAGTGCCACAAAGAAGACTTCAAGTCTGTTAATATTTCCGATAGGCTAAAGGGAAAAGCAAGGGAAATCAATTCTAATATTCTTTTAAGTTGGGCTGGGTAATTTTTAATTTAAGAAGTGACTTAAATGTTATTATAAATTTTTTTTGAACACATCAAAATAAAAATTATTATAAATACTAAAAATAATTTTTTTTTTCAAATACTGATTTGAGGGAAATATAATTGGGGACCCAATTTTGACAAGTATATAAAGAGGGTGCCCAAACTCTTTTTGGTATCAAGTTTCGTTTGATATTGTCATTGTAAGCTTTGGCATTTGAGTTTTGGCATCCAAGGATGGAAAATTTTGGCTGTTCGGAAGTATGGGAGGACGAAAACCCTCTTGGACTTCATTTTTGGTATTGGGGATGAAAACTGTCATTTCCTTCTAGGGCATCCTCACACGGGTTGCATTGAGCTAATTTTGGAGTGTTTGTGATGAGTTTCCACTGGGGCAGATTGTTTGCAGTAAAGTACTAAGGATGCCATTGTTGATTTATGTAATGTCCCCTTCTCTCCCATGAACACTTGAAGGGACGAGATTAACCCATTTTCACACTCCAGTGGGTTAATTTGGTGTAGGGAATGCGTTTTTGGCTTAAGGGGTTTTTATGAAGATTATTTTGATTATCTATTGACAACTTATTTTATGGGTTACTTTATTTGGTATATCAAACTTTATAAGGTGACTTTATAAAATAAGTTTATATTTTTTTAAAGGATGGGGATTTTAAAAAGGGCGATAAAGTCAGATTACTATGTTTCTCCTTGCTAGCCCTTGGTGGACCCCATATTTTGAGTTGGAATATATTTTATTAACCAAACTTTATGATTGGGTTTTTTTGTTGGGGCTGGAAACTATCGCACTCTTTATTTATTGAAGGAGTTCATTTTGAAAGGCACAGCTGGTTATTTTCAGGAAAAACGGATATTGAAGTTTTTCCCAAGGATGGAACCCCTTTGGGAGTGCGAAGCCTGGATGAAACCCTAGACTTCGTGAGGAGGTGGATTTATTCAGAGCCGCTACTGGGCTAACGCAGGGGTGTGATTCGTTGCAGAAGTCTATGGTGGGGCTGGTCGTGGAAGCCAGACATCACGAGGCAACCATTTGCTTCCAGTTCTGGCTGCCGTTTAAGTTTGGGCTGTGCTTGCAAAAATCCGTGGCTCCTTACTGCCACATATACCTGGGGTTTAAGCAGCGAATAGGAGAGTTGATGGTGTTTAAAGGTGAAGGCGATGAACAGGTATTTATGATGTCGCTGTGCAGTGCAGACGTGGTTTATACTTCCCCAAACAGAGCAGCAGACTTAATTGGGGCATATTATTCCATGTATCAGCTGAATTGAGCAGTTACCTCCTTGTTTATACTTCATAGGTCTGGTATCATCATATATAATCTACGTGAATGTCTAATTACTGGAATTGTATTTGCATAATTCTGTATTTGTAAAAAATTGCAAGCCTTAGTATTGAAACAGCCAAATTCGGCCATATAGGAAAACCATGTTTATGTGTAGTTATAAGGCAAATTGTCTGATACTATTTTTGCAAAATATCATACTTGTAATCAGAAATGTAATTTTTATGTGATATAATAGTCTGAAATATTTTCATCAGTGCTGTTCATGGATATAAATATGTCTGATAAGAGGCAATGTGTAGCGGTTTTCTAGTAGAAATAGTTGTACTTCTGTTTATACATCTTTCCCTTTTTATTCTGTATCCTGCATATGACATTTGGCAAGAAACTCAATCACAAACAGTCTACAAGCAATCAGAAAAGAACTCAAACCAGTCCTGCACACCAACCTTTGACGAAATGCCTATAAAAAAATTGAAATTTAAGGGCAGATTTGGAAGGGATCTTTACAATTTAAGAGTCTGGGGTACCATTGATCATTCACAGCCCTCGCTATCATTCACAGGAGTAACCACAGCTGTTATTGGAAATACTCTGGGCTGATTACAGATCAGCAAGCTAGGGCAATTGATATTTGCATGGGCACAGCTACTAGAGGAGATTCCAGAGGTTATAAATTGTCGATCGTAACTGTCTGCTGCTGTCCTACATCTTCCGGTGCTGCCATAGAGCAGTGGATTGGGATCTGAATCACTGTGCCTAGTGATAAGAAACTAACCACATCGTACCAAGATTTCAAGACTGCTGTTACTAGATTTCCAGGAGGACTACAGGCCATTGTAAAGGCTGATCACATTAGAAAGTGGTCAGGGTTTATGCATTTTCAGGTCTGCATGCAGGGTTTGGAAAAATCTGAAATCTCATAACTATTTGAGGCTGATTGCAGATCCGCCAGCATCAGAAAATTAAGGGAAAAATCTACACCAAAGAGCTGCCTGTAGATTGCAGCAGAAACTGGATAATACCATAAGGCATTCCTCATTTCAGGGGCTGATCCATACATCACAGCACTGCTTCATAAGGATCAATGGCTGATCTGTAGTTAATCCTCAGTGAATTTGACCTTTATCACATGTATTCTAAGATTTGTTTGTTTCAGCACCTAGGGTTTGCAATTAACCCTTATTTGGTGTAGTGCAATTCAGATCTACCGAAGGATGTTTTTTTGGAAAGTTGATTAAGGGTTTTGGAGAAATTGTTTTCATTTTCAGTTATTGTTCTGTTTGCTTGTTTCAAAAATATTAGAAAATTACAAAAAACAGAAAATTAAAAAAAATAAATATTTTAGACATTATAGGAGCCTCATTAATTTTCTTCACGGTTTATTGTCAATGTGGAGCTGGACACTGTTGAAATCCAAATCATTTGGATAGACTCATCTTACAATGTGTTGATCATAAATCTCTTAGCATTTATTTTGGAATGCCTTTTGTAATGGCGCCTTTATTCTCTTATTTGTAGCAGGCTCTGTTGACGTGGCTAAAATCGTATCGCTACAACTCTATACAGCCAACACAAAATAGAATTTACTAGCTGAGTATCCTATCATCTCTTGAAATAAGGAGATCCCTAATGCTGTTTAGATTGATCATTGGGGATGACCTCAATGTTTCGACTGTTAGATCATGACTGCAGGATAACTCAACGGTTTGATGTGTTTTGCTGGAAACACAAAGGGGATTTACGGTTAGGTAGAATCAGTCTTGTTCGTACGGGTTCCCTAAGACTCTACAGTTTTGATTCCATCAGATTTTATCTTTGACATGATGCTGTTATGGATTTGACTTTGATAAAATTAAAGGAAAAAGGAAAGGGAAAGAGAGAGAAAATATCTAATTAATCTACCTAAGATAGCGTATTCAGGAAAATAGACGGAAACCTTAAAACACCAGATTTAACATTATCAGCTAATAAAGCACAATGCTGTAAAATCTAGTACAATCTACGAAGGGAGTTGGATTTTCATGTTACTAAACATAAATGTAGAATCTGACATTCATTCATTTGATGTTTAACAACCGAACTAAGCATATAAATTGGATCAGAGTCAGACTAACCATGCAGGAGGAAATGGCAATCAGCCAATCCTTAATGGTATGAACACTAAGGTTTCTATCAAATATTATCCTAAAAATACTATTTGAAATCAAAATACATAACAGGAAAATTAAATGGTGAGTAAGGAGACCATGCCCTCACAAGGAAACCAGACAACTTTAATTTTCTTTAATTATGCATAAATTTCGCCAGAGTTTCAGCAACAATCTTAGACTTCTTACAAAATGAGGGAGAAACCATCCCTTATATAGATTTTCAAAAATGAATGAATGGCCAAGATCTAATCTTACAAGTGGCCCAGATTCATCCTACATAGTATGGTTGCCCATACCTATTAATAAGGAACAAAATATCCTCTACCAACTACCAACTAACTGATAACTACCCAACATAAAGTTGATCCCCAAAAAGTGCACTTGCACGGAGCTCAAAATCTGCAATGATTTTTGGTAGTTGCAAAGAAGTTTAACTTGGAAAAGTGCATTTGGAATTTAAAAGAAACAAATACGTTTTTAAGAAGGCACTTTTTCCTTTCTCGAGGCAGATTCTTTCACCAAAAATTCAATCTCCTCGCACAAGTACCCTTTCCAGATGCCCCGGTTTGCCACGTGCTATTTCCGAACATATTCTTGAAACCTCATGCAAATCGGGAACAATTCCTTACTAGAAGGAATAGGAGGATTACACATTTTGAATTGCGTGCCCTCCAGATGAGTGTCCACTATCTTCAGCGACTCACACCAATCTGATTGATGATCCTTAAAACGCAATATATCTGTGTGCAGCCTGCTGATGCATTCTATGTCTTCCGCAAAGTATGTAGTTTTATTATGTAGTTTTATCGGCCCTCAACCTGCCATTCCATCGTGACACTACATCATCATCTCCCATGCTATTGTTCCATTCAGTGACCAATGCCTTAAGGATATCTTCACCGGTGCTCTCAATACCAGACAAGTCCTCCTTGCACTCCTCTTGAGTTTTTCTGACGATGTCCGCCATGTCCATCTTCATGCAGATAATCCAATACCATTCCTTGAAAGTGTTGATGTCATGGGGATCTAGGATAGTATGCAGTGTGGGAATTTGAGTGTGAGTCTAGAAGAGAGCCCTCATGAGTGGTTGAGCCATGCCAATCGTCTCCTAGATTTTGGCATACTCTTTTTCTACCTCCACCATCTTTTGCCGGGTTGAATGTATTTTGCGTGTTACTTCAAATACATCATCGCTGATTCTCTTTCCTCTTGCCTTAATGCCCCGGATCCATTCTCTGAGTGTAACTGTGCCAGGATTCCTAAATTTTGCCTAAGTCTCAAATTTCGGCTGGAAGGGTTGATTCTCGACAGTTGAATGCTGATTATTTCCTGGGTGCTAAGTTTTCAAAATTAATTTGAATTTTTTACTTCGTATTTCAACCCTAGGTTAAACAACATGATCACTTTGCACAATTTAAACCATTTTGAAGAGAAAATTCCGACTTACCTGATAGTGAAAGGCTGTTCGATTGCTAAAGGTTGAGCCTTTGCGCGATTTTGGAATCCTCCTCCTGTCGGCCTATGAGATGAATGGCGCGATTCAGGGGTTTATCGGCCTTTTGATTTAAAATGCGCGATCTTCTTCCTCTCTCGGCTAGAATGGGGGCTTGGCGCGACTAACCCTCTCGTCTTACAAGCCGATAATGTGAGCCTCTTTCCTTTGATATTTGTGGCTAGAATGGGGGGGGGGGGGTTTAGAGAACTTAGACGCTTTTACCCTTTCAGCCTTCTAGTTTATTTGGTGGGATTTCGCGAACTTAGTCCTTTGTTTGCCCTTCAAAAATCGGGTATTTGAAGCAAAACGCGCGACTTCAGTGAAATTCGATGTCGGGTTTTCTCTGGCCCTAATCCGACATGGAAATGAAAGTTGCGATTTCGCTTTTGGTTTTCTTCGGGTTGATGAGAGAGATTGTGCGAATTTGAAGACTTGTCATTTTCGGCTTTGCGTGACTTTACCCCCTTTCTCGGCCCTTTAATTCATTTTGCAAGCCTTTGTTGATTTTCAGCCTTTTTGGACTTCTTGCATGATTTTGGAATTTGGAAGAGTTTTTTGGGCAAATAAAGACCTTTGTGTGATTTTGGATGATTTTAAGTTACATTTTAGACGACGTTCTCCCTACTTTCGGCCCCTAAGCTTATTTTGCAAGCTTTGTTGATTTTCAGCCCACGGGGCCTTTTTACAAACTTCATCTCCCAATTCGGCCTAGGAGGCCGATTTTCCAAATTTTCCTTGAATTTCGGCTTTAAAAGACATTTTTGTAACTTGCATTTTGGCCTTTTAGGCTGATTTTCCTTCTTGGGCTCTCATTTTGGCCTTTTAGGCCGAATTTAGCTTTTTAACAATTTTGAACTTTGCACTTCGGCTTAAAAAACCGATTTTGGAGTCTTTGTTTTGCATTTCGACCGTAGAGGCTGATTTTAAGCTCTTTAAGTTGTCTTCTCTTCGGGTTAAAGAGCGAATTTGAAAGCCCTTTCTTCCCCTAGGCCAAAAAGAGGCTTTTGTGAGAAATGTCTTGCTCACCTATCTCAATTGGCTTCAGGCTTGAATTTTGCCGATGAGCAATGTCGACTCGATAATATTTGTGATTTTGCCTCAGGCTCTTCATTCAACTTCCCTTTGCGAATAGAATCGCGATCATCTTTCAAGGTGCGAATTTCCCAGGACTTAGGACGTATCATCTTCTCAACGCTCAAACTCCTAACTGCTGCATCTTTTCCGCGAATCTACCTAGACCTCTTACTTGGGACCTCAGCGAGGACGCGACAAAAAACGAGAAAGGGGGGGGCCCTGTTGACGATGGGGAGTGTGTGCAAGGCACAACATGCTCCTCTTCATGCATGGCCAAAAATGGGTGGCTCTCTATCACAACTTTAGGAACATAAAGGGATGGGGAAATGAGGGGCTTCCTTGATCCTCTCTTTGCAAAAAAAGACTTGTTCTAATGGCAACTATTTTACTTGCTTTCTCTTACTATCTAATATAGTCCAACACTCTAGATGTTTGCATATGTGCGTGAATCCTTCTTGCTTGGGAAATCTTTGGTCCCTATGCCAAGAATACCACATAAATTTGCTTTTACTCGACTATATGAACTTGTATATTTGACACCATGCCTATCGTGAACCCATAAACATTTGCCACCATTTGGAACTTGTGGTATCATGTCAATATCTTTCCATAATAGCGAATAAGTGCCATTTCAAGTGGGGCTGGCCCACAAAGCTAGAATTATCTACCATTATAATCCCTATAGAAAGAAGTTTGGAAAACAACAACCCAAACAAAATATTCGAACACATTTAAATACTAAAGAATGAAAAACAAAGCAACAAAGTTTGTTTGTAGAAGAAAAAATGGTTAATAATTTAAAACATCTAACTTTAATCCAAGAATATTCCTCCATGATCTCCTTGGCATCAAATGGGCTCTTGCTCACACATTGAAATAGTCTTCCAATCTCTTTGTAACTTTCAATGGTCAATCTTCAGCTCTCCTATTTGTGCAATGACAAGCATGAATGAAAGTTCAACAAGTGTATGTGGTTTGTGTGTTTTGCATGTTTAGGTTATTTTTTGGTCAAATTTAGGGTTTCTTTTTTAAGTTGTCTTGTCAATTTTAGTGGTCAAAACTCAAAAGAGCAAAGAAATAGAAAAACCTAAAAAGGAAATAGAAAGAACACCTGAGTTCACTTGACAACATACTTGAGTGAACTTGGGTTTGAATTGTAGGGTTCTATTGGTATCCATTGAGAACCCAAACCAGTTATGTACTTGACTTGGGTGAATTGGTAACACTGAAATATTCAAATTCTGTACAAATAAAATCAAATACATATTGTTAGCATTTTAATTTTTCCCTTTCAGGGCAACACGAAACAAAATATATTGTTAGCATTTTAATTTGTTCCTCATAGGACAACATGAAACAAAACATATAGATTGAACCTTCCATTGAATTTGAAGGGGAAGCTCCCCTTTTAAGAGTGAATTAAAATCAAAATAAAACTAGAACTAGTGGGGTTTTTTTAAGCATGCAACACAAACGAAGTAAAACCTATGTTTTTTGTTCCCAACTTCCAAACAAGACGAGATTTTACAATTTTTGCTTAGTATAGAAACCTATACAATTAGCGAACACTAATTTATTTCAGCTAAAAATAGAAACTGATAAACCACAAGTACAACAAAAAGATGGAATTGGATTCAAAACATATGCTAAATATTCTGAACAAAGTAAGGAGATTTGCATACAAAGCTACAAAACTCAACTGAATAATTGCTGCAATATAAAGGCCACAATAACTATCAAGCAATAATCAACATATAAAATTGCTATATCATAAAATCACGTAAGAAAGCTTTGGACAACAATTTTAGCAGAAAGTAGGCATACCAAACCTCTATTGAAAATGAAGTGTCAATGAACCTTATTCATTCAAAATTTATTGCATGTGATTTGTTGAAAAAAAATAAAAAATGCTATAGTTGCACACTTAAATAGTTTGTTTGCACACAAAACAAGCCTTAAATACAAATTTATCCTCAGCAAAAATTCAAAATCAGAAATCTGAAAAATAGATTTTTGCTAGAAATATAGTCTCTATATATAAACCTTCTAGAAGATAATTGAAAAATATTTTATTAACAATAGATGCAATAAAACATAAAGTCAATACAAAAATAGAGATTATTAAAAGAGCTATTCTAGAACCCCACCTTATAGACCTAGCGCAACAATAGCAGTAGTAGCAACGTCCTTTGTATCCTGTACCTTCAAAAATTTGATAGCGAATCTTTGAACCTGTGATCTATCAGGCAGTGGGACTAAATGCATCTGAATAACATAAACATATAAGATGAAGCTGCTCTTTGTAATCAATGTATTAATCTTGGCCAAGTCCTCAACAGCTATATTGTTAACAGCTAATTTCTACGAGTGTGTCCAGACCTTTCTTTGAAATTCAGTGTATACTTCATCATGTTCAACTAGTGTGCCATCCTTGTCGACAAAAGTAAATGAAATAGAGGTCGCAAAGGAAGTAACTTGTTGTCTAATCTCATCCAAACTATCTCTTTGGTCTCCTGATCTGGCAATAGCCTCACCAAGATGCCGAACTAGAAGCTTATACTGTTATGACCAAGTAAATGTTTGGTTTTTGCAACATTCGCCACCATGCCCATCTCAACTTATTTTGAAGATCCAAGGGAATGAGCAGGGTTAAGCTTTTCTATGAAGTTTGCATTGGTGGAAACTCTACTCATCTTGTCATTCTCCATTTATGAAATCTCATGTCTTACAATTTTCAGTTTGGCAAACAAAGCTTGTAATCTAAAAAGAAATTTTGATCATTGTTGACAAATTGCAACAATCCACTTCTCCAGACTCTCTCCATGTGTAGCTAGTTTGTCTAATCACTTTTGCTGATCTGTGGAATGCAAAATCTGTAATATAAAACCTGCAAAGATTGGTATGGGCTAGAGGAGACTAGTGATGAATTCCTTGAGCTGTTTGTTTTTGGTTTTTATGAAAGCCCTATCCTCTCCATCCTTCCGGACACTTTTCCTAGGGTTTTTTCTAAACTATCTCAAAATCATCAACATGCCTTGGCACAATTGTTTCCATAAATCAGTCTGAACCATTCAGAATTCTGAATGCTCAACTTCCTGCATTGCTCTTCCTTCAGGATAATAAAATGACCTGTATTCTTATTCATCTAAAACAACTTCTCGGCCTCTATAGATTTGATTTCAAAATAATAGAGATAATTGCTGTAAAATCAATTTGATATGAAGGAACAAGCTTCCTCTTTCTGGTTACTTTAGAACTTACACAAATTGATGCTTTTCTTTCTTGCCCTTTTCTTCTGGGGGACTAGGAGAAGGAATAGTGGTAGTAGGGCTTGATTCGAGAAATTTAATTTAAGAATGAGAACAATACAGGGTGGATGGTTTTGTAGATGAGGTGGGGAAAGAATGAAAGGTGGAAATGAAACATATCTTGGACTATGATGTTGATCCAACATCCAAAGGTAGTGGTGAAGGAGACTGAATAGAAGCTGTCCTAGAAGAAGCAGAAACAAGAGAAGCAGTAGAAGCTTAAACTGGAATAGATGGCTTTCTCTGAGGCATTGGATTCAGCTGAAGGTGAGGACGAGATTTTATACTTTTCTTGGTTACAAAATTAACTTGGGAATTTCCTGAACTTCATTCAAAACACTTGTGGCTTGAAGAGCTTCACTTTCTTGTTCTTATTTACCACTACTGCAGACAGCAACTTTGGAATTTGGCACTATATTTGAGGAAGGTGAAAAAGGCATTATTTTAGTTTTAGAGTCTTTAAGGAAATTTGCGACCTCTTCACTTGTAAGAACCTCCTACTTCTATCCAGCACTGATTTGGTTCTTTTGGGGATAGAAGTACTCTCTCTGGTGAACCAATTGATATCTGCTGCTACAAATAATGGAAATAAAACTTCAGATTTTGAATTTGAAATATCTTTAGTCACTTTCTTAGTAATCAAGCTAACTGTCTGTTTTAGGGTCATATAACTGTACTAACTTCAGATTTTGAATTTGAAATATCTTTAGTCACTTTCTCAGTAATCAAGCTAACCATCTGTTTTAGGGTCATATAACCATAGTCCCTCCCCATCTCACGTTCATAATTGCAATTAGCCCAAAAGTCTTCTATTTTTGTGATTTGTTGAAATTTGATTCCCAATCCTTTAAGCAAGAGGTCTCTAGGATCATAGATGTACTTTTAATAGAAATGCCTAATATTAAAATTACACATTTTTTTGCATTTCCTTAGAATTAATGACAATCATAAATTTGTAAATGCCCAACTAAATAGGGAAACCAACTGTTTGCCTGTTCTGATCGCTCAACAAGAAGCGAATCTCAGAAATTCACCTACAGAACTCCATAAGAACGATCTGATTGCTGGGATACCTAGGGATCATGTAAGGAAAAGAAGTGAAGCTGAAAACCCTGATATAACTGAAATTAGGAAATGAATGATCAGATCCACCCACTCTGAAATTATTGTCCTGGCTTGCTTTGAAATATGAACATGGAGCTGCTCATACTACAAGTAAAGAAAGAGGCATTTACCCTATAATAGTATTTCAAGGATTCACTATGCCCCAAGTGTGAGAAATGCTTATAAATATAGGCAGTATTGAACAACAAAATAGGATGACATATTAGATATCTTAGTTTGCTGAAACTTTATCAATTGCCTATGAGGGCATTTATTGATCAAAGTTGTGCAATCTAGATAGATTTTTCCATTGCATATTGTCCTTATAACATAGATTTCCTCATTTCTGAGTTCTATATTACATTGATAAACAATTAGCTGTAAAGTCCCCTTTTTATAGCCTTCCCAGCATCTTTGGAAGCTCCAATTTCCTTGGTGAGTGCCAGCCTTTTTGGAATGGGTTCCTGATAGTGGCATTGTGTTTAGGAGATTAAGTTGAATCCATTGGTCCTTTTTAGGAGCAGTTTCGACTTTCCGGGTGCTTTCCACTCTTCTTTAAAAAGTATTCTAGTTTTGGAATGTTTCAATTTTTATTAAGTTGGATCTCGTGTGAGCTTCTAAGTATGTTGGCACATTTAGATTTCACTGTCAGACTATTTTCTTTGGTTGGATGCACAGAAATTAAGTAATTAATTAAATGTTGAGTTGTCGAAAAAAGCAAAAGTGAAAAGACAACTTATGTTAATTATTTAATTGGAAATTATTAAGTCACTTCTATGGAGCAAAAAGAATTATTATTTTTAAAAAGATTTTATGTTTTAATTTCCGAAAAGTTCGACAGGGGGTTATTAAAGGAGGTTATGGAGACTAATTTTATTCATTTTTGGCACTTGATATTCTTTTGGAACCCCAATTATGGACCTTGAGCAGGTTTAGTCAACAACCATAGGACAAAAACCCCATGACAAAGATTGGTTTCAAGAGTAAGAGATCTTCCCTAGCCAATATGGCATGATTTATTTAGAGTCCTGATTTGTGTGGAAATGAAGCAATAGAGGTTGCCAAACAGATTGTTGTATCTTTTAGATTTGCAGTTACTAATTAATTGGAGATTTGTGAACAAATAATAAATTTAAAAAGTGTTGTGTGCACACTGTGTGTGCATGTGAGTGAAAAGAGCAAAAAAATATCATGGATGTGTGTGCCATTGAAAAACAGATAAAAAACTTGCTGTGTGGTGTGTGCTGGTGAGAAAACAAATAAAAAATCCATATTTTATATTGCTGGTTATCCCAAGTCGTACCACTTGAAGCACTCCAAAAGGGGCAGTACCATATTATTTATCAAGAAGGATGGAGCGATAAACATAGAAAGGCATTGAAGCCTTGGCGAATCCCTAACTCAGTCCCATAATCAAACGACTCAAACCTATGGTCTGTGCAGCTCATAAAAAGAGGTTGCAAATATAATAAGATTTTTGTAGTAGTCTTTATGCTTGCCTTGCAACCTAGGCATTAGCCATACCATTCTTGGATAGCCACACCACTTTCAAGGAAGATATTTTCTTGGAAACTTAAGAAAGGTCAACAAGTGAAATAATAATATTTTCAGTTATATGATATGAGCTGTGTGATATTTCTGTGTTCACGGTTTTCTACAACAGCACATATATTTGTCGAGTAATATTTGATGTGTACATTTTCTTGGTATTTAATTGAATAAAGAATGTTATTAGCATCTGTATATGAGAATTAGTTCTGTGGTGATTGTTTATGCTACTGTGTCAAAATATGACTACTTGCAATCTATTTGATGAAATATCTATGGGAGTTTGATGAACAACGCTATGATTCTATATTGGATTTATGGTTTGGAATTTTAGGAGCAGAAACTCTCAGTGTTTGTGCTCAGAAATATTCCATATCGTGTTACAAGCAAAGTGTTTGAGGAAATGCTTATGTATCATAAACTGTGAAAAAGCTGGTTTTCTTGCCAACTTGGTAGTGAATGCTTATTGCAGATCAAATTTAGTGGCTGATTGTGGTCAACAGTTGTATATCAGATCTCCGTGTCTCTGAGTTTCAACAGGCACTCATCATTCAAGGTATTGTCAAACATTGTGAATCATGGCCTCATGTAATGAAGAAGAGTTGGAAAAGAAACTTTATAAAGCAAGTAAGAGACTCAAACACTCACCACAATCAAAGGATGATCTTCTTTGCATTTTGAAAGAAGTAGAGATTTTCTTATTCATGATAGATTAGCTAGATTCTGTTTTAATGCCATCAATGAATTCATTGGTTAAACCAACACTCATGAGTTGTCTAGAGGAAGAGGTAAGACTTGCACTTAGTTTCTGTGTTAATCAAATTATGAGAATGGCAGCTACATAGGAACTTTATACTTGTAGTATTATGAAGGAGATATTTCAGTTGATTGTAGAAAGTTTCCAAGGTGTGGGTGATATGAGCAGTCCATCTTTGGCTAGAAGGATATAATCCTAGAAATTGTTGCAAAATTCAGATTTTGTGTTATTATGTTGGATCTTGATTGTAAAGATCTTATTATTAAAATGTTTCAACATCTCTTGGTGTTGTAAATGAGACTCGTTTGAAAAATGTCATATTTATGCAGACAATCATGTTCCTGGTTATTAATTGGAGTGATGATAACTCTCCACCTTTCCTTTCTCTATTGGCTGTTTTGAGGCAAGCCTACTTCTTTAGCTGCACATGAATTGGTTAACAGTGTTGTTAGACAATGTTTGCAGAAATTGGTGCCATACTTATCAGTTGATAGGATAGAGGAAGAAGAATCGTATGATTCATCTGCAAGAGGACATGAAGAGGAGAATGTTCCTGAAGAAGAAGATTGTTAGACTGCCATTCCAGCGGTTTTAGTAGAGGAACGTGGTGATTTTGAACCTGCAAAAAAATTTGAAACCAACAACTATTGATATAGGACAGCAGGAAAATTGGTTTAAATCAAAGAATGGAATAACTTCCAATCCATAGATAATCCCCATTTTGACATGGATGTAGAGTTAACATTTGATAATCCACTTTTTGTGATGCATATTGACAACAATTGGGAAGAACATCAGGAGTATAACTCATGGGATTAGAAGAACAGTTTTCTTATGATGGGTTGTTTCCTATTTTGGATCACAATTACTTGGATCATCATGGCATGATGGTAGACTGTGTAGGATCGCCACAAGGAGATGGACACTATCATGATTTAGAGATGGGTTGTGTGGATGACATTATTTCCAGTGTTGAAGCTTCGAACATCACCAAACACTCTCTAGATAAGTTCACATGAATATCAGAGTAGTGCAGCATAATCATGGTGGGGCTAATTCATTGTTTATTTATACATGAGATCACCAACCAAGTATATTGGAGAGTAGTGATCTACCATGAAGGATTATGGGTCACAATTTCAATCTTGGTGCTGCTATCATCATTCAAATCAGCCATTGCATGAGTTCATTTGCATGCATATAGCTGGATTGGCAAGATAGGCATCATTTGACAAGTGAGGGAGTTAGACTCTATAGGCATCAGAGGGTGGTTCTTGTAAGAACCCTGCTGGTTCTAACTCTCCTGAAATACTATTGCTGTTGTGTTTTTGGATTTTCAAGGTTTTTGAACAATTTTAAAGCTGAAAATAACACATGTGCCAGGCAAGAATTGCACATAAAACTAAATAGAAATAAAATTGAGAGCAACTGCAACTATATTATGAATGAGATAACTGCTACAATAAATCCTACTGCTAATTGCATACTCGTAGGTCCTTAGCTTATTTTAAATGAAGAATTCTGGTGTTTGCCAGCCAAAACTGAGAAACTGACCAAAATTGCCGTACAAGTCTAGAATGCAATTTCTCCAAGCCAGAAAGTAGACAAATCAACCTATCAGAGCTAGGCATAGGGGAATGTGCCACCAAACTGCAAAAAAGGGAGGCATTTTAGCCTCCAGTAAAAAACGCCCTATGTGGGACCCCACGTGCGAAGATGGAATGGTACGGCCGGCAAGGAAACTTGTACGACTGGTTATTGAATTGATGCAATGCTGCTAATGAGGCATCTAACCTGTAATGCCTCCTTCCTTATTCCAATTCTGCAAATAACTAACACAATTAACCTTTGATGAAGCACATAAAGACTTCTGAATGAAGCCCTCTCAGTTTGCAATAGTTCAGCTGATCTTTCACAGCCTCAGATCACAGATCCATGAAGAATGAACGTTCTTCAATAACAAACCCTTTGAAATCCTTGTCACAGAAAATCCACAAAGAAATAATCAAGCGATGCCAAATAATCAATAATGAGTTTGAATTGCCTTCGAATTCCTTATAACCCTCAAATGGCGTGATTTTCACTAAGTATGCCCAAATGCATTTTAAATACATAAAAATGTATTTAATTAACTTTGTATAGTTTGATAGTCAACTTGGGCACCCAAAATCATTTAAGCGATTTAATAGAAATCACTTTATAATATTAAGTGGCTTTTTAATTTAATAAAGTCACTTTATGACTTTATAATAACCATATAAGTTAATTAAATAACTTAGCCACTAGAATTTTAATATCTCCTTCATTATTCAGTCTTTTGACGTGCCGTTTGAAGCTGGAGTCAATACCGAATAACCCCCATGTGTCCAGGTGCCCTGACTAAAAATAGCACAACTGCTAGATTGACATACTATAAATAGTAAGTCCCTCAACTAAGCCCACACACTAACTGTTGAGGCCTTGGAACTGAACCCAAGACTGAATTGAAGAAGTGGAACTGCTACTGAGACCCTCTATCCAGAATGTTAGCCTACGAGAGTCCAAAATAATAGGCTAACCCATCAGTCATAGAAACTGACTAGAGTGGGGACATCACAGTTCTCAATTTCAAATCTTTTTTTCTTCACATTTCTAGCCCGTTCCAGTCTTTCCTGGCAGCCACAGATGGATTTTTAGATTCATTATGGAAGAGTTTCCAGCTTATCACCATTATTGATGTTAGTGGTTTAAACTTGGAATGAATACAAGGCAACATAATTTTGCATGTTTATGTCCATCATTCAGAGACTCTTGGAATGGAAACAATGGGAACTTTCATAGATCTTCTAGTTCATATCAAAGTGCGCAATGGAAGCATGGTAGAGCCAAGCAAATTTTTAAAGAGTTTGCTGAATTCTTGCAAAAGATTGATTTTCTTTTAGCAATCAGAGTGAAGGAGGCTTCATTTGCCGGTATGATGCAACATGACACATCAATGAAGAGGAGTCACAAACCTCCTAGATTGATTCGGGATCAAACAGTATTTGAGTTGTCATTGCTTGAGGACAAGCAATCTGGGAGAGGAGTGATGTAATGCCCCCTTTTATAGCTTTTGCAACATCTTTGGAAGCTTCAACGTTTTTGGTGAGTGCCAGCCTTTTTGGAATGGTTTATTGATAGTGGCATTGTGTTCAAGAGATCAAGTTGAATGTGTTGGTTCTTTCTAGGATCAGTTTTGACATTTAGGGTGTTTTTCACACTTCTTGGGGAAGTTCGCTATTTTTAGAAAGTACCAATTTTTATTAAGTTGGATCTCTAGTGAACTTCTAAATATGTTGGCGCATTCTGAATTCACCTTCGGTTTATTTTTGTATTTTTTGCTACTTTGGGCAAATGGATGGAAAAACAATTAAAATATCAAATAACTAGTATTTAAGTTGTCAAAAGGTGAATTAAAAGATAACTTATTTTGATTATTTATGAAGTTCAATTTTAAGTGACTAAAGTGTTAGAAAAGTAAATATTTAAATAAAGTCGCTTATTTGGAGCTGAAGTTTTATTATTAAAAAGTAATTTAAAATTTTAATTTTCAGAAAGTTCCGAAAGTGCTTATAAAAGGGAAATTGGAGAAGTAAGTCATTCTGAATATTTTATCAAACATTCTTTTCTTTGTGAGGTTGAACGTTATTCATCTCTTCCATCTTAGAAGAAACTCTAAGGTAAGATTTGTTTTGGTGGTGAAAGATTACTCCATAGACAATACTATGTGACTCTTTCAGGGTTATAGTGTGTGCAAAAAAGATTAAGAGGTAGATCCATTCTGGATTCACATATGTGCTAAAGGTTCGAAGACTTGGATTTTGTGCTGAGAAGAATATATTTCCAGATATATTCATATGCGGAGGTTTGTGCATAGAAGAATATATTTCTAGATTTATTAATATGCTGAGGTTTGTGCTGAGAGGATTAGATCAACTGAAAATTTGCTTCAAATAACAAATTTGTGACCGAGTTACTTAAGTTATCCATACTAGTTTTAAGGAGTTTTTGGGAAGCACAAATGATATTGCCGGTTTGTTTGGTGGAGTCCTAAAGTTAATAGGACTGTCATAATCCTTGCACCAGCTTTGAGGAGTATTTGGGTTGGGTTTTGAAAAGTTACACAGCTTACAAAAAAAAGTAAAGTTTGATAAATTGAGGACTCTTGGTTAGATGCTACAGTCAAACAACAGAAAACTAGACTTTGATAAGAGTCCTAACGCTGTTAGGAGACTAACTTTCCTAGCCACCAGCTTTAGGACATTTTAATAAAGGTTAAGAAAAGTGTCATAGCCTTTTTTGAAGAAGTGTTTGAGTTTCCTTGGACTTTTTGTTATTGGTGTGTTGGCCAAGTGTTTGTGAAGATGCCACTCATTTACTCAATGCATGACTACGGTTTTTGAATATACCTACGATTGGCAATGTTAAGTGCAACTATTTTTTCCGTTAAACTCAGAATTATTGATTGGTACAGTATTCCACCAACTGTTTGAGGAAATCTTGATAGGGACTTACGAGAAAATATAGGAAATAAGCTAATGGCCACAAATTTGCTTACGTGCGGGAAAGGGATATTACATAAATTGGCTTTTATAATCTTACTCTGATCTTCATGGTGTTATTATCTAAGGAGATAAAGGAACTACTTCAGAAAACCTCTTCTGCAGTACAAGACTATATCATTGTCAATGCTTAGAGAATAGAGAGGTTCACTAGGTTGTCAGAATTAGTAGCCACAGAAATTCATGAGACTAATGAGAACTCAGAAAGAAGCTGAGGAGAAAATAAGAGACATCTGGTAGTAAATTCAACAGTGATTTTTGGACTAAAAAGGTGTAAAGCCAAGGTGGCAAAAACACTGTGATATTGTTTCTTCATATTTCATTATTGTATTTTAGTATTGGTGGCCGTTTTATTTTAATACCTTGCAGTTATATAACTAATGGTGAGTTGTTGCCAACCAAGAAACTTATTTATATTTTGATGGAAGTGTTGTCATTGATGTCAAGAAGGCAAGAAGACAATGTTTGTCATTGATGCCAAGAGTTGAAATATTGTTGTAGTTGTCAATATACAGTGATAAGTCTAAGACAAAACAGTTTTATTGATGCCTCGAGAAAGCTACTTCTATTATCTTTATAATTGAGATTGATACAATTGGAACTCTTATAATACCCGAGGAGTCAAATTCTATGATACTCAAGGAAAAGAATCATTCATTGAACCCGCCAAGACAAAACAGTTTGGAGTACAAGCAAAGACTACAGAAGGTTTTGATTGCATATTAAAAGGAATGGATGACATTCGTGAATCATGCAAAGGTGTATGGAATAAACAAATGAGGTTAATATGTTTATATGGCAGCAATTGGCAATCACTATGTTGTGCTAATATTAAAGACAACAATTATCAGTGACAACAATCAGCAAAAAGCAACAAAAAACAGAATATCTATAAAGATCATCCATGGATAATAAAAAATGGAGTTCATAACATATTAAATACAGACTATTCAAGAAGAAGAATAATGCAATGAAAAGGTTAATGCTTGAGCAGATCTAGTATAGAAAAGAAGTGCATTGAAGAGGACTCATTAGCAGATTTTTGAAGGATTCATGTGCAGTCTTATGAAGAAGAATAAGTGAAAATTGAGAAGCTTATTGTAAAGAATTTCATAAGAGATTGATACTAGTTTTATGGCGAATTTAAAGTCATCATAATAGCAGATTTAAGGAAGAATTTATAGCAGATATGAGAAAGACTTTACAGCAGATTTGTGAAGAAGAGAATATACAATTGAGAAAGGAATATAGGCAGATTTGAAAAGATCAAATTGTCCATCATCTGTTGTGGTAGCAACATTCAAAAGGTGGAAACAAAATTCAGAATTGGGAGTTGGTGCTTCCAGTGGGTTGGTGCTCACAAACAGTGTTAGGGGTTGGTGCCTACAAGCATTGTAAAAGAAGAAATTTATAAAAGCATTAATTTGCCGTGGTTTTCTCCCGTAAGGGTTTCCTTGTGTTCTACTTGTGTTCATATTAGTTAAATCACATATGAATGTTGGTATGCAATGAATATGTTAATGAGATAAGTTATATGCTTGTGATTGAAGTTGAAAAAGTTTAAATTGGTTGTTATACTGATTCACCCCCCCTCTTAGTATAACCATGTGCTCTTCATATTGTTCATCCACTCAGTGCTAGGGGTTGGAAGTTATCATTAGAAACTTTCTTCCATAATTTTTGCTTTCTTTTCAGACCAATAGCAAAAGGATATAGTCTCACTGAAATTGAGATTTAGATTTTACAATGAATGCTCATGAATTAGTGAACATTTGATTTGATGTTTATTTTATTCCCTGGCTATTTTTTCCTTATATATGGTGTTATGTTTTGAAATAGACGGATTTTAAATGTTTGTGTTTGGGCAGTGCGTGTTAATGATGGCTCTGGAATCTGAAACAAAATTCAGTGTCTTGGGAAGGTTGTTTTTGTAAATATTAATTAAAATATCATTCTCCCTTATCTTTTGTCTCTTCTATTGTCTTCATAAATTTAAGAGTTGATTGTAATGGACTAGTGTAACAATAATAGTTTCTTATTTTGTGGAGTGTTTATTTTAAAATTTTTTTGGTATTGTAATAATTCATAGGAGAGTTTTGGACAATTCATGTGTTGGTGACCTAGGCAGGTCCCTAAAATGAGAGGAATTCTGATCCCTTAAACGTGATGTGCCAAAAAACCTTATCAACAATACGTACTCCTGTTCTACTTGGCTGAAGAGGAACACACAACCTGTTGAGATTTGAGACAAAGGGAGTACAATATCTAGAATTATAGTTGCCAAAGAAAAACAAGAGAATTAGAAAACTGAAAACAGATACCTATGATAGAACATGGATGGCAAGATTTTGTTGGTAAATAGCTTGTTGGCCGTGGAGGTACCATCATGTATGAGTGTCCTTGTACTTATCTCGAAGAGCTCTACGATTGTGGCTCGATGAAACAATAAATTTTCCAAATTCGTTTGACTATATCCTCTACATTTGGATTTGGGAAAAGTAGTGAATGTTGTTTTGTGCTTGTCATTAACTTCAACATCTTTGTGTGCTGGCAAACTGCATGGCAATAAGGTATCTTAGTGCCAAAATTTTGAGGGGTCAAAGAAAATGCTAGGAGGCATAGAGGGAGGTCATCTTGTTCCACAATTCAATTGTAATTTTTTTTTCACCTGCTTAAAAAATGTTTCAAAGGGGTTTTGCTCCCTTCCTGTTACTATGCACCCTTTTTTTTTCCTTATGAGTTAATGTTGACATATATCTTGCCCAAACATGGCTCATTCATATCAGCAAAACTGGTCATACTCATAATGGGCTCAGGGAAACTCAACACATATTCCACACCAGCCCACTAATTATCAACTGAGACCAATGATTTGATCTTTTGGGCCTTCCCTATATTGGATTACTTTGATATACTGCTAATATTGTTGATTACCATAGAACCCAATGTTTCTTACGTCTTCACAAGTTGTCTTATGATGATTAGATTAGGTGAGGCGAGTTGATATCAACAACTTAATATAGTGTGAAAAAATAAAACAAATTATTAAAGATTTTCTAAAATACAATTACTTCATTAAAATAATTTAAGTTCAAATAGCGAAGTAGATGATTTGAAATGAAAAATGTAGATAAATTTTTTTAAAACAGAAGATATCAAAAAATAAAAAAAATAAAGTAAGTTTCATAAAGCCACTCTCAACAACTTCACGTTCAAGGAGGACTTAAAGATGGCTTGTGACATATGATAATTAGTCACAAACATTTGAATCTCATCAACCTTAGTGTAGAATTGTTTCATCCTATTTATCTCTGTCCCAAGCTTTTGTATCACCAAATTGAGTGTGTGAAGGGAACATTTTGTTGAAATTGTTTGCACTTATCTTGCCTCAATCAGCAACCTTTGGATACTCTTGATTTATGTCTAGATAAATTAGTGAGAGTGTTCCTCTTTTGGTTATTACTAAAAGAGCATCCCAACTCTCCCAAAAGTTCAAGAAAGTGTGGATCTGATTGTTATAACATCTAGAACCTTCTTCTAGACCAGAATTTAGTTGAACGTTACTAGATGTCTTGAGCTACTAGAGTTTTACTAGTCTTGGATGTTAGGAGAGGCTCTAGGGGGAGTACTTGAAGTCTTCCTAGGATTGTCTTGTGCGACCCTCCTCAACTGTGGACAGGCCTGCTTGGACACATTTGTGGTGATGGGAGATGATTCTTTTTGATCCTTATTACAAACATGTGACTATTGTTGGATTCGTACTTGTTCTACATAAGCTCCATATTTCTTTGAGGAATAATTCCCTCATTGGGCTATTTATACTCAATATATGCCCTATGGCTCCATGTTTAACCACTTTAGGTTTAACTGTTCTTGCTTCATTCACCTTATGCATGTTTTGTTTAGTTACCTTTCATAACCTTGGGTCTTTTTACCCTAATTGTTCCCTTCTATAAATGATTCTATTTTTTAAGTCTCATTTTCCTGTTTTGGTCATTTTTGGATGTTAATATAATTACTTTCCTTACTGTACTATAAAAGATTAGCAGCTCACCCTTTGTTTGTCTTCTGCATTTTTCATGCTTGTCTTATTTTTCTTTCTGGTACTCACTCTCTCCATAAAGCTTGCTACACAAGGATTAGATTATAATTGGAATGGATAGAGAGTTACATTTCTTCATACCCTGGACCTTAAGTAGACCAACACATACCTGCAGATTTTTCCATTGATGCTCCTATTCTGTTTAGACAGATGTCAATTATGGAATCCTTGATAAAAGCTATAGTATCTATTAGTGTTTTAGGTGATTAGAGTCTATACATTTTTACATTTTACATTTCCATTTCATGAGCTTCTTTGTTACTTTACCTATCTACAGTTACATAGTGGTCTTTTTACACTTAAGCTATATTGATCTCAATCATAGTTCATAGACTTGGACTCGGAGAATACTTGGCAAGCCAAAATATCCAACTTGGAGAGTACTTGGCAACTTAAAAAATGCTCAACTTTTTGAAGAAAACATATTAAAAGAGGTTTTAATGGTTAAATTTTGATTTTTAGAAGAGAGGCTAGAGATCGGTCTGCAACTAGGGTGCGACGTGGACCCCTCGTGTGCCTGGCTTCGGGCTTCTCGCTCCTGTGTGTGGAGGAGGGGTAAGACATCCTCCACGGTGGTAACCCTCTTACCTTGCTTTTCTCTCCTTTGTTCTAACTTTTCGTTGAGACTCTTTGCGTGCGGCGGTTGCAGTTAATGTAGGTGCGAATGGAGGCAGGCGCAATTAATGCTCGATGGAGGCGAAATTCAATGGGTCGGACGAGACCCATTTGCCCTCTACAAAGTCCGTGGAGGAAGATCTTCTTGGCAAATCTTTCCGAGATGCTATCATAGGTGACGTCGTGCAAGTCTCGTGAGAGGCTAGGTTTTCTCTAGTAAGTGCTTCATCTACAGGCTTTGATGGCGGAGACAGAGGACAAGGTAAGGACCCTGCCTTGGCTCCTTGTACTTTCTCTATCTCTCCTAACGATTCTATGACCGAAGCCCTTGAACAAGAAAATAGAAGACTCCAAGACATTGCCATTTTCTTTGCTGTAACTAATTTTGGATAAGTGTCCGGCTAGGAAATTTCTTGATGATTGGATGAAAAATGTATGGGTTAGAAAGTTAGGTTTCAATTTTTCCTTCTGTAGAATGATTCAGAAGGGCTTATTTGCTATTTTCTTTAAAGACAATAAAACTCAGGTAGAGGTTTTGCATAAACAGTTCTGGGCCGTCAAGCAAACCACCTTCAGGGCCCTCAAATGGTCCTTTGATGCAATTAATGAGGAAATTCTGGCTATCTCTTGCCCTCGATGGCTTCTAATTAAAAATTTACCTCCCATTTTTTGGAATTTCATTCCACAAGTTTTTGAATCGATAGGAAAAGCGGTTAGAATTGATCACTCTACGAATCTTGTGCCCAACCTGGATGCTAGAGTCTTGATTTCTATCAACCCGGGCGTTGACATCCCTAGATTTCTCGTAATCAAATTTCATGATGAATCCTTCACCTGCATTTTGGAAACCCTAGGTGGTCTGAACTCGTGCTTCCTATGTAGACGGGAAGGGCACATCAGACGATCTTGCCCTATTCTCTCGACTAGGTCTAAACCCAATGCCAACCCACCTGGAGCCGCCGCTAATAAAGGTGGCCCGCTCCCCCCAAATCGTCCTCTAAACCTATAGAAGCACCGTCTGTCAGAGATAAACTGGACTATCTCAGCAAGGCCATCAATAATGTAGTGGCTAGTCTCCCAAAGGTTCAACCTATCAAACCCCCTAATTTTGAAATTAATACCGACTTCGGCTCCTTTAATGCTGAACTCCACCCCCCCACTTAGCGGTTTCTACAGCCGTCTCCCAGATGGATGGAATCGAAGACTTTGGCTTTCAGGTGGTTTCAAGAAAAAATAAGAGGTCCAAAAAGAAGAATGTTCAACAATTGGCTCTGGAAAAAATTAGGGCTAGAGGGTACCAGAAAACTCATACTGCCGAACCAGGCATAGAGATAGATGGATCTAAAACCCCACCGGAGACTCTGGCAATGACCAGCCCTAACAAGGACTCTCATGTCAAGTCAATTGTTAGGACCTTTGAAGGAATTGATCGTGGGGGTGATGTTAATAGGAGCAGGGCTGCAACCCCCCTTGCCCTCTGCGATCCTCAATCTATTCATACAATTAATCAATCCCAAGCTTGGGATAATCCATCCGACCTGGCATTAATACAGAACGACTCTTTGGATCCCCCAGGGCATGAGGGTTGCTCCCCTCATTCTATCCTCATTGCCTCCTCGACCTCTATCCCTTTGAAAGCGAAATCCTTGATTGATGATGATAATGTCCTCTATGAGATTATCCCGGCTGCTCCAGCGATTGACAATCCTAAAACCTTTTGCTCTGCTGAGACAGGAGTGTCTGAGGGTGATTTCCTTGAAGATGCCTCCTCAGTTGACATTCATGAGTCTGAGTTGGAAATTGAGTTGAGATCCAACTTGTCGACTATTAATGGTGAGGATTTGAAGGATGCTGACAACCCAAAAGAGGAAATATCGGAGGATGAAGCACTCACTAGAAGGAAAAGAGGGAGGCTGTTAGGCTCTAAAAACAAGCTCTCTCCCATGCATAAATAATCTAACTGAAAGGCGAGTATCCCTAAATGCTTTAACAGCTTTAAGGTTGACAAGAATGATAAATAACTGCTTGTTCTCCATGAAATGCCTATCTTGGAATATCTGGGGGCTAGAATCCCCTGACAGGAAATATGTGGCGAGAAGACTACTTAATAATCATAAGGAGTTGGACTTTGGCTTACTTCAGGAGGTTAAAGCAATTAACTTTGCATTGAAGGTCAATCTGAACTTTATTTGGAAGGACTCCTTCAAATTCTACACTAAGCATGAGAAAGGCAAAGGAGGAGCTGCCATTCTTGTTAACCCTAATTAGCGGAACTCTATCCTTTGCTCAGGAGCCTCCCCTTGCAATAGAGGTGTTTGGGTAACCTTCCAACATGGAGACTCTTTCTTTGGGCTGTGCACCATCTACGCCCCCAATGACTATAGAGATAGATCTGATCTCTGGCAATGGATTGCCTCTCTTCCTGATATTCCATGGATTCTGGGGGAGACTTCAATATGGTCGAGCATAAGGAAGACAAATCAGGAGGTGCCGCTATTGATTGGAAAGGAGGGGAAAAGCCTCACTGGGATAAAATGAAAAACATTAAGAGACTTTTTGACCCATTGGAAGGCTTAAAACATGTTCATAAGGGCATTTGGTTTACTTGGTGCAACTTTCAGAAAGCTGGTAACAGATTCTACTCCAGATTGGATAGATTTTACACCAACAAAGATTTCTTTTCCTTTATCCCGGATCACCAAGACTGTCCGGTGGTTGTTAAACCCTCCTCCCTCTCTGACCATCACCCCATTTTTGCTGAGATTGTTACTAGGAGCTCGAACAAACCCCATAGCAAGACTGGTGGCAAATTCATTCTTAACAACAATCTTCTTAAAGACCAGGACGTTCTAGCTGCTATTCATATAGTGAGGATTTTTAATAAATGGAATCCCACTAATGGCTCTTATATCCATAAGTGGAATACCATGGTTATAAGCTGGCGGAAGATCCTTAGCACCATTTGCAAAAAGAAGGCCAAGGATGCAGGTTGAGCTTGTCCTATCCTCTAATCTGCACAATTTGGAATGAGACATTCAAAACGATCCTAACAACTCTCATCTTACCCACCTGGTGGCAGTGGCTAGAGATGAACTCAGAAAACGACAACATCATAGAGCATTAGGTGCCCGAACCTTTTGAAACAAAAACAATGTAAGGAAAGGATTGACAAGCTTTGGGTGGACGGCAAGGAAATTTCTGTTGACGAGGAAATCATGAGTGAGTTCCTCAACTTCTATAAGCTACCGTTCTCCTCTGAGGACTCTCCTGCATCCGGGGTTGCTAGGGACAAATGTGGGACTCTTATTCCTAAGATTGTATCACCCGAGGAGGTTAAATCTCTTAGTAAACCCTTCTCAATTGAGGAAATTATTAAAGCCATTAACTCCCTTCATAATGACAAAGCCCCAGGGCCGGATGGGCTTACCATTGAATTCTATAAGGCTAATATCGCCTGGATTGCTGATGATCTTCTTGAGGTCTATAATGAAGCCATTAGGTGAGGGTCTCTGGGAATTGACATCAATAGAGGGCTGATCAAGCTTATTCCCAAAGAAGGAGACAATGCTCTAATCAAGAACTGGCGCCCTATTACATTACTCTATGTCTCTTATAAGATTCTTGCTAAGATGCTTGCCTTAAGGCTTGAAAATATCTTACCTAAATTTATCTGCTCCACCCAAACTGGATTCATTAAGGGGAGATACATTTTGGAAAATCTTATTACAAGCTGGGAGGCCATGGAATGGGCTAGAGTTTCGGATCAAAAGATGGCCATGTTCTTGTTGGACTTTGAAAAGGCCTATGATAGGATTGAATGGGGTTTTATCTCCACTATGCTTCAAGCCTTTTTGGATCCCCAAGATCTTTTGTCAGTTTGTTCAGGTCCTTCTTAGGGATGCTCATGCCCAAGTAGAAGTAAATGGTCTAATTTCGCAGCCCTTCGAGCTCAATAGATCTATTCGTCAGGGATGCCCTCTACCACCTGCCCTCTTTGTGATAGTCTCCGATGCTCTATTTTATCTGCTCAGGGACAACTCTCTCTCCCCTAAGGTTAGGGGAATCTCCCTCCTAGATGACTCAGAGCTGCTCAACATACAATTTGCAGATGATATTGCTCTATTTTTTGAATTATCAAAGGAGAACTTGAATGCTCTATCATCCAAGCTCTCTTTGTTCTGTGACGCTTCAGGGGCTAAGATCTCACAATCCAAATCTACCCTGCTCGGATGGACTGAGAAACCTCCAGACTGGCTCTCTACCTATGGGTATCAATGGGGAGGACCAAACACAATTATCTGATATTTGGGGATCCCCTTTGCTATCTCTCCTTGCCTCAAGGATATGTGGGCATGGATTAAGGGGAAGATTGAGTCCAAACTTACCAAATGGGATAAGCACTATCTATCGCTGGCAAGAAGAATGCAAGTGTCCCAAAGAATCCTATCCTCCTACAATATTTATTATGCGTTTGTATGGATGTTTAACAACTATCAGATCAATGAGATACATAAAACCATTCGGGATTTTTTGTGGTCGGATGGTAGAGGCCATAGGAAAACTCATTCTATCAAGTGGGAATGGTGCTGTATGGATAAATCTATTGGAGGTTAGGGTCTTAAGGATCTGAAACTGCAAGGGATTGCACTGGCTGCCAAATGGATTTTTCATGCACTTGAAGGTAATGAATCGTGGAAAATTCTCATACGTAATACTATTAGACTGGGGGTTTCTAAGAAAGCTAAATCATGGAAGTTCCTCCCCATTAGTGATCTACTAGTTGGATCCTTTCCAGTCTCTACCGCAACACTGCTATTTTTAAAACCATCTGGAAGGCATAGGAAGCCATTAGGTTTAGTGTTGGCAATAGTTGGATCAGCCGAGATAATCAAGTCTTTGGGGAAAGGTCAATCTGGTGGAACTTAACCCACAACGGTAAGCCTCTCGCCCTTACTCAAGGGTGCTCAGCCAAAAAATGGGCTAGCAAAGGTATTTGTTGTCTTAAAGACATCATAGCGAACGACAATCTCATCCCATGGGACGATCTCTCCAGTAAATATAAGCTGCCTTTATCTAATAAGAGGACTTATAACATTTTGTGTAATGCTTTTAATCTCCTTCAACTTCCCAAAATTTGTAATGTTAATGATAACCGTTTTCTCTCCTTTGTTTGGACTGATGGAAGCCCGATTGGGAGCTTAAAACCTCTCTATTTATAAAACCCTCTCTTCTAATTTCAGCATCCTTAACTACCTCAACTCTATTTGGTATTTTGACCTCTCTCATGCTCAATGGAGCAATATTCTTAATTCTCTCTGGGGCTCTCCGCTGGCTCCTAGGAAGAAAACCTTCAGATGGCTTTTACTACTTGATAAGCTCCCTGTCAGATCTGATTATACAAAGGAGGATCTATGCTCTATTTGTAAAGTCAAGGAATCCAGTAGGCACATCTTTCTCGACTGTATTATTGCTAAGGAAATTTGGCTTATGTTTGGTTTTACTCTTCCATAGCATAGTTGCATTCTTGATGTTGTTACTGGGTGCATTAAAGGCCTCAAGAAAGATACTAATATGTTCTGGAATTTACTTTCTGGTGATATCCTTTGGTATTTATGGAAAATTAGGAATCTAAAAAAGTTTCAAGCTCAAGAAAGGGCCCTTACTGAGTCTTTTCGAAGTCTCACCCTCCACTCTATTTGCTTGCAGGTTACCATTGTATTCAAGCTAAACAAAGAGAAGTTCCAGAGATTTCTATCAAATGGACACACTATAGTTTTCATCTGCGAGCTCTCACATGGCTACACATGGGGAAGAACCAATGCTGAAAGAACACCATTTGTCAATGGCCTAGATGCTCTCATGGAAGAAATCAGAGGTAATGGCCATCTGGTGCGACAATTGATGATCCAATCTGCCAGGATGCTGGATGATCGCAGACTAGTGTGGATGGAAGGACCTGTAGGATGGATCACCTGGATTTAGTCTAGACATATACCATGGACAGTGTTTTTTGTATTTACCTCCTTCATTGGATAGCCCGTAGATCTTCATACCTAGTTTTGTATTTGGACAACCGTTGTCCATAACCCAATCGTTAGACAGACATGTATTTTGCGTAAAGGAACCAATTTGACCTAGCATGTACAGGATGATCCTTTTGTCTTATTTTGCACAGTTGTGACATACTGATAAATCTGTAACTCTCATATTGTACCTCAGTTTATTCACTATAATCAATACAAAACAATTTTTTTTTTTTTAAAAGAAAACATAAATTATATGCAAAAGACAACTATAAAATGTATCAAATGAGTTTGGTAGGGGTCTGGAAAAAGCACTCCCAGATTGATCAAGGGGCAGCACTCCTCATGGTGGTTTGGGGCAGCAAGGAAGCACCACCAAGCCCAAATGAAGACCATCGAAACTACACAAACTTTCATGGTGCACATCATTTTCATATTTTTTTAAACAATAAAGAAAGCGCTTATAAAGACAAATAATAGAGTTTTTGGAGTGTTTAACCTGTGTTTTTTTTCATGATATTTATATATTGCTGGTGTGGCGAGTCAACCAAAAAAACTTGTTGAGTTTTTGGTGATTCTTGGCAAGTAAACTTAATGAGTACTCGTAGAGCAACAAAACTCACTAGTATTGCTGATTTTGTGAATTATTATCTCAATGATGGCTTGAGGCTCCACTTGGACTAAATGTCTGTTTAAATCAACTTAGGTTAGAGATAGACTGTGATCTATCTAGAGACTTGTATACTTATTGGCTTTGCTTTTGAGCAAGGGAAAACCAATTTTTGGAGGGCACCTAAGCCCTTTACAAAATGCTGCAAAACTGGAATAAGAAAGCTATACAATAGCAACTAGAAAGCCTACAACGAACCACCAAAGAAGCTACAACAACAAGGAATGGTACCAAAAGGAAGTGGCCTTAAGACAAGAAAGGCCTTGATAAAACCACACAATTGAACAACAATAAGCAGCCTCAAGTTGGTTTGAAGCTAAATCCGACCATGGAGTTTAGAACAATTGCAGAAGCAAGCCTCAACTGATTCTTCAACATCATGAACCACAACTTCTTGCTTGTCCATTAGGGGGGACCCTTGAGAGTTATCTGTGAGACTAACATCACATGAGTCCAAATCATTCCCTTCAAAATTAGCAAGGAGGGAGTCTTTGACAATCTGGCATGAGTGGGAGAAATGTCAAACTCTACGATAATCAAAGAAGACCATAGAGGAGGAATCAAAGTGAATAATGTTTCCCAAACACCTAGCTTGGAATGTAACTTAGTATAGTTTGGTAGAATCTTGCCAAGGTCAAAACCAATATAGATTTGGCAAAAACAAAGCCTCTTCTATTTTTTGTATTTTTTTCTATGGTTAAGAAAGAACCAAGAGCATTAGCAATACCTTTAAAAACCTCTTCATGCCAATATTCCAAAAGAAGCTTTGGGAACCTTACCCAAATTGAGATTCAATTGACCTTTTCCTTGTATACATTAAAACCCATAGAGCATCTTCTCAAAAAGAGAAAATATGTTCCAAAAAACCAAGGACGATCAGACATAACATCTTCGTTCTCCTCATAGTTCTAGAAGGAGAAAGGGAAGAGCCCGTTAGGCATAGTAGCCACTTGCAACCAACCAACAACACTTTGTCCCTTTGATGTCCTGCAACAAACATAGACTATATCCAGCCTAGATCCAAGAACCCCCCAATGAGAGCATTCACCATAGAAGCAACAATCTTGTCGACCAAGGCATCTAGGATTTGAATCGAGACACTCTACAAAGGGAAAACTATCCATCTTAGGATTTGCCAAAGAATCAGAATCCTTAAGCAATCCATCTAACTGAGAAAACATTAGGATCGTACTCCAATACTAAGGCAAAGGAGGAGCGTAGGGTTCCTTTGTAGAGGTGGTACCCACCCTAACAATAGGAGGAGAACTTTCCTCACAGAATGACCCATCAAAGATAGGGCCACGACCACAAGCAATAGCCATAGGATCACATCCGACAAGATGCTCAACCATGTCACCAACCCAACTAGCCATAGTACCCTCAACACCTAGAAGAGGGGACCTAGGAGAACAACCACATGATGCTCAGTAGGAAGCAAGGGAGGGGGTAGGAGAAAGCTCTTCAAAAGAACATGATTTAGGTCATTAGATAGACCATGCTTAGTCGAACACACAACAAGAGAATCAGCCTTCCCAATGACCCTACTCATCAGAGCAACTAGACAAGACTCCAAAAGAATGTTTAAAAGCATTTCATTCTCCTCTTTGGGACAATCATTCTCCTAGCCAACTATATCAATAGTATCAGATTCGACTCCAACAACAACCTCACAAAAACACCCAAGTGGTCCCTAAGAAGAAAGCTAGGAAGCTATGGCAAGGAAGGAAGATGGGTTGTAGGGGAGAGAGCCCCTGTGCAACCCAAGATCCGAACACTTGGTAAGAGTGGCAGAAACTTGTTGCCGCTTATGCATAAGGTTGTGCATGAAAACATCACTACACTCTGAGCTCCCACCATAAAGCCAGTCATTAGTGTCACTATCCTTTGCTTCTTTGTCTGAATCGGCACTACCTTCTTCACCGCCATTGCCTAAGAAGCTCTTACATGATGCTGAAATTCTAGTGCACCTGCTCCTGCTGGATGCCATTGTTTTTTTTTCCCACTTATTGGCTTTGTTATATGGAGTTAGAGATGGTAGAATAAGAACATTTATCTTAAGATGTTTGCATATTGTGGGATGGGGGTGTTACTAATGCCTTTTTAGAGATTCAAAGGTTTATCATTCTTCCTTGACCCATCTTGAAGATTAAATATCTGTAGCCATCATAATGTCAAGGATAGATCAGCACAAGATAGATCTCCTTAAAAAGTGGAACATACATGAATTTAATAATGTAAGCTTAGTCTAGGCTTAGTGTGGGAATAGATTCTTCTATGTGATCCACTCATTCATTATTCTTTCCTTGGCTTTGGATGTTAGGAGTTGTTAAGTCATAACTTTTATCCACTCTGCTTTTTTAATTTTCATTTTTTTTGTGAAATACTTTGTAGATTTTGCATTATTATGCTTGACCATTTATGTATCTGGGTGGCCAGTTTTGTAGTTTGTTATTGTCTATGTTTGGATCATTCTTAGTAGTCTAGTCTGGATTAGAAATCAAGTTTTGGACTGAAGAGCTTTTCTTTTTTAACAAATTTATAATGCTATCATGATATCTCATTCTTGATAATATTTAATGCTGTGCACATTTAAGTAAATAGTAAATAATTTAATAAAGGTGTTAAGATTATTCATTTGTAAAATCTACCTTTAAAGACTAATCATAGTGAGCTTAATGAAGGAAATAACGGGTGTTGCTGTGATTAATTTAAGTTTTGTTTCAAATATTTGGCATAGCTGCCTTTGGTTCCTAGACAGATGTCCTTATTGTGTGCAATGTCCTTATCAATACTGTTTAGGATCTGTGATAATTTTAGTTACCAGTGGATTCAATATCAAACAACTAGGTTACCGGGTTCGGCCCCCTAGACCCCTGGTACTGGTCCGGTTCGGGGTCTTGGTCCGATCTGCCTGTGGTCCGGACAGGGTCCGTGATTCACAGGCCTGGTTCGGACTAGGTCGACCAAGAGGACCCAAGTTGAACCCAAGAGGACCCAGGTCGAACCCGAGGGTCTGATGGCCCAAAAATGGTGTTTTTTTTGCATTTTTTTTTTTTTGAAATCGACAACATAAAAAAATTAAAATATAACCCTAAAAGTGAGTTTTAAAACATTAACTTGGCTCATTTCACACAAGCAACTTGACTACAAGCAAGGGGAAACCAAGATGTGGGATATAGAGCCAGAGCATACTGATTTGGATGCTTTCACTTCTCAACTTGTTGCATTTGATGACTCGGATAGCGAGCAAACTTATAGTGCAAGTGCAAGTGTAAGTGGCATTGGCATTGGTTCATCTAATGTCAATGTCAATGATGAGAAAGAGAATGAGGATGATGAATTAGAGAATCCATTTGATGATTAAACTTTAAATTGTTGAAAGTTGAAACAACGATACTTGAATATTTTGTCATTTTGATATTAAACTTGATGTAAATGATGCTGTTATGGTATAATCATGATGCTATGATTACAAGTTTATGTTGGTTTTGTTGTTTATATGATGCTATGTGACATGCTAATCTTAATTAATGCTTATATGCTATATATATACATGTTTTCGTACTAACGAACCCAAATCCCTTTTCAAAATTTTGCCGTACTGGCATATTGGTTCTTCGAACCCGAACCGGTGCCCAAACCCGAACCGGTGCCCGAACCCGAGCTGGCAACTTAGTCAAACAGTCCTATTCAGTAGCAATTGCAGAACTATAGCCTTAGCTAGTTTAATTGTTGATGGAACATATTGGTAAGATAGCCTAATTGTAAAGCATATTCAATTTCTATTGAAGAACAAGTTAAAAACTAGTAATGCTATGTGATTGCAATTTATTATTTTGTGTCTAACAATTCTGATTTATTTATGTGCAGACTGTGGGAGAGAGATCATTAAATATTTTCTATGTCTTCTCCAAATGAATTCAGTTGGTATATATATCATTTAGGCAACCGGTCAATAGGTGTATTGATCGGTGCCTTTTCAATATACGTTTGTTTTATCTCTTAACAAATGCTATAATGGATCGGTTCACATATAACCCCGATAATCATATTGCATATCATAATTAGGATCGGTGCCTTAATGCACCCGATAACCAAAGGTGCATTGTATATTTGAATTGGTGCTTTATTAACAACAGCATTTAGTTAAGTTCGATACACATTGCAATATAATTAAGTTCGATACACATTATTGAACTGTAGTTACATCAAGGCATTACTAATGATATCGGCATCGTAGTATGCTGTCATTGATAGCATAGTATGATATCGATATCATTAGTATGGATATCAATACTCAATATCGATGTATGAATTATTATCAACAATGCGATAAGTATTGTCAGCATGATTTAAATAGTATGAATAACAGCATATATAAGTATGGTTTTACTTATCTTGCAGGAGCTATAATGCATTAACACTCCCTCTTAGCTCCGGAAGATAGGTAACCTGCATCACATTTCTCTTTCATAACAAAGACAATGTCAGTCATCAAAATCTATATCATGTGAAATATCATCAAAACATATGATATGAAAAATAAAAGAACATCACCTGAGCATGTTTATAAAGTATCACCTGAGCATGTGATACAAATTTTTATCAAGATATCACCTAAACATGTGATATCTGTATTGCCTAAACATGCAATACTTTTAAGGATAATCCATATGAGAAGTGTTAAGTTCTCATCATATCCAAGTTGTGATAAGTGCAATAACATTTTATAAATGTTTCTCACAACACAGTCATGACACATCCATGACTTACCAGAGATCCAACATGATCATTGGTTGAGATATCACCTAAGCACGTGATATCAGTATTGCCTAAACATGCAATACAAGGATAACCATATGAGAAGTGTTTAAATTCTCATCATATCCAGGTTGTGATAAGTGCAATAACATTTTATAAATGTTTTATCACAACGCAGTCATAGCACATCCATGACTTACCAGAGATCCAACATGATCGCTGGTTTGACTACCATAAGATCGTCACCTTATGATGTCTACATACAAGTGTTCAGTACCTGAGAGATCGTCACCTCTTAGATATGAACACAGGTGGCAAAAAAAAACCAAAGATTGTCCAAACATGACAAAGAAGTTTACACATTAAACATCTTAAATGTATTAAGTATAGATTACAAAGCAGATTGCCTTTCTATCATACCTAAGCCCTTTCTGAAGTGATCAACCTTCACTCTGGAAAGAGGTTTGGTCAGAATATCTGCAGTCCGATCTCCTGTACACACATATTCTAATTTAATCACATTCCTGTCAACCATATCTCGCACATAATGGTATGGAATTTCAATATGTTTGGACTTGTCATGAAATATTGGATTTACAGAGAGTTTTATGTAGCTTTGATAATCACACTGAATAACAGTAGGTTTCATAGGTTCTCCAAACAATCCCACAAGCAACTTCCTAAGCCATACTGCCTCTCGGGCAGCCATGGAAGTTGCAATATATTCAGCCTCAGTGGAACTCTGAGCTGAAGATTGTTTTTTGCTGATCCAGGATATCATGGCTGAACCTAAACTGAAGCAGCACCCTGAAGTGCTCTTTCTGTCAATCACACTACCAGCCCAATCTGAATCTGTAAATCCATGTAGGTCTATGTCAATTTTCTCATATTTAAGACCAAGCTTTAGAGTACCTTGTAAGTATCTCATTACATGTTTTACTGCAACCAAGTGTATCTCCTTAGGTTCACACATGAACTGACTTAGAGCATTAACAGCATAACAGATATCTGGCCTTGTATTTACTAGATACATCAAGGACCCAATCATCTGCCTATATTGAGTAGGGTCAGTGGGTTTTGTGTAATATCCCTTGCCCAAACTGATTGATTTTGGCTCGAGGAATATTGTCAAACACTTTGTATGCTGTCTTTCTCTATTCTGATTTTTTGTATTTCAGATTGTTTGATACACTTTGAAAGTTGCCAAGAAATTTAGGAAGTTCACCAATGATGTTGACAATACCTCTTACAATGAACTAGTATGCGAGTGCAGTTCTTTTTGGTATTTTTAATGCATATACATGAAAACTAGATATGGAATGCATACCTACAGCCAACTGACATTTTGACAAACAATTGGCATGCAACTATTATGCTGATCATATATGCTATTAAAAGGACATTTCGTCAAACAAATGGTATGCAACATATATCTTCTTTATTGAATTCATTCCTAAGTACAATGCTGCTATGGATTTGCCAAGACTAATTGGCTTACAAAAAGACTACATCAATGCCAAATCTGATTCTAAGTTATCACTTACAACAGCAAAATTATATGCCTAATATTTCAATACTAGCTACTAATAGTTGCAAGAGGAACCTGATAATAGTGATGCTTAATGATGGAGATGAAAGTTGCAATCGGAATCAAGCAAAATACTGTAGCGCGGCACTGTTCACGCGCACTGTTCACGGCACTGTTCACGCGCACTGTTCATGCACACTGTAGCAGCAAGAACAAACTTGCAATCTGCTCTTAAAACCTTGAATAATTTGTTGATAATCTCTCCCAACAAGAATGATATAACTCAATGTGCCAAAGAAGGATGATTCACAACCAATTATAAATGTTCGCCAACAATAAACTTCAAACCCTTGTAGAAAACTTCACCAATTTGCACAAATGAAAGAACTGAAGTATTCTTTCCCACAACTGCAATAATTCAGGTGTTATTTCACACCTTCAAAATTACTATCAATAGGAAGTTTTCGTTTCCTATGATCAAAGAAGAAAATTGCGAAAGCCCTAGGCTCCACAATAAAAATCAATCAAAATACTATTGATCAACTGGATGTCGAGAACGAACTCTTGCCTTTCCTTTTATTCTTTCCTTAAGAGAGCTCAAACACCTTCCTGGCCAATGTGGGATAAAAGATTTATTCCCACATTAAATTATTCACTTAACGCACTTTATTATATTAAAGTGACTTTATTATTATAAAGTTACTTTAGAACTTTATAATAATATTAAAATATTAAATAAATCACTTAAGTCACTTAAACTTTAATATCTCTTGATGTACTTGTCTAATTGCTAAACCGTCTGAGCCAGGAGTCGACTCTCCCTATTCTCCATGTGATTGGATGCCTGTCTAAAAATAGAAACCCTGAATAGTGACTTACTATAAATAGTAAGTATGTGGAACTGAGTCTAGAAATAGCTGCAAAGGCCCAATCAAGGTTGACACTGCCAATAAGCTCTGCTCAGGTGTCTTTCTATTAATAGGAACCTTGACTCTCCCAAAATACTAACTTACTATAAATAGTCAGTGTGCCAATCTGAGTCAAAAAACCTGTGCAAAGGCCAAAACCTGAATCCAGTTGAAGAGTAATGTTTTTAATCACCAAGTAACTGCCACACGAGGCCCTCTATCAATAATTATTAGCCTACGAGGGTCAAATGATAGGCTAATTCTTACAAACTCTGATGCTTGCAAAATGGGGACATTACATTTTGACTCTGCTGCTGCTTCTTGAAGTTTATGGATGCTGGTTTCCATAGGAGAGGTCATGGGCCTGCAGTTTAGCATTCTGAATCTCGTCAATATGTCCAAGGTGTACTTCCCTTGGTTCAGTATAATATTATCAGGATTCTGCCATACTTCCAATCCTAAGAAGTAATGAAGAAGCCCCAAGTTCTTCATATCAAATTCTGTGGATAGATCTTTCTTGCATTGATCTATTAGGTGATCATTTCCTGTGATTAATAAGTCATCAACATATAAAATCAATATTAGCATATCACCTTTATTTCTTTTGAGGTAGAGATTAGGATTTGCATCATTCTTAGAGAAACCTAGTTTTGAGAGATAGGTGTCAATTCTTTCATACCAGGCCCTGGGAGCTTGTTTGAGCCCATAGAGAGCTTTCTTGAGCCTACACACATGAGACTCTGCATCATGAATTTCAAACCCTTCAGGTTGCTCTAAGTAGACTTCTTTTGAGATCTTGCCATTTAGAAATGCTGTCTTTACATCCATCTGATGTACCTTCCACCCCTTTGCTGCTGCAATGGCTAGTACAACTCTTACTGATGTATACCTGGCAACAGGTGCAAATGTCTCTTCATAATCTATTCCTTCCTTCAGTGAAAACCCTCTAGCTACAAATCTGGCCTTGTGCTTTTCAATACTGCCATCTGCAGCATGCTTGATTTTAAACAACCATTTAGAAGACACAACAGATTTCTTGGTTGGCCTAGGAACAATCTCCCAAACATCATTCTTCATAATGGACTGATATTCTTCAGACATGGCATCTTTCCATACTTGATGTTTGAGTGCATTTGATACATTGTTTGGTTCAGCTTTAGAGAGATCATTCATAAGGGCAACATAGTTGGTGAACCTTTTAGGCCTCTTGCTTTCTCTGAAGGTTCCTGAAGGAGCAGCGAACTTCTGAGCTTCTGCTATAGTTTTGGTGGCCCATAGTGGTCTTTTCTTGAGTTTTTCTATAGGAGGGTTTTGTCTTTCACCTACAGTTTCCTCAAGATACTCTCTCTGAAGCTCAGAAGTAGGATCTTCTATTAGGTTAGGAGTAGGATTATAGATTTCAAGTTCTATTGTATTTTGGGCCCTTTTGAAGGCTAAATCTTCTTCAAAGATTACATCCCTACTGAGTTCAATATTTTTCTGCCCTTGTACATAGATTCTGTAAGCTTTAGAAGTTTCACTATATCCTACAAGTATTCCCCTTTTTCCAGAGGGCTCTAGTTTTAGTCTTTTCTCTTTAGGTACATGTATATAGACAGGACACCCAAATATCCTAAGGTGGCTGATATCTGGCTTTGTTTTGGTAAAGACTTCCTCAGGAGTTTTATCTTCAAGGTGTGAATGTGGACATCTGTTTTGTATGTACACAACAGTGCTAGTTGCTTCTGCCCAAAGATTCAAGTTTAGATTTTGATCTAGTATCATAGCTTTGGCAGCTTCTACTATGGTCCTATTTTTTCTTTCAGCTACTCCATTTTGTTGAGGGTTATAAGGTATTGTTAACTCCCTTTTAATCCCAGAATTTTTACAAAAAATCTTTAAATAGTTCTGATGTGTATTCCCCCCCATTGTCAGTTCTTATGGTTTTAATTTTGTTTTCTGAGAGGTTTTCTGTTAAAGTTTTAAACTCTTTAAATCTACTTAGGATCTCTTCTGATTCTTTACATTTCAAAAAGTAGATCCAAGTCTTCCTAGAGTAGTCATCAACAAAAATTACATAGTACAAGAATCCCCCTAGAGAGGGTACGGACATAGGTCCACATACATCAGAATGAACTAATTCCAAAACTTTGCTAGTTTTCCTATTACTATTCTGAAATGTACTTTTGGTATTCTTACCTAGGGCACATCCTTTGCATGCCTCTGAATGATATTGCTTCAACTTAGGTAGACCTGTGACAAGGTTTCCCATAGTTGACAAAGCTCTATAATTCAGATGGCCTAATCTCCTGTGCCACACTTCATTTGCATTAGTGGCTTCATGGGTCAAGGCTAGATTGGGCTCTGTGCATAGCTCATACAAATAGCCTTGTCTTTGACCAATGACCTTAGCGTTCTTGATGGAAGATTTCTTTGCCCAAGCCAACACCTTGTTTTCCATGAAGGTCACTCTGTATCCTTGATCTTCTAGTGCTGATATGGAGATTAGATTTCTTCTAATGCTAGGAACATATAGTACCCCTTCAAGTCGTAATGACGTGCCTGTCTTTAGTTTGATGGTGCAGGTTCCAATTCCTCTGACTGGATGTGATGAATCATCTCCGATGGTCACTTCCTCATCATTCTCCTCTATCATGGAGTCTAGTACTTCTCTAAAACCGGTGATGTGTCTGGATGAACCACTGTCGATCACCCATGAGTTAGATTTGTTTGAAACATGGCTTGTAAGTGCTGAGTAGAGGACATAGTTCTCGGAGTCATTTTCTCGTTTGGATTTCCTCACTATGGCAAATGTGGCTTGCTTTCCTTTCTCTGGGCATTTTGCAACATAGTGTCCAAATTTGTCACACCTATAACATTGAACATGTGATAGGTCTTTCTTTGTAGTGTTCTTGCCTTGATGAGCTTTTCTCTTCCTAAATTGCTTCTTCTTGAACTTTTTATTAGTGTTTGTATTTAGGACTTGCAAGTCTTCGTCTATATTCTTCTGTTTTATTCCTACCTTGTTCATTCTTGATTCTTCTTGTAGACAGTCATCTCTTAATCTTTCAAACTTGGGATATTTAGACCTAGCACTGGTGCCTTGGACGAATGTGTTCCATCCATTAGGCAACCCATCTAGAGCAATGAGTGTTAACTCTTTGCTTTGGATCTTGTATCCAAGGGAAGCTAAGTCATCTCTTAGGCTTGATATCCGCATAAAGTAGGAGTTAATTGTTTCCCCTTTGTTCATACTGATATGATTGATCTCTCGTTTCAAAGCCAAAGTACAACTTGCATTTGATATCTCAAATGTCCTTTCGAGTGCCTTGAACATTTTATAAGCCGTCTCATACTTTTTAATGAAGGGCATTATGTTATTTATTATCCCATCCACTATTATTTTAATAGCCTTTTCATTTCCCTCAATCCATGTTGATTTGTTAGGTTCACCTTCTGGCTGTGCATTTTCATTTTGAACATATGAATCAACTTTGTTTTCTCTCAAAATCATTTTGATTCTAAACTTCCAAGCTGAAAAATCTTCGCTACCTCCGAGTCTATCTTCGAATCTGATAGCGTTGGCCATTTTAGAAATGTGATGTGGTTTATAACTTTGTCCTTGAATTTATCAAAATCGAATAGCCTTGGGTTCGATTACCGTGGCTCTGATACCATGCAAAGTATATTCAATTTCTATTGAAGAACAAGTTAAAAACTAGTAATGCTATGTGATTGCAATTTATTATTTTGTGTCTAACAATTCTGATTTATTTATGTGCAGACTGTGGGAGAGAGATCATTAAATATTTTCTCTGTCTTCTCCAAATGAATTCAGTTGGTATATATATCATTTAGGCAACCGGTCAATAGGTGTATTGATCGGTGCCTTTTCAATATACGTTTGTTTTATCTCTTAACAAATGCTATAATGGATCGGTTCACATATAACCCCGATAATCATATTGCATATCATAATTAGGATCGGTGCCTTAATGCACCCGATAACCAAAGGTGCATTGTATATTTGAATCGGTGCTTTATTAACAACAGCATTTAGTTAAGTTCGATACACATTGCAATATAATTAAGTTTGATACACATTATTGAACTGTAGTTACATCAAGGCATTACTAATGATATCGGCATCGTAGTATGCTGTCATTGATAGCATAGTATGATATCGATATCATTAGTATGGATATCAATACTCAATATCGATGTATGAATTATTATCAGCAATGCGATAAGTATTGTCAGCATGATTTAAATAGTATGAATAACAGCATATATAAGTATGGTTTTACTTATCTTGCAGGAGCTATAATGCATTAACACTAATATCTTAAATTTGGTTCAAGATTTGAATCTTTGCTGGGAGAATCGAGCTGCTAGTTAGTCATATCAGGTTTTAGGTGACTTGAGATATCCTTCATATTAATTTTTTTTTTCAGAAGACATCTATGCTTGTAGTTGCTCTTCATAATCTGTGTACTTATGAGTTATTAAAAAAAAAAATTCTGCCCATTTTATAGCTTCGGGATACATCATTTCTTATGGAATTTTAGGTTCCCCATTTTGAAATAGGGATGCATCTATTTTCACCACTAACTGGGAACTTTAACCTTTTGTTTTTTCAAGATGAGCAAAACCTCTGAATATTGCAAATCAAATGTTACTTCATCTGTATTTGCAGGCATCGGCAGTCAACCATGCTAGAGGTAGCTAAATTACAAAATGTTATAGCTAGATAACTCAGATTGGATTCTTAGGATTGTTTAGTTGTTTAACTTCTTTATTATCTTTAGATGGTTACTATCAGATAGATTGCTGCCTCATTTCCGTGCATTATCTGATATCATACTTACCATCCAATGCTAACAGTTCATGGCAGTCAGATATTTCTTGATGTCAATTGGAATTCATATGTAGATATATAGTTTATTGTAATTTTAAGAAAGCAAGTATGGGTAGAAAGATGAGACAGAAATTCCTGTGCTTGAGTGGCTATAAAGTATAAACTTATATGTAGCATTTATTTGCTAAAGTGGCCTTTATGGTTGAGTTTAGCTTTTGAGCTTGCAATTGCATAATATGTTTTTGCACTCCTATATAATTCATAAATCATATAGTTCTAACTTGCTTTTATGTGTTAAATTTTGTACTTTGTAGTAGTGCATCATATGCAGCTAGCCTAATATTGATGGGATACTAACAAGAATGGATTACCTATCAGCTTCATGCGCAGAAGAAACCTATGGCAGATGATGTGGATTATGAAGTTGTTGCGAGATTAACAGAGGGTATGGCTGGAGCTGATCTAGCAAACATACTTGATGTGGCAGCTCTCAATATAATACATGATGGAAGAAGTGAGGTTGTATTCAAACTTTGTATTTGGCTTTTCTTTAGGAATGTTGAAATGTACAGGTAGAAGTTAGCACAAAGATTCTTTGTTTATTCATTAATACATAGCTGAATTCGTTTTCCCTTTTGTTATTTCTTACTTGTTAACCATTTGCAAGAACATCTATAATAAAAAAATTGGGACACTTGGATGCTAGTTGTTGGATAGTTTCAAAAGTACAGTCTGCTTTAATTGATGTAATTTGCTACCTAGAAGATTGTTGGAATATTTTTACTTGTGTTTTGGACTATTGTTTTTTCCTGCTTGTATGGCATTATTGGAAACCGAATCTCCTTGATGTAGTACATCTATTATGATCGTTTTTGGTATGGAGTAATTTTGTCACAAGGTTCATGTTTATGTTTGAGTTTGACAACGAAAAAATTTGGATTATGTTCAGCAATGAGATAAAGTTCAATATATTTTTTGTTGATTAAGTTTGCTTAATATGAATTTGAATTTTTTCACATATAAAAATGAATTAGCAAAATTGTCAATATAGGTAGACATTGTTAAACATATTTGCAATTATATAAAATGATGCCAAATTTATAAACGGTGATAAAGTTACTAAAGTTAAACCATAAGATACATTTAATATCACAAATTGAAATTGCAAAGATGCATTTTTTGTCAAAAAGTGACAAGAGTCAAAGACTCTAAAACTTAAAAAAAAACTCCAAGTCATCAAGAGCACATGGTTGAGTTGCATCAGTATCATCGTAGCTAGATGTACTACTCGATTCATCATCAAAAAAATTAAGCTCATTTCCAATTGCTATGTCTTTTGGAATTTGTTAGAGTTGTGGAGAGTCTTTTGCTGATTGTTCATACACTAGTAAATTATTGCGAATGTAAACAAGGTCTCCCAACTTCCCAATCAACAATTTATTCATCGTTTTTGGAAAGAATGCGGTCAAAACAACTCCAATCTATCACACAAAATGATGAATTTTGCAGTGATTCTACCAATTTTTTTTAAACAAACTTGCAAAATTCTTAACCTTTAGCTTACAGACATTTCGTCAAATAGTTGGTGGAACTTTGAATCAATCAATATTTCTGAATTCAATGATAAACAATTGCAACTATCCTTTATTACCATAGGCATATTCACAAACATTTGTCATGCATTAAGCAAATAGTTGTCATACAACCCACATTGGCAACTAGACAAATGCATGGAAGAAAATTACATAATATAAACACTGAAATGAATGAACTGATTTCTCCTATTTTTGACAATGAGATCAAATCAATCATACAATTGAATACAAATATAATCAACTGATGTCTTAGAAAATACAATCAATATACTAACCAATTCGTTGATTTTCCACAGTTGTCTGATATAATTGGAATAATATGTGTTTCACACAAATGTGCTTATGATATGAGTATAAATCTAATTATTGTTGGCTTTTTTACTTCGGAAACTAGCTTCTTGCTAATTGTATGTTATTTTAGAACTGATTATGGACTGTTGTAACAGAAAATCAAATCCTCTTGCTTCATGAAATGATTCTACTTTAGTCTGAAATCTATAAGTGGATTGACTGAATATAATTATCAGCAGCTAATATTGAGTACCATAGTTGAAATAAGTCATATTTATGACACCAACTGATCTCAAATATTACATGCAACACTCAAAAACCTGGAAATGATAGTTCGATATTTCTATTCTTCAATGCAAATCTCCACAAATCTCATAATAACATTCAGCACACAAGCAATCTCCATATGAAATTGCTCCAATGTATTTTTAGGGATTTTCGTCTCCCACCCAATATCTTTAGCATATAGGTGACTTCTTGATGAAACCGCTATCAAATGGCAAGGAGGGTATTCGCCCTAGGTATAGGAGATGAACATAGTTCAATCATTCAAGAAAAAAAATGATAATGAGCAATGGATGACCAACCTCTTTGCCCAATCCGAATCCCTTTTTAAATATCATTTTTGTGCTTTTTTTCCAAATCACTTTTTAAACTTTTCATTTGCCTTTTCATTAAAAGCATTTTTTTTCATTGTTTTTTCCAAAAAAAGGAAACCTTTTTTTCCTTTTCCTCCAAGTGACTTTTGAGATTCCCTTTTTAATTCAACCTTACTTTTGAGCCCAAAACATGTCATTATTATGTCTCCTTATACAAACCTTTTCTAAATAATAAATCATAAGCTGTATTTTAATTTTCGAGCATTTGACAATTTAAATATTAAACCATTTAATAATTTAATTGTTTTTCCCACAACTACGAAAGTTATTAAAATAACTCAAATATAAACTTTGACCAAAACATCAATACCTAAGTGCATAAGATATCTGTCCATATGAAAATTGACACTCTACCAAAACAACACACTTGTCCAAGAAGTGTGGAGTGCTCCAACAACGTTAGATCTACATAAGAAAAGTATCATCATACTATTTGGCACATTTTTGTTTATAAAAATTGTGAAAAAATGCTTTTTTATAACTTTATTTAATTTTTGGTTTGGGCGACCGCAAGGTTGAGGGGTAGAGTCCTCACTACCAAGCCCAAATTAAGGCCTATGAAACCACACAAACCTTGATGACACACACCATATTCACAATTTTATCACTTAATGGCAAAATTAGGTATTTGGCACATTTTTGTTTATAAAAATATTCTAAAAAATGATTTTTTTCTTAATTTTTGGTTTGGGTAGTTCTTTGGCCCCCTTGGGCTCACTTTAGAGTTAGGAGTGGCTTGGGTATGTTGAAAGTCCCGCTCATTTACTGTTGGTAGCCAGGGTGCTTGTGTAGGACCTTGGATGCGCCCAAGCCTCTGCTGTCATTGGACCCTAACTTGCACCCATTCGGTATAGGATTGGGACCCCCAAGGGGTGTATCCAATAACTTAGGTTTCAGGATATTCTGATGGTATTGCATTTTACTAAGACTGAACATATCTAGTCTTAACACATGAGGTGCTAGCTTTTGAGAATTTAATGCATTTTATTTAGACTTATGTTTTGCATATGACTTTTGTATTCTAATTTCATCTTCTTCAAAAGTCATTTTGGTTATATTTTTGTTTTTCTTTATATTTTTATATAGAAAATCTTCTAAATCTTGAATTTTTTGTGGATTCGTTAGTCTTGATAATCATTAAGTATAAGAATTGAATTTATCATTTTAACCATCTTTTTGCTTTCATCTCACAGTAATAACAAACTGTGTTCATAATGTTGCTTTTCATATTGAATAATTTCTTCAAAACTAAATTCATAAATAAGCTTAGATATACTGAAAGTTCTTTGAAGAGAGTTCTATGACGAACTTGCTTCATCGTAAAGTTCGACTATCGATTGTTCTATAACCTTAAAGAAACTCCTGCAGCCAGAGAGTTGGTTTATTACTCTAATGGTAGTCTCGAAGACACAAAAATAGAACTTTTACACAGACCATGGAAAAATTAGATGAATAAAGTTATAAACTATAAACTTTGGTCTCTATCTTTGCGAAATTGAAAATCTTAATAACTCAAAAAATTCAAGTAGGTAGAGAGTAAACTATTACACACTGCAACTCAAGTAGGTAGAGAGTAAACTATTACACAGCTACAACCAAGAACTTGAATTGTTACTAACCAAACAAGTGTTGGAATATTGATGTATAGATGTAATTTTCGTACACCAATTTACAAATAAATGAAATATACTACTGCAAACTCTTCAGTCTGGTCTTGTTATTGGTTATGTGTTGAATGATACTTAGAAATTCTACTTCCAATGAGGGTTCCTTTTCCCATTGCATCTACTCCTAGGCTGTTATACCAGATGGGTGATCTGAAAACAAGTCTGAAATGTGCAGCCCTGATTTTTTTGGAAATAGCAGGCAAGAGTTTGAACCCATTAATAAACTGTTTTCTGATTTCTTGTTTCAGATTTCACTTCCCAATAAGATTTAATATAGAATACAATCTATTGAAAGATTAAACAGAAGAAGCATATAATCAAGTTCACTATCAAGACTTCATTAGCTTCATTCATAAAATCTGAAACGGTATGAAATATAAAGTGCAGATCCAAAATTAAGATTTCACCAATTCAAACTTCATTGATAATAGGCATTTATTTCCAATAGACTTTACATCGTAAACATGTTTTTTCCGGCTACATACCAAACATAAATCTTCTGAGCAAAAAGCAGTCTTTGGGTTTTAAATTGAATAGATATAGAAATTATCTCAACTCGTCTTTGGGTTTTAAATTGAATAGATATATAAATTAACAAGTTGCTAGAGCTTTCAAGTGAGCCAAGAGACTTTAGGAAAAATAATGCAAGGTGGAAGACTCTTCATGAATTCCTATTGCTTTCCTTCATTAAATTGAATACTTTACCAATCAAATTTTAAAAAAATGGAAAGGAAATTTATCAACTCATTATATATTCGAAATTGGAAATGAAGGGAAGGCATTATATCCATAAGAAATCTTTGAGAACCTACACAATGTTTTGGGATCATAAGAGTGAATGCTTTACTTCATTCCTGTTCCATTTAATGGTGCAATTAGGTGCTTAATTTGTACAATGATCAAGGAGCATGGTGCAGAGAATAGACTTGAATATATTAGTAAGTCAACCTAGCTAAACATTTTTTTAATTCCAAGTACAATGTTAGCATTTTGTTGGTTAATAGATTTGTCTCTTTGAAAAATTATTTTAAAAGACTCTTATTTGCCCGAAAATGGAGACAAGATCTTTAACAATAGTTGGGTGAACCATGGATCAGTTCTCCTCTGAATTTTATAAAAGGTACAACTCCCTTTGTAGGATTTGATTTCTGAAGAAAATTAAATATGGGTATACTTTTAACCAGAAAGTAGAAAGGGCACCTAATAATTGCACATCAACATGCAACAAATATGAATATTGAAACTGAAAGATAAGGACTTCAAACAAATTGCTAACTTCAAGGTTCAAAGGCCATTTAAGCCCTAAGATAAATCACAATGACACCAATACACTGATTTGGAATATCAATGTGAGCAAGTAACTTCAATAAAAAATGGATTTCATTGAGATCCCATAAAGAAGTAAGTATTGCCTTAAATGAATATTTTCACTCACAAAGAAGCAATCACGTTCATGAATTCACTTAAATTCACAGATTCAATATGAACGATAAAGCAGAACTTAATACTTAATGTGCACAGACAATAAGATCTTTCATGGATGAACAACCAAAATTTATTGATGTTCTTTTTTGGTCGTTTCTCACAGTATAATGGGGATAAAAAATTCGGACCCCTCCAAAGTCCCATTTACATCTATTTATAAGGTTTGCATAAGTAACTTGTCCCACAACACTTGAAGTTGATTCTTTTAAAAGAATCATTTTAAAAATAAAAGTCTTTTAAATATCAAGTGAAAATAACATTAAACACTGTTGGATATTTTGTCATCGATGTCAAAGGATGATGATCAAGGTTGTCAAGCAATTGCGTGTTTGGGCTGGTTGGTTGTTTGGTTAAGCTGCTTGAGCTGCTTGGATGCATGCTTGAGCTACTTGCCTACTTGGTTGAGCTACTTGCCTACTTGGTTGAGCTACTTGCCTGCTTGGTTGAGCTACCTAGTTGTCTGGTTGAGCTACCTAGCTGTATGTTTGAGCTGCTTGGTTGTCAGTTTGAGTTGGCTGCCTGTCCAAGTCAGTTTTTTTCAAGTGACACATCATCCATGATGAATTTTGAATATCATTTAAGGGACGTAACATAAGGTGGAATGACTCGATGAACCATATGCTAAATATATAATATGTGCCTTCCGCCTAATCGTATAATGTCTGCTGTTGGTCAGGCTTTAATGCACGGAGTGCGTGGAGCAGGTAATGAATAAGGATGCGTTATGGTGTGCATGGAGCAAGTAATTAATAAGGATGCATTATGGTATGCGTGGAGCAGGTAATTAATAAGGATGCGTTGAAAGTATATTGAGGGGATGTAATACTAAAAAAAACTTGTGTGGTTGCTGAATATCATGCTTCAGATAATGGTTTGACATAAGATTTGATGGCGTGTCTATTTCAGGATCGTCTGATCTAGTCCAACACAAAAATATAGTTACGTAGCTACTAGTAATGAGTATGCGTTGAAGACTTTGTCAGAGATTTTAGTGCTGTTAAAAATCAATATCCCTTTTTGACTATGGAGATGCATATTTACAAGACGCCTTTGAAGAATAGGCCACGGGTTGATAATATATGAACTGAAATTCAGTTGCAAAAAATATATAGATGAAGTGTGTGCATGAAATGAGGTGTGCAATATATTTTTAGTATGCAACATGTAAAGTAGTGGGCTGTAATATAAAATAGTGCGAAGCATAAAATATGAGGTTTTGATAAGGCAAAAACTGGGTGTGTGCATTGTATAAACCAAGGGAGGTCGAGCACAATACTGAGTCTTATTGGGTTTTATTTGCTGAAAGCGATCAAGCTTTATACTCAAGTAGTTGGATTTTATTTTACAGTAGCTGAGCATTGTCATCATTGTGTGGAGTTTACGTTGGAAGAAACATAATGAAGCTATATACATGTTTATGACACAAGTGTTCAATGTTTTTGTTTTATACTGAGGTTGTTGCCTCAGCTGATCGGAGTTGGTGCTTCAAGGAGAGTTGGTGCTCACTAATGTAATTTGGGTTGGTGCCCATTTGTTAATGAAAGCTATTGTGTGCCATGGTTTTTTACCCAAAAGGGTTTTCCACAAGAAAAATTTGGTGTTTTTGTCTTTATGTTTGCTCTCAATTCTATATCTATGTTTTATGAGGTTTCTTGTTTTTAGAAGTTTAAAATACCGATTCAACCCCCCTCTTCCCCCCCCAACCCCTCTTAGTATTTTCTATGTGCTCTTCAAACACAACTAAAATAAAAAGGGAAGCTAAAGTTGGGGTGGCTCTTGTGATTGGTCCAAGTTGGCACCATTTTGCTGAGCTGGTTGCTGTTTCACCACCCTAGCTTTGTAATCCTTTAATGCCTATAGGACAATAGGGATCTCCTGCTCCTTCGAGCTAAGAACATTTTGCGTTCTTAATTTCCATAACATGCAATTGGATCAGAGTGCCTCATTTTTGTGGAAAAATTTCTAGTATGATTTGGGCACCAAGTTAAAGTAGAGTCAATTCTAGCCAACCTGTTTAGATTATCTTCATTGAAAACATTAGGATCTGAAAGGGAGTCACTGGTGTTCTCAAATTTGGCCTATAGCTCGTTAGCCATAGCATATCTGGAGTTGTCTTGTTTTTTGATTTGGCAACCAACATTTGTGAATTCCTGTGCAACCTCACCTAACATCTGGTTTGCATCCTTGAGCCAACTTGTTTTGTTCTTTGACATTCTGTTTAAGAAAAGTTTCCTTCCACTTAAAGACCCTCTATCCAAATTATGCATTGGTTAACTTGAGTACCAGTTATGATCTTTTCAGCTATGGCAGTGTTCATACCTGTTGATGTGTAATAAAATACTAAGTATTCTATCCTCTCTTGAACAAGGAGACCTTATATGCTAAATGATATGATCAAATAAGGTAACCCCAAGATTTCTTTAGTCAGGTCTTGACATGTAGATGGATAAACTCAGTGTATATGATGTTGATATGCTGGTATTACAAAGGGACTTATGTTTATGAATCACAGCTAGAACTTGCAAACTATCTTAACTTCTACCAAACAAAGATTAAAAGGGAAAGGGTTTAGAGAATTGAATCTAATCCTAAGGATAATGATAATAATGAATATTGCTTTGATAGACAAACTCCTTCAACCCATGTCTTGCTTTGTCATGATAACAACAACTACACAACATTGGTGCGATCTCCAAAGGAAATGAAAGATTTTCATACCACAAACCATTCATTCAAATACTCAATGCTGGTGCAACTTGAACAAATATCCACAATCGAACTTAGCCACAATAACAAGGTTGAGGCTAACTTTACATTGTAGCTTACAATCAGCAAACCACAAAAAGTATGAACCAAGGAGTTCATCACATATCATTGCATTGCTCCTTCAAGATCAACCAACTTGATCTAAACTTGAATTGAAACTTGAGAAGTAGAAACCATGCAACATGTTGAAATAACACACAAAATCCACCAAATCTTCAATGAAAGTAGTATGTTTATTCCATCAAGTCTTGGCAACAATCATTGTCTTGCCTTCTACTCTACTCCTACTTAGCCAACTATTTTTCTACTATTGAACTATTAACCTTTACAAATGAAAAGGCAAGCCTTTTATAGATATCCCAATTACAATTCAAGGGCCAAGATTGATTTGAAATCAATGGTCGAGATTACACGATGAAACCCTAATTAGGGTTAGTTACAACTAACTCCTCTTCGACCATTTAGAAAATTACAACATTTGGACATATGTCCCTTTTTGAGTGTAGGCCAATGAAAATTGAGGTTAGGTACATTGAACTTAGTGCCCTCCACGTGTAGTTGCTGATTAGTTAGGCTCTTTGAAGCTGGACACCTTGATTTGTCATGATTTGATTGGCTAAATGTGATTAGGTGCCAACTTAGCTTGCACAGTTCTGGAAGCGCTCTTCATCCTTCATCACAAAGACGTCCTTGAATCTCTAACAATATTTCTTGAGACTCAACATCTTTAAACCTTTTGAGTGATTGTGATGATTCATATTCCCAAATTATATGATCTTATTGATTAAATTTCTAACTTTGCTTAACACTTCTGAAACTATCTTGTCTTTATCACATTTTACTTTCATCTTCTTGTTTGGGAGTTTTCCTTTTATGTAATGCATTTCCTTCTCATGCTTAGTTGAGATGAATCCTGCTTTGAATCGTTCAAGTCCTTTTACAGTGCTTTGATCTTTCTTCCACGTGGTGAAGTCCTTCTTCATGTTGTGATATCAGCTCCTTGCATGTTGAGATGTCCTTGTTGTCGTGGTTGAAACACCTTCATCTTCCTTGGATCTTGACTTTGATCTCCCTTTTGTTGTTGTTGGCGAGTCCTTTGCAATCCTCATCCTTGCTAATATCTTAAATGTGGTAATCTCCTCCCTTGCATTGTGAAATCCACTTTTGCATGACTTTATCTCCTTTCTTCCATCATTCTTTGCAATCATTCCCGACAAAAAAAAGACAAAATACCTTAGATTGTAATCTTATGCAAATACAAGGCAAGCAAAAGGTTTATGATGAATGAAAGCTCAAGTCTTGCATTGCCGATTCATGCTATGTGAAACAATATTAAAAACAGTATTACTAATTCACAAAGATTGCCCCACAAATACTTCCCTTCAGTCTGGAAATAGCACTTTTACCCCTTGAAATTCTTATTTCAGACCTGGAAATATTTAATATTCTGCTGCAGGAACTGATTTTAACCCCTCATCAACTACTTCCTTGTCGGCTTTGATCATCAACACTTTGCGTTCACAAATATTTGATTGGATTTATGTCTTGTGGCTGTAAGTTGCCTTCACATCCACCCTCATAATGTGTAATGTACCTTATTGTGTATAAGGACAATTTACTTGAAATATAGCTATTTGCACAAAGATACAAGTATGATTTCAATAATTGGGGTGGTAGTTGTATGTTTCTTAGTGTTTGTTCCTTCAACGTTAGCATTTTCCCTAAAATCCTTTGGCTATCCATGAATGTCATCTTTATTGGGAAACAATGGTAGGAACAATCATCTTGGGTGGGATCCATACGGGAAATGTTTCTCTTTTACCAAATTCCAATAATTACTTTTTGATCTTTGATTCAGAGGAGGAATCTGTTGCTGAACTTCATTCTTTTGTTGATTGGATGGGGAATCTTTAGTGATGGTGTCGTGAGATTTTGTCATAGGGTTCCAAACAGGTCTTAATACTTTCTTGATTGAAGATGCACCGGGATCCCAATATTTGTTTTCGTCATCACCTTTATGTGATTTCAGAGTAGTTTCTTCATTCACTTCAAAGAGTGGGTTGTCATAAGTTTTATCTACTTCCATTTCAAACAAGGGATTACTAATAATTTGATACTTGGCTTTCAAATCTACTTCCTTCGGTGAATCATCCTTCAAAACTCTCATTGTTGTTGATTGAGATCCTTGATTAGGAGTGAGCGGTATTATAGATGAAGTAGTTGAGTCGTCTCTTTTGGTTGGGATAGGTACTTTTTTTTCATCTAGGTGCCCATGCCTTAACTTTATCTTCCACAAATTTTCTTTTGCTTGTGAGGCAATCATCCTTGCATGCCTAGTCTTCTCCTTCCACCATTCACAAAAGTGAAGAGTTGTTTCCACGTCCTCGACACTATCTATTAATTGCGGAGGTTGCTTGCTTGCCATTGTTTTATAGAAGAATTGTCTCATTTGTTTGTCCCTATCCTTTGAGGTCAACTCCCCATGCTTGTCTTCTTCAATGCGCTTGGATTTGTCACAAGGTGTAGTCTTTGCCTTAGTGTCATTGGAAAAGTTGTCCTCATCCACAACCATTGACTTGTTAGTGGATGTCAAGCCTTTGAGAAGTGAAAGAGAACTTTGGTTGACATCATCATCAATAAGCAATTTCCATGATCTGAATTAGGTCTAGTCTCTATAATGTTATCTTTAGTGCATGATCCTTGAGACGATGTAACATCAAACTTGTGATTGTCTTGAGTCAACGTACTTGATTCATTTGTAATAGAGGGAACATAGGTTGAATCAATTTCTTCTATTTCCTTAGAAGTGTTGCAAACCATTTCTTGTATCTTAGACTCCTTGAAATATGTAGTGATCGTATTTTAATTTTCTTGGTCTTGTAGTGCTTGGTGATGGCTTTTCTATGCTTTCTCTCTTTGGTGAGAATGTTTGCGGACTACTTGATGCAATATTGTAATTCTCCTTAAAGTGTTCATGCCTTTCACCTTTCTTCTCTAGCTTAAGTTGATGACTTCTTTGCTCCTTAGGTGAATACTGGACTCTTAACTCGATGTAGTCTTCTAAAGACTTGTCATGATGTAATCTACCATTTAACAATCTTGTCAGCATTGCTCATGTAGATCTGCCGATGTTGGCTCACTGGTTTGACGTTGGTTTTTAGATGGAAAGGTTGATGGTACTGACTTTGAATTTGTTGTAGGAGGCTGAATGAATTGATTTCTATTACATCTCTTATTTCCATTCTTGTATACCGGTGTTAGCTTGCTCAACAATTCATTTAATTTTTCTTGAGTGTTGTTGTATTGTGTCATGGCTTGTATTAATCTTCAAATGATTTTCATCTTCTGCCCATCTGGAATGTTCTTCCCACAGGCTGGCAGGATTATAATCTCTGATACCACATGTAATGCCCCTTATTGTGACTAATGTGATAACCCCTTTGTGCTCTGTGCTGGTTACTGTTGTTTTATCTATTGTTGAAGGGTTTTTGGTTTTTGAATTTACTGTTTTTAATTTGCTTTTTAGAAATTTATGATATAATTGAATGCAGAATATAAACAATGCTCAAACACATTGAACTTCAATGAAGTGCATTTAGAGTTACATTAAGTTCATAGAAATAACATTGGACCAAGTTTTGAACCCTCTGAACTATTTGCATTCAAAACGCAATTACAAATGGAATAATGGGAAACCTGGAATGATGAATTGAACTGCTGCATATACTTTCTCACACTTCCCAAGGCTGCAACTGATTTCCTATAGCAGACCGCTGCCCCCAAGATTATTTTCAGAATTTTTGAATACCTCTAATGCAAAATCGCCCAAGTCCTAGATGGTACGGCTGGGTGAGAAGTGTAGCTGGGCTGAGAAGAAATTTATACGGCCTGTAGCAGCTGTAAATGTTGACAATCCTTAAATATTGAATCTGCTATCGATTCAACTCTTTCTCCTCCTTCAATTGATGAAAACTTGAAGAAATACTTTGTAGTTTAAGCACAATTTGGACTCCTGATGTGAAGCCCTCCTGTAGACCAAATTCAGAAGATATTTCACTCCCTCAAATGGTCGCGCACTGAAGATTATCCATTCTCCAATGGCTGCTTGCATGCTGAAAACCTTGGCTTTCGCTTGCAGAGAGAATTTCATGAAGACAAAATGCGATAATGATGCCTTGGTTCGATTTCCAAAGGCTTTTATATATTCTCCATGAAAGGGGTCGAATTTCTCCCAAAAAGCACAATTTTAACTCATTAAACATTTTTAATGTTGGCATAATAACTTAATTTTACCCCCTTGGCCTAGGCACCTCACTTAAATAATCAATTGGCCCCTTTTTAATGATGCAAAGACCCCTTCTTTATGAAATATTAATAACTTTATAATATAACTTTAAATGCCTTATTATAATTAATTATTAATAAAGTGTTCACTTTATTAATAATTAAATAATCATAACTCCCCAAACAATCATTATTTCTCAATTTGGTCTGCACCTGGAAGTTAACCATTTTATCCTTTGTACGTGCAACTGCCTTACTAAAAATAGAAAGGGTCCCCCTCTATGTAACTCTAACTTACTATAAATAGTAAGTAATGCATACAGAGTCTTAGAGACCACAAACGAAAGCCAAAACTGCTAACCACTGAATACTAGAGATGATACAAGCCTCAAAAGACCCTCCAACCATCCTCATTAGCCTACGAGGGTCAGAATAATAGGCTAATTATCCAAAAATCCATGTCTGCTAAAATGGGGACATTACAAATAAGGACAATTTACTTGCAATATAGTTATTTGGTTTCCGTCAGTTGTTCTAGACATAAAGATTGCTCTTGCAAATGATTAAGAGATGAAGTCGCCTATGGCGATCTCAATGCTTGCAATTTCTGATTATTTAAGGTTATGTTAATAATGATTTGTCCTTACAATATAATTGATATTGCTTATATTTAGATAGTATGTGATAAATATAAACAATATTACTGCTAATTTGGATATAGCATTTGGTTGTACGCAAAAAGGATCTTCAATAATATAAATATGAACTGCAATTATGATTAGATTAGATGCTGCTATCTCTGATATAACTTTTAAGACTACGCAAGTTTGAAGAGGTCTCCAATCTGCCGAAATGAAGAGAGAATGTTGCCTTTCCTGATATCTTACTTTATAAAGTCTCCTTCCTTATATTATAGCAATAATGCTATAAGGCTGTGTCTGATTTAACAATGTGACTATGCCAATAATGATCTCAATCACTAACAGTGTAGAGAGAGAGATTGCTGTTTCTGATGGTTATTTGGAAAATATGCAATGTGTTTTGTGCTGTTTCTGAATATTACTTCGAACTATGCAACCTGAATATGCCTAAGGCAAAAGTGCTCAATAGAGCTTATCCAATCTGGATACAAAGAAGAATAAAATACCAATTCGATGCTGATTTGAGAAGCTTATTGATGGCCTTCTTATACACAATAATAGGAGTGAATAGATGTTTGGTAATGGACATGACTCATGCCTGTTCATATGCCAACACATTCACCTACATGGCCAAGATGAAGACAAGTTGGCTAGGTGTGAAGTGGCGCCGAAATACAAAAATAGAAACTTTCTTTTGAAATCTTTTGAAGGGATTGAGTTGCCATTTTGAGGAAGATGGGAAGGAGACTAGGTTTGATGAATCTATGAAAGAATGTAAAGATGTTGAAAAGATCGAACTTCTCAAACTTATATCAATTTCAACTTGTCATTTTCATTCTCATTCTTTCTCAAGTTTGAAAGTTGAAAGAACTCTCTCTCCCAAGTTCAATGAGGGAAGATTTTCGAAGACAACAAGTGGATTTTTTGAAACAAGGAAGAAAAAATATAAAAAAATGGCTTAGTTTGGAGTTTTCCACAACAAAAGAGTCAAATTTTGACTAAGTGTTGGAAAGGAAATAGGAAGAATGAAGAAGAATAAAGAGGAAAAGTAAAGAGGAAATGATTAAAATCCTTGTCCAAGGATGGAGTTTGTTCTACTTAACAAAAGCCAAATTCAGAATTGAAGGCAAATCCATAGGCAAAGTTCGTTCGAGCATAAAGATGGCCAAAGTCTTGGCTAAAGTTGAAAGGTCCACGTGAAGGTGTTACAAAATGAAATTGAATAGCCAAAATTTGGCTAAGTATGGGAAATACATCATAGAGAAAATTCCAATTTCCTCCATTGTGGGGAAAGCAAAAATGAATTCTTCTCCAAATTCAAGGCACTTAAAAGAATTTCAAGGCATCATAAAAGAAAAGTCCTCGGACTTGGTGAAAATATAGAAAGAAATTGCAGACTTCTTGGGGGATTTCATTTATAATCCTAGACCTATTGAAGCATTCAGGGCAACTTCTTCAGACGGAGACAAGAGGAGTATTCCAAACAAATTTCCATACTTAGACAATTTCTTGACACAAATGGGAGACATCAGAGCAATAACATTAGTCCGGTTCAGGTAGGAGGAATTTCAAAGCAATTAGGAAAGAAGATTTAATAACTTCAAGTCCAGACATCTACTCCAAGGGGAGACTTTCAGACCTCAAAGATTCAAATGCAAGTGAGAAGAAGAGACCAAAATCTCGAAAAGAATCCAAGATCAAAGCTAAGAAGAAGCAAGCGCAAAGGACAGAGTCATCGGCAAGGAATAGGCAGGTACGTTGAAGAAGAACAAAGTGGCCAAGGAGGACATCCAACACGCTGAGGTGGTGCCTTGTCATCTTCTAACCAATCAAATTGTTCCAAGTCAACATGTCCAAGTTCAATGAACCTGACTTATCCATGGAAGCTTCTAGAAGGCACACTCCACAATGCAACAACCTTCTATTTTATTATTGGTTTATATTTAGCAAGAAGGACAAGTGTCCCCAGATGTAATTTTCCCATTGGTAGAGTGGTAGTTGGTTGTAACAAACCCTAATTAGGGTTTTATTTAGTAATCCCGGCCATTTATTTGAAATTAATTTTGGCCATTGAATTGTTATTGAGGAGCCTATAAATTGAGCTCACTCCTCTTTTGTAAAACATGGGGGTATGTTGCAAAACATGTTGAGATAAGCAAATTGTTGTTTATGACTGCCAAAGTAATAAGTAATGCATTGTTCAAATTGATGGTGATTACTTCTCTTATTTTGGAGTTTGCATGGTTCTTATCCCTCATCATAGTTTAGATTTTACTTCATGTATGCTAAACAAATGCAAGATCTGATAAGTATTGATTTATGGTGAATCTTCTGGTCATACTTTTGATGAACATATGACTTTTGTTCATTGTGTAAAGTTAGTCTGAGCTTACTTTGTGGATACTTAACTTCTATCTAGGTAAATATTGTTCGATTTGGTGGTAGTTATTCATGACGTGAAAATCATAAGCACACCCCTTGAAGATTGCACCCACTTTGTGTAGTTGTCCCCAACATGGTGAAGCAAATCGTCTACATTGAGCTTTTCAGAAATCTATGTGTCCTTTTGGCATTGGTTCTCTTCAATTCAAAGACTCTACCTTATTTCTGGTTCAAATGTCTTAGAGATTGCAGTGTTTATTTTTATCTCTATCTTCCGAGCTATTGCAGTCTTTATAGCTCTATATTCGTTTTGGTTCTTGATTGTTTGATGTTACCTGGAAGTGTTACGGCTCAGTATTATTTCGTTGTCATCACCTATATTGAGTGTATATTTATTACACCTCATGTTTGTTGGCACCGTCTTCTACTCTCCTTGCATTCCTTTCGTATGGCAACGGTTTCATATCTCTTTTCGGTGTTTGATTTTGTATCGGCTAATGTTGTAACTGTTATCGAATGGGCGATATCTTGGCTTTTCTATTTCCTCCGTTACCGGTTTTCTTTTCCGCGCCTTTCTTATTCCTCCAAGAAACGTTTTCTTCCAGTTTAGATATGTGCTCGATAACAATTCCGAAGGAGGTGGTTTTCGTTTTTGATTTGATTAGTTGATATTGTGTTAGAAGAAAGGTTATCTCTGTGGCTACCATAAATTGTCTGGAGCTGTTTTATATTATCTTTAAGTTTATGATTGTAGAGCAATCTTTGATCATTGTAAAAGGATAGCTGTCAAATGTTCGATAGAAGTTTTTCTCAGTAGTTTTATTATTGATTGTTAAAGTAGTAACAATCATTGATTAAGCTCTGTATCAGATTGGAGGTGATAATAAAAGTTGATTTCTTGGTGTGGCTGGGTTTTTCACCCTCAGGTGGAGGGTTTTCCCAGGATAAATTTTTGTGTATTTTTTGTTTCAGTTTTCTTTGTCCTTTATATTTCTGGTTCTTAAATTTAACACCTCGGCTCTTTTGCATTTAATGCATCGTACTTGGGCTCTTGCACAAACTTTGATTTTTCAAACTTGAGCATCGATTTTTCAATTAGTTTTGTAAACCCTCTCGGTCTTTGACAAAGGTTTCATAACTATCTCTTGCTTTTGCCTTTGTCGTTGCTTTGGTTTCATGAGATGTTGTTTAGTTATTTTCTCCACAATAATATCCATTTCTCTTTGCTGCCCTTTTTTATTTTGGTTTCAGTTGGCACATCGGAGTTCGTCAAAGTTTTGAGAACTTAGTTGGAGTCTGCCTTTCAATTGAAGCTTCATCCTCTTCTTTGGCATTCGAAAAGAGATGGGTTATGAAAACCTCAACTATCTCCGACAAACCTTGTAAGAATAACTTTGATTTTGTGGAGGACTTAAACATGTCAGGCCCCGACTAGGTTGTGGAAACCATGTTGGGGTTCAACAACGTCTACCAAACTTAAAGGGGAAAAGACCTAAGGTCCTTTGAAATGAAAAGATTGAGTATTGTTGGGGTGCTTTGGGGACTATGTTAGGACCAGACAACATTTACAAAACCAAAGGTGAAGACTGATTAGAAGCCTTGATTCAAAAAAATCTTCTAAATCTATGATCTTGGAAGAATGAGATATTGTTGGTTGAAATAAATGCATTAAAGCAAGGTCATTTTCTCTTTCTCTCATCAAGCTCTATTGATTACATACATTTTCAATCAATTGCAATCTGTTTACACACAATCGAAAGAGATGGATAAGGCCTATAAGAGGATACAAACCTCTCTCTTTACTTCCCATGCAATGGTTGTTAGAGACATGTTATGAATCCGATACACCCAAGGGACCTGCCACATACAAATAAAGGAATGAGGGAGCTGATTACTCAAGTTATTGCTTGGAAACAAGTGAACATGAAGAAAGTATGGCAGTGAGCAGTCATCATGCATAGAGTTACTTGGGAGTGCTATTAAGATTGCAGACATTGAGGCCTATGTCAAGGGGTTGTCGAATGTGCTCATTGAGATGGAGAAAGCAAATGAAATGAATTCAATATATACAACCCTCTTTTCACTGAGACAATCCTAAGACTTGAAGTTTACAAATTCCCCTGATTATTCATGTAACTTTAGAAACAATCAAATCATAGGAGGAAGGGATGAAGTTGGTAAAATTCATGTTGAAAGACATTTAAAATAACAGTAGAATTAAGCAATTCTTTACAAGAAAACAGCGAATGAGTCTTTGTTCGGAGCATAACAGCAAAAATCTTTTGGGGAAAAAATTGGCAAATTAAAAGTACAAGATTTTTTGAAAAAAATGGGATTCAAACGAGAAAAAATCGGATTTAAGAAGTGTTAAAAATTGTTGAAAAGGAGGCAAAAACTATATGTTTTTGAAAATTAAAGGCATTTCCATAGCATAGAGATATAGAGTGCAAATAAAATAGAGTTTAGCCCATGAATTTATCTAAAATAGAGAGTTTAGCCATGAATTATCGAAATGATTGGTTGTCTAAAATAGCAGAATGCAATGTAGCATATAAGCTTTGTTAGTAAATGATTCATTGGTACTTTTTGTATGAAGTTTATAAAGTTATTGCCAATAAAACATTTCATTGAATGATATGCGAGTAAACCTCTAGTCTTGTTGTATGATACGAGTGGATGGTAAAATGCTACTAACAACATGACATTCCAAATTATTATTTACACCAAAAGAGTGTTTAATGATATTGCACTATCAAAACAAACTCTAAAACCTTCAAAAGAATAGAAATACCTCAAAACAGCTACAATAAACATGTTTTCATTCCAAAAGGATAAGAGAAAAAATAACATCTTATTACTGATAATTTTTCAAGTAGGAAACTTAAAAGGATATCTCATCCAAATAAAAATCTAATCAATTGATATAAGAGAAACTGTTTCTCATAACAAGTAGAGTTAAATGGACATGAATTATGCATTTTCACAGATTCAAGATACAGAACCAAGTCACATTCAAAAACTTTTCTATTAAACCAAACTTTCAATTTAGTCAAAGTGCTGACTCATATAAAGTAGAAGTAGGACGTAGACACACAACACATTTTAGGATAGATATGCATAGGGAAAACTTTAGGAAACCCCCCCCTTGGACAAGGTGTAAAAACCTGGCGAAAGTTGTATAATTCCCGAGGAAAATTTTAATTTTACTGGCGAATTTTTGCAGTTTACGGAGAAAAATAATAATCTCCATTGGCGAATTAGCCGTGATCGCTCAAAGTTTGTGAGAAATCCTGGGGAATTGTAATGTTTTTAAAACCCAAAATTTTTTTGCATGGGCAAATTGTAATGTTTTTAAAACCAGAAAAATATTTGCATTGGCAATTTCAACCTATTTTCAAACCATTAAAAAAAAATATTGGCGATTTCAACCTATTTTCAAACCATAAAAATAAAATATTGGCGATTTCAAGCTATTTTCAAACCATAAAAAAAAAATATTGGCGATTTCAAGATATTAACTTTAAGTCATTAAAACACGTGGCACACAGTTGTCAACTCTCTGCCTGGATGACTGCCCATTAGAAAATCTCGCTACCTAGCGACAAGCCCTTACGACTCTTTCTATCTCCAACTCGCAAGCTGAAAATGCTAAGCCTTCGTAACCTCGAGATCTAGTGACTGAGGGAAACTGAACTGCCACTCGCCAATTCTCGACCACAAAATGTTAAGTCCTCGTCACTGCAGTGACTCGGAGATAGTGGTAACTTTAACCCTTGTCGCGTACTCGCCAACATAAAACTGTTTATCTCTTAACTGCTAGCACTTCACTTGCAAGCTCGCGGCTTGATCAAGTCTTCAGACATTTAACTTCGCGAGCTGGCGATAACTATTAAACCTAACCACAAACTGTCTAGTCGTCAGCTCGTGACCTAAAAATGCTAACATTAAACAAACATGAGAGCTAGCGACAACTGTATGAAATGAGTTACTCGCTAACTCTCGCTGCTATAATGTATGACATCAGACCAACTCGAGACCTCGCGACCAAAGCAATTTCACTAACAATCTCCAGCTCGGTAACATAAAACGCTAACACCCAAAAAGCTAGAGACCTCGTGATGTAAACCCAAACCAACTTGTCACCAGCTCGCGGCTTGATCACGTCTTCAGACATTTTACCTCGCGAGCTGGTGATAGCCATAAAACTTAACCACAAACTATCTGGTCGCTAGCTCGCAACCTAAAATTTTTTAGGCTTGGATGTTGACTCATTCTTGAGGGACTAGTTTGAAGGTTTCTCCTGAGTCGATGTTGATTAGACAAGCGAGGACGACGGTTTCAAAGGCATTAAAGGATTGGATAGCTTTTGAGTTAGAGATGGGAGATCGCAGATTTCTCTGAGAAATAAGAGCTCAGGTTGCCTGTTGTCAGGGATTCTGAAGCAGAATTTCTCCAATCAAGGAGGAATAAAATCAAAACAAAATCGTTCACAATAGATGAGCCTTAGCAGGATGCAGTGGATTTGATAGGCATGACTTCTAGAGTCTATAGTCATGTTGAAAAACACCAAAATGATGTTTTTTCATGTGAATGAGCATCACCAAATGAAGTGTGAAAATGTTATAAATACAATGGAGTGGTGACTTAATTGGTAGAAGAGAAAGAAACTTTTTTCATTTTCTTAGAGTGGTTTTTTCCTCAGAAAGGAAGATGATGTTTGAGCAGGATCGTGCATGGAGTTGTTGTGTGCTCTGTGATATCGAATGGGTGTTTTTTTGTTTTCTTTTGCGTGAGTTTGTTTATTGTCAGAGGGGTTGTGAAAGTGAGAAGGATTGCCAGAGGGGGTGTGAAAGCCTTTTCTTGTCAAGAAAGGCCAAGCATGACACATCCTCTACTTCTACTTTGCCATAGGATGGCAAGGGGTTTGAAGAAGGAGCCCGCAAAGGAATGAAAGAAGGATTTGTTTGGGTGGGGAGTGGCAGCCAGTCATCTTTGTGACGACATGGAAGCTGCAACCCCTCCCCAACATATTACATTTACCCTAAAGATCCTGTTTCCACTTTCCCTGATCGTGGGCATGAAGGCTTGAGCTTCTCTTTCCATTTTCTCTGTTCTTGGGCATGAAGGTTTCCTTCTCTATTTGGAAACGATTTGTTGGACAGAACGTAACATCTCACATTCCATCTGAAGGCATTAGGGTGATAATGGCATGGCTCAAGCAGTTTTGCAAGTTGTATAGTCATTGGGGTTACTTTTTTGGTTCCAGTAGTGATTCTAGACTCTAGGTGAAGGGAACAAGTTGTATATTGTATAGTCAGTTACAGAGAAAATGAAAAGCATTTAGTGTCAAGCTTTGTGCAGGTTCTTGAAGGAGTTATATATAAATTTATTTTGTGTATAATTCTCTCTTTCAAATGATCAGAGTCATGAGTTTTAACTTTTTTCATTTGTTGCATTGTTATGGTGTATGTAATTTTTCATTTAATGCTTCCCACTATGCCTAGGAATGCAAAATGTCTGTTAGTTTGGAATCATATTAAGGATTCACCTCATTGTAATTGGTGGGCGGATTATAGTCATAGAACACCTCCATATATTACATAAACATCCATAGCATATAAATTCATTAGAGTATTAAGAATGAAAGTATCAAACACCACAATAGATAGGAATACAACATAATTAGTAAAACATGCATGCAACTCAATTAAAGGGAATATCTTTTGAGGATCCAATTCCATGATAGATGCTATAGAAAAATCACAATTTCATAATCAAAGGCAAACAAGAAAACATATTCACCCACAATGAATCAACTATTATAATTGGAAGGTCACTTCACCAAGTCAACATCAAGACAACAGACCAGTGCCTTATCTTAGGGCATAGAGTCACTTACAATTCAAAGACAACCTGATAATAAACTTCAATAAGATTAATTTGTAGATAAATAGGAATGAAATTCTGAATAATGCCATTACATACACAACCTAGATTCATATGTAAACTGAAAAACTCTTGACCATTCAATTCACAGTGAAAACATAAATTCAACACAAAGACAATAATGTGAAGATCTCAAACTGCAAATGATATTGATATTATATTCATAATGATATCAGAAAGTAAATTCACAATGCGATTCAGCTATGCACTTATCAAATTCTTGAACAGTTGAGCTATTATAACTATATAAGAGTTTTCAACATCAATAAAATATTAGAATATTTAATTATATTTTAGTCACCTATATTTAGTTCCTTGTTTAATGGTCATTTAGCTTTTAAGCTTTATTTAGCATTTAGCTTTTTCTTTTTAGTTAATTAGCTTTTAAGTTTTATTTAGTGTTTAGCTTTTTAGTAGTTCACTTTAAACGACTTGTTCTTAATTTAGAATGTCGTCTTGTAATCTCTATATATACATAATCCGATTATTGAATCATTCATTCAATTTATTTTTCATGGTATCAGAGTGGGTCAATGGGATTCTTTAAAGTTTGGCAAATTTTTTTATAAAAATTCATGGCCTTCTTTCTGGAATATTTTCCAGATTTTTTTTAATTATTTTTTTATTAAAAACGATTTTGCTTTTTTTAAGGCTTTTTGAGGGTTTCAAGGGTTTCTGGTTCGTGGGCAAATTTCTGTGCTGGGCAGTAGTTCAAGTTTTTTTAGGGTTCTGAAGATTTTCTGACTTGCAACCTCGAGTTTATTTTGCAGATTGAAAATTTTCCTAGGGTTTCTGCAATTTCGACTAGGGTTTAGACCCTTTAGTTCAAGTTGAAATTTTATTCTGGTTGCAGATTCTTGGTGGGTTTTTCAAGACCTCAACTGAGTCGTCATCATATTTTCTGGGTGCATCGTTTTCCGTGCCTCAATTTTTGAGTGGTCGGATCTGTATTCTGATTTTAGATTTTTGGTGGGTTTTTCGAGAGCTTTTTTGGGTTGATCTCAGATTTTTCTAGTTGCCTCGTTTTCCGTGCCAGCGAATTTGCCTTGGAATTTAAAAACAATTCACAATTTCTGCTATTTCTGTGGACGTTGGGATTTTTGCTGTTTTTTTTGGGCACCATTTATACTATTTTAAGTTTGCGGAAATTTTTTAATTTCTGGATTTCTTCCAAACCTCGAAATTTGCACCTTAGAATTCGTGCCAGAATTCTCCTCCAGGGTTTCAGATGTTTTGTGCAGCTGCTTCTTTACTGATTTTTAATCAGAATCTTCCATCTCATTCTTTGTGCCTTCATTAGGTTGACCACATTCAACCTCAGTTTCTGTGATGGCATCTTTGACCAACATCATGTTGGAACACAGACAAAAGTTCAACAGCTGCCACAACACCTGGAAACAATGCATGTTCACGATATCTGAATATTGTTGCCTTGATCAGATTGATTTAGGCTAGACCTCGTCTTACAGGTCCCAAGGTTTTCACGATTTTTTCTTTAAAAATTGTCTGTCGGTTTTCTGATTTTTTCCACAAAAAATCATGGGAGCGTTTTCACGAGTTTTTCCTCAAAAATTGTTCGTAGGTTTATAATTTTCCCTTAAAAATTATCTCATCTGTAATCCGCGATATTCGTGTAAGATTTTAGTTATCTGGGTTTTACCGTTTTTTTGCACAAAAACGATGGTTTGTAACCTCAGTTTCTTGGTTTTTCGATTTTCTCCTCAAAATTGTAAATTCTCTTTTCGAGGGTTCCTATTTCAGGGTTTGCCGATTTTCCTCAAAATCATGGTTTCATGTTTCAATTTGGTTACCCAACGTCAGGTTGGATGGATTCTGGTATTCTTGGTCATTAACACTTTTCAGATCCAAGGAGGGTCTCCACTGCAACAGAGTGTTCTTTTCATTTGTGATCAAAAGACCTGCAGTGTCTTCTGTAGGGTAGTTAGTAGATAGAATGACCATTAAGGGAGGGTATTAGAATATTTAATAATATTTTAGTCACCTATATTTAATTCCTTGTTTAATGGTCATTTAGCTTTTTAGTTAATTAGCTTTTAAGCTTTATTTAGTGTTTAGCTTTTTAGTAGTTCACTTTAAACGACTTGTTCTTAATTTAGAATGTCGTCTTGTAATCTCTCTATATACATAATCCGATTATTGAATCATTCATTCAATTTATTTTTCATAAAAGTGGCCAACTGGCCATCCCTCTCAAATTAATCTTGGAATCCTTTTATAAGATGATGATTCAACAAGCTTAGAATTACTGTGAGGAATCTTGGGTAGCAACCTCAACCTGACATTTCTTCTTTGGCTTTAGCATGGCTTGCCACCTGTCCACCTCTTTGTCTGTTGGCCAATTGAATGCCTTTACCTCTTCCAACTTTGCAACTGAATCTGTCCATCTGGCATCTGTAACTGCCTTGGACTCAACAATAAACTTTGCATGGTCAACCTCAACCTTGAACAGTGAATCAAGCATACCGTTAAGGAAATCAGCATCAACTTGTTCATTTATATGCTTGATTATTTCTTCTTGGTCCAGAATCAAATCAAATCTGCTGGTCCAATCAGAAACTGATTTCAAATCTCCATTACTACCATAAATTGAAGGCACCAATTTACTATAACCTTCCCCAAATGTCTGCAATTTTTCATTTATAAGCACATCCTTCCCTGTGAAAAATCCATAAGCTGCATTCATTACCTCCACCATGTCTTTAGTGTCACTGATCTTGGGAGGGAACTCATCACTATACATCATTGCAGTATCTAGCTTATCCATTAATATGCTTCTTCCTGACCAAACATTGAACAAAGGTCCAAGAAAAGTGACAACCTCAGAGGATGTTTTACTTGCCTCTTTCAAAGAAATGTGCAAATCATGCACTACCATCGATTTTCCTTTCAATACATTAATCCTGTGTTTCATAATTCTTGACACAACAGAGTTTGCCTTGACATTTTGTTCCTTTTCAAGCCTTTCAATTTTCCCTGTGTATTCCTCCATTTTTGCTGTCACATCAGTTGGTATTTCTTGTACGTGTTTTGTAATCTGTATTGGAGGGGGCTCATTTGCAATTTTTTCTTTCAACTCCACTAACTCTTCCTCTAGAGTGCCCTTCTTCATCAGTGTCTCTTCATATTTTTTAGACAATGCAATCAATTGGGTATATGTTTTTGTTTATCTTCTTGACAAATCCTCTGTTTTTGATAAATTCATAAAATAAAATTGAGTAAAAAATGAGGCAATCTCCGTGTCAGTTGTGTTCTGCAAGTTCCAGATCATTCTGTCAGCTTTCTTTTCTACTTGGATATTTAGAAGGTGGGGCTTTTGAGTGGAAGGGGCCAAAGACCAAGTAGCAAGTGTCTTTGACTTAGGATTAAATCTTGATCCTCTTATTACATCTCCAATTTCAAATTCAGTTTTAAACATTGGGTCCTCTTGCTTCCTAATCTGATCAATAATAAAAATAGACTGGATATCCTAGTCAGGCATCATAATCATACCAATACTCTTATTCTATTGTCTTGCCTATTCCACAAATATTTGCTCTCTGTCAGGATCATATTCCTGCAGTGCCTTGATGATCTCCTCTTTCTTTTCTTCATTTGCTTCCTCTATGACTAGATTTTGTCTTAATTGTTTTTGTTTCAACCTTGTCAAAAAACTTTTAAATTCATCTGACTTAATAAAGTCATCATCTTTCATGAACTCATTTGACAACATCACACGCTCATCAAAGCCTTGAGCAAGGGCTTCGTTTGTTTCTCCCTGTTCTTCATTCTGCCCCGCTTCTCTGAGATGTGTCCTTATTTGATGAAAGTAGTGTCCTTGTTCTGTAACAATTGCTCTAGCAGGGTCTCTCCTCACAATTGTACCCACCTCATTGGTTTTTTGTTTCTTTGCAGCTGGCACTCAGGTAGATTGAACTTCATCCCCACTCTCTACATCATCAGCAGACACACTAAGTGGCCTCTTGCCATGTGAAGAATGTCCATCTTGGGGGTCTTGCTGCTGAGCAGCCACTTCTGGAATTTGAGGCATTTGTTCCATTAGAGTTTCATATAAACTCAGCATTTTGTTAATCCTCTCTAGGTACGGGTTATCAGGGCAAAAACCTGAGAAATTAGGGTCAGCAGCCTTCAATTCTGCTTCAACTCTCATCAAATTTTTCCATTTTCTTCTCCTTTCTTGTACTTCATCTTTTCTCAACAAATTTCTAACCACATCTTCATCATCCAATGGTTCATGGTCCTTTATTGTGGCCCAAGGTGTCATTTTTGGCAATGCACGTTTAATAAATTGTTTAGGATCACATAATCTAGACACAACATTAACCAACCTATACTGTTTAAGGAAATTGTTTACTTCATCAAAGGAACTCCTACCAATGGTAAAATCAGACGCAACCCAAAGCCTAGGAAGAAGAGAACCCTTCCTGTGTCTTTCAAGGCATTCTTTTTCAACTAGGGTCAATTGCTAGATAAACTCCATAAAAGCAATCCTAATTGGAACAAATTTTGGTAAAATATGGGGAGGTTGAGGACACCCATAGACTCTGATCACAGTAAAGTTATCAAAAAAATAAAAGTCCCCCCAGTTATGTGAAATAGACTAGTTTGGAACATACTGGTAATGTCTCAAAACTCTCTTAACATTAATTGACAATCGTTCTCTATTTATTCCTAGCATTTCCATAATTGGCGAAACAATCCAATTTTCAAAGAAAAGGAAAGAAGAATGGGGAGAACTACTGTCCCAAACCTGGGTCCATCTTTGTATTGGCATTAAGACACCCAATTCTTCTTTGAAAAGCTCCAATTCTTTATCCATGAACTCAACATTATAGAACAAGATTAAATGCATCAGCAATGAATAATGCTTGAATGTAGGGCTGGGTGCACCACTCTGAATTTCAACTAGAGCATTATGAATGTGTTCAACCACATAGCCCACATAATCGTAATCTTTGTTAACATCTGGGTGTTGAATGTCCGTAGCCATCATCAGTAATTCAGCTGACACTGTTGAATCTCCATCAAAACCCAACACTCTGCATAATCCATAGATTGTACAATGCATATAATGGTGGAAAGGTGTGATGTCAAATGGTGGTTCGATACTCTCTGTAATTATAACCGGTTTCCTATTCACCCTAGGCACGTATCTGGGCATTGCATGCTTCTTGATAACACCTTTGTATTTGTCATAATCCTCTGCAATCTGCTCCAAATCTATATCTGTACATGCATCACCAATAATCTGAAAAGCTTCAACAAAGCTAGCTCTGTTAATTGAAACTAGGGCAGATTGGTTCTTTCTTTTGATTACCCTAGATACTGGGCAATAGCATTTGGCCAACTCTTTGATCAAATCCACATCAACATACACATCTGGCACAATTAACTTTGCCATATTTAAATCCCAAGGGTTTGACATCGGGACAACCTTAACCCTATTATTCCAGAAATAATGAAACAGAGCAGAACCAGTCATATTAAGCGTGGTAGGGTTTCTGCATTGGCTCCATAAATCTTTCCATGCCAAATCATTTGTATTCAAAGCAACTGAAGTCCTTGGCAGCAAATCTACAAATTCTTCTTTGTATTTCTTAACCGTCTTTTCCTCAGTGGCACTGGCCTTGGAACCTCTAGGTCCTCCTCTTGGGCTTGGGCTTGGGCTTGGGCTTGGAACCTCCAGTTCCACTCGTCGCCTGGCTCATTTTAGTTGCAGGAGAAAACTTAACCAATTTTCTTAAATTTTCCCACACCCAACACTCCAAATTCTCCAACATTGTTGCAGAGCTCAATTCACTGGATTACCTCGGAGATAGAATGCATTAATGCAATTATACAAAATCTCGGCTCGATCATGCAATTTATGGTATTTGGGCGCCGTCACTTCTCTCAAGTCTCATTAATTGCCACACTTGCATGAACTAGCTACTGTGGCATTAATTCAAAGTTGAAGTATTTGAGCGAAATTTGAATTCATGCCCTTCTATTTGATTGGCGATTGCCATTCAAAACTTTTACAGAACCTGACAAACAAGTCCACGTGTTAGCGAGTTAGCGACAATGCTACCAAATCCTCTTAATCGCAAGCTCGCAACCCCTTTTACGAATCCTCAAAGAATCTCGCAAGTGAGCGATAGCTGTTGATCTTCATCAAGCCCTTCAGTCGCAACCTCGCAACAACATTTGTAATATTCTTTCTTTACCTGTGAGCTGGCGACCACTGCAAATATAACAAAACAACTTATTTCATCGCAAGCTCGCAACTAGAAACTTAACTTGACTTAAACCCTTGCGATCTTGCGACAACAAGACACTTAACCGCCGTCGCATGCTTGCAACACTTTTTGACTAAAGACTTACAAACCTGCGAGCATGCGATGACCACAAAATCAGACCAAAACTTACCTGTCGCTAGATCGCAACTTAAAATGCTAAACAACTTCAAAACCTGCTAGCAAGCGACGAAACCATCTAAGCTGTGATACCAACCACATCGCATGATCGCAAATTAAAATGACTTAACCGCGAACACCTCGCAACCTTGCGATAACATAAAATCACACCCAGTCGCAACCTCGCAACATAAAATGGTATTTGGGTGCCGTCACTTCTCTCAAGTCTCATTAATTGCCACACTTGCATGAACTAGCTAGTGTGGCATTAATTCAATTAAACTGATAGAATGCATTAATGCAATTATACAAATGTCAAAATCTCGGCTCCATCATGCAATTTATGGTATTTGGGCGCCGTCACTTCTCTCAAGTCTCATTAATTGCCACACTTGCATGAACTAGCTACTGTGGCATTTGATTGGCGATTGCCATTCAAAACTTTTACAGAACCCGACAAACAAGTCCACGTGTCAATCCCCATCTTTAATCGCACAATCGCAACCGGTTATAACAATTAGGAAAGGAACCGGCGAGTCAGCGACAATGCTAGCAAATCCTCTTAATCGTAAGCTCGCAACCCCTTTTACGAATCCTCAAAGAAGCTTGCGAGTGAGCGATAGCCATTGATCTTCATCAAGCCCTTCAGTCGCAACCTCGCAACAACATTTGTAATATTCTTTCTTTACCTACGAGCTGGCGACCACTGCAAATCTAACAAAATAACTTATTTCATCGCAAGTTCGCAACTCGAAACTTAACTTGACTTAAACCCTTGCAATCCCGTGACAGCAAGGCACTTAACTGCCATCGCATGCTCGCAACACTTTCTGACTTAAGACTTACAAACCCGCGAGCATGCGATGACCACAAAATCAGACCAAAACTTACCTGTCGCCAGATCGCAACTTAAAACGCTAAACAACTTCAAAACCTGCAAGCAAGCGACGAAACCAACTCAGCTGTGATACCAACCACATTGCATGATCGCAAATTAAAATGACTTAACCACGAACACCTCGCGACCTTGCGACAACATAAAATCACACCCAGTCGCAACCTCACAACATAAAATGGTCAAGTGCAAAATATCTTGCGAGGTAGCGACAACTAAAATCTCCCAGTACTCGCAAGCTCGCGACTTAAACTGACTTGATGATAAAGGACCTGCGAGCTAGCGATAACCATAAAATCTCAAAACTTTTTATCTCTTGACCATAGCGACCCAGTGAGTACCAACAAAAATCGATGTTTTATGTTAATTACCGTCATAAATAGGCGTGAGCAGTGGCACACAGACCATTAATGACTTAGTACTTACTCGCTAAGTCTCGTGGCTATAATGCATGGCATCAAACCAATTCGAGACCTCGTGACCAAAGCAATTTCATTAACAATCTCCAACTCGCTAACATAAAATGCTAACACTCAAAAAACTAGAGACCTCGCGATTTAAACCCAAACCAACACTCGTTAACTCGCCACTTAAATTGTTAAACATGAAATTTATCAGCGAGTTAGAGATGAAACATTAAACATGTCTCATTGTCTCAATGTCTGACCAACCGTTTGACCACACTTGATGTTGACATGGACAAATAAATAGAGGACAACTCAGATTTTCAACGCACGACAACTTCGGTTTACTAGCCAACTAAGACAAAAAACAAACACAAAACCCTAATCGCCATGAACATCATGTTAAGCATTTAATGTAGAACAGTAGAAAGGTTCTAGCAGTAACAGTTATGCAATATGAATAATTTTATGGATCTTGTGACACAAATTGTTGCATTTCATGTTCAACATAATGTGGAACCAAATACCAATTTACTAATAATTCAATTGTTTACTAATAATTCAGAAAATAAATTCTAATTGTTTACAAATAATTCAAATTCACAATTAAAAATATGAAATAAGTATCCGTTCTGATTGACAAATTCAAGGAATACAATATCAAAAATCATCAATGACAACTATAGTATTGCAATTTTGCAAATTGAAATTGTAATATGACTCAAGAACTGTAGTATAATTATAAATACCTATAAACTGACTGCTAATTCACTTCAGTGACTCACTCCGAGGCTTCTATATCCCAAATGGACTCAAGATCCGGAAACTGACTAGTACTAACAGGTTCATCTTCATTCTGAGTCGGGTATTCAAAAATTTCTTCGTCTTCATGCTGACTCCGAGTCTGCGATCCATCATTTGTCTCAGCACTAGCACTAGCAGTAGCACCACTGGCTTTTAAAGTGTTGCACAACCCTCGTCTTTCACGCATGGAATTCCGGATTGCCAGTGCCCTATCATATGGAAAATCTCTAACATTATACTGGGTTACAAACAACCTCAAACAAGTTTCCAAATTTTTGTCTAATTTGTTTCTGATCTTTAATTTCAAAAGCCCTAATGCACTGAAAACTCTCTCATCCTCCACCAACCCCAATATCATTGTTTGACATAAATCAACAAGTTTCAAATATTCTGGTACTGCAATACGCAATGCTTCACTTTGATCTATCCTTTTCCAAAGCCTTGTGATTGATCCAGGTTCAAATTGATTCTCCAAGTTAACCAACTGCTGTTTCATAAACAATGCAAACTGTTTATATTGTGATGTCCATTGCAATATGCATCTTTTGAAAATGTCAATATCAATTCCTCTAGTTTTTTATGAAACATCTTTGCATCATTTGGATTATCTCCAATTGAATGCCAAAATTGATGATACACACAACCCATGGCTTCAAGTATTTCTTCTCGAGGGAATCTTTCATGAATCTCAGTTGAAAGTTCATATGCAATAGACTTCAAATTATTACTAACACATTTAACAATCCTGTCAAAATCTTCCTTTTTAACTGGTAGTGCTCTGCCTCGCTTGCTAGTCTTAGATTGGTGCATTGGTATCTGAAATCCTTTTACAAAGACACATAACTCATTTTTTGTATTGAAATGTAAAAAAATTTCAGCATGATTCAAATCTGTAATTATCTGCCACCTAAAAAAATTTGGGCTTCGCCCTATTAGATTCGAATATAGACCATCCAAGCTCAAGCATGTCATTTTACGTAGAGTGCTATACTCATTGATATACATAGTTCTATCTTGGGCTTTCTTAACAAGTTTGTTCATTGAATCCAACATGGGGAGAAGACTAGCTAAAGTTAACAGAGTCTCTATATCACTTAACTTATGTAAGAGATCAGGAGCTTTGTCTACTGTGAGGCATTGCTCATACATTAGTCCGATCAAGGATTGATATTTTGTTAGAACTCGTTCCGCTGGTCCATGCAAGGAGATCCATCTGGTCTCAACATCCCTGAGAAGCTTGTTTCCTCCTGTTACTCCCTCAGCAAAAATCTGAAATTCTGCAAAACCTTTAGGACTTCGGCAGAAGTATGAGTGGAGCTTGTGGACCAGATCTTCAACTTTTGACACTGTAGGGAAATTGCTTACAATTCTATATGCTAAATTCATTTGATGGGCCATGCAGTGAATGCCAACCATGTATGGTGCAATACTAGTTTGTAATCTTGCGCAAAGACCGGTCCTTTGACCTTGCATTACTGTAGCTCCATCAGCTCCAACACACACCAACTTCTTGGCAATTGTCAAGTCATCCATACCAGCAATTTCATTCAAAGCTTTCTTAACTTCCAAATATAAATTTTCTGCTGTTGAATTGCCCCTCATTTTATGAACACAGAGTAGATGAGCTCGGCGGATGTGTTCTTTTACGGTATTGTTGACGTGTATTTTGTACACAATCATACACAGAATAAAATACCATTAGGCATCTTATCCTCTCTTGAGAAAATAGTTTCTAACTGCTGAAGATCTGCAAAAAGGATCAGTTAGGTGGACTCCAAGGTTCTTTTAGTGGGGTCTCCACGTGTGGACAAGCTTTTTTAGTGGTATGATGTGATTTGCTGTTTCCTTCAAGGCTTCTTACGGATTCAATAGTTCGAAGGTTTTACTAATCTAAAAGGAACTTTCAAAAAAAGGAAAAAGGACAGGGTTTGAGTAAATCTAATCTAGTCTAATCCTATGAATGACTTAGCATGAATGAGATTTGGCAAGACTCAACCAATTTCAATTTTGCCATAAGATAACAACTCAACTGAAATTAGTGCGATCTTCTAAGGTAATAATGGTGTTCAATGCATCAAAGACCAAGGACACTACTACGAAGGTACATATCCTAGATGCGAAAATGCTTGAAGGTTAAGGGCTCAACGTTTTCCAGTCGACCACGCAAGGCGTTCCTACAATCAGCAAGAAGCTAGTGGTTTGGATTACGAATCCTACCAAATATCAAATCTCACACTTAGTCTTTCAAATTAACAAACTACTTTGATTGAGCGTGATTCAAGTACATCCAACAACCATGAAGATAACTCAAGAAACTTGCAACAAAACACCATAACTTCAATATTTTATTGATTTCCAAGTCATCATATACAACAATTGCTTGAACTTCTCTCTTCAAGACTCAATCTTGCTATAAAATAAAAATTGCTTACAATTCTAATCTCTCAACTCTATTCTCTATTTTCTATTGACTATTCTATTACAAATGAAATGAAAAATGGGGGTATAAATAGCATCCCCAATTACAATGAAAGGTCCAGATTGAAAGTAAATCAACGGACAAGATCATGACACCTAAACCCTAATTAGGGTTTGTTACAAATGACCTCCTTTTTACTGAACAATATTAAATGCATAGCCAAATATTAAATTTGGCACAAAAATCTAGGAGGTATCAGCCAATGAGAAATAAGATGTCATGTCATCTGTAACAACCTTTCATCTAGAATCTTATTCCCTTTCCAATTCTCTTTCTTAGCATATGCAATGAATTTTGTCACAATTCCTTCGATTTCTGTGCTTGGAATCTCGGGAAGATTCTTGATACTCTCTTCTAAGTGGATAACCTGATCAAATGCATCTAGAAGAGCTGTGTCCCAAGTGGGTTCAAGTTCCTTAGTTCTATCAATTAGGAGCATGGTGGCATACATCTGATCATACTGCTCATCTGTAACATCTGCGTCCTTGCGAAAGATGATCTTGATTCTATCTTCAAATTCTTGTAAATCCACATCTGTCTCGATCTCGATCCTTCTGCCAAGAATGGTACGAAGTACCTCAAATACTCTGTCCTGGATCGGATTGATCACCTCCTCAACTTGACCACATCTAATACTGATGTCCTCAAAGAGAACACTCTTTATATGGAGTAAGGTTGACCACTGAAACAAACTGTGAGAATCGCCTTCCAAGATCTTCTCTTGTGCTAAAATTCTTCTGGATGTATGTCTTATAACTTTCAAGACAGGAATGACAACGTCCTTGGTATGGGCAAATGCAGCTACTGTTGCCATCAGTCTGTGGATTATCTCAAGGACTTGGATAGCCTGATGGGTGATCTTCGACATCCTTGTAATAAACTCAATGGCCACCGTGTGAGATCTATCCATCCAATTACATGTACGCTGGACCATATTCCTGAATCTTTCTGCTTCATTGATTGATTGAAGGGGCAATGCCTGCAATGGTGATCTAACTGGATCCTGACGTCCCAAAGGTTCATTGATGTGACTGAAATATGTTCTCCATGCACCGACCTCTTTCTCAAGCTTTCTATTCTTTTCTACTTCTTCTCTAAATTTATCCTTCAATGCCTCAAATGTGTCGGTGGCATCATCTAAAGTCTGCTCTGCTGTGGATGGTCCTAACTCAATAGTCTGTATATGATAGTCCTCTGCTAGGATCTCACCCTCATATTTGTCTGCTGCCGGTGTAGCTATCTGCAGTTTTCTAGATCCAGTCTCATCTCGAATCATCTTGGACATCTTTGTAGCCTTCTTCTTCTCTGTTGTCATATGTGAACGTCCAACAAGGCTCTCTAGATCGATTTCACTGTCCTCGTCTTCAATTACGATCACCTTAGTCAATCTTTCCTTCAACCAATCTGGGATATTTGATCTTGTCTCTTGAACTTGAATTTCTTTGTGTACTACTTCTTCTTGTCTGGGAGGAGATGTTACTTCATTATCATTATCTAAATCATAGTCTTGGAGAGATCCATCGGATGAAACATGCTGTGCCTGTTCTTCCTCCTGTCTGTCATTCTGTACTATCGATTCCATGGATTCTTCCACTCGAACTGTTCTATCTTCTGGCCTGGAAGAAGTACCTGGTGTTTGATCTTTGTTAGCACCTTGCTTTTTCTTGGAAGGCTCTTTCTTTTCTGATCTTTCCTTTCTTGAGGGCCGAGCGACTGGTGGATGCTCCCGCCTTTGGGGTTGCCATACCTACACAACATTTCATTATAAGAAATAGATTTTGCAATAAATAACGTAGATAAGAGAGATAGATTTTAGGAAACCTCATGATAAGTCCCTAGAGTTATCATTTCCTAAAATACAACGATTGAGCTAAGAGATTCAAAATTCAAAATTTGAAATATGACGATGAATGAATAAAACAATAAAAATTAAATCGCCATACCTCGATAGAGAGCTAACTCTAGAATGCAAAAACAAAATTTGCCTAGGCAAAATTGAGGTATAAAAATAATCTTCAATATGATCCCCTCAAATTTGATTTCGCCACCTCTGGAGAGAATGTGATCTTCAATTTCGCACAAATAAATCACCAAGTCTTTAGCAAGTTCGCCTTAGGCGTGGTCTTGGATGGATCTTCAAATTCGCTCTTGGTGTGGTCTTCAAATTCGCACCACCTTTGATCTTCAATGCAATTCGCACCTCTTTAAACACACCTCGCACGCCTCACACCACCTTGGGAATGTCTTCGCCACCTTTGGTTTGAAGACGCACCAACTTTGGAATGTCTTCGCCACCTTGGATAGATGAAACTCGCACTATATTCGCCTCTTGTCAACTCGCATAAAGGAAGGTAAAATAATGATGTAGAAAATGATAATTCCACCCCCCTTATATAGCGCTTGCATCCTTTACCCCTTAGGCCGACTTAATAAAAATAAAACCTTTTTTTAAATGATTTGCAATGAAATGACAAGGCCGACCCCCATATATGAGCGCTCAAATCGATTTTTTATTAATTAATTAATTAATTAACTATTAATGCCTTGCGTTTTTTAATTGCAAATTTCGATTTTTTAAATAAGGCAAAAATAATTAATAAATGTTAACGCCATATTAAATGCCAATAAAAAGTGGATTTTCAATTTTTTAATCGATTTAGCATTTAAGGAAAATTTGAATTGTTTAATTTGGCGCCAAAACTGGAAAACAAAGGGACGTACCTCATCGCTCTGGTCCCTTGGAGAGGGACAGGAGCGATCCATTATTTTGTCTTGGTTTTGCATTTTTTCACGATCAACTTCTTCATCTCCACGTTAAAAATTGATCATCTTGATAGGTTCTTCGCATTTGATCCTCTTGCATGTGTGTTTAAGTGCCTTTTGAGTGTACATCGCCCTGGTCCTTGTCCAAAGGACAGGAGCGATCTTCTTGTTTCCATGTCCATCTTGCATCTTTTAACTTCGATCTTTTATTGTGGGCGAATAACATCCTTTGTTCGTGTCTTTTGCGCTTATTCCATTTGCTCGCATGAAGTTTTGAGCGTATTAAAGGGATCATCGCCCTTGTCCCTTGGAGAGGGACAGGAGCGATCCATGTCCTTTCCTTGACCTTGTCAACTTTGCACTTCGATCTTCATTGTAATGTCCTTCAAACGTCTTCCTTCACCTTACCTAACCTTGCTTCGCTTTGATCTTGAAGGAACGTGCGTGCTTTTGATGATATCGCCTTGGTCCTTGTCCAAAGGACAGGAGCGATGTGAGGCTTTTACATTATTTGGCGATGTTTGGACGTTCAAAACCCTTGCGAATTATCTTCAAACGATGCCTTGGACCATATGCTATCTTAAGACGTTTTGACTTAGCCTGATCTTGAAGCAAAACAAGGAATCCAAAGCAAATCGCCCTGGTCCCTTGGAAAGGGACAGGAGCGATCTAGTCTCCATGCTCAAAATAATGATCATTTCACGTTCAAAACTCTCATTTATCATCTTTTACCATACCATGGATCCTCTAAAACATTGCAATGTCTTGTCCTTACGTAAATTTTGCATGAAATGGCCAATGCATCTAACATCGCCCTGGTCCCTTCCTGAGGGACAGGAGCGATCTATGTTATAGGGTGTCAATTTCTTCATTTTAACGTCCTTTAAGTGTTTGCGCATGATGAAAGCGCCTTGAAATGTCCTCGCCACCTTTTGTCCTGGCTTGGATCGGTCTTGAACCTTGGAGGGACGACCTTGAACTTGAGAGGGACGTACTTCACCATTGTATCGCCCTGGTCCCTTGGAGAGGGACAGGAGCGATCCTTCCCTTGTGGCTTTCATCTTACTTTGCCATGTGCTAAGTTTATATTCAACGGATTCGTCCTTCTTTACTCTATCCGTCCATGCCTTGACATTGTTTGGAATTTTGCAAAAAGAGGTAATTATATCAAAAATCGCTCTGGTCCCTTCCTGAGGGACAGGAGCGAACTAGGCATTTAGCATTGGTATGGATGTCCCAAAAATCTTCAATTTATATTCAATGCATTCATCTCATGTTCTCCTTCGTTTTTGAACGTAAACTTGCCTTGACCCTTGTCTGGATTTTGCAAAATGGAGGAAATCGCTCTGGTCCCTGGGAGAGGGACGAGAGCTACAAGGTACCTCGCCCTGGTCCCTTGGAGAGGGACAGGAGCGATTTAGTCAATATAGGTCATTTTCCTTCATTTTTTGCATCTCAAATTATATTCATTTGGCAAAACATCTTCCCTTGGACGTCCTCAAATTGCTAAACTTTCAAAATCTTACAAGGACAAGACGAAATTTGAATTGCAGCTCCGGTCCTTCACTGAGGGACAGGAGCGATTTTCTTCCTGGAGGCCTTTCTGTGCTCATGAAAATCTTCAATTTATATTCAAATGAAAGATCTTGTCGTTCTCTATCACTTCAAACGTAAAATTTGTCTGGACTCTGCAAGAATGATGAGATATTTAGAAATGAGCTCCCGTCCTTCACTGAGGGACAGGAGCGATTTTGCTCCTACAGGCCAAAATAACAAGATTTTTCACATTTTAACACTTCACGAGGCGAAAACAAATCAATTCCAATGCCCAGGATCAAACTTCAAAAAAGTCAAAATTTGGTCAAAATATTCAATCAGACAAAAATTCACATTGACGGTCATCATTTAGACAAGTTTAAGCTCTGCATGAACATTCCAATTGAAAATTAGACCATTTTGGCGAATTCATTGCATTCAAAATTTGCATTCTAGAAAAGAAGCTCAAAAAGCTCTCAAAAGTGACTGGATTTTGGCTTGAAAAGGCAATATTTAAAACCCTAAGGCTTGGCCCTAAATCCAGACAACTAACTAACTAACAAAACCCTAAAAACGAAAGCGAAAACAAGCGAAAAACAAGCAAAAAGAGGGGGTCCCCATTTGCGATGGGGCGATGTGTGAAATGGTCACAACAGGTATACACATGCATACAAACCCAAGCAATGTTATCTACCGCAATAACTTCATCTATGGATAATGAAATGAAATTTGACTCTTTTACACTCTTGTAAATTTTGCTTTTCCACCTCAGCGAGACAGTTTGCCATTTCCCATCCAGCGTTTATTGACCAATGTGACATAGGATAGTGAGGAACATTCAAAAAAGATAATAAATTACTAAATTCTGGGAAATCTTTCATAGGAGGCCCTCTCGACAGAATATGAAAAATAACACTCATCTGAACAGTCTTTGCTAGGTTTGCATCTTTCGCTGGATGTTGAAGCCCAACCTTGATTGTATTTCCAAATCCACTATTACCAATCAGTGTCATTTTGTGGTTATGCTCTTCATATTCCGCGACATACTTAACATGAAGACATTCTTCCTTTGATTTCCATCTTACTACTCGTGTTTCCTTTCCCTCTATGATCTGTTTTTCATAAACCTTACCAATATGCTTTTCTATGGTGTCAAGCCTTTAGCTGCATCTTCTTCTCTCTTTTAGTTTTCCAGCTACAAAATCTTACACCTGCATTCTGTTGGTTGTTCATCATTGTTTGGGATCGGTTCAATGAATGGGTACTTTGCTACCCAATCAATCTTAAAACTCCTTGTCATCTCCCACTCTCGCCCCAATTTTACTTTCCTTTTTCTTTTCTTCCTACCAACATCATCTTCAGTACTAGCATTTGCATCCGAGTGAATTATCTCATTGTGTGTATCCCTTAGAACATCTTCTACCATGTCGGCTTCTGCAACTGCAAAAGTTGATGGACCAGAAACTTTGCCAATTCCAAAGAAAGACTTTATGGTAGTATCTTTAAGTTTAAGTTTCGGGCGTTTTGATGGCCTCCCAATCCCTTCAGTTTCACCGCCCTGAGGAGTCTTACCCTTGTCTGACATCCCAATCCCTTCACCACCCTGAGGAGTCTCAGTCTCACCCTTGTGTGACATGTCAATCCCTTCACCACCCTAAGGAGTCTCACCCATGTCTGACTGTGACATCTTGTGTCTTGACCTCTCACTACAAATTAAAAGTTAAAACTAATATTATCAAGTATGAAGAAATGATTACTCACCTTTATGCCTTCTCAATTCTCTGAATCAGGAATACCTGGGCCTGTGTTGCAGGATTGTAACTCTGGCCCTCCGCCCTACAATGAACTTCGACTTTCCAACTCAATTTGCGGAATGCGAAATGGCAAATTGAGACTCGAGAGCTCCCAATTTACTAATTAGACACGAACAAATTAAGAAAGAATGTAAGAAAGAGTGTATTTATAGCAATCCATGATTGCATTTTTGGTGAATTGCGCGGGGCCCGGGCGTTGCAATTGCCAATGAACATTTAATTTAATTGCATTTTTGGCGAATTGCGTGGGCGTGCAATGAACATTTAATTTAAGCAGGGCAAAATGGGTCCTCGAATGCTTATAATGTTTTAATTGATATTGGCGAATTTGGCCTACGCGTGCAATGAACATTTAATTTACCATTGGCGAATTAGGTCCTGGGTACGTGGTCGTTTTACTATTGCTGGCGAATAACGGAGGTGATCTAATACCCACGAGTGATTCCAGGGGAATATTACAGGCATGCACGTTGAACGGTGTGTGGTCAATGGCGAAGCCAGATTCTACAGTGTACCGTTAACCTCAAAATTCCGGGCGATTTGACCACGATGTTGACCTAGACTATTCGCGCGGAATTCACCAATTGGCGAAGATTCGCCACTAAAAAACTCTCTGGATATGCATAGTATCAAAATAAGCATACAAAATCACAATGACCAAGATGATGATGTCACAAAGATTGGACATCAATACTGGGTTACATATAAACATCAAGCTGATTTTTTAATGCAACCAAGGTTTCTTGTGCTACAATTTTGAGAGAAGGATAAAATGTTATTAAGACAAAGATGACCTACGCATAACATTACCTCTTCACTTCTAGTAATGAGACTATGTAAAACCATGAAACTATGGCACTTTCACATTCATAGAGCAAATAAATGATATGACAGAGAGCCTAAATTAGCATTAAATTCGAGCCATTTAGCTAGGAATATGGATTATTATTTCCAAAGAAGTAATTTACAAGGCTATCACTATAGGAAAAGATAAACCATCAAATGTTGCTTGGACCAATTAACCAACCAATCTTCACAATAACAATTTAGTTGTGCAGAAAATCAAAATAAGAAGACACAAAATTAAACCATGATAAAGTGGACATAAAATATGAAGTAGACACAACGAACTAAAATGTAAGTCTGCGTATAGACCATTCACAGTTTCACTTGGCATAATAGTAAAATACTCTCTTTGGATGGAAGGACCACCAAAATAAAATAGGTCTAATGTTTTTTATCTAGTTTATTTAAATTGAAAGATTCTTATGGTGTGCACATTGAAATTTTGCTTAACATTTGATATAAATAAATAGACACAATATTAAACTGTTGTGACAATGTAATGACAGTACTGACACAAATACTAGCAACTGAATATAGACAAAATTAAACCATGATAAAGTAGAGATAAAATATCAATAATGAACAATGAGCTAAAATATAACCTTGTAATATAGACTATTCACTTGTCAAAACAGTATAATTCTCTCTTTGGATGGAGGCTCCACCAATAAAATAGATTTAATGTTTTTTATCTTGCTGATTTAAATTAAAAGATCATTGTGATTTGCACATTGAAAATTTTATTTAACAAATTATTCATCTATTTGGAGGCGCTGGTTGAATTTTTTGTAAATACTATTTATATGGCGTGAAGTTATAGAATGTATTTGCAATAGTGTTACAACAAAAAATTGCCTACCGTTGACTCAAATGCACCACTTCTCCACTCCCTACAAGTTTGCAACTAGTTGCACCTTCTACGCACATCTTGGTGAGCTCCTGTTTGTAATCATGCCCTCAAAGCATTTTTCAACTGCATTACTCATAAAATATTTCGCCATTTTGCAGGTTTTGAGGGTTTCATAGGTTGGTGGGAGATTGATTAAGATTTCAGATAATGATTTAATGTGTTTTGAACACAAAAAAATGTTAAAAATCACAATCAATGGTTTGTTTAAAAGAGGGATTTTTGGGGGGAAAAATTATCCATCAAAAAATCGGGTATAATCTTGATTTTTGGGAGATTTTTGCTTCTATGGATTGGAGTGTGGAGTTGAAAATTAATTTGGGAAAAACAGTTAAATAGCTATATGAGAATAAGTAGAATACTCAAGCCTTCAAACTAATAAGTCTCTAGAAACAAATAAAGTATATGTCATTCCTAGATACAACACAAGATATTGTCAAAATATTCTCCTCTTTTCTGCCACCTAAAGAAACCCTTGCCAATATCCCACTTACCACTTTTCGTATTATACCTGGTGATGTACTTCCTCTGATCAAATTGACATACACTCGTCGTAGTACAACTGCAAGGCAAATTGGAGATGCTTGAAACCATTCCCCATCATCCTAATCTATTTTTCTTAAAATTCCCCCTTCTACTACTGATGTTATGGAAGATTTGGTGGATCCTCTTTAATCTATGGTAAGAGTATAGAGTTGAAAATGAACTTGGGAAAATCTGTTGAATGGCTACATGAAAATAAATGGAATGAGGATTTAAAGCTAATTAGTCTAGAGAAGAAAATAACTTTTAGGACATTCCCAAATAAAACATAAGATATTTTAAAAAGCCTTTGCTCTTTTATGCTACCTACATCAATCTTTGTCAATATCCTAATTACCACTTTGCCTAGTGTTTGGTACAACTGAAATGCAAATTAAAGCTTCTCTGGAGGCTTCCCTTTCTTATGCTATTGCTTTTGAAATTTCCCTTCTACTACCAATGCTGCTATGGAAGAATTGGTTGATCCTCAGTCTACATGGAGTCACCTCAAAAACTTCCCATCGTGTAGTGGGACCACCTTAAAATTTGATTTACCACAGTGCTTTTGTAGGTCACGATCCCAACAATTCAAAGTGCATTGGTCATGAGACTAATATTTTACTGTATTGAATTCTTTTCTTCTTGTAGATGCGGCACCATAAACCTTCAATTTCCATAATTGCTGAGGATAATGAGGAAAAACAACAAAATTTGAACCAATGCATGTATAAATTCATAATCTTTGTACATAGATATTGTCCCAAGAGTATTCCAAAATGTGATTTCTGTATTCTTAGGTCATATCAGGACATTATTCCTTCATGGAACATGGAACATGTACTTAATGCTAAAGAGACAAATGAGTTAATGTTGTTTATGGAGGGAGTAATAAAGACAATTGGAGTTGTGGAAGCCTTGGTTACCCCCAAAAGTAACCATGGTTAATTTGTTTTCCCAAAATAAGGAGGTTTTTTCATCAGCATTATTATAGTTAGCATTTTGTCAGAGGTACTCTGCATGTGCCCTGTGTATTCTTGTTTTTTATCGATCTTTATATCTCGTCTCTCATCCTTCACACTTCTTGTTATTCTCGGGTTGTGACATAGTACCAAAGACCAAGGCAGAGATGGTTTAAGCATTGTGGTTTTTGTCAATAGGACAAGATTGCATTGGGATCTATATATGAATAAAGCATTTATTCTTTGCTCATTGTAATGAGGCCCATGAAAGGTCATTTTCGTGTACTATTAATATAAGTTAGGATAAATTAGAAGAACGTGGTGCATTAACTAGGATTTGGGTGATTATAGCGCTCTCTTGTTCAATTTGGCTAGGACTGTGTCAAGATTGTAAAAATGCCTAGCGGCTATGTTTTAATATCAACATTTCTGTTGCAATATTTGTGAATATATGCTTGTAAGGATTCATTATTATTCTTAATGCATTTTGATGTGTAAATCTGTGTATGAGTTGCTCAATGATAGGTCTTAGCTCCTGATTCATTCAAATTTAAAAGAGTAATGCCCTCCTCTCGCTTCTACTTTCGATACAATTATTAATTGTATGCTATGAGCATTTTAGATTGCCAGATAAATAAAGGCAGTGGTTTAAAATTGTTTGTCACTCATATATAAAAATGATGAGTAAAAAACTCTCCTTGCATTTGATTCATATCCTATTTGAGAGGGTAACGTACATAATAAATGTTATTCATATAAATTAAAATAGATATAGAGAAGGATTTCTGTTGCCTTGGATGATAAAAACTGACCGAGAATACTGTATGGATGAGCTGCTTAAGGCGACACAAAACACACCTTGATACCATCAATATCTCACTGTGTCACTTGAAATTACAACATATATGAAGTTGAAGGAAATTAACCTAGTGATGTCTCTAAGTCTAACGATCACTCACTTCCTCCCATCCTCTAAGAATCTTTATTACTGCATAAAGCAACTACATTATAAGATCTTAAGGAACTACATTATGGATGCAAGTTATAAATTCTTGGAATTTCAAGTGGCAATCTTATGTCATAGACCCTGTATCCTAGTTCACTGCTGAAGTCACCTAGTTTGTGCCCACCAGTCCATACTGTTCTAGTGCAGAAAATAAAAGGAAAAAGAACTTGTTGCACCATGATAATCAAGACTGGTACTGTGACTGCACCAATTAAACCTGTGGTCTCTATATGACCATCTCCTGATGATTTGTAACTATAGCTTCTATTTGTTCTTGTATTCAGGAAGCAGTAATGGCAAAGATGTCTTTAAAATTGTGTGATTACGTTTTCTAATTTGGGCAAAATAAACCTATAGTTCAGTATCATGTGTTTATCTTTAAGCTTAATTGAATTTTTTAGTTGTCAGTGACATTTTTGGCTTCCTTACATCTTTAACATAACTCATGAATTCATACTTGCATTTAGTCAATTTGTTAAGATTTCAAGCTTACAAGTACAATATTTCTAACCTTCAATACTCTTTCGCAAATTTATAATTTTGATAAAACTTTTGTGATCTGATTAACAAATATTCAGTTGGCAGATTACTACTGATGATTTAATTGAAGCAATAAATAAGGAGGATGGTGCATTAGAAATAGAAATGAGGCGCAGTATGGACTACTTACAAAAGCTAGCTCTGAATGAGGCAGCATCTGTTGTTGTTTCTCTTAACTTCATCGATTTAAAGGACATTCGGATGGTATTGTGGCTTTACCTTATCCAGTTGTTCTACTTTTATTTGCTTGGGGAAGTTTCTTGAAATTGCTTTCTTTATAAATTTGCAATAACCTCCAGTATTTAATTCTAGCTGTTATTTATGCATTTTTAGATACTTTCCTTTTCTGTTTTCTATCTATGCAAAATATTAGCATGGCTATTTTTCAATGAAATGAAATGCTCTCTGTATCTCACTTGGCCAAGCATTCAGCAGGTTGGGTGGTTAGCAAGGGACAGTATTGACTATGTGAATCAGATTTATTTATTTTTAAATGAAATTTTCAGGTGGCCTAATTAAGTACCATTTTTAATTTGTAGTCCATAAATTCATGTTATATTGAATTTAAAGCTGAAAAAGATTGTGGAAAGTAGTCATTTCAGGTGTCCTTAATTATTTTTGTGAGTATTCTGTGAGAAAAATAAAATTTTAAAGTCCTGAGAGTCTATACAGAGTATTTAGAGTGAAATTGAAGAAAAGTGAGCCAGCTGGTTATCCATTCAATAGTAATGAAACAGAGGGAACGATGCTAATGAAAATCAAAAGAAATGATTAGCAGGTAGTAGGAATTCAAGCTAGAGCTAAAACAAGGAAGACAAAGCTCATTGATACAGAGGGATTAAAGAATATATAAGTACTTTCGAGAAGTGAGTTTGGAAATTGCCCTTATTTCTTACATATATATTTTGGTGTATACCAAAACTTGAAATTTTAGAGAATGATTCATTTCCTACAAGATGTATGTTGAAATCCATCTTCCATTAATGCACTAAGTTCATCCCCGTGGAGTAATAATTGACCAAGTTAAAGATCATTTGGATTGGTTTGATATCCTGAATTCATAATTACCGTGGTAGATAGCCCTCTTCTTGTTTTCTATTAGTATTCTATTGTATGCAATTTATTCACTTATAAAGAGATTGACAAATAGTTGCTTCTTGATATCGTAGATGGAAATGCTTGAAGAGATTTTAAAGGAATCACTTATTGATTTTGTACTATAATTTATCCTCATACTTGTGGGGTTGTGTAAAGCTACTATTACAATTCTATTTGACATCCTGGCAAAGTCAGTCATACCTGAATCTCACTCAATCTTTCCAATGTTAATATGTATTTTATCAACAGTCAGCATATATCAGAGCAGGAAGAGTCTTCTGCAATCTCAAATTGGATTCTCTAGCATGCTTTTTTCTCTAGAATTTCGTTTATGTTTATGTTTGTTGACATTTTGACCTTATTTTATTGGATAAACATATCCATGTTTACTGTCTTATTAAAATCAAACTGTACCCAAAATAAGCTAAAAATTACATTCAAATGATATAGTTAAACAGTTTCTCCAGTGACAATTTCTGCTATCGTAACAGGTAACCATTGCATCAAGAGCTGGACGAATGCAAGGAGCAGCACGTTTTCACATGGATGTGGGAAAGTTTATGGTACCATCTATCAGGTTTTACTTATAATATCTCTTATTTTTATTAATTTGTATCTTGATGATTGTTGGTAGGGGTGCAAATGGAAAGCTGATTGGAGTAAACCATTTAATTTATTTATATGACCATATTTTTGTTGTTTTTCAGTTTGTTGTCTTGAGTCTTGTTGGACTTTATATAGAAGGTTTTGATATATTTAAATGTATTTTTAATATTTCTCAATTGCAGTCGGCAGACAGTGCTAGACCACATTACTGTTCAGCTAGCTGCACGTGCAGCTGATGAAATTTGGAATGGACCTGAACAGGTACTCCGACACTTTAAATAGAATAAAGTTGCTTGTGTTGTATATTATGCACAATGACAACGGTGTGCCTAGTTGTTTATACAAATTAATAAGACAAATTAAATTACAAAATGAATAAAATTTGCTGGATTATATAGGAAGGTAGTTTTCTGTATAGATTATTGTTTCTGATTTTATATATATATATATATATATATATAATCAATCAGAATGTTCTTAAAGCTTTTTTAATTGCATTCAGTATGATGTTTGGGATTTTATCTGATTGTTGCAAAGTCTGTACGGCATCATCCGATTTGATCCCAAATCTATTAATGTGTTGGTTTCTCAGAATATTAGTTCCAAATAAATCAATGAATGGACCCCTACCACGAAAAGTGGGTGGTAAATGACTTTAACCTAAAAGTTTAGTATTTATTAGCTTGTAATGCCCCCTTTCAAGGAGTAGCCCAAGAGATCATTTAGCCTATCTTATTCCCATAGGCTGAATTCAGCGAAAAGGGAATAATTTAAATTAATTAATTAATATTATCTGTAAAAGTATATTTTAGGGTTAATATTATTTTATTAATTTAATAAACTGTTATAAAGTGAATTAAGTGAAATATTAAATAGGGGAATAATAAAGTCACTTTATTCACGGAACCTAATGAATTATTTTGAGCAGGAAATTGAAAATGTTTTTGAGAATGTTCTAGGGGTTGGATAAAAGATTGTTTTGGAGCTCATTTTCACTATGCTTGGATTATTTTTTTCTGTTTGCGAAATTTGGAGAACTTCTTTGGAGCTGAAACCCTAGGACGAAAATTGTAAGGGATTGCTGGTTTTGGTAGTGCAAGATTCTACCTTAGCTAGTGTAGGAGGAATCACTCAGATTTCTTGCATTGGTATTCAATGCTGGAAGTACATAAATTTGTGAAGTCTTTTTGCAAAGACAAGTTTTAATGTTTTGGAGGTTTATAGTTTGATGGAAAACTTGGTCGCCTTGATAAGGGAGTTATCTGATTATGGATGATTTCTTCATTGAGTAGGGAAACTAAATGGTTTTTATTAAGGTGTGATTTCATTATTTGCTGAGTCAACTTCAGTTGAGGACTCGAAACATGGGAAATAGGTATTTATTAGAAGACATTTAAGGTATAACTGACATCTTTATCTTATTTGCTGTTCATAAAGAAGCACCAGAATGATATGAGGGTGGAACTGGAATGGTAAAGTATGGAACATGGTTTATATCTGTTTGTGGGTATCGTTTTCTTGATCTCCTAGCAGCCTGATGATGCAAATCCATGTCATTTGCGATGTTAAATGCTTATTTTAATTGATAAGTAAAAATCGCCCCTAGGGAAGGCTGTACACCTCCAAGAAGCACGTGGGTGTCTTTTCTGAGTTTAAATCTGCAAATTAGTGACTTAAGAAATAGACACTTTTGAGGGCCTAGTGAGTGGAGAAGTGTTGTGGAAGGTTATTAGGCAGATTGCGGTAAAGTTTGATGATGAGCAGCTTAATAGTTGAGTTTGCCAAGCAAGTCTGAGTGGTTTTGTTGCTGGAGCAGAGCTCTCTGTTGTTAACTTCAGTCTTGAAGTTTCACATACAGTCTTATTGTGTTCGCACCTAGAAGCAGCAGTACATGAATGGGACAAAAGACTGATGGCTACTCTTTGAAGATTTGACATGGAAGAACCGTAAGTTATTGGGTATGCCCAGAACCCACCCCAAACCTGTATTGGGTATGTTTGAGTACAGGTTCGCTTCAGGCTAGGCCTGTGTGCAGCCAGTGTGTGAACTTGGGCGTATTGAGGTGTACCCAGGGTACCTAGGGGCATTGAGCATCAAAAGGCAAAAAGCAACAAAGAAAGATATTTTTAAACTTTTTTTTGCATTCCAAAACCCTAAAACATCCCTAAAGGCATCATTTCACTCAATACAAAGATCATTTTGCTCTCTTCACTCTCCCTTTTCTCATTTTGACATTTGGAAGGGCAACTGATATATATTATATGGCATGTGTTATACTTATAAAATTGAAATTTGAATTATCAATTGACTTTTAATATTTATCTTTATCACTACCATTTTGGCATATGGCATTGATCAATGATGAAGTATTATGCTCTCAAATGCTCTCAAATGTATTTAGTTTTACAGTTCCATATATTTCTTTAATTATTTTAATTTTGTGTGTGTATATATATATATATATACCATACCCAAACATACTATACCCAAGGAAAACAAAGCCGTATCTGTAGCCCATATTGTCATTGATGTCAAGATCAAACCCCACCCCTCCGTGATCATCTACTGAGTATACAATTTTCAGAGATCTGAATCTGTTCTATGTCCTTCTGAGTCTTCAGTGATATAGAATCTGCGAACAAAGTCAGTAAACTCAGTATAGAGACAACACTGCTGTAGCTATCTTGTGTGAGGCTCAGACGAAGTCATTTGCATCTGCATCATAGTATCTTTAAACTGATTTCTGTTTATAAAGATAAAATAAATATAACAATAAAGATTGAACTAAACTGAGTAGCATTATACACATTCATGTATTGGTCTGAATCTGGTGTTTGCTGCCTTGGAAATGAAGCCATTGATTAATTATTCAAACGGAAATGTTTGCACAGTGACTTTAGAAATTGAAACAATGACAATACTAATTAATTTGATCTTTTGCTTGATTCACGGGCTTCTTCAATTTATCGAGTCATTTAAAGAAGATTTGTTTTAGGTTGGATCAAAGTATTGGTTGAGTTGGTTCAGATATTAGTTAATACGGTTGCCAGCTGTTTCAGTTCTGATCCGAACTCCTTATTGTTATTCTTTCTTTAGTGTTACAAAAAAGCATGTTAAGCATTGGTAAAAGATATCAACTGTAACTGCTTGAACAAGTTACAACTAAAATGGATTGCTATTCAAAGATTGAAAAAAGTTTGATGTGGTGTGTGTGAATAAAAAAACACAAGGCTCTATTATGATAGGGTGTGTGTGAGAATGATAGCGATTAAGGAGGAGAGTTTTTGATGATTGTGAATGGATTTTGAACAATGAATGCAGTGTCAAGTCATTAAAACAAGTAGTGCAAAGAGCAGTTATATATCATTCATTGTGAAACTGAAGAGATGAAGTAACAGCATAAGATCACTGCATTTTTTGGTGAGGTCGTATTGCACAGTAAATCTGAAGCCGTTTGAAGTATTTTGGAAACCGTTTGATTACAGATCTCAGATTTTGTAAACTCAGGATTAACAGTGATATGTTTTTATTGAAGAGCACACGGTTATACTGAGAGGGGGGTGCGGGAGGGGGGGTGGATCAAGATAACAACAAATTTCACCAACTTAAACTTTTTCAACTTCAAGCACAAGTATATAACTTATCTCATTAACATATTCATTGCATACCAACATTCATATGTGATTTAACTAATATGAACACAAGTAGAACACAAGATATATACTTGGAAACCCGTACGGGAGAAAACCATGGTAAATCAATGCTCTTATATAAATATCTTCTTTTACAATGTTTGTAGGCACCAACCCCTATGTTTGTGAGCACAAACCCACTGGAAGCACCAACTCCCAAATCTGATTTTGTGAGCACCAACCCACTGGAAGCACCAACTACCACTTCTGAAATTTGTGAGCACCAACCCACTGGAAGCACCAACACCCACTTCTGAATTTTGTGAGCACTAACCCACTTCACTTAAATCTTAAATTCCACCTTTACAATGTTGCTATAACAACAGATGATGGATAACTTTTTATTCCTCGTTCTTCTCTTTATTCTTCTCCTCTAAGGCTGCATATAGTTTCCTTCAATTTGCATCTGCATGCTTTTCTATATCAGCATTTAGATCTCCTCTTTTATATCAGCATATAGTCTTTTGGCAATTCTACCATGAACTCTCTTTTTACCTTTCTGCAACGAATCCTTCTTACAAATCTGCCTTTAACCTTTATTTGATGATCTTTCTTTTATCTTCTTATTAACAGATCTGCATACATAAATCTGATAAACTCTTATTCCCCCACATACTTCTTATTACACATAATACATTTCTTCAATCTATCATAATCTTCATACTTGTCAGTTGTCACAGAATGTTTCACAATTAATTCTTGTAATAATGCTTCACTAATCCACCTTATATCTGAGACAATATTCTTAGAGTAATTTCCTTTAATCTTTACTGCTAATATCTCCTTATAATCTTAATAATAAGCATTGATTCTGTACTAGAATTCTCTCTAACAGTGCATAGGATTGTCTTCAAAATTCATTTTCAGCTTCGTATCAACTGTCCCTGGAAAATATTTAACCTTTACAATCTCTGTGTGCCTGTTTTTATTTCTTCAACATTTGCACTCAACACTCACACAGTCATATGTATATATATGGTGTCTGAAAACACCACAAAAAAAAATTCTTTCTATTTCACTCCACTATACACAGCAGCACTCTATTACCTTTTTCTGAATTATTTACACAGCATTATACACACTCATATTCACTTAATTCTAATTTCTGATTTCTACTTACATATCTTTCCAGAGATGTTTCAAGGAGTCGTATCCTTTTTAATATTAAATTACATCTTAATATTAATTTCCATCAGCCGCAACCTTTCATAATGCTTCCTAATCAAAGCTTTGTTTTAATTGGACTTCTTGACTAATTCTTTTCTTACGCACCACTTTTGTCTTTCACAATTTGACTTTTCCAAATCATTGTCATATCCTTTTTGTTGGCTAATTGATCTTCTTTTATCGGGCTTGCTCCTCTAACTGTTGCCTTAATTCTTTCTAGCATTCGCACCTCTATTCTTTTGGTTATTTCGCTCTCTTTTGTCATTGAATAAGACAAAGAACTTTACCTTTTTAAATAAGACAAAAGAATTTTGTCATTTAGTGAAACAATTTATTCTCTTAAATAAATCGCACCATTTTGGAATTATTAAGAAGATCACACCTTTTTCTTATCAAACGATTCATTACTAATATGTTTTATTTATGAAATAAAACTTATAACTAGAAAGACTTGGTAATATGATATCATATAATACGTAATCTTTTGAGAACGTGGGCAGGCTAACTACTCCATCAAACACAATCTGCCTTCAACAGTGAAATACGTAACAGCAGAATGAATACAATTGCCAAATTAATACGATACATGACCATTCTGTACACAATCTCCAGTCAGAAGTTTTGTTGATTTTATATCAGCATTAGGCATCATCACTCTTGGTCTGGAGTATTATTATGTCTGTACCAATACAATCTGTATCTGGGCTGTGATCTGTATATCCTGTTTTATGCATTAATTCTGCACCAGCATAATATACTCTCAGCATAATATTAGATCTGCCATCTGTCTTTTGAACTTTCCGTGTCTTTAATATACCAATCAATGTTCATATTAATTGCTGTATATTAGAAACTCTTTAACCTTTCAGAATATAGAACTCCGCCTTCATGTAGAGTATTGTCTTCATAATCTCTATGGTCTTTTGTCACCAATCTCCATGAATCAGCAGATCCATTTGACATCAATGACAATATTTCCATCATTTATATCTTTGATGGCTGTTTTGAGTTTGCCTTAATAGGTTGCTGAAGAAAACTGATAAACACAGAATTTGTAATAATTTGTTTGCAGAATGTTATAATTGGATCAACCCAAGTTTCTAAAGGATGATATAATTTTTCATATAACATTTATATTTGTATTCCTTCAAAATGGATAGAATATGTTACTGCAGTTGAGTTCAGTTGTATTCCACTCGTAATATCCTTAAGGTTGGTGCCTAAGGATGCTGAGTTGGTGCTCAGTCTGTTAAGTTGTAAGTTCAAAGGAGTTGGTGCTCTTAGAGAAGAATATGGTGATTCCTTAGGGTTGGTGCCCTAGAAGTTTGTAAATCATTTCAACTGTGAGGCTGGATTAGGACAGTAGATCCTAGCAGCATTTCTCATAGTGGTTTTCCCATCTTGGGTTTCCACGTACGTTCTTGTGCATTGGTCTCATTGTGTAGCATTGTTTCAGATTTCAGTTTGGTGCTTTTATTTCAAAATTAAGTTTAAAAGCTTTTAATAAGTTTTTCAAAAGATTAATTGGATAAGTGATTAAGTTTTATTTAATACTGAACACCAATGTACCATTAGAAGGCAGTTCGAAGTTAAGGAGAGTCCTATTCCGTCTATTTGTCCATCATCTGCAGCCTTTTTTCGCCATACTTTCTTCTTATCATCAACCACAAGCTGTGTAGTTTTTATGGCTTCCTCTAGCAATGGCCTACTCAATTCTCTATTTGTGGCTCTGAAGCTCTTACCCACAATTGTCAATGCATTCCCCAACCTTTCCCAATATGGGTTGTTTGCTACATTGAAGGGTAAACTGTTATAGTACCAAAAGTTTGTTGTTGTCATCCTAGCCTTATGGTGTTTTTCTTTATTCCAAGCAGTACCTTAAGGAAGGGTTCTGCTCATGGAATATTTTATGGAACAAAGAAATTGGGTGATGATCAAGGAATTTGGCTAGAAGTTGAAAATGAATCCTCAGGACTCTCACTAGTAGATGAATGCGGATGATGAAAGCTTGGAGTTGGACCAACATCCACAAGCTTAGAGTTAGGCCAACATCCACAAGCTTAGAACTAGATACATTTTGACTCATCAATATTGCTATTGCTTCCTTTGTCTTTTGTTTTTCTGTTTATTTCATTTATGGGCATGCCTTAACATTTTGTCCAAGTATTTGAGCAAGGTGTTATTTTATTCTATTAATTCCATTTGTCATAGGCTGCTTGCATTCAGTACAAGTGACTTGACCCTTGATAGCTCTCGGTATCCCATACTTACATGTAGAATCTTTTTTACCGCTTATTTGTGTTGAATTTGAAGTTGACATTGCTGTTTTAACATGGAAAAACAATCAGTTGGGTTTTGCAAAAAATCAGGGACAAGAAAAATGATAAGCATTCATTTAAAATAAATAGAATCCAAAAAGAAGCTAAATTTGTTAGGAAATGAGGGATGAGCGGAAATCGAGGAAATTTTGACATCCTTTCCCTTGATTGTTCAAGTTTTTTTGAGTTTCAAATCAAGAAAAAGGAAAAAAGAAAATAATATTTACATGTTTGATGATTCAATCGACTTTTGATCTCCAAAACTTCCTTTCTCAACTCTTTTCCTTGCTAGGTTGCTGTTTGGTTGGGTGAAATTGGCGAATAGGAGCTAAAATGAAAAAAAAATGATGTTTTTGAGATAAAAATCGACCTCGATGCATCTGACAAAAAACCAAGAGTCTGAGATCAAGATTTGTGAGTCCAAGCTTGAGACTCAATGAGCTTTTGCTTGAGACTTGACTGAGTACTTGGCAAGACTTGGCTTGTGATCTTGGTTGACTTGCCTCAGCCGTCAAATAGACGACTCAGTTTGGTGAGTTTTGTCAAGTACTTGGTGTGTTTGCAAATTATGGGCCATATCATATAATGGGCAGCCTGTGAGGGTGAAATGGGGATTTCCTATCCTAGGCGCTGCACTTTTTGTGGTCTTCCTTGTTGATAGGAGGCGTGTTGCTGTTTGGAGGATAGTTAATAGAGTTTTGGGTTGAACTTTTGATTTTGGCATGGTTACAAGAGGTTGTAAATGAAATAAACGTTTAAGTACATGTGGTATTATTTATATTTGGGATTTTATACTTTCAAGTTATATTTTATGTATATTGTCAGGACTTATGAAATGGGTTTCCGATCTTTAGGAGTTACAATGCATAATTTAGTTTTAGAGGAACTTATAAGTTTTCATACTTAAGATGATTTCAATGATTAGCAAGAAGTCTTCAGTGTGTATTTAGTTCTGCTAGGACTGTGATAGCAGCGTAAATGTGTTTTCAGATCTACACTAGCCTTCTTATTCATGCATTCAAGGTATCATATTGTTATTTCATAGCAGGGTTGTTGGATACTTGTTATTTGGTTCTATTAGGAGGTGTTATAGCAGTTGTTTATACCAGCACTTTATATCAACAATCAGTCAGTGTTTATATTGCATATGGACTAATCGTGTAATCTTTTGGATTGTTGCACCACTGACTAAGACATAGGGTTCTCGACTTTGAATAAGAAAAAACCCTAAGACAATGCCAATTTGCACACCTGAACAACAATTTTTGGCTAAATTTTGGAGGGAATGATCTACAAAGTATCCTGATCTAGACACCTAACACACTTAACCGACACTTAATTGTTTTAGTTGCTCTAGTTCTTAGCTTATGATTTCTTTTGTGCCTTGGTTAGTCAAGATGCTTACTAGAGGTAGAGGTCGTGGTAGTGGTGGCCGTATGGATACTCGACGAAATCCAAACCCCAAGGTTTCTGAAGATTCACACCATGAGGAGCAGCAGCAGGATTAGCAGGGTGGTGATGCAATTCCGTAGTTGGTTAATGTGCTTCAGGATCTTCTTGACTGCAGATGTTGGACCATATTATAACACTGGATGGTAATACTGCCAGTGAGTTTGCTCTTGTTTATTGGTGATGTACTTACCCTATTGGAAACATGATTAATTTGTGTTTCCCACTAAATAAGTGGAAGTGCCCTCTAAGCTTTCGCACTGAAAAGTGGAAGTTCCCTTGTAATTCCCTTTGAGCAAGTGGATGCTTTTTTCTTTCAGTATTGCATATGCAATCCACTAAATAAATTTAATTGTCTGACTTGCTGCCTAGTGCTTTACTTTCAGTTGCTGCTTTCAGTTTAATTGTAATCATGAACACCATATGCTCTCACCTTGCCCAAATTGGGAATTGGGAGATTAGAAAGTAAAAAGAGAAGTTGCTTGTATATCATTTCCAGTTGCAATATTTTAAAAAAATCTAGGGTGGTTATTACAAGCAGCCATTTAAGAAAATATTTAACAAACTTACATAGGTATTGTGCAGCTCTAGTGAAGCTCTTTGTCTTTGGAATGGTGTCGGGCTTTGGCCAATTCAATATTGTATCAAACTTGGAAGGATCTATTATTATCTCTCCATTGCCCACAACATGATCAAGATGCACCTATGATGTCCTTGCAAATTCATACTTTTTGGCATTCAAAAGCAACTAGTCAGGAATTTGAAACACCTTTTCAAGATGAGCAACATGTTGAAACATGTTTTCAATATGATTTTCTAATTTCTTTGCCTTTGCTCATGAAGGTAGTGCTTGCATCATTCTTCTTCTTCCCTCCATGATGGTGCTAGCTATAGCTGTAGTTTTGAACATTTCTCATTCAAATTTTTATATTTATCACAATACGAACAATAGAATTTTCCCTTTCGCTTACGTTTGTCCTTTGTTGAACTATTGTATTAATATTTTTCTTGGATTTGCCCTTCTCTTTGTCCTTATACTTTCCATCTCCTTGCTGCTGCCCTCTATCCTTTTGCTTTTGCTTGAATGGAGAAGATTTCTTGTCTAATTCTATCTAGTGTGCTTTGGTAGATGTGTCATCTACGTTCTTAGTTTTCATGATAAGCACAGTCTCATGAGGTGTCCAAATAGCCCTCCAATGTGCTTCATTAAGACTTCGTTGTCTCCTTCCCCAATTGCACTATTTTGTTTCAAGACTCACTAGTATACTCTTGTACACTTTGTCCTTGTATTTGATAGATGTGGCATCATTGGATAATCCTCTCTTCTTCAAAGCATATGGGATAAAATTGTTTCTTTGATAATGCTTGAAGTTTTTCCATTTAGAAATTGGAGGTACCTTGTAATGCACCCAATTTTATGCCTTCTTGTTTTTCTATTGTTAGCCAGCTTTTATCGTTTCCCAACAGTTTCAAATCTCGTAGGGAGTGTTTCTATATTCTTGGTGAGCTTAGTTCTTAGTCTTAGTGGGTTTCCTCAACAGTTGCTATTTATAGTAAGTGCTTGCATGGCACCAATCTTTCCGTGTTTTTCTGGGTTTGTTCTCTTTAGTGCTCAAAGAACGCTACTATTTATAGTAAGTGGTTGCATGGCACCAATCTTTCTGGGTTTTTCTAGGTTTGTTCTCTTTGGTTCTTGGAGAACACTACTATTTATAGTAAGTGCTTGCATGACACTAATCTTTCTAGGTCTTTTTGGGTTTTTCTTGGGTTTGTTCTCTTTGGTCCCCTGAAAACGTTGCTATTTATAGTAAGTGGATACATGGCACTGACCTTTCTGGGTCTTTCTCTTTGGTCCTTGAAGAACACTATTAATAGTATGAGTTCGGGTCAGCATCAATTATCCTTTGACAGTTTCAGTTGGTTCAAGCAGTGTTACTATTTTGGGACAATAGGTGATTATATTGATAATGTTATGGTGTTTTGAGGTACTATGTAAATAATGTTAAAGCATTAAAGTTAAATTGTTTATTTAACTTAACGTTATTTAAAGTGACTTTATATTGGTGTCTAGGGAGTTATAAGGTTTTAAATTATCAAGTAAAGTGCTTTTTGATTGGTGGGCACCAACAAAGGGAAACATAAGTTGAGATTAAAGTTAAATTAAAAAGTGTAAAAAACCTAATTAGGGTGCTAGGCTTGGAGGATTTATAAAAAGGTGTTTTGGAGCTTATTTGCACTATGTTGAGTTTATTATTTTTTTGATATTTCCCTTTGAGTGAAGAAGAAACCTTGTGTGGTTCTAAAGATTGAACATGGTTCAGCTCAAACCTTTGGAGGAAGAAAACTCTCTTTTGGAAATCATTTTCGATGGTGGAAGATCTAACCTAGCTGGTATTTGTTGGAGATACTATTCAGGTATTTCATAGTGCATTCAAAGATTGATATTTTCCAAAGTTCCCAGAGTCAGACTCGGCTCTGACTCGGCAAGGTTGACTCGGCTTGCGACTCGGCTCGGACTCGGCAAAATAAGAAAATCCTTGAAATTTAGAGATTTTTAACGATTTAAAACTTGTTTAATACACCCATTATTGAATTAAGCTTAAAGACACTATAACGTCATCAAATAGAAGCTAATTTGATCACATACATAAACATACATCCATCACATGCGTAGAAATGTAAATTGTAGCTGAAGGAATTAGAAAACATAGATATATAGAGTTATAAATGTTGTCCAATGTATATAAAATCCATGACTTCAAATGTTCCCAAACATATATGTAACTGTAAAGTGTAAACAAAAACAAGTCTCTAGCTCAGGCTCTAGCTCAGCCTTGTCTATCTGCCTCCTAGAAAGGCGTCTAAGGTAGGTCCTAGATGACTGAGTAGCCATAGTCTCTGCCTGTGATGCTTCTATGGACTCCTTGATGCTCTCAATGGACTGTAGTGCTGCCCCAATGTGATTTGTGCAAGCTTTCACCTCTTCCTCTTAGCTGGTTGCAAAACTATGGCTTCCTATTTTTCTCTCTTCCTCTCTTTTTTCCTCTCTTCCACTCATAAAAGTGAATGCCAATCCCTTTTAGGGTTATAAGAAAGGGAAATGGCAAAAAAAATCATTAAAAAATGTTATGTTTTTTTGACTGCACTTTTTAAAGTGACGCCGGTCGGGTCACGATCCTCGGACTTGGCGAGTCAAGGAGTGACTCGCTGACTCGGCGAGTCAGGCGAGTCACGCCCCTTGACCCGTCCGAGCCCGGGTCAGGGTCACTGTGACCCGGCAGGGGTCACCCAGCCCGCTGACTCGCGTAACTTGCGTGACTCGCCGCAAGTCACGAAACTCTGATATTTTCTAATTTGTGAGCTATTCTCTTGAAGAAGTTATAGGCAAGTTTCAGAGTATTGAAGGGTTTGGAAATTGGTTTGAATGAGATTGAATTTGGAGAGGCCATCATTCCTTTGCTGGGCATATCTTTCACAAGAGATTGACGGATCAGAATATGCACAATGCTGATCTTTGAAGAGTTTTGAAACAGAGGACATGGAATAGTTTGAGGTTGATTATTTCCTGCTGCAAATTGTGGTATTTACCCTAGCTGATGTGGGTTTATTTCCAAGGTTTTTGGAGTTGATTAGAGGCCATGGGATTGCCAAACATACCTGCCTGGATGTAGCCCAAGTATGTTCCAGTTTGGAGTATACTGTCTAAATCTCATTGCATACAAAATCAGTTTATGTGTTGAAATTTGCTCGGAACATTGAGGATTCAAAGGCTTGTAGTGCGGCTGTTCATACTTCGAAAATTATACCAGAAAATTTTTAATCCCTGCAAGATGTTTCGATCATACTAAGTTTCAAACTTTGGCAATGAATGGGTTTGGCTATTAATCTGTAAGTTATAATTTCATTTGTGTCTCAGATTTTCAGTTGAATATATTCAGCATTGGTACATTAATATCAAATGTCTTTTCCTTTCAAAAGGTTCTGTTCATTCCCTTTTAAGTTGATGGAAGAGAAAACATCCATAAACTGAAAATAATCAAACAACTCCTCACAAGTCACATCAGTCCTATGCTATCCAGTTGATTTTCTACTCAAGGGAAAAACAGTAAAAAATCTGAGTATACCAAATCATCAAAGAAAACCCATTTCCTAAGGACATATGCAAACTGTTTGACAAATTACTCTGAGTTGGAAGGGCAAAAATATTAGTAGCAAACAGGGTGGGACTTTACATTCCTTTCTCCATTTCAAGGACCTTGCACAACTCTCATATCAAAAGTTTGTGAAGACTAGAGTATACTTCCATTTGAAAGATCCACAAATCAAGTTTTCCAGCATTTATCTATCATTGGTTGAATATCAATCTCAGTTTCAACCTGTAAGAAGCCTCCACAAGATGACTGTCCTTGCTGGAATTTCACCTTTTCTGATTCCTTCCTTTCTCATTGAGAATTGGCACTCTAAGACTTTCAGTCAAGGTGAACACAATGCTCTCCATCCTACGAATTATGCCAAGTGACCTTGTGTTGGTCATTAGAGTTGTCATTGCAATACTCTGCTGCAAACAAATTAGATTTGCCCAATGGGTAGCAAGAAATGCTTCAATTGTTGGAGAGATTGCTATTGTATTAGAGATCTTCCTCTGCATTTGAGAGGGGCAGCTCACTTGTTTGATTTTAATTTGAGGTATTTGCTATTGTCCCCAATACCAAATGTCTTGGCTAGTGCACACACTATGGTGTTTACAGAGTATTGTTATTGGTTCGTTCACTCTTGTTAGTGATTCATGTGTTCTTGTTGTTAATTAACCCAATTCTGATTTTTGCATTGTTTTCTCCATGCTGCTTGCCAAGGTAGTCACTTGTGCATTTAGATTATCCATTCTGACCTCCTTATTCCACTCTTGAGTAGAGATTTTTGGATTGCAAGAAAGCAATTCTTTGTTATCTGAAGATCTAGTTGTTGTCATACACCTTTCCACGATTTATGGATTTGAAATATGCTCTGATATCGAAATGATCTGTAATTTCATTTACTCAAGTGACAGATCAAAAGTATCGGATATTGAGAAAACTGAGAGAAGAATGTGAAGAAATAAGTAGAAATTAAAAATAAAAGGCACCAGACTTTTGTTTTGGAAAATGGAGAAAAACAAAATGGTAGTGGCAATTGCACATTTATTGAATCTTTAGGTTGATAATAGTCAAGTATATAGAATAGATACAACCAAAATGTGATCCTATGCTCAATGAGAATTGCTAGTCTTTCTTATAGCCGAGGCATCCTCAATTTGACCACTACAACACTCCAATAGGCCGTTGATGATGCTACTTGCCCTCTCTATGTCTTCTTTTAGGCATTGGAAGATCCTATCTGTGCACTTGTAGTTTTTCTTACCTAAAATTTGAAGGGACATAATCATCTAGACATTCCACATTCTTGTTTCTACCATCAAGATGAAACAACCCTTTTGAGTAGGTCTTTGGGTTCAAAACTACCTTCATGGTTGTGAATATGGGAACTGTTGGTTTTGAAACCACCCCTTAATAGAATCAGTAGTTTCACTCTAGTAGTTCTTGAGGTGTGTTTCATAACCTGCAAGGGGAAATTTCATTCTGTTGAGGAATATTGTTATCTATATCCTTATGCATCAATAAATAAGTTTGACATTAGAGGCAGTGCTAGTTGACAAAGTTGATACATATAGCTCCAACCATTGTTCAAAGACTCTGGCTTGGACTCTACTCGGCAATCTAACATTTTGACTTGGACTGGGGACTTGACAAAAAACTTAGCACAAACTTGACAAAAAAAACTGTCATAATTACACAAAAAAAGAAACCAGTGCATTTAGAGAACATGAAAGTCTAATTTGACTATCAATTTGTCATAAATCAAACACATATGACCCTTAAACTCTCAAAATGAAATTTGACTCACTATGTCTGCTATTTTAGGTCCCAGAAAAGTCTGAGCTCGGGGCTCGGGAGTTCGAGCCTAAGACTCAATTGACTACTTTCCAAGTTTTGGCCAGACTCGGGTCAGGAGTCTGGTCACCTTGGCTTGGCCAGCTCAGAGACTCGTGAGTTTGGCGAATTATCCTTAGTACTCGGCGTGTCTTTAAACTATGGCTCAGCACATGGATAGATAGATAGACGAGCTGGAGCTAGAGTCTGCCATGATCACTCTTAGTAGTAAATGACTTGAAGGATTTTAACAAGGCTATTGATGAGGAGGAGGGCATGTGGGAGTAAATGTAGAATAGTTAGGAAGGAAAAAGTGGGCAATCGGTAGACATAGACAAGGAGTATACTTACATTTATATTCCATGGGGTAACATACATTCGCTGTATGATATGCTGCATACCCTTATTATCATGTGCTCCATTAGAGAATGACAATGAAGTAGATGAGTTGCATTGGCTCAAGTTGAAGAATAGGCTAGAGGGATTGATGGTAGAGATTGGTGAATTTTGCGTTTGCTACAAAACACCTAGTGGCTTGGTTTAGTGGCCTCTTTGGCAGGATTGGTTCAACAACCATGCCTGGTCCAAAGCATCAATACTTATGGATTTCCTTAGTTTCTTGACAGATTAACATACACATGCGTATCTTATTAGATACAATATAGTGTTAGACATAATGTCAGACTACACCTTGCAGACATAGGCATTTATTATTTGTGTTAGTGATGAATCGCACCACATTAGTTATTTTAAAAGTGAATTACAATGTAAGTTAGAAACACAGATGTAACTTTTCCATTCAATAATAAATACACACGTTGACATGTGTGCCATCCAATTCTTTAAACTCCATACTTTCATTCTCTCAAGATTTGGTAAAGAGTGAAGACATCCTTAGAAGGATAGGCGGCTAATTCTAAGTGAGAGATCCCCAGGGGAGAGTACACTATATCAATCCATTGGAGAAGAAGACTGAGAAAAGATGAAGAAATCTGTTGTCAAAGTCGGACAAATTTTCTGTCAAAGGATATAAATTGCTGTCAAACAAAAAGAGGAGAAATTACTGTCAACTCACTGCCATCAGAATAATTGCAGGCAGAAATCTACCAATGATATAAAAAAATCTAGGTACATTTTTTTCAATTTAATATCTGTAAAATTAGCTCAATAATATGCAAAACTCGTGAAAACGTGCATCATAACAGCGCAATTGCTTGTTTTCTTTCAAAATTTGAATTTTTTTCTTGAAAATTGAAACTCTAGGAATGGCCAATATTAAAATTTCAGTTGAAGCCCAAAGATTGACATGCCAAAACTTTAAGTTTGGAGCGACAAAACACTCACCAGCACTGGATATAGAAATTGTGATAGAATATTCCTAAAAACAAAAACTAATTGTAACAGATTCAAATCTTGTATATTTTGATAACTATCATAAGAAGTATTAATAAAATTCCCCATTTCTAATGGCATGTTCCCAGAAGTTTGGATTGCCACAAAAATCAAAAGACGACTAATTTTAATTATTTAAAAAGGTCATAAAATTAATTAATTAATTAAATTTTAAATAGTCCTAAGCTTCCTGGGATTATTTATATTTAGTTAATTAAATGTTGATCCTCCGTTATTTTAATTAGTGACTTTATATTATGTCGATGGGTCACCTATTTAAAAAAGTGCCTTTTGGAAGTTTATTATTAAAAGTAAATTTAAATTATATTTTTTCTGGAAAGTTCTAGAACAGATTACAAAAGGACGGATGAGGGAGTCATTTGGCATTCTGATTATTGTTATGAAACCCTTTTCCTCTGGGAGATTGAACAAGGTCATTCTTTATCCAAAGGACAAAAAGCTTTCTGGCCATCAGCTTTGTGGATGAAATCCCACCTGGCTGATTGAGTGGATTAGTACGGAGTTCACTGTTTTGCTGAATGCTTGTGCCCTTTTGATTATGTATTGTTGGGTTACAAGATTGAGAAGGTTTGTGATTTGGTTTTTGGTGTTGAAAGAACATATTTTCAGATTTATTCATAATCTGAGAATTCCCAGATTCACACTGTGAATTGAATTAGAAATCAAATATTTAAACTTCAATTGTGGCCGAGTAATACCCAGCTGTACCACTCTTTTCTTCTCCAAAAACGCCATACTCTTTCCATGAGCTGTATTAATATCACTGAAGGGAGTTGATTAGAATTTGGGAGGCTTGATAGTCTTTTACATGGTCACGTGGTCTCTTCTAGGTACCCACTAGAGAAGGTGTAGCCTTTCATGAGTAGCCGCCAATCATTCAATAGGCTGGGCGATCTATTAGATACTGCTGGTTGATTAATTATTTGAGGATAGATGTTCCTTTGTAGGCAGATTTGGATGTCTCCTTCATGACATGCTGGCTGCTGGGAAGTTTTAGAAGGAAGCCATGTTGGAACTTAGGCTGTTTGAAGAGGTGAAGGTCCTTCCTAAGAGTCAAGGCAGCTGAAATAGGACATCACAGGCAGATTTGATTTTGGTTATTATCGGATTGATTGAGTGTACATCTAATTGCCATTCATTGCTTGAGTTTGGCGTCAGATTTCAGCAGCTGGTGTGAGGTTTCCATAGTGATCACTGCCCTTTGGCTATAAGGCATGGGGGTTTCTGAGCTGCACAAATGAAGTATTGAGCATAATTTTGATTGTTGCAGTTCAAGAAGAGACATCATGGTTTTAGACACCATTTCCAGCTCAAAGTCTAAATAAATAATCCTTGCTGTCTGAGGTCAGAATTAATGTGACATTTAGTTCTGTAAATTTCTCACTTTCAATATATTTTTTGGGCAGACTTCTGTTATTAGTCTCTATACATTTATCAGTTGAAGATGAATTTATGAGTGGTATACAATGGCAACGTGAAACCAAACCCAGTAGAAACTTCATTAAAAATTTCAGTTTAGCACTTTCCAAGTTAATTCTTGTGAACTGTTTGTCAAAATGCCTTTCACTGAAAACTTGGGAAAAAGGTCAGAATTTTGGCATAGGAAATAGACAAGGGTCCTTACAGAGCCCTATGTAATAAAAGTTTGTTGTTCAAAAAGTTGCATGAGGATGAGTCATTGTCAAAGTTTCAATCTAGGTTGAAAAACTTAAAAGTTCAACTCTTCATTGTTAATAAACCAATAGAAATAGATGATATTCTTGTGCTAGTAATCAATAGTTTGCTATCATTGGCTGAAACTTTAGTGGAGTCTTTGTATCTATTGGTGGAAAGCTTGTCACATTTGAAAAATTCAGATCATATTTGTTGCAAAAATAATGAAGACACACAAATTGTTCAGTCTAGTTCTGGACAACTGGAGAGCGCATTTGTTGTATTGTATAATGGGAAAGCAAAGAGAACTTCGACTTCTAATTTACAATCCAAACACAAAGTCAAGTGTTATTATTGTTTCAAGTTTGGAATATCTAAAAGAAATGTTAGATTTGAGATTATGAACTATCCCATGAGAAGAGCAAGATTAGGCTAATGTGGAAAATTGAGATGGAGCAAGACTTTGGGCAGGAAGAGTAAGCTTTTATGGCATCTTTTTGAGATTATAGTGATGTAACTAGTTGACGGTTCTTTGATTTTGGTATTTGTTGACATTTCTCACGCTTCAAAAACTAATATTTCAAGTTTTCTATTGATTCTGGTTCTATAAACTATTTATTTGGGTGATGGTAGAAGACATGCAAGAGAAGGGATAAGGAATGTTCAAATTGTTACTAGTGATGCAATTAAATTCAGAGTGAGATATTAGTTGTTCCAAATGAACACAAACTTATTGTCTGCCAACAAAAAGTTCCTAATAGTCCTATGAAATTTTGTGGAAACAAGTGTAACTTAGTTGTCATCAAATATGATGGAATGGCTGCCCTAGGCATTAAAAAAGGTGATTTATACAGACCAATTGATCATGTTGCATTCTAAGTTAATTTGAACTCCTTATTTGTAGAGGACAATAGTAGCCTTTTGCAGCATGAGAGATATTAGTAGCTCAATCTTAAGTGCTCAACCAATCTAAGGAGAACTAGTATGGTTTATGGATTGCCATCTATCCAAGAGATACAAGATATATGTTTAGAGTGTTTGGTTAATAAGCAGAATTAGAAGCCATACATGACAAGGGGGGATTTACATCTCATTTATGTAGATCTATGCAAGAAATTGGAAATCATCAAGAGTACAAGTTATCTTATGAATAAAATGTTTAATTGCTTTGGAACCTTTGTCAAGTTCAAAGCATTGGTTGAGAAAGAAAGGTCGGTGGATCAAGACCCTAACCACCAATAATGGGGATGACTTAACTTCCAGGAAGTTTTAGGACTGTTGCAAGAAGGGACATATCTAGAAACAATTGACAGCCCTTTACACCCCTTACAAAAATCGGGTGGTTGTGAAAGAAAAAATAATTATCATAGAAGGCCTAGTGCATGATGCACAATAAAGGTGTTTTTATAGATATTATGGTTGATTAAGTAGAATACAATAGTATAACCTATGTCACAAGGTTTGAGTTCGAGTTTGTATCCAGCTCCAATAAAATTTGAATGAAGTTTGACAAGGATTTTTTTGTGACAAAGAATTCGTGATTAAATTTTCCTTATATAAATTTGATTTTTGTAAAATATATGTAATTAATCTATAAAAATAAAATAATATTATATTAAATTTGAAGACAATATATTTAAAAATAAATATTATCAATATATAAATAATAAACTAAAAAATATTAAATGTGCCAGTTTAACATTATCTTTCTAAATGTGAATAATATTTTAAATATGGACATTTGTAAGGCTTTAATGTGATCGACCTTTATATATATATATATATATAAAATTGGTAATTTTTTTTTAGCATATACATATTAAATATAGGAATCCTGCTTGACTTGATGGAAATGCTTTGCCCACAAAACGCTTGTCGCTCCACCTATGCATGGACCTGGGCCTTGCCTTAGAATGGAATGATGACCGACAAAAGTTCATGGAATTCATCCCAATGCCTCATACCCCTACCAAAATTCCTTTCTTTGGTCGTGCTTGGGCTTGCCTGAGTGGTGAAAACTTGAATCGGTCATGCTTTGACGGGATTTCTGAGTTTGTGTTTTAACATGAGCGGTAATAAAACATTTTCTAAATAAATTTTATTAAAAAATAACTATGCCCTAAACCCACTAGAATATAAGGCGAATTTCAACGAATTTTTAAATGATGTTACGAGTTCTGCCGAGTTTCAAACTCCATGGTCGTAATTCGGAAAACATTGTGACTAAGAGTATAACTCATGCATAGAAATTTTTGTAAAGCCTTGTAGGATGTCACATCTGAAAAAACTTGGTTTGGGCTCAAACTAGACGCACTTTATTTTTTTATGATTTTGGTTGAGCTGCATATGTTTTGGTTCTTCATATTGAAGGAATAAGCTAGATTCAAAGAGCTTCAAGTACATTTTTTGTTAGCCATGGTGAACAATCTAAGTCATATAGAGGTTTCAATATTTCCACTAAGAAAGTTATAGTTAGTTGGGATGTTGATGCAAAAGAAACATAATCTTTCTTTGATTTTAACCCTAACAAATATGGTGTGAGTCACTAGCTTGAAATTGGTATTGTGATTCCATTGAAAAATGAAGGCTCTAGTTCTTCTTGTACTCCATCATAGTTATGAGTAGGTCAGCCTCTTGAGTGACATTTCTCTTGCATCCCTAGTATGTTAAGGAAGGATACTTGAGTCGATTTCAACTACATAGGTGTTTGCTTTGCCATAGGAGTCTCTGATCACACAATGACAGAGGCACAAGTGATAGTATTCCACTCTTCTGGATGTGTGTCAAGATGGACTTGTAAAAATCAGACCGAAATCATTCTATATTGTACTCTTCCTATTGTAACCAAGTGATGGTGGTTTAAATATTTTAGGATCCTTAAAGACATAATGCCATATAATGAATTGAAATAATGTTATTTTTACTTTTTGTATCTTTGGAAGAAAGAGTTCGATAAATGCAAGATATATAATGATATAAAGGAAATTGACATATGTTGAGCTTGTTTAGTTGTTACTTACATTGGAGTTATGCATATAGTTGCTCTTATCCACCTTCACCTCTTTGCATCATTGTTCCTATGCATGCAGCCTTGTAATGTGATGAATATCTCTGAATGTGAAGGGACAATTGTATACTATTAGAGAATGGTTTGCATGTATATTGTGGTTTATCAAACTTAAAAAATAAATAAATTATAAATACAACTAAAAATGGCCATTGAAGCCTTCAATCAATTAACAATACAATTCATTTTCTTTTGCAGTATGTACTTTATGGGGTTTTTTTAATTTTAAATGAGGTACATCTTTTTATTTATGTGTTCATATTTAGTGTCTGTAGAAACTTAGACTGTAAGGCAATCTCTAGAGAGAATACATATTTAAATATTTCTTATTCTCACTGTTTGTCGTGATTAATGTCAATTTCAATTGTTTCATTTTTGACTTTAAAGATTAGGTGTTTCTTTATGTTGTTAATGTATATGTGACTGAATTGCCAAACATACAAGCAACGATCCAAACTGGAAAGAACTTAAAAACAGAGGCGGGCGATGGCAGACGACTCTTGGCAGGGTTTCAGACGGCATGATGGATTTCAATACAGAGGCGGGCTTGATCGAAAATGGCCATTGAATAGGAAATGGAACCGTGACAACTACAAAGATGACCATTCAAGGTTTAGAAGACAATCGTGACCATGGAAGGGTCCGGAGTCCACGCAGCAAAGAAGGATTTCAGCCGGAGCAAGCTCGAAAAATGAAAGGGAATGGAGCAAAGCAAGATTCGATGGCTATGCCGCTCTTAACAACAGGCAACAGATCGACTTCAAGATGGTGCAGGCGAAGTTCTGGAGGCCAAAACCCTCGGTGGAAGCTGCAAAGGTTTTAGAGGTATGCCCGAACTCAGTTTACAATAGAGTTTTAAATATAGAGATTTCAAATGAGGAATGGAGTGAAAATATCAGATTTCTCAATGAACATCATCTCTTTCTGAAATGGGGGGGCACATGGCCGTCTTTCTCAAAGATCAGAGCGTGGTGTGTCTCCATCTGGGGTGAGGGAGTGGAGCTTAAAATGTTAGAAAATGGCTTCTTTTTAGTTATATGCCCCTCTATTCATGATAGGAACTGGATTTTGGACAACGGTCTATTCATTATGGATGGAAAAGGTTTTAATATCCTCAAATGGAAACCAAACTTTAATCCTAAGACAAAGAACACCAATAGGGTTCCAATATGGCTTAAACTTCCAGGCCTGCCCCAAGAATGCAAGGATATAGAAACCCTAAGGAGAATAGGTGAAAGCCTGGGGATTTTCAGAAAAGCAGAGGAATTTATTGATTCTGTGAACTACAGTATGATTTCGCAGATTTGCATAGATTGGAATCCGATTCATAATATTCTAGATACCCTAGAAATTAAAACAGGTTCGGGTATTTGGATTCAAAAGGTGGTTCTAGAAGATCTGATGGAGTCATGTCTAGACTGTAAATTCTTTGCTCACCCTAAAGGGGATTGCAAAATAGGGGATAAAGGGAAACTCAAAGAACAAAATTTTTTGGCGGAGGAAATAATAAGGCTGTTGGAATCTAATGATTGGGAACATCAATGGGAAGCCTTGGACTGGGATGTGCTTCATAATCTCAAACAGGGATGTGCAGCTGAGCATGACACAATACTTTCAGCAGAATTCAGGAATGGGCTTATAGATGATTTGTTTGACTCAAAATCCTCTACAATGGGATTGGAACCCTGCTCAATTGTATGCGGGATAGAATCCTTGGTTGGGGAGACCAATACTCAAGGAAATGATCCTCAAAGGCAGAGTTTGGTGAAACTTGTAGAGCAGAATACCTGGGTTTCTGAAACTGGTTATAGTGTTCCGGAAAAAATCACAGAGGAGAAACACACTCGAGATGCTGATCACCCAAAACATCTAGACGATTACATATCAAATGAAATCCAAGCTGATTACAAAGGTGATGAGGAAGAGACAATAGTCACAGAGATTCAGGCAGAAGACATGAACAGGGGACTCATAAGTGATGCACAATTGCGGCCACATATTCAAGACAGTAGGTCTTCCTTACAAACACTTCCTGATGGTCAAGCACTGGAAGAAATGGTTTTCAAGGACATTCAAATTTCTCCCATTCAAAATCTAGAGGCATCCTTTGAAGGAGTTAAAGATAGTGGAGGGGACTTGATTTCTTCAGACTCAGAGGGAGATATATCTGATAATCCGGAGGGGGAAGATGATTTAGGTTTACTTGCCCTAGGAGGGGATCTGGAAAAGAGATCACTGGAAATGACATCGTCTCAAAATGCTGAAGTGAAAGCAGGGGAAAAAAAGAAAAAGAGGACCTAAATCCAACAGAGTTAGACTGGAAATTGTAGGAAGTGCTGCTGGCCAGAGTAAACTTAGACTTAGATCGGGAAGGGACGTGGTCTCTTCCCAGAAGCAATGAGGTTCCTTTCGTGGAATGTCAGGGGTTGCAATGCAAGGTTAGACTGATTAAGAGATGCCTTGATCAGTTTCGCCCAAATCTTGTTTGTTTGCAGGAAATCAAAATTAAGTTAGAAGATTTCGATACCTTTTACAATAGATTCAAAAAATGGAAATTTGTCTTAGTTGAAGCTCAAGGAGCTTCGGGTGGTTTAGCTATTTTATGGAATGAGTCCTTAGTGGAAGTCAACATCATGAGTTAGGGAAATTGGTGGCAATGGGTGAGAATTTACTCTAAACAACTTCATATGTAGGTGTACATGATCAATGTTTATGGTCCAAACAACACTACTTTGAAAAAACAGCTATGGAAGGATATATCTGAGTGCCTTAAACAGGATACTGATAAACCTTTTCTTATAGGTGGCGACTTTAATGCTTTGATCAGACCTTCAGATAAAATAGGTGGCATTGGTTGGACGAGACAGAGTAATATAGACTTCAATTCCTTTATCACAGAGTCGGGCTTAATTGAGATCCCCTTTAAGACTGGGGAATACACATGAACCAATAGGAGAAGTGGTTTTTTAAACATAGCGGAAAGACTTGATAGGTTTTTCATAGCTGGCAATTGGTCAGCTAGCCCTTGGATGTGCATTGCTGATATTCTTCCCTTCATGGGATCAGATCGTTATCCCATAGGTATCCATATTCAAGATGAAAAAACCCCAGATGGGTGCCCTTTCAAATTTGAAGCAATGTGGCTTAGGGACAACAATATTAAATCTTTGATCGAGGCTTGGTGGAAACATATCCCCAAAAGGATTGGAAACAAAGCTTTCACTTTCTTCAAAAAACTTCAATTTGTTAAGGAACAATTAAAGAAATGGAATAGAGAGTCTTTCAAAAACATCTTCAATGAGAAATTGAGTTTAGAGGAAGAGTTAAAACAGCTCCATGAGCAAATAATTCTACAAGGCATGGATGAATCTTCTTTCTTGAAAGAGAAGGAGCTTAACAAGGTGTATTCTGAAACTTTAGCCAGAGAGGAAACCTTTTGGAGGCAGAAATCCCGTGAAAGTTGGTTGAAGGAAGGCGACATAAACACTAAATTTTTCCATACATCAGTTAAGGTGAGGAGAACCTATAATAAGATCTTTTCAATTAAAAATATGGAGGGAGAGCTGTTAACAAATCGGGAATCCATTAACATGGAGGCCATTAGTTACTTTTCGAGGTCTTTCAATGAAGTACTTGTAGGCTAGGATATGCAATCCATCATGGAGATCATCCCCACCTATGTGAAGGAACAACATAATAGGATGCTATTGAGTGCTGTGTCTTTGGAGGAGGTGAAATCTGCGGTATTTGGAATGGGATCGGATAAAGCCCCAGGACCGAATGGTTTCCCTGCCCCTCTTTTTTCAACTTTTTTGGGACATTTTGGCTAATGATTTATGGGAAGTTGTGGAGGAATCAAGAACAAGTGGCTTTGTCCTTAAGGATTTTAACAACACATTCATAGCGCTAATTCCGAAAAAGGAAAATATATCCACTTTCAATGATTTCAGGCCTATATCCCTATGTAATACGGTCTACAAAGTGATTTCAAAGGTGATAGCGAATAGATTGAAACGTATTTTGGAGGAGGTTATCTCCCCGAAACAGAGTGGGTTTGCTCTTGGAAGATCCATCTACGAAGGCATCATATTAGCACATAAGGCAATTCATTCCATTCGACTTTCAAAAAGGGAGAAAATGATGATAAAAGTGGACATAAAAAAAGCTTATGACGAGGTAAATAGGGATTTTCTTTTAAAAGTCCTAGCCAAATTTGGCTTTGATCCGGTTTGGATAGCTTGGATAGACAGCTGTATCAATACCCCACGCTTCTCTGTTCTTATCAATGGGAGCCCTTGTAAATGTATTGTAATTTCCAATTTAATGGACAAGTTATATGCAAGATGGTGTATTTTAATTTTGATATTATGCCTATAACACTAATATTGCTATCTTTCTTTTACTATAGGTAAGGAGGATGAACATGTATCGATTTCAATGTCCTCTCCTTTGATTGGAATGATGTATAAATAGTAGGATGGCCATGATCAAGTGGCACCTTGATCGGACATGTCCGACCAAGATGTCACTTGGTCGTGACCCTTACTAACATCAACCGATCCATAACTAATCGGTGCTATAAACATAACCGATAATGAATTGGTATCATTTAATGATAACAATGCTTATAACCATGCCCGATAATGAATCGGTATCATTGTTAATGGTATCAGTGCTTTATAAACATATCCGATAATGAATCGGTATCATTTGTTAATTGTTACAGATATAAAACATACCCGATAATGAATCGGTATCAAAGCATATAATAATGGATTAATATAACGTAAACAATAACAATAGCTGTTAGCATTATATGCTATCGGGTTAATACCCCGATAGCATATTAATGCCGATATGAATCGACATTAATATGCTATCGGGTTAATAGCCCGATAGCATTTAGGTTGATGCTTAACATAGTTAACCAGTTCGTCAATCTAATCTATCATTATCCAATATCAATATCATAATTATGACCAATGTTATAGTTTGATAAACATAAAGCATGAATGAGTAAACTAATAACAGAATAGAGGAGATTAATGAGTTAGGAGAGTCTTATCTTGCAGAAGCTACTAATGCATTAACACTCCCTCTTAGCTTTTGGAAGATAAAGTAACCTGCATCACATTTCTTTTTCAAAAATGTCAGTCTCCAAGAATATATATCATCTATACATATGATATGAAGTACCATCAGAACATAGGATACAAATATAAAACATTACTCTAAGTATGTGACATAGAGTATCACCCAACCATGTGATATAATAGATTCACCATTTTATTATGACAAGATATCACCTAAACACGTGATATCAGTATTGCCTAAACACGCAATACTGAGGATAAACATATGAGGATGGTTAAATTCTCATCTTATCCAGGTTGTGATATGTGCACAAACATTTCATTCAAATGTTTCATCACAACACCATCATGGCACATCCATGACATACCAAAGATCCAACATGATAACTGGTTTGAGAATCATAAGATCGTCACCTTATGATGTTTGCATACAAGTGTTCATAATCTGAGAGATCGTCACCTCTTAGATATGAACACAGAGGGTAAAACCCAGAATGTTTCAACATGACAAAAGAAGTTTACATTTTCAACATCTTATTTACAAAGCAGATTACCTTTCTATCATACCTAAACCCCTTCTGAAGTGATCAACCTTCACTCTGGAAAGTGGTTTGGTCAGAATATCTGCAGTCTGATCTCCCGTACTAACATATTCTAATTTGATCACATTTTTGTGTACCATGTCTCGTACATAATGGTATGGGATCTCAATATGTTTGGATCTATCATGGAACACTAGATTCACTGAAAGTTTTATGCAACTTTGATTGTCGCAATGGATGATAGTAGGTTTCATCGGATTACCAAACAATCCCACAAGCAACTTTTTAAGCCACACCGCTTCTCGGGCAGCCATGGAGGCTACAATGTATTCGGCCTCGGTGGAACTTTGCGCTACAAAAGACTTCTTTCTGCTGATCCAGGATATCATGGCTGATCCCAAACTGAAGCAGCACCCAGAGGTGCTTTTCCAATCAGTCACACTTCCAGCCCAATCTGAATCTGAGAATCCATGTAGATTAAGATCAATTTTCTTATACTTGAGACCAAGGTTTAAGGTGCCTTGTAAATATCTCATAATGTGTTTTACTGCTACCAGGTTTATCTCCTTTGGCTCACACATAAACTGACTCAAGGCATTTACTGCATAGCAGATATCTGGTCTTGTATTTACCAGATACATAAGAGACCCAATCATTTGCTTGTATAGAGTGGGGTTAGTAGAAGGTGATTCTGCTGCTGCTTCTTTAAGTTTATGAAGATTGGTTTCCATTGGAGCAGTCATAGGTCTGCAGTTGAGCATTCCAAATCTCTTCAGGATGTCTAATGTATACTTGCCTTGGTTTAGAACAATGTTGTCAGGATTCTGCCATACTTCCAACCCTAGGAAATAATGAAGGAATCCCAAGTCCTTCATATCAAATTCTTTGGATAGCTCTTTCTTGCATTGATCTATAAGGTGATCTTCTCCTGTGATTAATAAGTCATCAACATATAAAATCATTATTAGCATATCACCTTTATTCTGTTTGTAGTAGAGATTAGGATCTCCATCATTTTTAGAGAAGCCTAGTTTTGATAGATATGTGTCAATTCTTTCATACCAGGCCTTGGGAGCCTATTTGAGCCCATATAGAGCTTTCTTGAGTCTGCACACATGAGATTCTGCATGATGGATCTCAAACCCTTCAGGTTGCTCTAGGTATACTTCTTCAGATATCTCTCCATTAAGAAAAGCTGTCTTTACATCCATTTGATGTACCTTCCATCCCTTTGCTGTTGCAATAGCTAGTACATCCCTTACTGAGGTATATCTGGCTACAGGAGCAAATGTTTCTTCATAGTCTATTCCTTCCTTTTGAGAAAATCCTTTGGCTACAAATCTTGCCTTATATTTTTGAATGCTGCCATCTGCTGCATGTTTGATCTTGAAGAGCCATTTAGAAGAAACAATAGACTTCTTAGTTGGCCTAGGAACAATTTCCCATATATCGTTTTTCATTATGGATTGATACTCTTCAGACATAGCATCCTTCCATACTTGATGTTTAAGGGCATTTGTTACATTGTCAGGTTCGTTTTTAGATAGATCATTCATAAGAGCAACATAGCTAGTAAATTTATTAGTTCTTTTGCTTTCTCTAAAGGTTCTAGAAGGAGCACCAAACCTCTGAGCTTCTTCTACTGTTTTGGTGGCCCATAGTGGTCTTTTCTGGAGATTTCTAGGTGAGTTTTCATTTTCATTTTCAGTTTCATCTAGATTCTCCCTCTGAAACTCAGGGGCAGGATTTTCATTTAAGTTAGAGGTAGGTACATAGATTTCAGGGTCTATGAAGTTCTGAGCTCTTTTGAAAGCCAGGTCCTCTTCAAATATTACATCCCTACTTAGTTCAATATTTCTTTGACCAGGTACATAGATTCTGTAGGCTTTGGAGGTTTCACTATATCCTACAAGCAATCCTCTTTTTCCAGAAGGCTCTAGTTTTAGTCTCTTTTCTTTAGGTATATGGATATAGACAAGACATCCAAATATCCTAAGGTGGCTAATATCAGGTTTAATCTTAGTGAATACTTCCTCAGGAGTTTTGTCCTCAAGATGGGAGTGAGGGCACCTGTTCTGTATATATACAGCGGTGCTGGATGCTTCAGCCCAGAGATTTGTGTTAAGGTTTTGATCTAGGATCATGGCCTTGGCAGCTTCAACTATAGTCCTATTTTTCCTTTCCGCTACCCCATTTTGTTGGGGGTTATAAGGTATAGTAAGCTCCCTCTTAGTCCCATTATCTCTACAAAATTCTTTAAATGAATCTGATGTGTATTCTCCCCCATTGTCGGTTCTTAGGGTTTTAACTTTGTTTCCTGAGTGGTTTTCAGTTAGTGATTTAAATTCTTTAAACCTAGAGAGGATCTCTTTTGATTCTTTACTTTTCAGAAAGTAGATCCAAGTCTTCCTAGAGTAATCAACAAATATTACATAATACAAGAATTCCCCTAGAGAGGATACGGACATATATCCGCATACATCAGAATGAACTAATTCTAGAATTTTGCTAGTTTTCCTAGTACTATTTTGGAATGCACCTTTGGTATTCTTACCTAGGGCACATCCTTTGCATGCCCCTGAATGATCTTGCTTTAACTTGGGTAGACCTGTGACAAGGTTTCCCATTGAAGATAAAGCCCTAAAATTCAGATGGCCTAATCTTCTATGCCAAACTTCATTTACATTAGTGGCTTCATGGATTAGGGCTAGATTGGGTTCCATGCACAGTTCATACAAATAGCCCCATCTTTGTCCAATGGTCTTTGCCTTCTTGATGGAGGAGTTCCTTGGCCAAGCCAATACTCTGTTGTCCATGAATGTCACTCTGTATCCGTTATCTTCCAGTGCCGATATAGAGACTAGATTTCTTTTGATGCCGGGGACATATAGTACTCCTTCAAGCCGCAAGGTTATGCCTGTCTTCAATTTGATGGTGTAGGTTCCTACTCTTCTGACTGGATGTGTGGAGTCATCTCCGATGGTTACGTCCTCATCACTCTCCTCTGTCATGGATTCAAGTACTTCTCTAAATCCAGTGATGTGCCTGGATGAACCACTGTCAATCACCCATGAGTTGATTTTGTTAGAAGCTTGACTTGTGAGTGCTGAGTAGAATACGTATTTCCCGGAGTCATCTTCCCCTTTAGTCTTTCCTGCTTTGACAAATGTAGCATGTTTCTTGGTTCTTTCCAGGCATTTTGCAACGAAGTGTCCGAATTGATCACATCTGTAACATTGAATGTGAGATAAGTCCTTCTTTGAAGTATTCTTGCCTTGACGACTTTTTCTCTTTGTAAACTGCCTTTTCTTGTTTTGCTTGGTGGAGTTGGTGTTTAGAACTTGCAGGTCTTCATCTATATTCTTGTGTTTCATTCCCATCTTGTTCAATCTTGATTCTTCTTGGAGACAGTCATCCCTTAATCTTTCAAACTTGGGATATTTGGACCTTGCACTGGTGCCTTGGACGAATGTGCTCCATCCACTAGGCAACCCATCTAAAGCAATGAGTGTTAACTCTTTGCTTTGGATCTCGTAGTCCAGAGTTGCAAGTTCATCTTTTAGAACTGATATCCGCATAAAGTAGGCATTGATTGTCTCCCCTTTGTTCATGGTGATATGATTTATTTCTCGTTTTAATGCTAGAGTTCGACTTGCATTTGATATCTCAAATGTGCTTTCAAAAGCTTTGAACATTTTATAGGCTGTCTGATGTTTTCTTATGATGGGCATTATGTTGTTTCTCACCCCATCAACTATTATTTTTATTGCCTTTTCATTTCCCTCAATCCATGCTGTTTTGTCAGGTTCATTTTCGGGTTGAGCATTTTTAGTTTGAACAAACGAATCCACTTTGTTCTCCTTTAAGATCATTTGAATTCTGAATTTCCAGGCTGAAAAATCATCGCCACCTCCGAGTTTGTCTTCGAATCTGATAGCACTGGCCATTTGAAGAAATGTGATGTAGTATATAAACTTGTTCTTAAATTTGTTTCACGAAATTAAATAGCCTCAAGTTCGATCAACTTGGCTCTGATACCATGTAAATGTATTGTAATTTCCAATTTAATGGACAAGTTATATGCAGAATGGTGTATTTTAATTTTGATATTATGCCTATAACACTAATATTGCTATCTTTCTTTTACTGCAGGTAAGGAGGATGAACATGTATCGATTTCAATGTCCTCTCCTTCGATTGGAATGATGTATAAATAGTAGGATGGCCACGATCAAGTGGCACCTTGATCGGACATGTCTTTTAGACATGTCCGACCAAGATGTCACTTGGTCGTGACCCTTACTAACATCAACCGATCCATAACTAATCGGTGCTATAAACATAACCGATAATGAATCGGTATCATTTAATGATAACAATGCTTATAAACATGCCCGATAATGAATCAGTATCATTGTTAATGGTAACAGTGCTTTATAAACATATCCGATCATGAATCGGTATCATTTGTTAATTGTTATAGATATAAAACATACCCGATAATGAATCGGTATCAAAGCATATAATAATGGATTAATATAACGTAAACAATAACAATAGCTGTTAGCATTATATGCTATCAGGTTAATACCCCGATAGCATATTAATGCTGATATGAATCGACATTAATATGCTATCGGGTTAATAGCCCGATAGCATTTAGATTGACACTTAACATAGTTAAGTAGGTCGTCAATCTAATCTATCATTATCCAATATCAATATCATAATTATGACCAATGTTATAGTCTAATAAACATAAAGCATGAACAAGTAAACTAATAACAGAATAGAGGAGATTAATGAGTTAGGAGAGTCTTATCTTGCAGAAGCTACTAATGCATTAACAGCCCTTAGGGTTTCTTTCCTTAAAATAAGGGTTTAAGACAGGGGGATCCATTATCCCCTTTTCTGTTTATTATAATGGCGGAGGTTTTGGGGCGATTGATCTCTAAAGACTGTAGAGCAGGCCGTTGGAAGGGGGTGCAGATTGCAGAAGGGGTGGATTACTCACCTTCAATTTGTAGATGACACTTTTTTGGCTAGAGAGGCTTCGGCAAGGGAGGCTAGAGTCATAACACGAGTTATTGATAGATACGAACAAGTGTCAGGTCAAAGAGTGAACTGGCTCAAATCGGAGATCTTTTTCGTTAACACTGAACCCCTTAAACAGAGGGAGATTAGTAGGATACTTGGCATGAAGTTGGGAAACTTAGCAAGCAAATTCCTAGGCAACCCCCTATTTGGGGGAGCAATAAGTCAGCTATATGGAAAAATTTGGTGGAGAGTTGTTTCAGCAGACTTGAGGGCTGAAAAATTAAATGATTGACATTGGCTGGAAGAATTTTAATGCTTAAAACGGTAGTCTCGACCATTCCCATATTCTCAATGATGTGCCTTAAAATTCCAAGTAAAATCATTAATGTGATTAAACAAAAAATGAGGAAATTTTAATGGAATGGAGTTAATGAGCAAGATAAAATCCCTTTATTGGCCTAGGAAAAAGTTTGTAGATCGAAATTGAAGGGGGGTGTTGGACTTAGGAATTGGCAAACCATGAATGAGACTCTTGGAGCAAATCTTACCTGGAGCATTTATGCTAATATGAATCAGCTGTGGGTCAAGGTTATGAGGGCTAAAATTTGGATACTATGGAGAATCACATAATTTTCACAATCAGAAATCCTCCCAAGGGATCTGCAATTTGGAACTTCATAGTGAGTAGTAGAAAAGTTCTAACAGATCATCTAACATGGCATACTGGAAATGGAAATTCAGCTAAATTTTGCGATGACTCATGGGCTACTTATCCAGTAATAAAAAATATGGCTGATTTTTTAGATATAAAAACACAATTATGCAACATTTGGGGTGACAGGGTCAGAGATTATTTGGAGGTTAAACAAAGTCCGTTGGGAGAGGTCTGGTGCTGGAAAGACCTTTCAAACACGAGACTTTCAAAACAGCAACAACTGCTTTTGAAATAGATTTTAGGTCAGAGAAAGATTTATATCACGAAAGATCAGGATAGAGTGGTTTGGTGTGGATCCAAGGATGGTAACTATTCAATAAAATTAGGTTATCAGATTTTGGAAGGCTTGGTGGAAGATCGCCCAAAAGTGAATGATTTAATTTGGCACAAACATTGTCTACCCAAAGCAAGAGTGTTTGCATGGCTGGCTATCAAAGGGAGAATACTCACAAGTGAAAGAAGGAAGCGTTTGGGACTGGCAAGACCCACTAAGTGCATAATGTGTGGGGAAGTTGAAGAGGATCTTGATCACCTTTTATTACAATGCAAGTTAGCACAGAACTATTGGTTAATGGTTAAGGGAAAACTACATTGGCACGACCCTTTGCAGAATTCTCTGAAAGATGTATTTGAAAGCTGGCCAAGGCAAAATAAGTGATCAACCTTTTCAAGCATATGGAATATTTGTCCATCTCTTGTGATATGGGAAATATGGAAGGAAAGAAACCGTAGGATTTTTCAAGATAAGTTTGAGGATGTTAGGAGGCTGTTAAGTAGAATTGATCAAGCAATCGAAGAAACTCTAGGGGCAACAACTTCCCTGTTGGATTCCATGAGTGTCCCTTTTACTCTAGAGGACAAGAGAATGCACAAGTTATGGCCAAATATCAAAGTAAGACATGGGGCTTGGAATAATAAGAAGCAGAGTAACAAATGTGATTCACCCATAGAGTGGGTTCCACCCCAGAGGGGGTGGATCAAAGCAAATTTTGATGGTGCTACACAATTCAGAATGGGTCTATCTGGTGTGGGGGTGGTGTTTAGGGATCATGGTGGCAATTTGGTGAAATTTGGGGACTAGCGTATCAAGAAGGGAACTAATAATGAAGCTGAAGCATATGCAGCATTGCTGGCAATCCGGTGTGCTTGGAAAATGGGGGTTAGAAAATTACATTTGGAAGGGGATTCGTTGATCATAATCCAAGCTATTAAAAATGGAGAAATCAAGGCCTGGCATTTACAAATTTTTTTATCTTCGATCTTAGAGGATTTGATCTCCTTTGAAGATGTTGTGGTCAGCCATGTCAGGAGGGAGGGTAATAAGGTGGCAGATAAATTATCTAAATGGGCCTTGTCTTTTAATCAGGAGGAGGATTCAAGATTCGAAGTTTTTGATGGTGATCTGAATTTGGATGAATCTCTCTAAATAGTAATGACACAAAATTATGTTTATAAGCCGAGAGTGCAATTTCAATCATAAGTTTCAGATAGCAGATGACAATTATGGGGTTTCGGGGACACGTGAGAACCTTGTGCAATACAAGACTTATTTTTTATCTTTTATTTTTGCCTTATGTAATATTGGTAGAGGAAATGTTATCCCCTCTGCTTCACAAGTGGTTTGCTCTCATGATGGCAGTGGCGGCGGTGATGTGAGCCGAGGCTTGTGGGTTATTCTCAAACATGTTTCTTTTTAATGATGACATTTTTCTATGAGGGAAGGTGGTGATTTGATGTTCAAAGCAAAGCACATTTATTATCGGGAGTCTCAACGCTTATGTGATTGATAGCTCACATGAATGGGCCTTTTTAAGGAAGCCAAGATTGATGTTTTTTCTTCATATTTCCTGTTTGGCTTGGCCTCCGTTTTTATGTGCAGGTGCAGATTGGTGTACTGATGGAGGCTACGTTCACCTTCCAGATGCAGAAGCAACAGAAGGCTCTTTATGGGCCGGTAGAGAACCGTAGACTTAAACTCCTTCTCAAATGCCCATTAGAGGAGGTGGTGAATGTAGTGCAGAGGACTTTGGGTTTTTTTTCCAGCAAGCAACTCATAGATGGAAGTGTAATGTGGACATTGCAGCGATGCTTATGGCATGGGGTCTTGAATTGGGGGTAGCTGAAGATGACATTCGCTGGGTCATGAATTCCCTTTTCGAGCAGGATTTAATTATTGGAATGGACTCTATCTTGGAATGGGCGTACCCAGGATACAGGTTTGATTATGGTGAATGTTTCGAGAGTCAAATTGCAGTGGAGGAGCTTGGATTTGTCCCCTTTGTGCGATGGCCCAACATGGTAAATCAAAGACTCTACTTGAGTCACATTCGGACAGAATGGAATTCGTTGGTGGAGGCAATAAGGGAGCATCACCTTGCGTGGGGAAGCCGGAGGCCCTGGTTCCTGAGTTTCATTCCTAGGAGGCGGCATAGTGCTAGACATCGACCGGCTCGGGTTTGAGTTCTTTGCTGATGGTTTTTTGTTTATACATGGTAGTCTGCTCAACAGTCAGTTTGATGTCGGTTTTTGGGTCTTTTCAGTTGCTGCTTATGGCCCTTTAAGGGGTGTTTATGTAATCAGGGTTTATTTTGGACACAAGACCATGTTCTGAGTGTCTACTTATAGTGTGGGATGTGCCTGTTTTTGTTGTCTTTAGCTCTGAAAGTTTTTTAGGGGTTTGTAGTGTGCAGATATACTAAATGCTGTGAAACAATTATGCAAATTGGTAGGCTGTAGATAGTCAGTGGGTATATGGGCTATTCTGGGTGCTAATTAGGCCCATTTTTTGTAATGTTACTTCTTTCCTAAATACTTAATAAAAATCATTATTACCAACCAAAAAAAAAATGTATATGTGACTGAGCTCAACTAGGGACAAATAAATGTATACTCATCTGATAAAAAAAGTACAAACTACACTGCCAGCAGCCAGACAATGTCTTAGTTATTTAATTGAAGTGTTTTATTTGTGTGATAAATGCCCCAAGCTAGTCTTTAGATATTTAGAATCTATCTGTAAATTTTGCTGCTGCATTTATCATAACACGCTGATTTGCTCTCACTCACTGTAGAAGAGAGATTCAATTGTATCTTTGAAATTTTATCTTTCCCACTTAATTCACTTTATTTTTCTAATGTTGAAGTCTTGTATAGTTACAAATACGTGCAATTATATCATGTTTGAACAGTTCTTGTGGTCCAATTAGTCATTAATCTTTATACCCTGTTGGACATAACCATGTTGCAGTTTTGACAGACATGTTTTGGTATATGATTGTAGTTTAGCACAATCTGGGCAAACACATTTCAGAATGCCAGAGTAGCTGCTCGAGAGCTTGTATTTGCTGGCCTTTCTGATAAGAAAGAGTTGTATGCACTATATGATTGTTTGTATGAAGTGGATCAAATCAATGTATGGAATTTTTTTACCATTTTTATGTTGTACTCAATTTTTGTACCCATTCATTTATTTCAAGTATGTTGAGCTGGAAAAATATGTCTGTTATTTTCTGTTTCATAGCAATTGTGCTACACTGATTAATTATATGTTGCTTTTTTAAGGAGATTGATGCGGAAGCACTGAAAATTGTTAATATATGCTATGAACGCGCAAAAAAGGTAGATATTTATTCTGAACCCTTTATCCTATGACAGTTAACAATTTCTTGTAAAAGTTAAAAAAAATCCTGAAACCAATTTGTCTCTTGCATATATATAACAATCTAGAATTCTGATACAAGTTTAATCAAGGTACTACTTCATACAATGATTGTATGAATCTAATATTGGTTTGCATGGACCTGACTTCAACATTCTTTTGTTTCTATCAATATTGTATCTCTCATTGATGCCAAAAATGCTTTTTTAAGTTAGAACTAAGAAGAACGTGAGAAGTTTTACCCTTATTCTTCTATTGAGTTTAAGACTTTGTATCTCATGTCTACCTTTTAGGAAATGGTAGGCTTTCCAATTCTGTCTTATGACTTTGGGTTTATAATAGCCCCATCAAAATGAAGGCAAAAAAGATTTCTGGAAGGCATATTACCTACAAAACAAAAAATAATGAAGTTTGATGATAATATCAGTTTCAAGGGGCTACAGATCAAATTTCATAGTAACAGAGGAGGTATTACATATGTTAGTTCCTACTAGAAGTTATTAATATTTTCCAAGTTATTCCAAAACTGAAGGCTCTATTTTGTAATTTTTTTGTGCCCTCCATGCCCAAGCATATGGATGATCATCTGATGGTTAACTCTGCAGCCTCAAAAGGGGACTGGACCACCTACACTAGTCCTAATGGACATTTGGGAAAAATGTTGATCAATGTCATTGAAGATTTGGTATCAAATGTTTAATGTAATGTTGTGAACCTGGTATTTTACCTAATTAGTTTCATATTAGGTCGTATTCACACTTGTATACTTAGGCATACTTGGGTCATTTACTTTTTATGTCTCATGCCATAGGATTAAGACAATTGTCATGATCTTGGTTCATCATTGGATTTCATCTGTGTCTTTACAACAAAGGTTTCCTCATTTTATATTGTACTAGTTTCATTTATGTATCAAATGAATCCTTTGGTTTTCATAGCATTTCCATTGCTTCTGTTGTGTGGAAGGCTGTTTTGGTTGCAAGTGTTCTATGACTTATGTGGGTTTGGTCAACAACTCTTAGATGATATCAAAGCTATGGATTTGCAATTCCCTTCCCTTGTTTGGAGATTTTTCACCAAAGAAGTTTCATATGGTGAATGTTAGTGCAAAACAAACCTCACTATTGAGCTGAGAAGGCTCAAAAATCCTTTAACTTGATATAAAACTTGATGCTGTTTGGTGTTGGAATTTTTTTGGAGTTTTGTTTTTGGGGTTTACAAAATTTTGCAATCATAAAATCCATATGACAGTATGGATCCATACAATTCTGTATGATTGTACAAGTCTGATAGTCACAGCTGTCTACTGGTAGGTTATTTTGAGTATTCTGGGGCATATTCCTAACTACATCATCCCTGTGTTATTGCTGGTATGAACAACTAATATTCAATTTCCAAGTCTATACAAGTAGTGACATCATTAATTAGGTCAGTGAACAGCTAAAAGGGTTTAACCCTTGGTGACATCGATAATTGGGGGTGTAGGCGAGTGTGCTCAAGGGTGAAGCCTATAGTGTCATGGGGAGCCCAGCCCTTGGTCATTCCCAAGTTGGGAGGCTACATCTTGTGGACAGTGTAACCTAGATCTCCACCATTGCACTACCACTCAGCTCAACTGCCATCTCTAGCCCCTGTTGCCTAGCTCAAACTGGTGGTGTTGCCAGGGCTCTACCCACTAGTACCATTTTCTTATTTTAAGGCATGAAGGAGCTTTCTTTTTGGAAGGCATTGCTTTGGGCATATGGTATCTGATTTTTTAAAATTAAGAGATCTTTTCAGCCTCATGCATTTAAAATATAAATAAATTGTGGATGACATATATGGTTAGAAACAATATGTTGAACATCAACTATCCATTAAACCTATCTCAAACATTATTCATTTAAAATATAAATGTTCTTCATCATTGAAACATAGATGTTTACATTAAGAATATTCTTATGATTTACATAATACATAACAAGGACATAACCATGCTTGAAATGACTTGTCAAATATCTAAGCATAAAAGATATAGGGTATTTGACTTCCTTCACCCTCAAGACCAGTCGTGATTCTATTATTTTTCACTGACTTCATTAATCTAGGAGATGGTTGGGATTCAATATTAAAAGTTGTGATATTTTTTGAATGCAAAAATGTTGTTACATGGACTTATAAGGATCTCAAGGCAGTGCCCTTTAGGATTCCTTTATTACCAGGAGAGCTAATTGTCAAAAGACCATATCCTTTGAACCTTACATATGCTCAGAAGTTCTGGATTGACAATATTTTGAAGGCTGGAACATTTTTCAAGCTGATCATCAATGCATGGGTGCCACCTATTGCCCTAAGAAGACCATCAAGAACCACGTGGTATTGATTTTAGAAGCCTTGGTGCAGTTATGATTTAGATCAATTCCTTTTTAGTGTGTTTAGTTAGACCATCTGGTGAAGTCTGGACAACCAGTTGGCTGAGTTCTTGGGTTCAATCTCGTATTGGCTAGCCTTGATGCTCCCTCAAGGTAAGGTTAGCCTAGGACATTAGCTTAGAATCCGAATTGGGGCATGGGTTAATCTTCCTAGTAACCAAGCAAAAAAAAGAGATCAATTCTGTTTTTCATTTCCACTTTGGATTGTCAAGCAAGACATGTTGAAGAACACTTATGTTATAACTTATAACACATGGTGCCTCTATGTATGTATGGATATTGTTTGGATTATTTAATTTGCTGACCACAATGAAAGCACTGAAGAAGGATAAACAATGAAGAATCTAGAAAACAAGATCTCTATTATATGAAAAATATTTACAGGCTCAATGGGCCCCTCTAAAAATGGATGGAACCTAACTAATCTATGTTATCAACCAGCTATGTCTAGTGTATTGCAGGAACTTTCTACTTGACAATCTATTTGCCTTTTTTTGAACCTAGCTATGCCTTACCACAATTTTGCAGCAACTTTCCAATGACTTCAACAACCACATCGATAGCCTCTTCCAAAAGGAAGCAACATATTTTTTTGGTGATGCGAGAATGTTTCATCTTTTTGAAAGTGTAAGAACTAGTAGGTCTCTCTTGTGCCTCCAATTTGTAAATAAAACTCCAATAACTCTCAATATTTCAGCTTTTGTCCATGTGTTTGTTGTTTCTCTAACTATTTCTAGAAGGCCCTTGCCAATTTGCACATACGACCTTCCAAGATGTGGATTGGATCCTACATGGCTTCACCAACCTTGTGTGCCAACATAGAACACCCAATTGACACAAGTTGTTCTGCATGTTTCTATGAGGATTCATACTCTTTTGAAAAGACTAGGGGTTGGCTTCAACATATATGCCCATGTGGCATAGATATCTTGATTGTTGGTCTTGCATTGCATTAGATTTTGTTGGATACCAAACACAAACACACAAAACTGCAAAGTAAGACACTTAACACACACAACACAAACACAAAAGAAAGGAACTCTTTTTTTGGTGATGCAAGATTGCTCAACCTTAGTATGCTATTGTATTAGACATTTGGGGTGAAAAGTTTGTGAGCTTGGTGCTCAAAAATTGGCTTTGATGGAGGATTGTTTTAGTTAGCTCAGTTGGCTTTCTTTAGCTGTCAATCATTTTCTAGTTCCTTACTCTTCTAGCGGATGAGTTACTTTGTGTACTTGCTTTGCTGCATCTTCTTTCCAGTGCACTCATCAAGATTCATTTCGATTTTATTTTGTTGCTTTTTTGATATCCATTTCTTATAGTCAATGCTATCTTGCATTATATGTCATTTGTGGTGTTCTTTTGCCAAGGAAAATGATAAGAGATTAGACACATTGAATATTGATGAGATATCCAATCCTTTGGTATGCATTTTTGAGAGTTTGTTCAAAACTTTGTACATGTCAATTTTCTTAGGTTTTAGTTTGTTGTGTTGGGACCTTTTACCATCTTAATTAAATTCTTGAAGAGATTTGATTCAAGGATTTGCAATTGCAAATTTTTTCTTGCCTTGATTTGTTTGAGCTATGAATTGTTTCCTTAAACTATTCCTAGAATTTGAGTTTACTTAAACGGGCTATACAAACCTATTGTTCAAACCAAAGAAACGGGACTCGGACTCAACTCGGACTTGGCAAGGCCGACCCAGACTCGGACTCAGGACTCGGAGTCAGACTCGGCTTTAGATTCGGTTGGACTCGGGAAAGTGAAAAACTCAAGAAATATAGAGATTTTTAAAGATTTAAAACTTGTTTCATGCACCCTTTATTGAATACACCTTAAAGACACAATAACATCATCAAACTTGGCTCATTTGATTACATACACAAGTATACATCAATCACATAAGCATAAACGCAAATTGTAGCTGAAGGAAATAATAAACATACATATATAAATATTGTCAAATGTATACAATATTACAAAACTCATGGAATAAAAAATCCATGTCATCATATGATCATCATCAAATGTTCCATACAAATACCAAAGGCAAATACAACTACAAGCCTATGGCTCAGAGGAGCGTGGACCCTCCGGCACCGGCCCCCTACGAAGGTGTCTAAGGTAGGTCCTGGATGATTCGGCAGCCATAGCTGCTCCCCGTGACACCATGCCATGCTCACCAACATTAGGAACTTTTGTGTCACTATCTGCCTCTGAATCTCCTGTCTTTGCTCGTTCTCTCCGCTCCTCCTCTACCATGGCTACAACCTCAACCTCTATATCTACTTGGTCGATCCAATCAGTGTCATCATCACTAAAGATAGCCACAGGATCTGTCTCAGTGCCCCACTCTGCATCAGGATCAACCTCATCTAGAATGATAGGAGAGATGTCAACTAATGCATTCTTTCTCATTCTCAGGCAGAGGTTGTAGTGAACAAAGACGAGATCATTCATCTTCTCCATGGATAATCTATTGCGCTTCTTGGAGTGTACGTGCTCAAACATACTCCAATTGCGCTCACAATCAGATGCGCTGCATGGTTGGCTCAAGGTGCGAATGGCCAACTTTTGAAGATTTGGTGTCATTGGGCCAAAAAAGCTCCACCAATTATTTGAGTTTGAAATGAGAAAAATAAATAAAATCAGTCTCACTCATAAACTCATTTAACAATATATAATAAAACTAAAATCAAGCCTTACAATTTATTTTTACCTGGCATCATAGTTGTCCTATTTTCTTTGGCGGTAGGACGAGAGAAGGTCTCCCCTTGTGCATTTGAGAACAACTGTAGCTCTCGAATAAGCTCTGTTTGAGTAGAACCAACAGATGCCATCTTCTCCATGATTGAGTATAGCCCATTAAGGACCTCCACATCAACCTTGAAAGTAGGGCTAAAATGGAATGCCGGATTCAGATAATATGTTGCTGCATGGATGGGCCTATGAAGCTGATGATGCCATCTCCTATCAATGATCTCCCAAATGGGACCATACTTGCTCTCATCTCCTCCATAGACGGATTTGATGCCCTCCTTCGCCCTATCCATGCCCTCATATATGTAGCCCATTGCGGGCTTTTCTCCATCCGCAAATCGCAACAGAACCACCAAGGGCTTAACAAATTGCAAAATTGAAAATATTGTGTAATTTAGAAAAATGAGCAAATAAGAGAATATGATGAATTAGTTATAAAACAAAAAGTTAAATTGTAGATTTTATAAAAAAATTACCTTCACTATCTCATCACAAGGGATCCAAAAGTCTTGCTCATAAAAAATACAGTCTACCATATCTTTCCCTGCAGGGGTGGCAACATAGGATGAGGAAGACCACTCCTCACCAACAATTATACGTCTCAAGGTTGACTTTCAGCGAAGCATGGACTGCAATGTGATGAAGTTTGTGGCAAATCTTGTGATTCCTGGACGAGCTAACTCCTTCTGCTCTGTGTATTGTCTCATAAGAGCCAACACCCATGAATGATTATATACAAATATGCACACATTTCTCGCCCTTTCTACACATCTCTTGACCCATTAGAGTTTTCCAATATCCTCCAACATGAGGTCAATGCAATGGGCGGCACATGGAGTTCAAACTATAGATGGGTGCCTCTCCATCAATAGTCTACTTGCAACAACATAATTTGTTGCATTGTAATTAATGAAGCTACAAAATAGTAATTAATTTGCAAACAAAATTAGTTTCTAAGCAAAAGTTTACTTGCAGCAACATAATTTGCTGCATTGTCGGTCACCACCTGTATCACGATCTCCTCACCCACCTCATCAGTCACCTCCTCTATCTGCTCACATAGGTAGGTGGCATTCTTGCAATGGGCGGAGGCATCAATGGACTTGATGAAAATGGTGCCCCCTGAAATAAAAAAATAAAGCAAGATCAATGATCATTCAATAAATCAATAAATGAAAAATAAAAAATTAATGACTAAATGAAACTAAAATTAATCAAACGCCTACGGAAGAAACAAGAACATTAAGGAGAGTTCTATTTCTCCTATCCATCCAACCATCAGTCATGATGGTGCAACCTTTATTGCTCCATACTTGGCGTTGATCAGCCAATTCCTTCTTCACATAATTCACTAATTCAGTCAAAATGGGTCTCCTCAAATCAGACTCAGAAGGGGCTTTGAACCTCGCCTCGCATATGGTAAGGGCATCAACCATTTCCTGCCAATTAGGAGACCTGTCACAAATAATTTAAATGAGATAAGTATGTAGTAATGAACTATGTAGTATGTACTATGTACGACAAAAAATAAAACGAGTAATCAAAGTATAAAAATTAAAACAATCAAACATAAAACATTCACCTGTTTGTGAAGAATGGAACACTGCCGTAGACCCAAAACCTACCAACTGCCATTTTAGCGGCATCATGGACCTCCTTGTTCCAACCCATGCTCTCAAGCGACTGTTGGGACCTAGGAGTAGTGTGAGGCGCGAAGAAGGTATCCAACCTAGATTTACGAATTCTAGGTCCAATGCTAACACTCACCACTGGCAATGCTAGGAACATGAGAAGTGGCACTTGCAAAAGCAGAAGTGGAAGCACCAGTAGCAGAAAAGTGAGTGGGACGATATTGAGGTAAGGAAGAAGGCCCTCCAACACAACCTAAAGGTGTCCCTAAAGCTGCCCCTCTTCCAATGGCCGCGAGATCCTCCTTTTGCTTCTTTTTCTTTTCAATTTCTTCAACCATTACATAGCACTCACGTATGGCCTCAATGGTTGCTTCTGTGCATGGGTTGGCATCATGTCCACGCACACCAACAATATGGTATTTCAATCTATATATGTCTCCATGGAATATTTGTTTTGCAAAAAAAACATTTTGTCTGCCCCTTTTTTTTGCCCTGGAAAATCCTTATGAAATTTCCAAGCAGGGTCCTTTCTGATGGGGGTCTTAGAAGAACTAGAAGACATTGTATGATAGTTTTGTGAAACTTGAGGCAAATAAGAAACTGAAGGTTGCTGCAATAAAACATTACAAATACAAAAAGAAATTATTACATTCATTCTTTGTTGTGCATTCATTCTCATTGAACATTTTTTTCAAAAAAACTAAGGTAGGGTTTGTAAATAAAAAAAGAAGAAATTGTAGGGTTTGTGGAAGAAGTTATGAGATATGTTTGAGAAGGATGTCACGGGAAATAGCCGAAAAAAGACTAGGTCAGTGGAAGAAGTTGTGAGATATGTTTGAGAAGGACGTCTTTTTTCCACTGACTACCCCTCAAGATACTGCATCATTGACCCCCTTATCCATACCCTGTTAGCCTACAAGGGTCCAAAAATAGGCTAACCCCTCAAACCACTGTCCCTGACTAGGGTGGGGACATTACAGAACCCCCGACTAAATTATCTAAAACAAGATTCATCTTTACTAGAGTTGATTACCTAACAAAATGGGTAGAAGCAGAACCAACCAAAGATTGCACCGCATATACAACTACTAAATTCCTCTACAATAACATAATTACTCGGTCCGGGTGCCCTTTAAGCATCACAAGCAACCAAGGAAAGGATTTGTTAACAAAACTATTGAGGAGTCATTAAACAACTTTATGATCACACACAACCCAAGCACTTCCTATCATCCACAAGCCAATGGGGCAAGTGAACCATTGAACAATATCTTGGACACAACTTTAACCAAGATGTGTGATGCAAACAGGAGTGATTGGAACATTAAGATACCAACAGTGTTTTGGGCCTACTGGACCACATATAAAAGGGCTACCTCACACACACCCTTTGAACTAGTATATGGATTAGAAGCCACCCTATCCATCAATTTCATTGTTAACAACCTTCAAACAGCACTTACACTCTGACTTATTGAAGATGAATCTGTAAAAGATAGACTAGAGAAATTAGATAGATTAGAGGAGGATAGATAGCTCGCAGAAGGTCACCTATTGACAAAATGTAGAAGGTAGAAAGCCTGGTATGACCGCAACCTGAGAAGCAAACTATTCAAGCTCAGGGACACAATACTCTTATATGATAGCAAATTCAAAAAGAAAGGCAAACTTAAAGTATGGGATGATGTTGACTGGAAAACAGTATGCAGACACGTGTTCAAAGATATAAGATTGTAAACCAGAAACAGGGTTTTGAAGTGTATAGCTTAGAAGATAGGATAGTCTTTAGGGTTACTATATAAGGGATATGTCCCCTTTAGAAGATATGCATAGGAGATAGACCTATTCACCATAATAGAATACAGAGGATAGATAGAGAGAGAGCTAACATAGAGATAAGAAGAGATAAGGATAGATAAGGGATATAAGATATAAAGGAGTTATAAGGAATGTAGTTGACATATGTTGATATATGAATATAAATACATTTGTTGATATATGAATATAAATACATTTGATTTTGGGTCTAATCTATGTATGTGATGTTTCTTTCTGATTAAGGACTTAAGTGGGATCCACAATGTTCTGTTTGCTGCCGCAATAGGATTGAGTTCGTAGTAATAAAACTACAACCGTTGAAATCCTTTGGGAACAGAATTCTGGTCTATCTCCCTTATATTTATTGGTAATAGATAAATTCGTCAAAGTGCTACAGATTGTGCTAGATGCCAGGTATATAGCCAACATCAACAAGATTAAGACAATGTTGGAAATTGTGTGGCTATTGGATGAAGAGTTCGAGGAATGGAAAGTGAATGGATAGGAAAACAAATCTAGGAACAACAAAGTTAAATGAGCCAGATGCTGAGACTTGTAAGTCTCTTATTGTTTAAGGAAATACTTTTTAAGAATGAAAGGATATTTGCCATAAAGATATGCATTTATGTCACATGAGTGAATTCATCTCTTTTCGAGCCATTTTGAAGTGACATGTCATTTGGGAATTCTATTTATAGAAGATCTATCTATTTCAATGTACACTAATCTTCATTTGCAAATATGAACTTATCTTATGTTTGCTATGGAATGAGAGGGTTGAGGGAGAAACTTAAGCTCTATTCTCCAAAGTACAAACCATCATGGAGCTCTTCCCTAGCCTCCTACCTCTACTAGTTGCATGAGTATTTTGAAATAACTCTACAATTCAGCTCATCTCCTAGAGGAGTAGCCATAGTTAGGGCCTTGCTTTTCATCCTTGGGAGGCTTTGCAACATAATGTTACGAGTGAGATGTATCTCTCATTGTAACCCTAAAGGGGCATTGAATGTAACTTTTTTGGATTGGAATGCTTTACATAAGGCCCCTGCTTGCCATATATTTTTTCAACTTGGAGCTACATATGATAAAAATGGAAATTATTAAGGATATCACTTGAGTCTCTAAAGCTATCATGGTCAGAGGATTTAATGAATGTATCTTGTTGCTTTCTGTTCTTGCTATCGCCTTCAATGATTCTTTGATGCATTGTTGCCTTGACTTGCTATGCTTAGTCGAGATTGGGAATGTTAGACAATGCTGCACTTGGAGGAGTTGTTGAAGTGCAATTCTCTCTAGTAGTAGGTGGTGAATGATGAGTTGAGCTAAGGAAAATAAGGGAGAGGAGTTCCTAATTTCTTTTTCATTTTCCTTATCAAGTGACCCTTTTCCACAAGGTAGCTCACTCAATGTGGAGAAGCAGGGCCACATGAGTGTTCATATGAAAGTTAACTTTATCACAACTTCATATTGTATAGGAGGATGTCAAGTGCCAATCATCTGCTTGAGATGAGAATTGCCATCTCATGTGTTGTCTTGTTCAATCTTGATTCTCTATACTATTTTATACTTGTGGATTTCATAAGATCTAACGTGTCCTTGATTCCTTGCATCCTTGAAGTACAATTGCAATCAAGTTAAGGTCTAAAACAAGAAAAAAGCCCATCATGTTGTATTCTCCTCTAGTGAGCCTTTATTTTGCTAAAACTTCCACGAGTAATTCTTTTGTCTCCTATGCACATCTGCTAGTGTTTTGTACTTGGTGCTTCTTTCCCCTAGTAGCCTTTTGAATTTTTCATGAACCTCTGCCATGTGTTGCAATGAAATCTTTTGCCTCTACATTGATGCACCTTCCTTGTTCTTTCAATAAGATTGCGATACCTTTTTTCATGTTCATGCACAATGTAGAAGATTTGTTCATTGAGCTGTATGCAAACTCCGCTTGCATGGAGTCCTTGTGCAAGCTTATCTCCCACCACACATTTTAGCAAGTTGGCAAGGATTGAATTGACAACCTCCAATTTACCATCTATTTGTGGATGGTATGTAGAACTACAATGAAGTCTTGCACCCAACTTCTTCCAATGTGTCAGCTAGAAAAGACTAAATGACTTAGTGTCTTTGTTGGAAATGGTGCTTGTGACAACCCATGTAACCACATTAACTCATTGAAGAGAAAACTTGCCACTTTTGATGTAGCATTTGTTTCCTTGGAAGGAATGAAATGTGCCATCTTTGAGAATTTGTCAGCAACAAAAACTTATTGATTACCTGTTTGCATTTGTGGTAATCCAAGGACAAAATACATTGGCAATTCCTTCCATGTTCTTTGGGCATTGGCAATGGTGTACAATGTGATGTTTAATGCATGCACTAAATTACTTGACATGTTTTGAATCTCAACAAATTTTTGCTCATCTTTGTACAAGTCAAGCCATTACTACCTCTTTATCAACATCATCTATATCTTATAACCTGTGAAGTGCCCCCCCAATCAATTATTGTGTAACTCTTTTAGCTCTTTATTGAACTTCATGGATACACAACTATTTTCTTTTGAACAAGCACCACTCTTGTGCAAAGTAGCTCACAAATGGGCCTTTCTCACCAAATCATGTCTATAAGCATGCCTTCAAATCAAATTCACGATTAGGATTTCTCACATACAAATCTTTCATTCTCCATGTATCCACTAATTCAACAATCATTATAGACAACAAAACATGCCTTCTACATAATGCACTTTTAACACCTTTCAAGTACCTAACTCATGTCTTTTGTTTAATTTCATTTGGTTGTTGATATACCACAATGTTTGATGATTAATATTCAAGTTTTAAATTGACCCTTCTGCATATTGTGAGTTAGTGGTGCACACACACCATTGAAGCTATTGATGAACTTATAGAAGTTCACAAACCGATGGAGACTCATGACTTTTGTGGCACTTTGTACTATTGGCCATTCAACTATTGCTCTCTTTCTTTAGGTTCATCCTCAATCCATCTTGAGATATAGAGAATCCCAAATACATGAGTTCTCTCCACATGGATTTACATTTCTTTAGGTTAGTACAAAACTTCTTCAACAATGTGAAAGCCTACTGCAAGTGTGCAAGATGTTCTTTCCTCATCTTGTTGAATGCCAAAATGCCATTTAATTACATGACCACAAACATGGTGAGAAAGGGCTTTAGGACATTCTTCATTGAATCATTAGCCCCATGAATGAGCTTGAATCATTCATCAGTCCAAATTGTATCACCAACCAATCATATAAGCCACCTTTTGCCTATAATGTAGTCTTCCAATTATCTCCTTCATCGTATTTGGTGATAACAGCTTGAGGTCAATCTTCAAAACTATTAGGCTCCACTTAGGCAATCCAATAGTTAATACATCCATGATAATTGAAACCAACATTTGACGATGATCTTGTTTATTGCTTAGTAGTTTGTACACATTCTCTATTCATGTCCCTTCTTTGGTGAAAGAATTGTAGGCATCATGCAAGGGTTCATACTCTCCTTTATCAAGCCTCTTTCTAGACTCTTGTACTTGCCTATTGAGTTCTACCATCACGTTTGATTATTCAGTGGGTTGCTTTATTTGGCAAGCTAAACCTTGGAATTAGATCAATGCAATGTCAGATGCTTTGCATTGGCAACAATTCCTTTGGCATCTTATTGGTGATGATGCTTTCATACTTCTTGAGGAGCATTGCAATCTCTAGTTCCCTTGACCTTTGTGACACCTTCTCATCATGTCAGCTTGAGCACTGTCATGTAGCACTCCTTAGTGGTCCTTGCCTCTTTTAGAAAGTCTTCATTGCTTAGCAACATTATGTAACTTGTCGTTACTCCTTTCGTCTATATTGGCAATAACTAATACTTCTTATCATCATGATTATGAAGGTGTTCATCTACTCATGGTATTTTAGCATTCAACAAGATGAGGAAAGAGAAAAACCTTGCACACTTGCTGCAGCTTTTCACATAGTTGAATGAGTTGCACATATCCATCAAGATCACATCGCACCGTACTTTGTCCATGTAGCCTTCAAATATTGAATGCGACCTTGCATTGTTCTATCACAATGAGTTGTTCCTTTTGTAACCAAGAGACCTTGTATGGCATTGGGTATGAGACAATTTTTAACACCATTTTCTGAACCATCTCATTTGATACCGAGTTGCTTATGTTACTTCCATCAATTATTAGCTTGGAACACTTACCATTTGACTTGCACTTGGTGCAAAAGACGATCTTCTTCAACCATGGCTCATTTTATATTTGGCCAACTTAAGCAACATTTTTCTATTCATTGAGTTTTCTCCTTGCTCTAAAGATGCAATTTCTATTTTACTCTCTTCTTTGGCCTTGTGACATACACTCTCTTTTTCAAACGACATTTCCCCTCACTCTTCTTTAGAACACTTAATGCCTAATGATTTACTTGTCCACATTTGAAGTGGGTCCTTTTGAAGTTGCCACATTTACAACATCCTCTTCCTTTGCGGCTTGGAGTTTTCTTTCCTTTGGAGGTTTGCATAGAGCTTATTTCTACCTCCTCCTTTTGCTTATATATTTCTATTCCTATGCTTTGTTTACTTTTCCCACCGCTTACCTTATCTCTTGTTTTGTCTATAGGCCAACTTCTCCCTCACTTTGAGTGTGAGTTTATAGGCTTCCTTGAGAGAGTGCATTGTTAGCAAGTATCTCATCTTGAATTGAGATGCACAACCCATTGGCATACTTGGTGACTTTTTGTGCCATCTTCTACATGACCAACCTAGACATTGAGCCTATGAAATTCTTCTACATACATACTTTTTCATAGGTATCCCCTAGTGCAAATGTGGAGCTACATGAACAAGTCCATCGTGTAGTTTTGTGGCATAAGCTTTATTAAAGTAATTATGTAATGTTTTTATAATGGTCTTTCGGTTAGTTTAGGGTGTTGCAAGGTGTGCACCCTTGGTCTTCTTGTGTTGTGCAGCGCAGTGCTTAGGTTTGCGAGATAGCTTAATTGCCTCTTGCGCATTCATTAAATCTCACGGTTGTATCGGGCATTAATGGGTCAATCTTTTGGTGCAATGGCAACTGTGTTTCTAACAAAGGGTATCAGGCATAGATCACGGGCTCAAACCCCTCTAACATAGGGTATTTCCTTTTTGTAGTTTGTTCTTATTTAGAATGTTTCTCTTCCATCTTTCTTTTCTATTTTAGAAACTTCGTTTTTAATCTCTATATAAGGATCTTTCATCTCTTGTGTTGATATATAAAATCAATCATTTATTATTTCATGGTATCATAGTGGGTTAAGTCTTTTTGATGATTTAAAAAAAAATTGTGCGTATTTACTTGAAATTTATTTCTAGAAGTTTTTTTTATGAAAAATTGTGTTGTTTCTTGAATTTTATTTTACAAGGATTTATTTGATCGATTTTTTTAAAAATAAAATCATGAGTTATTTCCGTGAGGGCAAATTCAAGTCTTTTTTTGTCTGAAAAATGAGGGTTTTCTATGCGAATCGTTTCGGATTTTTGAAGGCAAATAATTGGTTTGTTTTTTGGCTCTTTTTCTTGCGATTGGCCGTGAAGGGTTTGCGTGTGATTTTTAGACGAGTCATGAAGGGTTTGCACGCATTTTTTTCCGTTTTGTTTTCTCCCTGCTGCTTCTATTCTTCCACGATGCCTCTGGTTTTCATCCTATGTCGCCTCTTCTCATGTGTCGCCTCTTTTGTCTTTTGGGTGTGAAGGGTTTTATTTCCCGTGACGTCCTTCTCGAACATATCTCACAACTACTTCCACTGACCTAGTCTTTTTTCGGTTGTGTTTGTGTGCAACCTAGTGTTTTGCCATCATGTGAGGGTTCTTTTGGAGTTGCGATGTAGATTTACTTCATTTTGCATTGGCTTTACAGTGATTTTTTTCTATTATTTATTGCGCATGATGTCTGCCATTATTTTGCTGCGCAAGTAGGGTGGAGACGAGTTTATTTTTTGTGGGTGTTAATGTTTTCTTCTGCTATGGGTTTGTGCTTTTTCCCAGGCTGTGATTAAAGCTTTCTCAGATTGTGGGTTTTGTAATTCTAAGTTTTCCAGCATGATCAACGACCTAGGGTTTTTTGTGATCTAGGTTGGTGTCCTTTTGCACGATTTTTCGACAAATCTTGGGTGTTTTGTGTGTTTTTTGTGAGGCCGCATGAAGATTTTAGAGGGTTTTCTTTGCTGCGATGGGTTGTTTTGTTTGTCATGGCTGCGATGTGTTTTTAATTTTACTGTGTGATGAAGGGCTCTGGCTACAGTGTAAGGATTTATGTGTTTCTAGTGTTTTTACACAATTTTTTGAGAGATCGTGGGTTCTTTTTTTGTTGGAGGGTTTTTTTATTTTTTTCCACAAAAAATCATGAAGGGTTTTGCATGATTTTCTCTTTAAAATGGTGGTTTTTCTATTTGTTTTTTGCATGATTTTTTCCACAAAATCGTGGGTGTTGCTTCTTTTTGTCAATTTTTGGCAAAATTTTGTTCTTTCAGAATTATAAAGTTTTCTGAGAAGCTGATCTCAGTTTCTGTGTCTCTAGATAGCGAAAGGGATAGCTTTATTACCCAACATCATGTTGGAAGGATTGTGGTAAACAGATGGTGGTTAACATTGTCATATGACGAAGTTCTACAGAAAGTGGTTGGCTGATCCAAAGTCCAACCAGGGAGGGTCTCCACAACAGGCTCATGTCGTAGAGCATTCTGAAGAGGAGTCAGCCTACTATGCATTGTGGCCAAATGACCTACAGATTATGTCAAGTCTTTTGTAGGGTAGGTAGTAGAATGACCATTAAGGGTGGGTATTAAAGTAATTATGTAATTGTTTCTATAATGGTCATTCGGTTAGTTGGTTTAGGATATTTCCTTTTCATAGTTTGTTCTTATTTAGAATGTTTCTTCACTGTTTTTCATCTCTATTTTACACACTTTGTAATCTCTATATAAGGAGCTTTTGTCTCTTATGTTAGTATATCGAATCAATCATTTATTATTTCAAGCTTTCCCTTGAGCTTCTTGACCATGTGGTCCTAGCTAGAGATCTTCCTCACTTGTCTCTTGATGTGTTCACTTTACACAAAATCCCACCACGATATGGCATATCCGTTCAACTTTGTGCTCGTGTACTTAACTACTTAGAGGTCCTTGATGTTTCAAACTCAAAATACTTATCCAACTCTATTATCTAGTCATTCAAATCCTTTGGATTCAAGCTCCCTAAGTATGTGGGTAGGTCAAACCTGCATTTGTTTTTTACTCATTTGTTTCTTACGATTGTATCTTGTACAATGAATGCCTCATCAAAGTCATTTCTCATGGCTTGTGCAAAATTATATTCTCTCTCATCCCAATTGATGTCCTTCGTCACAATTATTCTTCTTCTTTGCATGGTATCTATGACGTTGAGGCTTACTTGAAGGGCTCTCATCAAATCACCAATGTTTTCCAAGTGTGGTTCTCTACTTTATGTTTTCACTAGAAAAGGTGCTCTGTTTTCATGAACCAAAAAGGATCAAAATACTTTTGACGGGTGCAGTTAGACTGATCAGACTGATCAGCGCAATAACCAAAATGAAATGATGAACTCGACATCCCGGACCAAATTGAAATGATGACTCAACATGGCGGTGGATACAACAGCTTCTTCTCTGAATTGCACAATTGCTAAGTCGACAAAAGTCTGGATGAGCTGTAAGTTCTTTATGGGTCGTACAAGTACAATATGAAGCTTGGAAGCATTAATATGCCTACATATAAATTTGTGGATATTGCTTCCAACTTGCTGAATGAAAATTCATACCCGCTTTTGCTTCTCAATCTAGATGTATAGAATTCTGCCGTCTGACATTTTTAGCATCTGATTTTGCCTAGACTTTCTTTTTTAATTTTGTATATCATGGGCATTTACATCCTTACCAGCCTTTGTGACAATTTGTTTTAAAACATAAATATAAATAAAAAATCCGAGGAGCTCTTGTAATTGGCAAGCAATAAGATGTTAGTGATAATAGCTTGTTGACTCATTCACCCGCACTTGTAGCTAAATAAATTACTTTTTGCATGATTACTTGAAACTTTCCTTCCAGGGGATTACATTTCTCCTTCGTCTCATTAAACTTCTAAATGGCATCCACCACATCAGACTTGGACAGAAGTGGGAGATTATTTTTTCCTTGGAAAATTAAAGCTTCAAACTAATAGGTAATGTGGATTGCAGATTTTACTTCGGAACCGTAGACTTGTGGATGTTATGATGGATGAACTAATTACTAAGGAAACCCTCAAAAAGGAGAACATTGTCCAATTAGCAGACAAATATGGTCATTTTGATCCTGTACCGCCACAGCCTCTTGATGTCAGAAATTCTAGACTAGCAGAATTTCGAGAAAAGATGAAAAGGGGAAAGCATATTTTAAATCCACGATAAAGGTGCTCAGTTTTATTTTAAAGTTCTTTATGTAATTTTATTTAACTTAATATATTTTTTTGTACTGTATTTGATCTCAAATTTCTGAATAATTGATGATTTCTTCAATGCGCTAAATGCATTCTGAAATAATATATTTCAATCTCACTTGGGAACAGATAAGAGGATGACCAAGATGTTGGAAACTTGTTAACATCAAGTTCAATGCCAACTTAATCTATATGGGAGTTTTTGACTCTAATTTCTTTCTCTCGCGGGAAATTTATCAACATATAATCTTGTGATTATTTGGGTTCACAATTCATTATTAGACATGCTTAATTCAGAATCTTGATCTTATTCTTAATGCTACAGTCTTGGTCTCATGCATTTGCCACCTTTTCATGGCATACAGTATAGGAATAGAAAATAAAAAATAAAAAGATGTGTTATATTTATATCTTAGTACGACATTGGCCAGTGGCTATATAAGATACATAAACATTGTGTTACACATGGGCATGACTACTGCTCTTATTTGAATTGAATGGGTGGGTTTGTACGTGATGTTCGGGCTTGTTGCTGGCCGACAATTTTGATATGGCCTCTGCCTTTTTATGTTCATCTTTCGACATTAATAAAGGGAGTGCTATCACATTTCTTGCTACATTGTATTCTCCATGTATCGAGAGAAGTGTGTACGATACATAATGATGATGAGAGTATGACATGTTTCTACAGGTGTTCCTTTGGACACTTCTATTTGTGATTTTATCTATGTTTCCATCGGAAGAGCTTAGACAGTTGGCGTGTTGTGGCTGTTTAGGTCGTGAGAGGCCCCACATAAAGCATTGTGCTTGCTGTTTACTTCCAGCCATATCTTTTGAGGTTTTTAGCAGTTATTCTATTATATTTTCTTTACTGTTAAGAATGATGATAGATTATCATTTATCAACTTTAACATTGCTATAATGATTTATGGTTGATTCTATTTTGACGTTATTGCCAAAACAAAGATGCAATCATGCATGTGGCTGATAGATTATCAACTTTAACATTGCTATAATGATTTATGGCTGATTCTATTTTGTTGTCGTTGCCAAAACAAAGATGCACGCATGAATATTTGGTGCAGTCATATAATTAGCGTTATCATATTTGAATTTATTTAATTAGTTATCATCTCAACTATGAATTTATAGTAACCGATAAAATAGATTCCTGATCATATGGTAGTCATTGTGGGATTGAGATTTTGATTAAATGAAAGCAATTTGGAGCCAGTTTGGAGTGAATAGCAAGATGTTGGAATTTGTGATTAATTGCATATTCTAAACAATTACTGAAACAAATCACTGTTCACATTTTTAGATGAAAAGAACATGGAATTATATAGGGGTTCATCTATATATGCCAACTAATAATATCAGCATACCTCAAGAGCAGGGTACTTTAGGACTAGTAAACACACAAGACCTCGAAATAGATTAAAAAAATAAATAAAAGAAACTCCCAACTGGGAAAGATGGTAGCTGGTAATGTTAAATTTTTTGCCAAAATCTTTTCTAAAACATGAGCGACCCACCCAATTGACAACACATTTAGTAATTGTTTATTGGAATATCACTATGAACATGGTCATTTCCCTCTAAATTTGAGAGGGAAACTCTCTTGAATTTTGGTGTTCCTTTTACATGAAACCATAGAAGCGGGGGCGTTTAGTAAGTGTATTGGAATATCACCATGAACATGGTGATTTCCCTCTAAATTTGAGAGGGAAGCTCCATTGAGTTTTGGTGTTCCTTTAATTGAAACCATAGAAGTGGGGCCTTCTTGTGGTTCTAGTGGTTTTATATGGTTGTGAGGTATGGGGCAACAACACTAAAGAAAGTAAATGGAGGCAGATAGAGAGATTACAAAAACATTTGATCACAAATAGCCTCAAGATTAAATCATTTGTTCCATACGAGATTGTTCTAGCAGAAGCGGAGGCTTTTCCTATTGAGGCAACATCTATGGCTCGACTACAAAGCTATCTAAAAAGAGTAGAAAACATGGAGACACATCGTTGGCCAAAAATAGTAGTGGAAGAGAAGCTAGAAAGAAGAAAGAAAACATGGATGAAGCAAAACATTAAATGGTTGAATAAATGGAGTATTAGCATAAGTGACTGCCCAAATAACAAAAAGGAAATAAAAAAGTATGTGCAAGGAAAGCTTAGAGAAAACATGTGGACAGGCCAACTTATGAGGAAAACGGAATATTATATCAGACATTTCAATCCCACACATGACCATACACAAAAGAATTACATAGGAATGGATATAAAATGGAGAGCAAAAATTAATTGTTCAAATCCGAACCAGTTCACATCAACTTAGGTGTGAAACTGGAAGATGGATGATACCTAAATAGGAGTGTCCGGATAGAAAGTGTAGATATTGCACCCAAGGGGTTGTGGAGATAGAATGGCACTATATCATGGAATGCCCAACTTACAATGTTATCTTGATCCACTACATTGACACACTAAATGTAAACACCTTTAGTAGTTTATTTGAAGAAGAAAAGATAACAAGAGTCACGGATTTCTTGATCAAGTTACACAGTTTAAGATCCAAGATGCAAAAGGAAAAGGAAAAGGAGGTTTAGCAGATTGCTCTTGGGTCTTTGCATACTCTTCTTTGTTGGTTACCGTGGGTCCCATGAGCTCTTTGGCCTCGCGGACATTATTAAAAGCATTCATTCATTTATTTAAGCAACGAGAGAATAAAAGAAAAGAGGGGAATACAAGAGAGAAATCTTAGGTAAACCGTAATGTACAGAATACCTTGATAATTTAGAGGAAAACATAGCAGATCAGGAGCCCTTTTTAAAGACATTGAGATGGTTGTGTGATTTTTATGATGCATCAAGTGAATTCCATAGGAACACAAAATTTTCACTAGTATGGCCACATGTAGGTAAGATTAAGACTTGTCATTCAAACCTTTGTATCATGAAGCATAAAAGAAAAGTTATGACATGCTTGAAAATAGTTCACTAGATATGACATATTCTATTCAACAACCATGAAATTAGATACTGTAAAAAAATATCACACCCATTTATGAGACAATATTGCGTTACGTCATGTCAATATTTGTATCCACTCTATTTGTATTCCATTGGCAATGAGTAATAAGAAAATTACAAAGTTGCATAATCAAGGTGAATAATCTATTGGTATTTGCACAAAAAATATGACTTGCAACCTTTGGGAAAACTCCCGACTTCTATAATTTTACCCTAATTACCTCACTTTGTTTATCACATTTGGCATAAATTGTTGCATGCCAGTCTTTTCTTTATTCAATAAACTTTTGAGCTATAAATTTACAGTTACAACATGTTTTGGTCTACAATAAAAATATATTGTCACACTTAAATAGTTAATCTTAATAAGAACTGAATAAATTTCATTATATGTAAAGATAAATACATCGTAGGCCTAGACCCTTTTTGTTGATATTAATTAGGGAAGGGCAGATTCATATTGCCTTGGGCAACATTGGAATCCGCCCAAATAAGGTCTGGGCCCTCTTCCCTCCACCGTGGCCCTATTCCCCACACTATATCAAATAAACTCTCAGTGCACTATCCAATAGGGCCAACCCTACTAACAAGGCAGATAAAAGGAAATAATTAAAAGTTCAATTATTGAAAAGCTGACCTAGTTAAGGAGTTTGCTCCATATAAATAAAAGATCAAGATTCATTTGTTAGACAATCAAGTCAATTAAGCTCCTTCATCTTATGTGAAAATCTTCATATTTGCCTAAGTGCGAACTTCAGTCATCTGCAACTACAACAACCTTCATCTATCATTAGGAGGTGTGAAATCCATCTTGAGGTGTTGGCAAATTCAGTGAATGCACAATGAATTGATTGGAGATCTGCTATTCATACACACACAGCAAGGACTACCATTTATTTATACCAAGCAAACTGCTTAAAGGACTGCCATCTAGGTCATACACAACGAATTCTTTGGAGGCCTACAATCTAGGGTAATGGAGCAGCAACATCTATCCTTCATATGACAGCAAGTGATTGTTGAAGGCAGTCACCTCATACCTCTTGTGACAGCAACATCTGAACCTACAAATACATGAGATAAGTGTTGTAATGATTACATAACTATAATCCATAATCAGATCTAAGGATCTTTTCTGGCTGGGTTTTTCCTCCTAGGAGGTTTTCCTAGGGTAACTGTGTCTTGCTATTAATTTGTTTATTTCTATGTTGTCATTTTCTTTCAGTTAAACAAACTAAATCTAAATTTCTAAGTTATGTCAATCTGAAAGTGTTAAAATTAACATGGTATTAGAGCTATAGGCTAGATCAACTTTCAGATTTCAAAATTCAGTACTCCTTTATTTCCAGATTGTTCTCTCATTTTCAAGTTAGGTCAATGGGGCTGAAAGTTGAAGATAGGCTTGATGGGAATCTAAACTTTACTGCTTGGAAAGTTTGAATCAAGTTGGCTCTAGAGGAAGAAGATCTTCTCCAATTAATAGAAGCAAAAGAGCTAACTAAACCTACGGATGCAGTCGAGCTAGAACAATTCAAAAAGGATGTTGTCAAGGCCAGGAAGATTCTCATTGATTTAGTCAAAGATCACCTAGTCACCTCTATTGCCTCATTTACCACTGCAAGGGAAATGTTCAGCCATTTACAAGGTACATATGAAATTAACAATCTCAGTAGGGCAATCACTTTAAGACAACAACTACTTAATATCAAAATGGCAAAAGAAGATTCTATTATTTCCTACTTTATGAGAATTTCAGAACTAAAGAATCAGCTAGGTTTAATTGGCTATAACATGGAAGATAAAGACCTTGTTATGACTGCCCTAAATGGTCTACCTCACTCATGGGAGTCATTTATCCAAACCATAAGTGGTAGGACTGAGTTACCCACCTTTGATCGCCTTAAAAATGACTGTATCCAAGAAGAGTCTCGCCTCATCACAAGAGGTCAAACCAAAAGTTCCCATATAGATGATCATCACATGCTTGCAACACAATGCAAGAAAGGGGGAAATTGGAAGAAACCTTATCCTAAAAGAAATAAGGAATTCAGACCATTTAGTTCTCAACACCCTTGGAAGAAACCAAGAGATACCTTGCGTGTCCGTTGCTTTAGATGTGACAAATTTGGTCACTATGCTAAAGAATGTCAGCATAACTCTAACCAAAGTGAAACCAACCTAAATAAAGTATCAGAGCAAAATGATGATTTTTTATTCATCTCCGCTTTGTCTAGCAGTGTTCCTTCAGATAGCAATACTTGGTTGATTGACAGTGGTGCCTCTAGACACATCACAGGCTACTGTGATCACCTTTCAAACTTAGTAGAAAAGGATACCAACCTTCATGTAGTAATTGGTGATGACACTCGTTATTCGGTAAGAGGTTCTGACTCTACCTCTCTAAATTTAGTTTCTCATATTTCCTTGCACCTCAGTGATATCTTATTTGTTCCTGGAATTAAAAGAAACCTAATTTCCATTTCTGCTCTAAAAGATAAAGGTTATCAAATTGCATTTTCTGATGGAAAAGTTCTTGCATGGCCTAAGAAATCTAGTTTTAAATCTGCTCGTATAATTTGTCATAGATATGATAGTCTTTATAAACTCTCTACTAACCCTATCCAAGCACTCATTAATGAGGTTCTTGAATCCTGCGAGTTATGGCATAGAAGGCTTGGACATTTGCATTATCAAGCTCTTCCATCCCTTGAAAAGTTAGTCAAAGGTATGCCTAAACTCAGTCAAATCCATGATAACACTTGTAAAGGTTGTGCTATAGGTAAAAATGTTAAAAGTCCATTTCATAAAAGTGAAAATAGAGCTAAAGACAAACTAGAACTTGTTCACTCTGATTTATGTGGTTCTATGTCTATAGCTTCTCCTAGTGGATTTCTTTATTATGTGATCTTCATAGATGATTTCTCTAGGAAAACTTGGATCTACTTCTTGAAATCTAAAGAATCTGATGAAGTCCTAAGTAAATTCAAAGAGTTCAAAGCATTAACTGAAAACTCCTCTGGTAAAAGAATTAAATGTTTAAGATCTGACAATGGAGGTGAATACACCTCCGGTAGCTTTTATGATTTTTGTGTTGAGTCAGGAATTAAGAGGGAGTTTTGTGTTCCATACAATCCTCAACAAAATGGTGTTGACGAAAGAAAAAATAGGACTATTGTGGAGGCTGCAAAGGCTATGATTCATGATCAAGACTTGCAGACCTCCCTATGGGTAGAGGCCTCCAGAACAGCAGTATATATCCAAAATAGATGCTATCACCGTGTTCTAAAGAACATGACCCCTGAAGAAGCCTTCACAGGATCCAAACCAGACATCAGTCACCTCAGAATCTTTGGAAGTCCTGTTTATGTTCATGTGCCCAAAGAAAAGCGAACCAAGTTGGAACCCTCCGGAAAGAAAGACATTCTAGTCGGTTACAGTGAATCCTCCAAAGCATTCAGAATATACATCCCAGGTCAAAGGTATGTTGAGGTAAGTAGGGATGTTACATTTGAAGAAGATATTGCTTTAAAGAAATCAAAAGATTCTTGTGTTATTGATGAAACTAATGACAATCAAGATATAAATGTTGATTCTAACCCTGAGATTCAGAGGGAGCAAGTAGAACCTCCACCTCAAGATGATCATGATGATCCACCAGAGCCCATGAATCCCACTGATATTCCTAGTGACATTGTCGTTACCAAAAAGAGGCCTCTTTGGGTAAGGAACACCATTCAAGAAGCTGAAAGATTTGCTGCTCCCAATGGCACCTTCCGTCAAACTAAGAGACCTCGGGTATTCTCCAACTACGTTGATTTGATGTGCAATCTCATCAAAACTGAACCTTGCAATGTTGAAGAAGCCTTAATTCATCATGCCTGGAAGCTTGCTATGGATGAAGAATATTAGTCAATTATCAAGAATGATGTGTGGGACATTGTGCCCAGACCCAAAGGTAAATCTGTTGTTTCCTCTAAATGGTTATTTAAAATTAAACATAATGTTGATGGTAGTATTGAAAAATATAAGGCTAGATTTGTAGCTCGTGGTTTTTCTCAAAAGGAAGGCATAGACTATGAAGAAACATTTGCTCCTGCTGCTAGATATACCTCTATTAGAACTATAATAGCCATTGCTGCTGCTAGGGGTTGGAAACTACATCAGATGGATGTTAAGACTGCCTTCCTCAATGGTGTCATTGAGGAAGAAGTCTATATTGAGCAACCTGAGGGTTATGAGATTCATGACAGATTAACTCATGTGTGTAGGTTAAAGAAAGCTCTGTATGGCCTTAAACAAGCTCCTCGTGCTTGGTATGAAAGAATTGATAAATACTTGCTAAGTCTAGGCTTTTGTAAAAATGATGCTGACTCTAACATATACTTTAAGGTAGCCAATGATGAAATGCTAATTCTAATTCTCTATGTGGATGACTTATTCCTTATTGGTAAAGATGAACAACTTATTAGATGCAAGAAAGAATTAGCTTCAGAATTTGAAATGAAAGACTTAGGTTTAATGCATTATTTTCTAGGTCTAGAAGTATGCCAAAGATCTAACGAAATTTTTCTAAGTCGAGGAAAGTATACTATTGACATTTTGAAAAGATTTAGAATGATGGATTGTAAACCCATGTGTACTCTTATGGAATCTAACTTAAAGAAGTTAAGCGTTTCTGCAGCTAACTCTGAATTTGCAGATCCATCCGAGTACCGGCAATTGATTGGATCACTGATGTATCTAGTTAACACTAGACCAGACATATGTTTTGCTGTAAATGCTCTCAGCCAGTTCATGAGCATGCCCAAACATGTTCATCTTGTTGCAACCAAGCATATTCTAAGATACTTGCGAGGCACAGTTGGTTTTGGGCTGAAGTATCCACTTAACACTCCAATAACCTTGGAAGGTTATTCTGATGCAGATTGGGTTGGAAGCGTCAAAGACAGGAAAAGCACCTCCGGTAATTGTTTTAGCTTGGGATCCGCAGTAATCTCTTGGGCTTGCAAGAAACAATCTTCAGTGGCATTGAGTACTACTGAAGCTGAGTATATTGCAGCAAGTGTAGCTTCTAGAGAAGTAGTGTGGCTTTGCAAGCTTCTTGCAGGGCTGTTTGGTCAGGCTTGGTATCCTATGGTTATTCACTATGATAACCAGAGTTGTATTAAGATGTCTATCAACCCAGTGTTTCATGACAGGTCAAAACATGTGGAAACTCACTATCATTCCATTCGGGACATAGTGCAAAGAGGTGCTATTCAGTTGAAGTATGTCAGCACTGATGAGCAGGTTGCAGATATTCTTACCAAGCCTCTATCCAAAGTAAAGTTTGCGTACTTCAGGGACAGACTTGGTATTATGGAAAATGAAACCCTAATTGAAAGGGAATCTCAATCTTAGTAATACGTTGTGTTGTATCAAACCACCCTCTGTGGGCAATGTAAGGTGGTATTGCAAAAACTTCTCAGGGAGAAGTATAATTATTAACCATCCTCTACGGGCAATGTAAGATGGTATTGTAAATGTTAAACCACCCTCTGCGGGCAATGTAAGGTGGTATTGTAAACTTCTCAGGGAGAAGTGTAATTAGTAACCATTCTCTGCGGGCAATGTAAGATGGTATTGTAAAAACTTCTCAGGGAGAAGTGTAATTGTTAAAACCATCCTCTGCGGGCAATGTAAGATGGTATTAGTGTAATTGATTGACCATCCTCTGCGAGCAATGTAAGATGGTTGAAAAGATCCTCTCCACCCTCTGCGGGCAATGTAAGGTGGATCCAATCTATGCTTGTGTGCAAGCTGGAAGATTGTATTATGTAATTCCATTCCTTGCTTGTGTATGCAAGATGGAAGATTATAGTTATGTTCTCCTCCCTAATTAAGAGGGAGTGTTGATATTAATTAGGGAAGGGTGGATTCATATTGCCTTGGGCAACATTGGAATCCACCCAAATAAGGTCTGGCCCCTCTTCCCTCCAACGTGGCCCTATTCCCCACACTATATCAAATAAACTCTCAGCGCACTATCCAATAGGGCCGACCCTATTAACAAGGCAGATAAAAGGAAATAATTAAAAGTTTAATTATTGAAAAGCCGACCTAGTTAAGGAGTTCGCTCCATATAAATAAAAGATCAAGATTCATTTGTTAGACAATCAAGTCAATTAAGCTCCTTCATCTTATGTGAAAATCTTCATATTTGCCTAAGTGTGAACTTCAGTCATCTGCAACTACAACAACCTTCATCTATCATTAGGAGGTGCGAAATTCATCTTGAGGTGTTGGCAAATTCAGTGAATGCACAACGAACTGATTGGAGATCTGCTATTCATACACACACAACAAGGACTACCATTTATGTATACCAAGCAAACTGCTTAAAGGACTACCATCTAGGTCATACACAACGAATTCTTTGGAGGCCTACAATCTAGGGTAATGGAGTAGCAGTATCTATCCTTCATATGATAGCAAGTGATTGTTGAAGGCAGTCACCTCATACCTCTTGTGACAACAACATCTGAACCTGCAAATACATGAGATAAGTGTTGTAATGATTACATAACTATAATCCATAATCAGATCTAAGGATCTTTTCTAGCTGGGTTTTTCCTCCTAGGAGGTTTTCCCAGGGTAACTGTGTCTTGATGTTAATTTGTTTATTTCTATGTTGTCATTTTCTTTCAGTTAAACAAACTAAATCTAAATTTCTAAGTTATGTCAATCTGAAAGTGTTAAAATTAACACTTTTAATGTTGATGAAATACAATGCCAAGCTAATTCTTTGTTGATGACGATTGTATTCAACAATAAGAGTCTTATTGTTGTTGGATTTAATATTTTAACCGCAATCAATGTCACATGCTTACTTTTGAAATGATGTACCACTGGGGAGTACTTTGGCCATGTTTGAGGAATGGAAAAATAATTCTATGGAGAAGATGTTTGCGTTACACGTTATAATTGGAAAGGTCTCCGATTGCCTTAAAATGGAGCAATTGAAGGTGTTATTTCTATTTTTTTTTAAAAAGATATCACAATTGGCATGGTCCTAAATTACATTTCTATGTTGAAAAACATAGCACTAAAGTTGTCAAAGGCCCCCAATTGATTTGAAATGGAAAGATTGAAGGTGTGGTTTCTATTCTATAAAATAAGAGAACAATTGTTTGAGGGGCGATCTCATGTACCCGGATACATAACAAACCAACCAATATTTTGATGTACTTGCTACTTAGTAAAGAGTCTATAATTGATTCTGAAAGACTTAGTTATGCTTAATTATATTAAAAAAATTGTGAAGCAAGGTTAAAGAACAAATATCTTCTACAAACTTACCATCTAGTGTGTGTAACTATTCTTTTATGTATCTTGTTATAAGAGGTTTTGAGAATTTGAAATCTAGTCAGGAGCATAATATGATGCCAAAATAATGGCAAACAGAGTGTTGATGAGTTAGAAATAAAAAGTGGAATTCATAGAAAGGGTACATTTTTGTCTTGTTTGTTTCACATATTATGCATTTTTTTGGATTGGTGTTTTTTTATTTCTTTCTTTCTTTTCCAATTTAGGCATACTAACTAGAGGAAACTTTTTTAAAGTATTTTTAATTTTTTGGTTTTTGGCCTTGAAAGCATGCTCACTAAAAACTCTTTTTTAGAAAGGTGGAGAAAGTATGTTAGATGGATATTTTGAGCACTTTTCTTTTCTAAATAATTGGTCTAGAGGGTGTGTGAAGAATTCTTTTGGTGATTATTTGAAGGATAAAGAGATGAAAGCTAGATGTGGTAGGGTTTAAAATGGAGCCAAGTAGCATGGAGGCATGTGTACGTAGAAGCAAATTGAATCTAGGTGTTTTTTAATTATAAAAACAACAAAACAAGGGTGTTGACCCTATACAAACTCAGGTCACATAGACCATTGTCAACAAAAGAAATGCCAAAACAGGTCTTTAACAACACTCTAGCAATACAACTAGGAACCCACCTCAAGGGTGGGAAGAAAAATCATCCACAACTCGAGGAAGAGTTTGGGGGTAGGAAGTACTACCTTTCAACATACGAGTAACAATAGTCTAGGCAATACTATTGTTAAGTACATCAAGAGGGGAAATTCTCTTAGAGGGTCATTCAACACGTAGCACAGATTGCTAACCGTCAACCACCAAAGGTTGGAGCAAAACAAGAACAATTGGAGTGAAATCCATAAGGTCAAAGGAGGTCACACTTGTAAGAATTGACTAGCAACCCAAGATATAGAGACCAATTGAATAGCACAAATAAGAGAAGAATGTAGATAAGAACAAATTGTATTCTCATCAAGATGCAAAAAGCTCAATCAACATACAATGTACATAAGCTTGTTTATATAGGCAAAGCAAAAGGGAATGAAAGCATGCAATAATGACATGTGGTCCAATGAGATGCAAGGCTAGGTAAGAGTTAGTTAGAGCTCAACCACCCGACACAAGTAACAATGCATGCTAGGAAAGGACAATTCCACCTAAAGTGGAGTGCTCCAACTAATCCTATGCAATTCTCTAAGCTTGAGTAAAATGTAATTATATCCTAGAGATAAATTAAATAAATTAAATACACCAACAACCCCCCTTAAGTGCAACTTAGGGGAATGTACACTCAAGTTAACAATGCAAGATTTGTCCTAGCTACTAGGCCATGATAGGTACCCATGTACAAATGCAATGCAATCTCTCACAAATAGAGAAAGGGAGAAAACCTAGTGGGAAAAAACTCCCCCCTCAAAAGAGAGATAAACACACAAAAGAACTTTGAAAGAAGAATGAGAAGGACAAAACCTTAAGAGACGAAAAAGTCCCCCCCATAAGAGAGAATGGAGAAATTAGTTGACCCCCACTAATGAAATATCTCACACCCCCAAGAGAGCTCACTAGTGATGAAACTTACTCTTAGTGAAGGGTTTGGTGAAGATGTATGTAACCTGCTCTGTCATAGATCAATACTACAAATCAATGACCTGCTTTTGTATGAGCTCCCTAGTGTAGTTCATATAGATCTCAATGTGTTTGGTTCTCTGATGGTAATTGAGCTCTTTGAATCTGATTGGCACTCTAATTGTCACAATGAAGGACTGTAGATTGTGGAGCGATGAAACCAAACTCTAATAGAATATTTTGAAGCCAAATAGCCTTAGTGGCTACATTAACAACCCCTCAATATTCAGCCTCAGTTGAAGAAAGAGAAATAGCATGTTGCTTCTTACTCTGCCAACAAATGGGGTTGTAACCAAGATGAAAGTTGTAGCCTGAAGTGGACTTACGATCATCAAGAGTGCCAGCCCAATCGAAGTCTATGTAAGAAACCAAGGTAAGTCCTGTACCAGTTGCATAATGGATCCCAAAGTGTTGTGTACCCTGTATGTAATGCAAGATGCACTTGGCATTTTTCCAATGAAGTTCATGTGGTTCCTACATAAAGTGTGAAACCATGTCAACCGCAAAAGAAATATCAAGGCGTGTGTGAGTCGAGTAGATAAGACTCCCAACAAGCTGACAATACAATGTGGCATCAAGAAGTGGAGTACAACACTTAGCCTCAAAATTGACTCCTGGAAGAAAGGGTGTCGACATAGGCTTACAATTAGCCACGTGGAACTGAGCTATAAGATCAAGAGCATACTTGGGTTGAGCAAGAGTAATCCCAGAAGAAGATTATGATATCTCAATCCCAAGAAAGTAGTGTAAAAGGCCGAAGTCAGTCATAGCAAATCTCTCATGCAAAGCAAATTTGACACTGCCAATGATGAATGATGTACTCCTTGTAATGATAAAGTCATCAACATAGAGCACACGTAGCAAGTGAGTCATCTTGTCACAAAATGTAAACATTCGGATCTAAATGGCACTTGGTGGATCTTGCAGAGAGAAGAAATGAATCCATCTTGGCATACCAAGTCCTAGCTAGGGGCCTTCTTGAGGCCATAGATAGACTTCCTCAATCTTCAAACCAAAGAAGAATCCTCAGTGAATCCTCGTGGCTGCTCCATGTAAATCTCCTTTGCTACATCCCCATGAAGAAATGCACTCTTCACATCCATTTGATGTGCAACCCAACCATGAGTTACAACAATGACAAGTGTCAAGTGACTGGAGTTCATCTTAGCTATGGGGGCAAAGGTCTCGGTATAATCAACTCCAAGAACCTATGAGAAACCTTTTGCCACAAGCTGAGCTTTGTACTTATCCACACTTCCATCTACTACAAACTTAGTCCAATAGACCCTCTTACATTGAACCATCTTCCTCCCCTTAGGGAGAGGAACTAAATCTCATGCGTTGTTCCTCATCAAGAAACTATACTCTTCCTCCATTGTTGAGTCCCACTCGGAAACTCTTGATGCTTCCTAAAAGGATTGTGGATCAGAAACACTAGCAATGTAAGCATGTAGAAGATGGTGATGTTGTGACCGAGTGCTTCGAGTGTTTGAAGGATCCCCAACAAGAGAACCCATTGAATCAAGAGTTTGTTGAGCCCAAATGAGGTCTTGTAGGAGATGAAGGACGAGTTTCCTCAACTTCAAGTGGACCCTATGGAGGTGTGAGCCTGTGAGTCAAAGTTGAGGTGGAATTGTCATCTAAGTCACTATATTCACTTTCCACTATGGAGGAAGGATGAAGAGGATTAGAGACCAAGTTAGGAGATCTTTCCTCAAAGTGAATTCTCCTCTCAATGAATAGCTCATGGGTCTTTGGATCCAAAAGTCTATATGCCTTAACACTCTTGGGATATGCAACAAAGATAGAAGGCCTACTTTGAGGTTCCAATGCCTTGTGCTTCTATGGAGGTATGCATGCCCATGTTGGACAACCAAAGACTCTGAAGTGTCTCACAGTCGGTTTTCTACCACACCAAGCCTTAAAAGGAGTCATACCCTTCAAAGCCTTGTGGGGAACCTGATTTTGGGTGTGTGTGGCACAATTGATAGCTTGTGCCCAAAAAGATGGACCAAGAGAACGAGCATGAGTCATGTAGCTAGCCATCTCCTTAAGGATTCTATTCTTCCTTTTTGCAATACCATTCTGTAATGGAGTTTAGGCAACCAAATGTTAAAGATCAATCCCCTTAAGAGTGCAAAATTCCTCAAGTCTATTGTCACATATTCCCTTCCATTGTCTATGCATAGAATCTTGACTTACTTCCCTGATTGCTTCTCAACATGAGCCTTGAAGGCTAAAAATATGTCAAACACTTCACTCAAACAAGAAAGTAGACCCAAGTGAAGCGGGAGTAGTCATCAATGAAAGTGAGGACATAGCAAGCCTTACTAAATGATGGCACTGGAAATGGTCTTGCTACATCACAATAAACCAATTGAAGAACTTCCAAAGCTCTCCAAGACTTCCCTTTGTCAAACTTCTCTTCGAGATGCTTGCCTATGGAACAACCTAAACATACACCATCTGAAAAGCCAATTTGAGGGAGACTTGTGACCATGTCCTTGGAGCTTAGTTGTTGAAGATATTGGTAATTGAGATGTCCAAACCACTCATACCATAACTTACTTTTTGAAATTGAATTAGTGAGCAAAGCGGTAGAAGGAGATTATGCACAAAGTGAGATAATGAATAAAGTTGTGTATTGTGATTGGCTTGTCCTACTACCAAGGCATCATTCTCAAGTTCTTTGACCACAACTGAATCAAGTAGAAACTCGACTTTCTTTCCATTTCCAAAGTGAGTTATTTGGTAGATTGAAAAAAGGTTGGTGCTCAAGTTAGGAACTTACAGAACATTCTCAAATGTTTCATCATCCATGTCAACCGAACATCTCTTCAACTTCCACTTGTGTATCATCACCTATGAAAATGTGAGGTACCTTGGATGGCTCCAACGAAGAAAATTGCTCCTTTGTAGAACCCATGTGATGAGAGGCACTTGAGTCAAGTATCCATTGTTGTGAAGAACCTGTTATTGCCACAAATGCTTTCCTTTTTCCTTTTGAATGTGAGGAAGTGGAAGGAGATGAATCCTTCTTCTTGTAGGCAGATGACAAATTGATGTTATTCTTCTTAATGATGTTTGTGAACTCATCAATTTGCTTAGAGTGGCAATGATGCTCATCATGACCAACTTTCTTGCAATATGAACAAGTTGGCTTCTCCTTGTTGTTTGAATTTCCCTTCTTGGAATAAGATGAATTATTGCCTTTTTGTGGAGAGGATGATTGTGCTCTATCTTGTTGTGGCTTTGGCTTAAACTACTTTTGGTTCTTAACTTTTCCTTGATTCCTTTGATTCCCCTGATTAGCTACCAAAGGTTTGGATTTTAAAGACTTGAGAATCCCCATGTTGATTAACTTTGCTTGCTCAAGCATCAACATTTCTGTGAATGCATGAAATGATGGTGTAGTGAAAGAACTACCCAAAGTCAACCGATGGGTTTGGAAGCTAGAAACAAAGGTTGCATACTTTTTGGAAGCTTGTCTAACAAATTGTAAACCAATTGTGCATCTTGCTTGTCAATGCAACAATCCTTGAGTTTTGCTCTTAGCTCAGTTGCTTTAGTTACATATTCTTGGATTTTATCAAAATCCTTGGGATCCAACATTGTGAGATCATTGCCAAGCTTATAGCTCCTATTCTCATCTACTTGGTCATACAATTTACCAAATATGTCTCGAGCCTCTTTAACTATATCACATTTATCAATTTGAAAAATAAGTTCATCTAATACTTAGTTTCTCAATGTTCCAAGAGCCATATTTATTTTAGTGAGCCATTCTATATGAGCATTTGGATCAGCTTTAGGATCCGTTGTTGCTACCATTGTTCCGTTTATGTAATCAATTAGTCATTTTTCCATTAACTTACTCCAAGTTTTATTTTTCTATGATGCATAATTATGTGGAGTTAGAAGTGGAAATTTAGGAGAACCCATAACTAAAAATGAAAGGGCACAAGATAGAGAGAGGCACAATCACACAAGATAGCCCTCCAAATTCATTCAATTAGAGAACCCCCCTCCCCCTTACAAAAAAAAGGTAAGAAGATGATTTGGCATTTTATACTTAGTGCGTGTACAATGGGATACTTGCAAACAAAGACAAAGTGGACTTTTGATTTCAATGATTACAACTGCCTCAAATAGGCTATAGCAGACTCAAATCAATGATGGAAAAGACCTTAACCGAGATCTAAGCATTACATGTGGCAAAATAGGCTAAAAAAGAGCAAGTTTTGAAAGTGATATTTCTACTCATAATGATGAAAAACTAATACCACTACAAGAAAGTAGACGAATTATGCACTTTAAATTTAAAAAAGCTCTTAAAAATGAGGTCATATGAGCCTAAATGGAGCCCAGAAAGTTGTAGAAATGAGGATTGGATAAGTACAATTGAGAAAAATTTAGAGATCTGAAAAATCTATCAACCAAAATCAGAAACTAACCACACCACATCAAAGTACACGAAAAATGAGCCCAAATGAAAAAAAAATGCATTGAAAAAGACCTCAAAATGATCAAGATATGAGCCTTCAAAGTTGGACTGCAAAATAAAAAATCTCAATGGAGAGGGGACTAATTTTTTTCAAAAAGTGTTGATGGAGTGTTGATGTTAGCAATTTGCTCGGTTAGATTTGATGACCGTCTAACCATCACAAAAAATCTCCTTGTCTACTTGGACTGTCTGTATTGTATAGATCAATGATATGGCAGGTTGACTAGACTGTATGAACGTTAACGTGGCATATAGATTTGATGACGTGGTGTTGTACGGATGGACACGACATTGTACAAATAAACATGTGGCACTACTGACTAGGCTTTTGTATTGTAGGGATGTTGATGTGTCAGGTGAATAGGCCTATGACATGGTGCTAACTGAGTGCTTGCGTGGTAGATGATGTGGCAGAGATGCTGACTATGCGTGGTCGGGCGAATAAAAATTTGCCACGTGTCGTTTCCTTATTGGGTGGTCACTATCGTGTCATATATACCAGTGTTGCTGGAAAAGCGTGTCGGAAGGAAGCCGAAGCTGGTGGTGGCGACATCGGCGAGAGACAATGTCGACGGTGGCACGGGGGCACTGAGAGCATTTAGAGGTAGCATTGGTGTGGAGCAGTTCAAGGCTAGGAGTCGGGAGTTGGATCAGGAGCCGAACAAAATAGATGCTGATAGTTGTAGGGATGTCGTATACATTACGGTCACCACCAGATAGGCCAGACAGTTTGACAAATCTGCAGACCGCTAGAAAAGTACGGAAGTACCCTGCATAGGAGGGAACAAAAAACCTTTTTTTTTGTTTTTTTATTTTTTATTTTCAAACTTTTTCAAAATAATTAAAAACTACGAAATTTTTAAATAAAGAAATTAAAAAATAGAATCAAAGAAAATTAAATATTTTTTTTTTTACAAATTTGTACTGTACTGCAGATTGGGTCGTAAGACTTGGTCTACTATTTTTTTTTTTGCCCTGAAATGTTCGCCCAATATAGGCTAATTAATAGTCAAAATTCATGGAAACTACCTCCCAGGTGCAATGGTGAGTTCTGAGTTGGCATAGGACCCTCCCGAAAGTTGCTTCTCCCTAGATATGACAACATGACAAACTTCAAATGCACTAAGATCACTCCAAAAAGACTACATAGTGGCACCCTATTGGCTCTGATACCATGTAATAATTGACTAGCAACCCAAGATCTAGAGGTCGGTCGAATAACACAAAGAAGAGAGAAGAATATAGACAAGAACAAACTATATTCTCATCAAGATGCAAAAAGCTCGATCAACATACAATGGACATGAGCCTACTTATAGAGGCAAAGCAAAAGGGAATGAGAACGGACAATAATGACACGTGGCCCAATGAGATGTAAGGGTAGGTAAGAGTTAGTTAGAACTCAATCGCTCGACACAAGTAACAATGCATCCTAGGAAAGGACAATTCCACCTAATGGAAATGCTTCATCTAATCCTATGCAATTCCCTAAGTAAGCTTAAGTAAAGTGTAATTATATCCTGGAGATAAATTAATTACACTAATAACACTAGAAGCGAGAGGTGGAGTAGGATTCATGGGGATTGAGGAGGTCACACAGTAGTGAGAGGCTCAACATCACCCAGGGAGGAGTCAACTTTAACCTATGAAGTGTCATCAGAGGAAGAAACTAAAGCCTCATCAGTCGAGTGATCATCATTAACATCTTTCCACCAAGTAGCAACAAGTTTATGACATGAGACAAAACAATATGTAGCTAAGTGACCAATTGAGAAGCATCCGTGACATCGAAAGGGGAGGCCCTCCTAGTCCAATTATTGAATCCATGGCCTATCCCCAACCATAAGAACCACATCCTTAGGGAGAGGCATAAAGATGTCAACATCGATTAAAATGCAAGAAAAAGTATAATGACCCATGAATGAAGTGGTATCATCAACTTTCAAGAAGCGGCCAATAGAGTTGCCAATGGCCTCGTAATAAGAATCCTCCCAAAATGAATGGGAAGATTGAGAAGACGAACCCACACAGGACACTCAATAAGTGGTTTAGTAAGAGCGTTAAAAAAAGTTGTCCACGGTCTAATTGAGAGTTAACTCCCCAAGCCCACGACTTGCTCAACACCTAGTCACGATCATCAAAAGAAGCAAATGAAGCAATAAAAAAGTCCTTAGCACAAGGGAAGAGTTCGATGTTACCAACAACCAAGGGCTTTCAAGAATCCATCACCTAGTGATGTAGATTTGGGAGAGAAGGCCAAAGACTAGCAAATCTACAAACCAACCCACAACGTTGGTAGAAATTCCACCACATCTTGGCCACAAACCACAACAAGGGAGGTCTTGGCACAAGCAAGAGGATGAGATTTCCTCTTGGGGGGAAGGGCAACAGTAGATATGACAATATGAGCAAAGCTCTGCCGACTAGTAGTAGAAAAAGGCCTTGGAGGGGGGGCCTTAGCACCCACAACACTAGGCATAGGAGGTCAATCAACAAGATGAACCCCCTTATGAGTAGCAGGAAAAACTAGTTCAAAATCACTACCAACCTCCATTGAAGTTACTAAAGAAGCTGGGGCAAACCCCACGGCACCACCAACCACAAAAAAAGGCTCAACAATTGTATCATAACATTACATAATATATCACATCTTTATAAATGATGATGGTCTCCCTAGCTTATTACTAGTGGAGAAATTGTAAATAAACTTAAAGTATAACTTCTTTCATTTATGCATTTAACTTGCAAATGGTTACATGAGCAGACATATAAGGTCTCTCCTCGTTGCCAAGACATATATATTTGAGTTGCTTCATGATGTAGGTTTTCTCATGACATTCCACCAATAGTCTCACATTCACTTGAAATGGGCCATTAGATGAGCCTTGCATAAAATACATGTTTGTTAAGATGAGTGTGATGCTCAAACTTTCTTTAGGGTTTTATTATTGACTAAAAAAAGTTTCTCTATAATGGATTTCCTTTCCTACACATGATAAATGAATTTCAAATGAAGACTTGCCCATTAACCACAAGTATAATAAAGTTTAGTGTCCTTTACCTTACAAGGAAAAACTTATTAAGAGAAAAAATTTGAATACCCAAATCTAATGTATTGGTGAAAGAGGAAAGTTCTACAATATTAGAATCTTTCAACATATCATTATTTTTTCTTTATTATTTGTAACTACTATAATGATGTCCCCAAGGTATTGGGAGAAGAATGGGTGTATGTAGCAAATTAGATGGAAGACAATATGAGGAAGTAAGAGATCTCATTTATTTTTATAACAAAACAATTATCAAAACTAAATAAAGGGGAAAAGAAAACATATCAAAAATTAGATAAAAGAAAGAAATGTATTTTTTACAAGCGAATAGAGAGGGAGACAAAATTAGTTACATGAATTCATTTATGGATTTAGAAAATAGTAGAATTTTGTTTTTAGACTAGAGGTTGGTAATGGATGAGTTAACCTTAAAAACTGTTAGGGGGTTCATTTATGAATAGAGGCTCATGACAACAATTGTATTTACTATAAAGAACCATGGTAGATGAGTGAATCACAAATTTCAGGCTTTGAGAAGGCAAGTGTTCAATTCCAAAATAATGAATAAACACTTATTTTGCACATCAAAAACAAGTTTCAATCCCAATCCATTGGGAAGGTGAAGTTCTCATAAATTGATTTCTATGAGTAAAATAATAGTCTTTAATGTGGAAGGCTTCAAATTCAGAGTTGTCAAAAGCTTGAAAATATTTAGAACATACCTCCTTAAATAAATCAATTGTAGTGGTGCAATAGGAACTAGTATGATATTCATACTAAAATTGGGAAGATATATCAAGTGACTTGCTCGTGCTAAAATTCTTTAGTTTTTTTGTGAAGAACTATCTTCATCCCTCAGAAAATCTTGTGTGTCAAGGGCCTTCCTATAAGGTGGATGAAATATTAGTATCTGTCTATAAAAAAATTATTATAATCTTCATTGTCATTAATTATAGAACTTGTGATAGATTTGAATAACTTGATCCATCATCATATTTTATACATCAAGGGTCTTCTTGTAAGGTAGGATAAGTAATAGCATTTCTCTCTCTATAAAAAATTGAGCATCATCATCTTCATTATAATTAATAAAGAATATGTAATAGAATAGTAAACTTTTTTTTTTCTCTAATGATGGATTACAAAATGTGATCCAAAATATATATGTTAAAGTTTTCTTAAATAGTGGTATCTAGAACCATTTTCTTTCTCAATAAAATGGACTATGGAAATTTAATGTTTATTAATTTCCTCTATCTTTTAGAGCTATATTTGTTCTTGACATAGATTCTTGTCTAACATTCTGAGGTTGAGAAAAAAATAGTGGGGCAATGAAAATAAATTTTCCTTTTTGTTGGGTATTTTAATGTAGGAAGCAAAGTTCTTGCTTGAAAATTATCTTTGGTGCCTATTTGCAATAATAATCTCTTTTAGAATACTTGTCTTTTGTTTTATTTTCTTTTTCACCATATTTTCAACAAACATAATATTGTTTTCTATCTCCATTAACAATTGGTGTGCAATCCTTAATGTTTGATATTTTGCTTCTTTTAAGGATACATATGATTTCAAAATTTGTGGTGCAATAGTAAAGGAGTGGAAGAAGTTGTTGGTTGGTTGAATGGATCTTGGGATCATCTTCATCAGTTTGTTGAAGTGTGTCACAAAGCCTCTCATGGGCTTATCTTCTTCCTTCTAGATTTGAGAGGTTCGCAATATTTGTTCATATTCATTTTCTATATATTTGAACATGTAAGGAGATAGCCACCTAAGATCTTGAGGCCTATTGAATAACACAATAACAAGAGAGAATAATAGAGACAAGAACAAATTGTATTCTCATCAATGATGCATTAAGCTAGACTAGACTAATGTACATAGGAGCCCCTTGGTTATATAGCCAAGGTGAATGAATGAGACAATGACAAGTGTCGCTATCTCATGACATGATAAGTAGAGTGAAAAGCTATCAACCCACCTAAAGTGGAAAAGTGATCATATTATAACACCGCTAAAGGTGGATCACCCACCAAAGGTAGAAAAGTGCAACCATGAAAGATGAATTTGATAATGTGATAAATTGATATGTCCGCCTAAAGTGGAGACGCACAACTACTCCTATTCAATTCCCTAAGTAAGCTTAAGTAAAGTGTAATTGGGACCTAGGAAAGAATAAACCAAGGTACAATGCCTTAATTACACCAATAACCCCCTTAAGTGCAACTTAGTGGAATGTAGACTCAAGCTAACAATGCAAGATGGATCCTGGCAACTAGGCCATATTAGGTACCCATGTACAATGCAATGCAATCTCTCACAAACAAAGAAGGGGAGAAAAAGCAATGGGAAAAAACTCCCCCCAAAAGAGAGATGAAAATGCAAAAGAACTCCCAAAGAAGAATGAAAAGGACAAAACCCCATGTGAGGAAAAATTCCCCCGCATAAGAGAGAAGAAGAGAGATCAAGTAGCCCCCCCTTAATGTAGAATGTGCACCAATCGTAGTAGCTCAAAAGTGAATGAAGATGTTGCTCCACGATTGTCGAACAATGTTCCTCCCCCTAGGAAGAAACAAAACCAAAGGTGTATGTATGAAGTCTCCCCAATCCTGAAAGGAAGATGTAGGAAGAAAGCTCAAGATGTATGGAACCTCTGAAAGATGCTCAAGTATCCCCATGTTGATGTTGAAAGTTGCCCCTTCTAAATTAGGTGCACTAGGCCACACTGCTGAAAAAGACAAACCAGTATCTAGTGAATATAAATGAGGAACATGATCCAAAGACTCAAAAGTCTCCTCTAAAAATAAAGTGACCTCCTCCAAATGTTGTACATAAGCATCCACAATCACATCAAACTCGGAAGAATGATCATGTAGAGAATGAACAAGAGGGTCAAAGCTCTCCTTCACAACAAATGAAGAAGGATCATCTCCATCAAAGAGAAGATGAATACCATCAATGATGTCTCCCAAATCTGTAATGTAGGACTCCACAAACAAACCTGCAATTTTTGTTAAGTAGTCATCCCAAGGAACTGTATCTAGAAGACAAGGTATATCTTGTTGCATTGAATCATAAGAAGCCAAAATTGTAGCAACACAAGCATCATCAAGAGAAACAATAGATGTGATATCAATAAGAGGATATGGAATGCAAGGCTCAAGAACTGGATCACATGTGAGAACACCCAAGTTCAAGTAACCAAAGTTCCCCTTGATATCAAAATCCACACAAGAAGTGTGATCATCATTTGAAGAATCAAACTCATCAATAAGAACAAAGTCTGAAAAGGAGTACAACCGATATGCATGATCCACCACCCTAGTAGCAATGATAGCTCTAGTATCCATGTCTCTAATGATAACTGAATTAGGTGTGAACTCCAAAATATTGCTTGTTGCCCCATGAGTGATTTGATAGATGGAAAGATGATTGTTTGTCACGTGAGGTACACACAACACATCATTGAAGGTTCCATCCCCAATAGTAATATATCCTTTCCCAATGACATTCATATATGTATGATTGCCCATCAAAATCAATGGCATGTTGCAAGGATCAAATGAAGAGAGCATAAACTGTGAACATGCCATATTATGAGAAGCTAATGAATCAAGAAGTCATCTCCCTGAATCATGACCTATAGTAGCACAAGGAGCTTGTCCTTTACTTGTCCCAAAAGTGTGACTCTTTCCCTTCTCAAATTCTGCTTGTTTGGAAGAACAAGCTAAAGTAAACATTCTAGAAGGGAAATTGATTCTATTATTCTCAAGAAGACGCTTCAATTCATCAATATCCTTCTTGTAGAAATGGTGTTCATCATGTCCTAAGTTCTTGCAATATGCACAAGTAAGCTTCTCCTTCTTATATTAATTTCCTTTCTTGGAAGAAGGTGAAGAATAGTCTTGTTGTGGAGAGGACGAATGTTCTCTATCTTGTTGTGGCTTTGGCTTAGATTGCTTTTGGTTCTTGTGTTTTCCTTGATTCCCTTGATTAGCCACCAAAGCTTTGGACTTTGAAGACTTGAGAATCCCCATGTCAATCAACTTTGCTTTCTCAAGCATCAACATATTTGTGAATGCATTAAATGATGATGTAGTGAAAGAGCTACCTGAAGTCAACTGACGGGGTTGGAATCTAGAAACAAAGGTTGCATACTCTAATGGAAGCTTGTCCAACAAATTGTATACCAATTGTGCATCCTTCTTGTCAATGCCACAATCCTTAAGTTTTGCTCTTAGCTTAGTTGATTTAATTACACAGTCTTGGATTGGATCGAAATCCTTGGGATCCAACATTGTCATATCATTGTCAAGCTTGTAGGCCCTAATCTCATCTACTTGACCATACAATTTACAAAAATATGTCCCAAACCTCTTTAACTATATCACATTTATCAATGTGAAAGATAAGTTCAACTAATACATAGTTTCTCAATGTTCCAAGAGCCATGGAATTTTTAGTGATCCATTCCATTTGAGCATTTGGATTAGCTTTAGGTTATATTGGTGCTACCATTGTTCCATTTATGTAATGAATTAGTCATTTCTCCACTAAGTTACTCCATGCTTTAATTTTCCATGATGCATAATTATGTAGAGTGAGAAGTGGAAATTTAGGAGAATCTATAGCTAAAAATGAAAGAGCACAAGATAGAGAGAGTCACAATCACACAAGAAACTCTCCCAAATTCACTCAATCAAATAACCCCCCACAAAATAATGATTTGGAACTTTATACTTAGTGCTTGTAAAATAACCACTTGCAAACCAAGGCAAGGTGGACTTCTAATTTCAAAGTTTATAACTACCTCAATTAGGCTATAACAGACTCAAATGACTAATGCAAAACACCAAATTAAGATCCAAGCATTATACGTGCCAAAATGGGCCAAAAAAGACCTATGTTGAAAGTATAATTTCTACTCACAATTACTATCAATTGATAGCATAAAAGTGAAGTAGTTGAAAAATAATGCAATTTTTTTGAAAAATGACACCTAAAAAGGGGTTGTATGAGTCTGAATGAAGCCTCAAAAGTTGCAGTAACAAGGATTGGATGGGTGTAGATGTGAAAAACTCAATTTTTTGAAAAATTTATCCACCAATATCAGAAAATGACCACACCATTGTGAAGAGCACCAAAAGTTAGCCCAAATCAAAAAAATTGCTCGAAAAAAGGACTCAAAATGACTAAATTATGAGCCTTCAAACTCTACTTGCAAAATTAAAAAAATGCTAGATTTGACTACATACATCAATGCATATAAATTCTTCTCAGAACAAACAAATTGTCCAGATCTAAAATAAATGTGCAAAAAAATAGATATTGACAAAAAATAATTTCTTCAAGTTGTTGTTCAGGAGGGAGCCAAATGGCCCCTTGACTAAAAATTCTTTTGCTACAAAAACAATTTTACCCGAACATAGGTAAATTTGTAGTCAATTTTTTTGGAAATGGCCTCTCTAATGCAACAATAGAGCTAGATTTGGCCTAGGAAGCTCCTAAAATGTGCTACACCACGAATCTCTCAAGATGCCAATCTTTGCATGCACCAAAATCTCTATGACTATCAAAGGTGCCCTATGAGATCTAATACCATTTAAGAATTCGCTATGGAGACAACCACCCAAGATCTAGGGGCCTATTGAATAACACAATAACAACAAAGAATAATAGAGACAAGAACAAACATTATTCTCATCAATGTTGCAATATGCTAGACTAGACTAATGTACATAAGAGCCCCTTGTTTATATAGCCAAGGTGAATGAATGACAAGTGTCATTGTCTCATGACATGATAAGTAGAGAGAAAAGCTATCAACCCACCGAAAGTGAAAAAGTGATCACATGATAACACTACTAAAGGTGGAAAAGTGCAATCACAAAAGGTAGATTTGATAATCTGATAAAGCGATATGTCCATCTGAAGTGGAGATGCACAACTACTCCTATACAATTCCCTAAGTAAGCTTAAGTAAAGTGTAATTAGGATCTAGGAAAGAATAAACCAAGGTAAAATGCCTTAATTATACCAACATTACAAAAAATGTTCTACAAGATCTTTTAATAATTCAAGTTCTTAACCAATTAATAGTAGATCTAACAAATGTGACAATAAAAGCTATTTTAACCATGTCTTAGTTTCCACATAAAATAGTGAATATTTTTATACATCTACATATTTTTTATACTGATCTCTTGCAAAAATTAAAAATCATTTCCTTGAGCCTAGAGGTAGGTTATTGTGCCCAAAATAGAGCTAACAATCTAAAGTGGTTACCTCAAAGAGTATAGGAAAATAATGCCAGAGTAAAAAATTGGGAAAATAATAATGAAAGCGCATTTTTTTGATGATGAATCACCTATTAACATTTGAATTTTTAACTGTAGTCCTTTAAAAATATGTATGACTCATCCAATGTAGACCACAAAATTTAGTAATAGTATATAAAAATATAACCATGAAAGTGGAGATTTTTCTTTTCCTCACAACTCTTGGAAAGGGAACATTAAAAAATTCATACATTAATCAAATGAGAAGAGATGTCACAAGTTATCTAATCTATAAAAGTTCTAGTAATGTTTCAACATAACTAGAATGAAGGAAACAACCACGTAAGAGAGTAAAATATACCTTGGAAAAAACCCTTGGGAAAGCATGACCTCGAAAGCATCAAAATTGATGCACTTCCAACAAAAAACTAGTTACAATAATATTCCAAGCTCTAAACCTTAAGATGGATATCAATAATTTCACCAATGAAGAAACCATGCGAGATATAACCTTTTGTAGAAGTTAGTGCATATTTGATAGGAAAATATCCTTGAAAAACCCCTTAACATCTAAAATTAGAATATACCTTGGGAAAAGCCTTTTGGAAAAAAATATTCTCCAATACTCATTTTTTTGAATAGCATTGTTACAATACATTCATAAAGACTATTCTTCAATCAAATCAACACTTGTCAATCCTAGAGGGAAATTGATAGCCTAACCTTGCAAGAGACAATGCATAATTCCCTCATCTCAAGCTCTCAATATATAGATTTAAGGATGCCTAGAAAAAAATAAAAGATAGTAAGAAGGGCCAAAACAAATTCTCAAAATACCATGGTAAGAATTATCATCACCTACACAAGAGTGTCCTCTCAAGTACAATGTAACTCTTCACGTAAGCATATTTGATCATAAAAACCATAAGGAGGAAACATGACTCCTACGAACTCCCATAAGAATCACTAATTATATTTTATGCCCTCTTAGTAAGGAAGGTGCTCTTGCAAGTCCATTATATAACCCCTCATCAATACCTCATTACAATAATATTTTCATGTCATTGAAGTATAAAAAAATAACTACATGTAGCCACCCTCCCATGAGAACCCTATTTTTATCACTCATTGTGCATTAGAAATACATAATTAACCATTTATGAACAATTTACATTAGACATTAAGATATGGAAGACAACTAGCACACGCCATTTCAACATTCTCCCACTTGATATTCACATTGTAAATTATAAGGTCTTGCAAATAATTTGAGGTAACCACTAGGGGTAAGGTGCCTATAACATAATTGTGTCAACTAAAATAAAATTAGAACTAGAACAACTATGTCAAATAACCACTAGTGACACTCTAATTGTTATAATGGATCATAACCTTATCTTGTTGTAAAATTAAAATCCAATAACAAAATTTAATCCTAAACTCAAACCCAAGTAGGTGTCATATACTTGCCTACATAGTTGGAATTGTTGAATATGCCACATGACTAAGAGGGAGAGGGGGTGAATCAGTCTGAAAATTAAAACAACTTACTCATAATCCTTTAAACATTAAATCAAAAGTAACTTATTTATGCAATTATGAAATATGAAACCAAAAATCAGAATACACACAAGAACACCAGATTTATGTCGAAAACCCAAGAAGGGAAAAACCATAGTGAGAATCACACTCACAATATGAATCACTAATTACATTTTTTTGGGCTCAAGGACAAGAAGCTCACTGCACCTTATTGGACTTGCAAAACTAAGGTGCACAACCTTAGGGTAAGATACGAAGGACTTGCATTACTAAGATGCACAATCTTAGGGCAAGATACAAAGCTACACAAGTTGCCAAAGGACTTGTTGTCTTCCAACAAGTATAGGGAAATAATGAATTGAAATAAACAAAATCTCTTGATCATGAAACTATCCTTTAACCACTTTGTCAAATGAACAATATCATGGCAAACATATCTCACTGAATTCACTGTCTCAAAACATTGTCACTGTAAATATATGATCATCAAAGCTCATCACAAACTAAAATATGCACTTCTTTTTCACTTGTTCTTGCATATCATTCAAATCCAATTCACAACAATTCACACATCCACACTTTCATTTATACAATATTATACATTGAAACCCTTAACTAGGTCGGCCATAGACAATATATACATGAATTACATAAATTCGGCTACTCAAACCAAAATCACATAATACAGTCCACTCTAGGAGATAAAAGGGACCCAAATATACCACAACACATCTTCCTAAGCTGGTTCCAACAAACCACACACACTAATACTTCCTCCAAAGTTAGTATCAAACGTAATGTGCAGAGAAACAATGAAGCACATTAACAAGTCATCCCAAACACATCACCCAAATCAAATTAATTAATTAGATCTACACACACCACAGTGAGACCCATATCAACATTCCAACACAACCTCCAATGCATATCCAAACCAAAATAACATGATCCAAATGAGATAAATCAAGTTAGCTAGGGACCAACATATTTGACAGAGCCAAATACAGAGAAACATAACTTCACTTGCCAATCAAACCATCACTTGAACTTTTAATAGGAACACTACATGAACCATATGAACATATCGTCCAAGTTGCAACACTTGAATCACCATAGAAGAGAAATGTAGAACATTCTTTGGACCAATCTTGATAGACAACCTCACAATCAACAAACCACCACAACCAATTTCATTATCTAAGAAACTAAGGCCCTATAAACATGATAGTGAAACATCTACATAACGTAGATATTATATTTAGAACCACATGCTATCATCATCAAGAGCTGGAGGAATGTAAAGCATTCTTCCATAAAGATTAAATACTATTTCCTGGATATTGTAACTTCCAACTTTGTAGCCTTCCGAAAACACCTCATACTTAATATCACCACCAAACAACATAACAACACCTAAACATTAATTTTCGAACCATATCCAACATCCACACAACTAAACAAGTTTGGCATCAATGACAACACAACTCAAGTTTCCAACAATCTCTCCCTTTGTCATTGATGGCAACACTTATACCACCAACCAGCAATGGACTCTTTTCAATTGTATCTCTTTCTTCTTATTGTATCTCTCTCCAGGGCACAATTTAGCAAACAAATAATTGTAACACTCCCTTTGACAAGGATATCACTCTTCTGCAACTATTTTTTATGCAATCAGGAAACCACAACCTTCACTTCCCCCCCTAAGAGTAGCCACTACATCAATCTAGGAGACAAACGATAAACTTTGAAACTCCCCTTGGAAAGATGCACCACTTTAAGCATCTAGTTTGAAAGGAGGGTCAATAACTCTTAAATTTTGTCGTAGATACTCAAAGGTGTCTTTTGCCAGTGCCTTTCTAAAGATGTTTGCAATATGAATTTGTAGGCACATATTCCAATCTGACCTTCTCTGCAACCTTCTCTTAAGAAATGATGCTAAATAAAAATGTGTTTAGTCCTTGAATGCATTACCGGATTCTTTGAAATATTAATTGCAATTATATTCTAAGACATAATAGGAATTTCCTCATTATACATCACCTTGGTATCTCTGATAGTTTTCTTTATCCACATGACTTTAGTATAGCAAGATGCTACTACAATATATTTTGCTTCTATAGTAGATAATGACACTGAATTCGGCTTTTTGCTCGACAATCAACAAGAGAACTGAAAATGCGAAGCTCTACAAACTTTGTCAGACATTCAACATCACCATTGCATAGACTTCCGGAGCACGAATTTTAGACCACCAAAACATGAGAGTAGAATCTCAAGACAATCTCCAACAACATGCCAACACATCATGAATATATCTACAAAAAAATACAAAATCTAGAACGAAATCAAATCACAAAAACAAAATCAATACGTTGACATAAATGACAATCATACTAAAATGTCAATCAAATTCACATTTGCAACAATCTCCCCCTTTGTCATTGATGGCAACATTCATCAACAACAAACAATTTCTCAAAAACACTTCTCCCAAACATCTCAAGCTCAAAACTTCTCAAACTTACTTCTCCCCCTTTTACATCAAGGACAAAGGTGAACAACAACAACTCAACTCAGAAACCACACAGCTCCCCTTAAGAGGAAGTCACAAACATTAAGCCAGACTAAAATATGCATGAAATATCCTAGACTAATGCACTACCCAATGCACTTAGTTCAAATTAGGAAGGGGTATAACCCCCAACATCTGTCAGAGATACTCAAAAGTATCTCTGCACAATGCCTTCATGAAGATATCTACAACTTGCTCTTTGGTAGGAACATATGCAAGTTTTACTTCACTGTCCAATAGTTTTTCTTTCAATAAATGGTACCGAATAGAAATATGCTTTGTTCTGGAATGCAAAACTAGGTTCTTTGAATTATTGATTGAACTTATATTATCACACGTGATTGAGATAGGTTCATCAAACAATACGCCAATATCTTTCAATGTTTGTTTGATCCAAAGTACTTGAGTGCAACATGAAGCAACTACAATGTACTTAGCTTCTACTGTTGATAAAGATACGCAATCTTGCTTCTTGCTTTACCATGCAACTTACTAGGAGCCAAGAAAAAATGTTCCACCACTTGTACTCTTCCTATCATCAACACTTCTTGAATCTGCATCAGTATAAGATTTCAGAGTAAAGTCTAATCCTCTGAGATACCATAGTCCAAAATCTTCTATTCCTTTCAAGTATCTGAATATCCTCTTCACTACAACAACATGAGACACTTTCAGTTCTTGCTGAAATATGGCTATAAGACAAACAACATACATGAAATCTGGCCTTGTAGCAGTTAGGTATAACAATCCTCCAATCATCAATCTATATTTGCTTGCATCAGTCTTAGAAGATTTATCATCATTAGACAATTTGCATCCAGTAGTCATAGGAGTACATACCTATTTGGAATTCTCCAATCCAAACTTCTACAATAATTCTCTAACATATTTTGACAAAGAAATGAAAATGCCTTTACTGTTCTGATTCACTTACAATCCAAGAAAGAAATTCAACTCACCAATCATAGATATTTCAAATTCCTTTTGCATTTCACCAGCAAACTCCTTGCCCATGTCATCATTTCCTCCAAACATTATGTCATATGCATATACAACAACAATTAATATCTTACTTGATTCAAATTTGAAGTAAATATTGCTATCAGGTGACCCTTTTTGAAAACTTTGATTCAATAGATAAATATCCAACCTTCCATACCAAGCTCTAGGGGCTTCCTTCAATCCATACAGTGCCTTATTCAATCTACAAACAACATTAGGATTATTTGATAACTTGAATCCTTCTGGTTGTTTGATGTAGACCTCTTCTTTCAATTCTCTATTCAGAAAATATTGACATCACATCCATTTGATAAAATTTAAAATCCTTATATGTTACAAAAGCCAAAAACATCCTAATAGCCTCCACTCTAGCAATAGGAGCATAAGTCCCTTCGAAATCGATTCCTTCAACCTGTGTGTAACCTTTGCATACTGTAGAGTGGAAAATTGAGAGCTTTAGCCAATTTTCCACTTGAAAGAAGAAGGAATTTACTACGCTCAATTTTCACTTGGGAAAACTTTACATTCAAAAGAGGGGTTGAATCTACTAGATCCAATCCTAAATGATACAAGGATTGAATGCTAAGTATATTGATTGTGTTTGGAATGTGTTTGACCCTCTTTTGTAAGTTGAATAGATAAAGTGTTGGAATTGAAGACAAAGTATGAGAAAACAATGAGCTACGGGTTCAAGATTCAGTCATGCACCTGGATCTGAGAGGTTTGAGATGATTCAGAGCTACCCTATGAAATCCGGCAAAAGTTGCATGAACCGTGTGTCTGGACAGGGGCACCCTTCTATCGGTCCTTTGAACTTTTTGCATGTCGAAAACGGTTTTTTCGTCTCTGCGAATAAAGTTTAATTCCAGAAGTACAACTGCACACTTGATTCTTGCACACAGAAAGAAGAAGAAAGGGGTTGGGAATAAGGGTTTGCCTAGGTCAAACCCCGATTTGGAATCAACCTTGAATGAAATACTGCAAATGTTTGAAATAAATGATGGAAAGTTATACCTTCATATCTGCAATAGATGATAATTATTCTTTGTTTCTTAGATGTAATCACACATGTTGTATGAAATGGCATGAACATGACAAAACCCTAACACACACACACACATGCTTGCAAATGAATGATGTAATGTTGCTCCAATGGATAGATAACCATTCTCAAGTCTAGCTTTAAAGATCTTGAATTTTTGTAATGCTTCTAACTTTTCTCTTAGAAATGCAAGCCAAGTCATTCTAGGATGATCATAAATTAAGAGCATGAAATACCTCTCACCTTGCAAACTCCTTGTTCTAGTCGGACCACATAGGTCTATATGTATCAAATCCAACAATCTGGTAGATGATTGTTCCTTTCCTCTTAATGTTCCTTTTGTCTTCTTTCCCACTTGACACTCTTTGCAAATACTTTTATCCAGTTTACTCAGTCCTGGTAAATCTCTCACAACTTTTACCATACTAATATTCACCAGGTTGTCAAAATTGATATGACACATCCTTTGGTGCCATAGCCAACTCTCATTCATTTGTGATAATAAATAATGTCATGTTGTAGCTTTTAATTGACACATGTTTCCACCTGCATTTTTCCCTGCAACAATAACAATTCCAGATCTCACATCCACCATCCTGAAAAGACAACATTGTAACCATTTTCGCACATATGTCCAACAATCAAGATATTATGATGCAATCCTTTCACATAGTAAACATTGTCAGTGTTATACTTTCCATCAAAGGTAATAGAACCAATTCCAACAATTTGAGAAGTCTAATCATCTCCCAATCTAACAGAACTATCATCATACTTTTCAAGCTTTACAAACTTACATTTGTCAGCAGTCATGTGATTTGAACATCCACTATCAATCAACAATTCATTTTTATCTCTCCTAACATGCAATGTTGAAGCAATAGTTTCAACAATCTTAGAATTATTAGATTTAGGTCCATCTTTCTCTACTATGAATAAACAATCATCATCCTCATAATCTGACATCATCATCTGAAATACCAACATTATCTCTAATAGAGTAGGATTTCTTAATGAATTTCTTTTACTTTCCTTAATTTTCTATTTTGATCCTCTTTTCGGACATCTAGATGCATAATGACCAATCTTTCCACATTTTAAACATGTAAGAGGTAACATACATGTATACTTGTCGGTTCCTCTCTTTAACTTTCTCATAAAGTTTTCTTCCATTTCATCCAGACTCCTCACCATCTGAATCTTCATCTACGACTTGTGATGCTTTAAAGGTTGTTTCTGATTTTTCTTTATCTCTACCAAACTTTCTCATCTAAAATGCAGTCAAAGTTCCAAACAACTGTTCTCTAGTGAATTTTGATGGATCATAGATTTCCTCGATAACTGAAATCTTGTCACTGTAACTCTTTGGTAAAGTCCTCATGATCTTTTGTATCACATCCTTCTCATCCAAGATACCACCAAGATCTCTAATCTCAATTACAACACTGCCAACCTTCTGAAAATAGCTTACTACTCCTTCACCTTCTTTCATCCTCAGATTCTCATAAGTGCCCTTAGCAGTTTGCATCGTAGATAGCTTGACTCTTTCATTTACTTCATAGATATTTTTCAATCTTTCCCAAACTTCATAAGCAATATCTAGAGCAACAACCTTCGCCAATTTAGTTTTAGATAAAGCACTAAAGATAGCATACCTTGCTCGCTCATTTTCTTCATAGGCTTCAATCTCATTTGGTGTAGTAGGTCCATTTGCCAGTAGCATATACTTAGTCTCCACAACTTTATGAGTTTTGTAACTCAGAGAAATCAAATATCCTCGCATCTTTACTTTCCATAAACTATATATACATCCTTCAAAGGTAGGAATAGTCAATTTATGTGCCATTGGATCTCCTCACGAAATTAGTCTCACTTTCTAGGAACCAAAGCTCTGATACCAATTGTTAAATATTTCAGACAACTAAGAGGGCGGATGAATCAGTTGTTTATTAAAAATGTATTACTTTTTCTACAAAAAGAGATCTGGTACTCTGATTAAACTAAAATAACATAATCATAAATAGATAAGAGTGTGAAAGAAAACACACACAAAACACCAGATATGACATGGAAAACCCAATAAGGGAAAAACTACGGAGAATGTTAGTTCTCAATATGAAAACACCTGTTAGGGTGACACCGATTAAGGTGATTTTTACAAAGATGACTCATTTCCAGAATTGTTCACTGCAGGTGGGCTCACTGCCCAGAGGAAGAAAGAAAGAATCCAATCCAAAGGCACAACTGTCAAACTACTGCAATGTTGAAAGAAACCTTAGGCTCACTACCATCAGTACCAAACATCATAAACTAACAAACATATTGATCAACCACTTCACATCACGAAAGATAGATCATCCTTTTACAATCAATTTCCTTCTATGAATCCTTTCTTATGATAGTGCATTACAATCATTCTTTATATATACCAATCTCCAAGATAGATTTTCCAAGTCGGCTAAGGAGATAATAAAACATAATTCAAAATAGGTATTCACTAAGCATTCTTGTGGTGGAAAGGAATGAGAAGTGGACCACACCACAATGCAACAACATGTTATCCAAACGTTACAATCATTGGACCAAAAAATAGGTCATCTGGGGTTAACCAGACTGGGAAAGAATGTGGCCAAGAACACAATTTCAAAGAACATCAACACGTTCCAAATCATAATTACAAAGATACATGAATGAATAGTATAAATCCAAAGACGCAATAGGAGAACTAAAAATGCAGAGCAATGCGGAGATTTGCAAACTCTACTAGACAATCAACATCACCACTGCATAGATTTTTGGAGCATGGATTCCAAACCACCAAAACATGAGAGTAGAATCTCAAGACAATCTCCAACAACGTGCAAACACATCATGAATATATATGCAACAAATTAGAAAATCTGAAATGAAACCAAATCATAGAAACAAAATCAGTACATTGACATCAATGACAACCATATATATATATGTGTGTGTGTGTGTGTGTGTGTGTGTGTGTGTGTGTGTGTGTAAACACACACAAAAATGTAGGAAAAAATATAAGCCAAGAGAATAAAAAAAATAAAAAGGGGAATAAGTCAATAAAATAATTAAAGAAAACAAGAACATCAAAAAAGGGGGGACAAAGGAAAAAGGAGAAAGAAACTAAAGATAGAAAGAATCCTAAGGCATAAAGAGAGACAAAGAAGGGGAATAAAGAAAGAGAAAACTAAGGGGCACATGAGGGGAGAGAGGGAGGAAAGACAGGGAACGAAAAGGCTCAAGATCCAAGGTCTAGGGCCCACAAAAAAGAGAAGTGGGGAGAAGGTGGGGGTAAATCTTTGGGGGTGGGGGACTAGGAAAGGGAGGCAAAGAAGGATGAGAAGGAAGAAAATACGTTAAGAAGGGTGAGAAGGAGGGAGATTTATAAGGTAAGAAAGTAAAGGGTACTAAGAGAAACTCAATTTCCAACCTTCATTGCGATTTAGGTTGGTTGGGTGTTTATTGATTTCTAGGGCCTCTTTGAGTTTTCTCTTGAAATGATTATCTTCTTTTGCAAGGATTTTAGTATTTTTAAGGAAAATGTGGTGTTTGGTTTTGGATGAGTGCTTGGCCAAGGCAAATTTAGAAACATGTTTGTGTTTGATGTCAGAACCATGCTCCTTAATTTGGATGTTAAAGGAGTGATCTGCTTCACCAATGTATATGTTTCGGCATGAAATTGAGACCTTATAGACACCATGATTGAGAAGAGGGTCAATGTGATCTTTAAGAGAGGAGATAAGATTTCTTAGAAGTAAAGAAGGTTTGAAAACACAAGTAAGATTGTTACTATGGAGGATCTTTGGGATTTTGTTAGAGATACCTTCAGTATATAGGAGTGTGGCTATAAAGGTATTAGGAGGGAGATGATCCCTAGGTTTGGAGAAGAGATAAGAATTGGCTTGGTTGAAAGCTATTTTTATTTGCTTATTTATATAGAAATTTAATTTGAAGACCTGGGTAAGGTGGGCAATTTCTTGGTCTAAGTTCTCTTGATCACAGATACGAAAAGCTCTAAAGGCTAAGGTTTTGAGAATGTTGGCCTTTTGGGTATTGTGGTGATGAGAGGAGGAATGAAGATAAAGGTTAGTGTGGGTGGATTTGTGAAAGAAGCAATGAGCTAAAGATCCATTAGGCTTCCTAATGAGTAAAATATCAAAGAAAGGAAGTTGATTATTGGCTTCAAGCTCTTTGGTGGAGGAAATGCTATTAGCTATGTTGTTGAGATGAGTATTGAATACCTCAAGTTTTTCAAGGTCATGTAGCCAACAAACGTTAGTGTCATCCACATAGTGTTTCCACCACTTGGGTTTGAGGGGAAAGGATTGGAGGGATAACTCTTCAAAATGTTCCATGTAAAGGTTGAAAATGATGGGAGAGAAGGGGGAGCCCATGGCAACTCTATCAACCTGTTCATAGACCACATTCTGGAAGGTGAATAAAATGGATCTAAGGCACAACTCCACCAAAGAGGCCACTTCTTGATTGGTCTTAAACCTGACTAATTCAATGGAGTCGAGAATAGGGATATTGGTGAAAAGGGAAACCACATCAAAACTAACCAAAAGGTCACTGTCCTCCAGATTTTTATCCTTGATGAAATCCACAAAATGAAGGGAATTTTTGACAAAAGAACTAGATTTGCCTATGAGGATGGAGATCAACTTGGCAAGGAAAACAACAAGCTTATAGGTGGTGGAGTTCATGGTGTCTTTACCTCTAAGACACCTTATCCCCACTCTTAAAGATTGTGTTGACCCTTGCAATGCCCCGCCAAGAAACCCTAAAGGAAACAACTACAAACATTCGAAAAGAGTGCAAATATTATTGTTTTTAATAAGAACACGCTAATGTACAAGATATACATTGCAATAGAAGTTGCACAAGCGGAAGACTTAACACAAACTCCTAAAGGGTTTCCAACGAAGATTACTTGATTAATCCAATGAACATTAAGGTGTACTAATCCAATTAACAATGAGATTGATTAAACCTACTCATGATAGAATGATTACCACATGAACATAGCAATTAAATTCCATAAGAGATTAAACTAAGCACGATTGCATATATACAAATGCCATTAGTTTCATTACATCACTAAAGCTACATTCATCATAATCCATATTACCACATTTTATTTATAACTTCATACATCCAATGAAGATTAATATCACCTAAATTATATTATACATTTTAACTATAATACCATTCATACATCCAAAATTAAAAGGAACCAGATGAACACATACACCATACAACACCAATTGATATCGGAGTTCACCCCAAATGGGCTACATCTCCGGGTCTGCTTCAAGTGTAAGACCATTCTAATAAATAAAAGATGAAAAATACATAAATTTTACATCAATTACAACCTTCCATCAAGGCGTACATAAAAAAATGATACATATGACCATATAGGGTCCAAGAGATACATGAATGATCCGAGAAGAACAAAAGGATCCATCTAAAACATGGAATGGAGTAAATACAGAATAACATATGGAGCACTTGCAACGCTAATCCATCGCAAGAAGGCACGAACAAAATACCCAATGGAAAGTGACACTACCACCTGACCATGTGGCCCAAAAAGGAACCACCCCTCCATGCTAGGAGATAGTACTAAGGCCCTCAAACAAGCCACAACAAAGCATCATATGGTCTCACATGTACATTAGGTACTCACACAAAACATAAGCATACAAGCATGACTCCCACAAGAGTGATCCAAGTAAAGCCAACACATGACTACACACTAGTGAACATAGGGGAAGAGTGTCATCGCATAACTGGTATGGGTTACCTTGGCAGGCCTCCATAGGCCCCGACCCCCATCCTGGGTTACCCTAGTAACCTCTCCCAAACCTCCAACCCCCATCCATGTCTCATGCGGACCCAACAAACCTTTCGTGAAGACAAGGTAGTTGGTTTGCCATTCCAGGCCTTCCCATTGCATCCCGAGTCTGTACTAGCACTCAACCAGCGAGGCACAATTTATCTTGATTAATGTTTGTAGAACCCAACCCCCCATTTTTTAATTAAGTTATCACTTATTACTCAGCTTTCGATGGGTTATCCTGCTACCTCTTTAGGCGCGGCCCCCACTCGAAAGCCACTCTTCCTTATGACACTACACAACCTTCGAAGAACCCCAAGGCAAATCACAAAAGCCAACCAACATAAGGAGTTCAAAAAGAAAAACTGAAGGACAACTTGATTAAACAAACCTTCTACCAAGGTTAAATCAATTGGAGGTGTGAAACAAACAACTGGTCTATCCACAAAACAAGACCAAAACCACAATAAGGCAAGTATGACCACAACCAAAACTTAACCCAATCAACTTGCACAAAAAAATTACATTCAACAACATGTCATCATGACACAAAAAATGACTCTTACAAATCGGCACCAAAAATCCACCAAGCAGAGTAAAACACAAATGAATACACTTGCACTCTAAATCATCCATGTTAAGGAATCATAACAATCACTCAAAATATGCTTAAAAGCCAATATCAACTAATTGCAGCTATTTCAATAACTGACTCTTTTGATGATAATAAAATCCACATTAAGGAATAACACATCAAAAGGGTCCAAGTAAACATACACCCTAAATAATTTTGCTCAATACTTGATTTTAAACGACACACTTTAAAGGAATAACAACTCATAGCCTAATTAAACCATCATTTATAAACAAATATATAATCATTTCAATTTAAGCCAATATGGCTATAACAAATAACATTTGAATTTGAATTTCAAATTAATGATAATAACATTTAAAATACTTTTGAAAACTAAATTCAATATTTAAATCAAAATAATCTTTACCAAATTAAAATCATTTCGACTAACAAAATTGATGCTTATTCCTATAACCTTTGTTTTCACAAAATCATTTACTATTATATCCAATCAAATATAACATTCTCTTCATATTGCCAATTCAAAATACATAGTATAAATATATATTTATATATTGAATACTAAATCGATATTTCTTTTAAAAGCCGAATTTCCTCTAACACCATTTCCAAATAAAAATTACAAATTATAAATATATATTTAAATTGAATTAAAAACAATATAAAATATATCGCATTGCATAGGAAATAACATTTACTATGATTTTTTATTTTTTTATTTACACAAAAACTCATGGCAACAATGCATTTCCAACATATGTATTCAACTACTCAATTGGCCCTAACGCTAGGAGAACGGATACGATTCAATCCAAAAATGAAATTTTTCATATATAATATCATTATTCCACATAATAATTTCACATTTAAAATATCAGATTCACATTTTTCACAAAAAGTCTAAGGAGACCACTAACCAAGTTTTGGAGACCATCAACCATTGATTGGATATAAACTCAAAAAATTAAAACTTGCCAAAACAAAAATTCCTTAAAACCCATTGGTTGATGGGTGAACAACATCACACTTTTGAAATAAAATTCACTTTCTGGGCATACATTAAAAAACTGGGCAGCATTTCCCCAAAGCAACTCTCATTTAAAAAAAAATTGAAACATACAAATTCACATCTAAACTAAAATCCAAAATTCAAGTTGGAGAAAGGTTCTAAATCCATTTGCTATCCATTTGCAACAAGAATTACACAATTTCATAAAGAATCAAGGGAGAAATCAAATAAACTCACCTTCAAGTTGAAAATTTTCAAAATTAAACATGGAGCCAAAGACTCCGAAAGAACTCACGAAAACCAAGTAGCAACAAGAATTTTCCCGCTTGAATCCAACAAGTTCCTACCCACAAAATCTCTCCAAGCAAATCCTTCCCAATCAAAATTTCAAAAATCCATTGTAGGGTTGGAAATCTCCAAAATTTGGAAAATAATAATCCTTGTTAAAAAAATGCATAACCCTCATTTTAATTCCACCATATGGTAATAAATAAATACTCGAATTTGCTAGCTTAATAGAATTTGATTTATCAATTTATAAAAATAATGGTCTTATTTTTTTTTTTAAAACAATTACTCAAGCCAAATATAATTTAACTTCCACTAATAATTCAACATTCACTCCAACTTAGACAATTAAAATAATCGATTAATTAATTAACCACAAAAATGATTCTAATGTAATTTATTCTTAATTCCCTTTAATCAACATGACACATATAAAATTCTCATTAACTACTCAAGAAGAGAATAAATAAACACACAAAACGCATAACACACAACACTCAATTGAAACCAAAATAGAACATGACCCACAAACCAACATCGGAAAAGTGGTCTACTTGGCGAACCGACAAGGCAAACAAAAGACTGGCGACGCTTACAACTGAGCAAGGCTAGGGATGACATTAGGACCTTAGAACTACCTCCCCCACTTCCATTAGGTTAATTAAGTATGCTCAAACATGTGAAACCAGGTGGAGATGATACCTTGTACCTACACGGTACTTGTACCTGTAATTTCCCGCATCACCAAACCACACATACATATATATACAAAAACACGGTAAACACACCGGTGAAGGAGAATCGTGACATTCCCTATCTCACCGAAGTGAGTGAAGGAAAATCATCTCGTCGCACCCCATACACTTTCACACAACATGACAACATATACATAAAGCAACTCGCACATAACGTAAATGTGTTAGTCCATGATTAGTAACGCATAAATAAACTTAACATTTCATCATTTATAAAGTACAATGCAGAAGCAGAGTTTATAACTACTCATCAATAAGCAATATTGTATATTCAATATCTATTCCTCAATGTAATATAATGCATAATCATATGCACCTAGTCACATTCCAAAGCATAACACTAGAATAACACACCACAATCATAATAAATCAACCATCCATGTAAGTTACAAAAAAGTCAACCTTGGTCAATGAGGTCAAAAAGGTCTGAACATGGTAGGGGTACTACAACCCTCTTCTCAATCTTGGTGTCTATAAGGTGTCATTTTCATGTGGCAACATATAAATTGGTGAAACGGGTCGCTCCTTTAACATCAGAATTAAGGAGCACAGTGTTGACACCAAACATGAACGTGTTTCTAAATGTGCCTTGGTCGAGAACTCATCCAAAACCAAACACCACATTTTCCTTGAAAATACTAAAATTCTTATGAAAGAAGATAATCATTTCAAGAGAAAACTCAAAGAGGCCCTAGAAATCAATAAACACCCAACCAACCTTAATCATGATGAAGGTTGGAACTTGAGTTTCTTTTGGTACCCCTTACTTTCTTACCTTATAAATCTCTCTCCCTCTCGCCCTTCTTAACTTATTTTCTTCCTTCTTGTCCTCCTTTGCCTCCCTTTCTTGGTCCGCCAACCCCCAAGCTCCCCTCGTCTTCCCACTTCTCTTTTTTGTGGGCCCTGGACCTTGGATCTTGAGCCTTTCCATTCCCTATATTCCCTCCCTCTCTCCCCTTTGTGCCCCTTAGTTTTCTCTTTCCTTCTTCCCCCTTCTTTGTCTCTCTTTATGCCTTAGGCTTATCGCTCTCCTTAATTATATATATACACATATATATATATATGTGTGTGTGTGTGTGTGTGTGTGTGTCTATATATATATGTACACACACACACACACACACACACACACACACACACACGTATGTATGTATGTATGTATGCATGCATGCATGTATGTATATGTATACATATGTATGTGTGTGTACATACATACATACATGTGTGTGTTTTCCCCCTTTTTATTCTTCTTTTTATAATTGCTATTAATATATTTTATTTTATTTTATTTTAATTGTTCTTATTTGATTTTCTTTATTTTATATTTTCTTATTCTTCTTTTTTATATTCTTCTAACTTGTCTTCATTTTTTATTAGTTATTTTTATGTTTGTGTGTCTTATTTTTAATGTTATTTGTTTATTTAATTTAATTTTTAAAAATATTTTGACTTTTTTTTAAAGACAAATTTTTTTGTTTAATTGTTTATTAATGCTTTGTTTTTACTTTTATTTGTATGCTCTATTATAATTTGATTCTATTTCTTCTTATTTTAGTGTTATCTTATTTATTTATCTTGCTTTTCTCTTTACTTTTATTTTGTGATTTATTTTTAAACTTTTCTTTTTTGTTTATTGTTTCAATCTTTTTCTGGGATGCTTTCTTGCCACCTTCCCCCCACCCTGTTGTATTTAAAGGGTTCGTGTATGCATTTTTCACTTACTTTCTTCTATAGCTCTTATCTTGATGATGAATCATAGAGTATGATTTGAAACATTGAAGCAAAGAAAATATCATATTCTAATTGTGTCACTTGTAGACCAAGGAAAAATTATAACTCACCAATCATTGACATCTCAAATTCTTTCTACATTTCTTCTCCAAATCTCTTACAAACACTATCATCTCCTCTAAAAATGATATCATCAACATACACAACAACTATTGACATCTTTTCACCATCAATTTTGAAATAAAGTTTATTATATGGTGTACCTTTCTTGAAGTTCTGCTACAACAAATACTTATCCAACCTTGTGTACCAAGCTCTAGGAGCTTTCTTGAGTCCATAGAGTGCCTTCTTGAAATTGCAAACCATATCAGAACCATTTGACAACTGAAACTCATCCAGTTATTCAATATACACTACTTCTCTAGGTTTTACATTCAAGAATGTTAGAGTAATTGGGTCTTTACTTGATTACTTAAACATTATTTGTTTAATTCTTTAAGTTTCCAATTATCTTTTTACACTTAAGCTAACATTAGGTGCATATAATTAATTATTTTAATTAATTATTATGTGCAAACCTAGGGTTTTCCCTTTTTAGGGTTTCTTGACTTATTAGAGGTTACTTTTCTTTTCATTGTATTATCTTTTCAATATACATTTTTCTGGTGAATTAGAGCTCTCTTTTTTGGAGAATATTTTTCCTATGTTTTTCTTGTTCTTCAGATTTTGCTTCATTGCTTCTCCTTGAAACAAGTTATTCGGCTTGCAGAAGATCTTCAGGCTACTGTGGGGTTGTATTTCTCAACTCCTATATGGTATCAGAGCTAAGATCTGCAGCTACCTGTTATTGTTTTTTGAGAATTTTGCATTTGAAGCAGATCTGGGGTTTCGAGCATTTTTTGTGTGCTTAGGGTTAAGGTTTTTTTTTTGAGCACTTTGGGCCTAAACGGACCTCACCATTGTGCTCAGAAGACCCAAAAACCCCTATAGTCATATAAAATTTGTCCATTTTTGACCCCTAAGCATCTGGGTGATTTTTTTTTCTCCAAGCCAGGCCGTACGGCCCTAGCACGCAAATCAAGAAAAAAATTTGCTAAAAAAAAAATTGCCTTTTTATGGCATGCAGGCCGAATTGTTTTGATTTTTCAAAAAAAAAATTAAACAAATCAAAAAAAGGGCCTTCAAAAAAATAAAAAAATTTATCAACATTTTTAGGGTACCGGACCTGACAGGCCGGCACCGTACGGACCTGTCAGGCCGGCCCCACCCGGCGCCGTAGGCCTCCGGCTCCGGCTCTGGCAACGCCCGCCGACTTCTGCTCCAACTCCGACGCTGCAGGCCTCCCGCCGGCCATAACCTCCCGTCGCCGGCGACCACAGACCCGCTCCGACGACGCTTTGGCAAAGACCCGACCGCTGCTCTCGCACCGCCGGGCTGCGCCACTTCCACCACGCCGCTCCGCCTTTGCGCCACCTGCGCCCGGCCCGAGCACCACCAGCCCCTCCTCTCTAGTCTTTTTGAGAGGGGGTTGGTTTTTTGGGCCTAGATCGTGCATCCGGAGTCGGATTTTGGCGAACGAATAGGCGTTGGAAAGGTGATTCCGAGCCGGACCTCGTGGTGCTGGAATTTTTTCCTAGATCTATTGTTTGACTATGTTGTTTACCAGTCAAATTCGAGCTTCTTTTTTGCACTTCAGGGGTCTTAGAATGGGCAAACAGACTTCGTTTTTCGAAAACGAATAGGCATTGGAAAGCTCTCAGCCTGCTCTATTCAAATTTGTGATCTTTTTTCTCAGAATTTTCACCAAGTACATGAGATATCAGTTTGAATTTTTTTTGCTTATGCACTACTTCCTTCTTTGTACTATGTACTAGGGTTTGGGTTTCTCCATTGTGGGGGGGTGTTTTTTTCTCACTTTCTGTCATTTATATCAGAAATCAGGAACACCTAAACTCTCAAAAACAAAAAAACCCTTTTGCATCTTCTATCTATTCTGAAAGATCACATAATAAAAACAACCAACAAGCAGGTGCAGGTGCAGAGTTCTTTTCTTTGTTCTCATGGCAGATCCTTCAGTTGAGTTATTGACTTCACACAACTATCACACCTGGAAGCCCCGCATCACAAGGCTTCTCAAGTCACGAGGGTTGTGGGCTACATTGGATGAGGTTCAGCCAGACCTTCACCGTCCTTATGAGGTTCTTATGTACCGGAACAAGCTGGATGAGGCCATGGGTTTGATCACTTTGCATGTCTCCGACAGTCTTCTGTTTCACCTTGATGAGTTGCTTACTCCTCGGGATATGTGGTTGAAGTTTGATTCTCTCTTCGGGAGGGTCAATGAGATTCGGGCATTACAGATTGAGGCAGAGTTGACTTCATTGTTACTTGATACCTTTCCCACTATTGACGATTTTTTGAACAAATTCAAGACTACCAGATTTGTTCTTCAGGGATGTGGAAAGAACAAGACCGATACAGAGTGCATTCATTTGATTCTTTCGAAGCTTCGGGGTCCTTTTCATTTTTTTGCTTCTGCTTTCTACTCCACCATGGATGGTTTGGGTACTAATTTCACCATGCCTAGCTTTGATGTCTTTTGTGAGCGCTTGTCTCGTGAGCAATCTCATCTTTCTCAGTTGGATATGCTCTCAGGCTCCAAGAACAAAGCATTGGTTGCTCAGTCCTCTAAGGAGAAGGACAAACAGAAGCAGAAACCGAAGCAGAAAAAGCCTTTTGCAGGTAGTGAGAATTCCTCCAAGCCTGCTCCTAAGTCTGATTCAAAACCAGTTCCTCCCAAACAAGGGAAATCTTCACAGTCCAGTGAGTCTTCCTCCAAGACTAAGAAGAAATCATCAGACACTTGCAGTTTTTGTGGAAAGGACGGACATCCAGTTTCCAGGTGTTGGAAACAATTAGAGGCTTTAGAGGAAGCCATGCAACAACATCACATTTCCTCACCTCAGGCGTCTTCTCCTTCCACAGGGAAAGGTCATGCTCTCACTGCTAGAGCTTCGACCTCTGGGTCCACTTGGATTCTAGATTCTGGTCCTTCTCACCATATGACACACACTCAGCAGTTGGTTACTTCTCTTGCCTCTTGTGGTATTTCACAAATTGCAGTGGGTGACTCAGTTCAGCTTTCCGTCTTGGGTTCAGGTTCTGTCTCTTTGGATGGGGGTACTCTACAAGATGTTCTGGTTGTCCCTGACATCTCGACGAACCTCCTGTCCATTTATCAGATTTGCCACTCTAGCTCTGGTAAGATAGTTGAGTTCTCACCACATGATGTAGTTATTCAGGACCTCCATGACCCTGATTTGGTTGTGGCTTCTGGTAGTGTGGATTCTGCATCTCGTCTCTATAGATTTGACGAATTTGAGCCCTCTTCGGGTACAGGTTCATCTCTCATAGCACATGCAGATTCAGTGAGTAAGCTTTGGCATGAGCGATTGGGCCATGTCAATTACAAATATCTTCAGCAGATGAGTACACAGGCACTTGTTCTTGGGCTCCCACAGATTTCCTGCACTGATGGTGTTTGTCATGGTTGTGTTCTTGGCAAGCATCACAGAGATCCCTTTCCGAAGGGGAGAGCCTCTCGTGCTTTGGCACCCTTAGAGTTGATTCATAGTGATCTCATGTCATTTCCCACTCCTTTTTCAGGGGCCAAGTATGTACTCACGTTTATTGATGACTTCTCCAGACGCACATGGGTGTACTTTCTTAAGTACAAGTCTGATGTCTTTGATTCATTTCGAATCTTCAAGACATTTGTCTAGAAGCAATCTGGCTGTTCTATTCGACGGATATGTACAGATAATGGGGGGGGAGTATGTGAATCAGGCTTTCAGAGATTTTTGCACTGAGCATGGTTTGCAGCATCAGTTTACTGTTCCCTACACCCCTCAGCAGAATGGTGTCGCTGAATGCAAGAACATAACTTTACGGGAGATGGCGAATTGTATGATTCAGTCCAGGTCCATGGATTCGTCTTTTTGGGCTGAGGCAATCAATTGTGCCAACTATACTCAGAATCGGATGCCTCACAAGGCTATTCGACATATGATTCCTGAGGAGGCTTGGTCTCATGACAAGCCTGATGTTTCCTTTTTTCGGGTATTTGGTAGTGAGGCATGGGCCTTTATTCCTGATGCTCAGAGGAAAGCCATGGAGCAGAAGAGTTGACCACTCATTTTTGTTGGCTACTGTGAGGATGTTAAGGCATACAGGTTGTTTGATCCTGATTCCAGAGAGGTCCTATTTCGACGGGATGTTCAGTTTGATGAGCGTCTTCCCACAGTGGATACCCCGACTCCAGTGTCTACTCCTCTACCTACTCCAGCCACTGCACCACTTCAGGATCTTTTTGAGGATGATTCTGATGATGGTGCTGATGATCCACCATCCCCACCTCCACCATCCTCACCTCCACCTGCTCCACCTCAGATGCCCAAGTGGGCTCGCCTTACTGTTGCAGCGGTAGGTCCTTTGGCTGGTGACCCTTCACATACTCGTCGCACTCATTCTCACATAGTGGGTTCTAGTCTTTTGAGTCATGCTATTTCAGATGATCCTCAGAAGTTTTCAGAGGCGACAGGTCACCCTGAGTGGGATTGTGCTATGGAGGAGGAGTATTCTTCTTTGATGAGGAATCATACATGGGATCTCTGTCCTCTTCCTAAGGGCAGAAAGATGGTTAGGTGTCGCTGTTTGTATCGCACTAAATATGCTGCTGATGGTTCCATTGATAAGTACAAGGCACGTCTTGTTGAGAAGGGTTTTTCATAGGTTGAGGGTATTGATTACTCTGAGACATTTGCCCCTGTAGCCAAGATGAATTCCATTCGCTTTGTACTCTCTCTTGCAGCTTCTCGGCGTTGGCTTGTTTTTCAGCTGGATGTGAAGAGTGCTTTCTTGCACGGGGATCTACAGGAGGAAATCTACATGGAACAACCTCAGGGATTTGTGCAAGATAGTTCTTTGGTTTGCAGACTTCGGCGTTCATTGTATGGTCTCAAACAGGCCCCTCAAGCTTGGTATGAGAAGATGGGCTCTTTCTTGCTCTCCATTGGGTTCTCCCGCAGTCATTCTGATCACACCATCTACATTCAGCTTCTTGAGGGTGACATTTTGATTCTTGTGCTATATGTTGATGATCTTCTCATCACGGGTAGCTCATCCTCTACGATTCAGCATATTCAACGTGCCTTGATAGATCAGTTTGAGATGACAGATCTCGGTCTGTTGCACTATTTCCTTGGTCTTCAGGTGATTCAGTCTTCTGATGGGATCTCTCTCTACCAGCAGAAGTATGCTCTTGACATGCTTTAGCGCTTCGGCATGCTTGATTGCAAGCCTGCTCCCACACCATTTCAGTCAGGGGTTGTTTTGACCACAGCTTGTCCCACTCCTTTAGTCGATTCTACACTTTACAGGCAGTTGGTTGGCAGTTTGTTGTACCTGACTCACACCCGTCCTGATATTTCCTTTGCGGTTGGTCTTGTCTCTCGCTTCTCACATGATCCTCATGAGAGTCATTGGCAAGCTGCCAAATGTATTTTGAGGTACATTCAGGGCACTAGTTCTCATGGCATTCATTATACATCAGGGGAACCACACATTGTTGGCTACACTGACTCAGATTGGGCTGGTGATGTCACTGATCGGAAATCTACTTCCGGCTTTGTTTTATGTCTTGGCTCTGGTCCTATCACATGGTCTTGCAAGAAGCAGACTACTCATGCATTATCATCTACAGAGGTTGAGTACCGCTCTGTTGTGCTCGCTAGTCAGGAGATCTTATGACTTCGACAGTTGATGACTGAGTTTGGTTTTCCTCCTGATAGTCCCACTGTTCTTTGGTGTGACAATCAGAGTGCTCTTCATATTTCCCGCAACCCGGTAGAGCATCAGCGGATGAAGCACATTGAGCTTCACATGCATTTCATCCGTCAGTTGATTCAGGATGGTGTTCTCATTCTGGAGTACATTCCCACTTCTGAGCAGGTTGCAGACATCTTCACGAAGCCTTTTGCATCGCCGCGCTATCTTCAGTTGCGCTCTATGCTTGGGGTGAAGGAAGTTTTCCTTGGGGGTCTTTATGAGGCCTTCCTTCCTTCTTCTTCTTTCAACATGTTCTTTTATCTCTTTTTGGAGAGGAGTTTTTTCCCACTGGGTTTTCTCCTTTGTCTCCATTTCATAGAGATTTCATTGTATTTGGGTACCTGATCAGACCTTGTTGTTGGGACCCATCTTTCATGCTTTTAGTAGTTGTTCTAGGTTTTAGCTTCTCCCTAAGTCTAGTTTAAGGGGGGGTGTTAGAGTAATTGGGTCTTTACTTGATTAATTAAACATTATTTGTTTAATTCTTTAAGTTTCCAATTATCTTTTTACACTTAAGCTAACATTAGGTGCATATAATTAATTATTTTAATTAATTATTATGTGCAAACCTAGGGTTTTCCCTTTTTAGGGTTTCTTGACCTATTAGAGGTTACTTTTCTTTTCATTGTATTATCTTTTTAATATACATTTTTCTGGTGAATTAGAGCTCTCTTTTTTGGAGAATATTTTTCCTGTGTTTTTCTTGTTCTTTAGATTTTGCTTCATTGCTTCTCCTTGTAACAGGTTATTCGGCTTGCAGAAGATCTTCAAGCTACTGTGGGGTTGTATTTCTCAACTCCTATAAAGAATGCTAACTTGACATCCATCTGATATACCTTGAAGTTCTTATGTGCAGAAAATGCAAGAAACATCCTTATAGCTTCTATTCTAGCTACCAGACTAATAGTCTCCTCAAAGCCTATACCTTCAACTTGTGAATAACCTTTAAAAACCATTCTTGTCTTATTACTTGTGATTTCTCCATCTTCATTTAGATTATTCCAAAACACCCACTTGTTCCTATTGTTTATGAGAGAAAATTAGCATGTCAATTAGATCAAGAGGCAACTAGAAAACTTGAAATCTAACTAACAAATCCAATCACAACTCAATAGAGGAATACAAATGAAAGATCAATCAACATAAAACATCAATGAAATATGAAAACTTGTGGTTGATTTCCAATGCACTTGGCCTCCATTTCTCTTCTTCTTCTTATGGGGAAAGTAGTTGCCAAAGTTACACTTTTGAAATACCTAAAAAATGTTAGCACAAGAATTATGAAGATAGTGGTTATTAAGAAGGGATGATTGATGTTCAATTTATAGATTTTGAGAAGATTGATTTGAAGACAGGATGAATCAATGGTTGGGATTCATTGAGACAAGTTGGTGAGAGATAATTACTCATTCTGACTAAATTTGGTTGAGAGAATAACTCACTTGATTGACTAGTTAAGAGACATGATTGAGAGTGGAATTGAATTGATTAACTACTTAGAAAAATAATTATTTCGAAAAAGGGGAAAGTAACTGACTAGTTAGAAAAAGTGATCAATGGGTCACTAGTTAGAATTGAGTGTCAGTCTTAGTTAGCAATTTCCACATGTCATGCAGTAAATTTAGGATGGAATTTTATTTAGATTGAATTTGGGTTTTCAAAAATGTGAAATAAAATCGAAATTAATGAAAAGTGAATTTGAATTGAATTTGGAAGGAAATTAAATTTATTTGAAACGAGGATTAAATGACATTAAATATTTTATAAAATTTATTTAATGAGAAGACATTGTTAGATAATTATATAATTTAAAGAAATTATTTAACTATGGGAAGGTGAAAATTGATTTTAATTAAACAATAAAGATCGTTTAATTAAAGTAAATAATAGATTAGAGAGAGTATGAAAATAACGAGGAACATTAATTCAAAAGAACAAAATTAGATTAATTTAAATAGTTAAAACTATTTAATTAAGGAGGAGGAATAATTAGTAAATTTGATGTTTGCAAGTATGGGACAATTTAAAGTGTCTACACCTATCACATTCTTGACCACCAATCTAGGTACCAATTCCCATGTCTGATTATTTTCTATCTGATTCAACTCCTCTTCCATTTCTTTCATCCAAACTTCAGACTTGCTAGCTTCTACAAAAAAATTTGGCTCCGCCTGAGATAGGAAACATAAATTTCCTTGCTCACTAGTCTCAACAAGTCTTCTTCTTATTCGCACACAATTCTCTTTATTTCCAATGATCTAATCTTCTTAATGGTTCTTCCCCACATACTTTGCAAGTGTCTTCGGTGCTTGTTCAGGTTCCTTCTATTTTGCATTTGTTTCATCATTGTCTTCTTAAATTTCCTTCTCTCCTGCAACAACATGAGCATCCTCTATCTCAACCTCAGGTTCAGGTGTAATATGATTCCATTCTTCACTGACTTTGATATTCATACTTTCCACAATCTTGTTCAGCCTCTTGTTATAACACCGATATGCCTTTCTCTTTGTAGAGTATCCCAAGAATATACCTTCATCTAATTTTGCATCAAAATTTTCAAGTCTTCTTCATTTCTTCTTATGTAGCACTTACTTTCAAATATCTTGATATATTTGATAGTAGGTGATCTTCCATGCCATAGCTCATAAGGTGTCTTTGTGTGACTCACTCTTACTTGTATCCTATTAAGAATATATACAATAGTATGCACAACTTATTTCCAATACACATTAGGCAAGTTAGCATCTTTCAACATAGTTCTAGACATCTCTACAATAGTCCTATTCTTTCTCTCAACAGCTCCATTTTGTTGAGGAGTCCTAGGTGCAGATAATTGCTTTCTAATGTCATGTTCTTCACAAAATATATCAAATCTATTTTATGTAAACTCTCCTCCTCTATCAGACCTCAAACACTTGATTTTAGCATTTATTTGATTCTCAACCATAGATCTGAATATCTTAAATCTATCAAATGCTTCAAACTTTTCTTTTAAGAAAGTAACACATATCATTCTAGAGTAATCACCAATAAGCAGCATAAAATACCTTTCACCATTTATTACTCTTGTCCTTGTAGGTCTGCATAGATATGTATGAATCAAATATAAAGGCCTTGTGGTAGAACACTCTGTGTTCTTGTATTTATTCCTTGTTTGCTTTCCCATCTGACATTCCTTGCACATTGTATCAACATGTTTGATATTTTTCGGTAAATCTCTCACAGCATGAGTTGAACTGATCTTCACCATGTTTTTAAATTTAACATGTCCCAAAATTTTGTGTCATAACCAATATTCATTGCTCTACACCAATAGACAACTACTTCCTTTGTTTTCCTTCACATAGTAGACATTGTCATTTATTCTTTTTCCTTCTACAACTAATCTTTCGAAACTTCATTTTTTGATCTCACACCTGGAAATATGAGCCTGTAGCCTTTACTACACATCTGACTCACACTTAAAAGATTATGTCTCAAACCTTTAACATAATAAACATCATATGTCTTATGCTTACCATAAATAGTTATGGTTCCTTTACCACAGATAGGTGCAACCTCCTCACCAACCAAATTTACTAATTCACCATCATACTTTTCAAAGTCTATGAACTTCATTCTATCACCTGTCATATGATTTGAGCATCCAAAATAAATTATCCAATATTTAGGTTCCACTTTTGCATGCAGTGCAATCTTCATAATCATTGAACTTTCACTATTATCCATATCATGCAGAGTACTGGACCTTTTACTATCCTTTTCTTCTATGGCTAAAAATAATGATCTTCATTTGAGTCATCATCATCTTCATCTTCAAAGGAGTAGATCTCCATTGAACAAAAACTCTTTTTAGACTTACCTCTGTCATCTACTCTTTTGTTTTCGTCATCTCTCCTATAATTATCTTTTCTCTTGTTATCATTATCCGATCTCGTATAGTTATCCTCCTTGAAATTACATTTATAAGCATAATGACCAATTCTCCCACAATTAAAGTATTTAAAGGGTAGCTAACCTTTGTATTTCCTAGATCATTTCTTTAGTCTTCAGGCAAAGTTTTCTTCCACTTCATCCATGTCATTGTTGATTATGGGTTCACCTTCAATCTTCTTGGTAACTTTTAATGTTGCTTCCTTCTTCTCATTGTGCTTCTCACTAATTTCTAAAATTTTAAAGGCAGAGAGAAATCCATAGAGCTGATCCAAAGTATATTTATTCATATTATGACTTTCTTCAATGACATACTTCTTAAGCTTATAGTAGTTAGGCAGTGTTCTCATCACTTTTTTCACAATTTCACTCTCTTCCATTTTTCCACTAATACCTTTGTTTGCATTGACTATCTCATTCACTCGGTGCATGAAACTTCAAATGTTCTCATCCACAAATATCCTTAGTGTCACAAATCTTTACTTTGGATTTTACATTTTGAATTGCTTGTTCTTCTCATGTCCTTCATAAATGTTGCTTAATTTTTCCCAAATTTTCTTTGCACTTGTGCATCCATTGATATTTAAAAATTCTAAGTCACTCAAACTACTAAGTAGTATATTGCTTGCCTTGGCATTATTTTAATGATTCTTGATGTCATCTAAGGTAGTAGGGCCATCATTCAGAGTAGCTTAACTATTTTTGATAGTGTTCCATATTCTAAGCACTAGAGAATTCAAATGAAATTCCATCTATAACATCCGGGTAGAGTAATTTGTGCCATCAAACCTTGGTGCCTTGAAATAGATATCTTACACCATCCCAAACCTTCCTCAAGTTGTTAAGCTTATCCTAGAGGAACTTGCTCTAATACCAATTGTTGAACACACCATAGGACTGATAAGAGAGGGGAGGGGGTGTGAATCAATCCAAACCTTAAAACAACTTACTCATAATTCTTTAAACATCAAATCACAATTAACTTATTTATGCAATTATGAAACATGAAACCAAAAACACAACACACACAAGAACTCAAGTATACATGGAAAACCTAAGAAGGGAAAAATCATGGTCAAAATCACACTCACAATATGAATCACTTATTACAATGTTTTAGGCTCAAGACCAAGGAGCTCACTGCACCTGATTGGACTTGCAAAAATAAGGCACACAACCTTAGGAAAATATAGAAATGACTTGCATTATTGAGACACACAATCCTTCATGATCTAATGATGGTGACAAATTAGAATAAAATATGTGCCTTTGGTCTCATTAATAAGATTATTCTTTTCCACAATTGATAAGGGAGAGAGGGAGACACTTCCTTTGAAAAAACAATCTTCACATAAAGTTTTAAGACACCAACTTGGTAAAAATATTTCATGCAATTGCACATCTTTTTGAACTTAATTTGATTGATCAGTCTTACTCTTTTATCTTCCAACTCTTTAAATATATTCCATATAGTCTCAACAAGATGAATTGAATCTAGAGATTAAAATCTAGGGTTATTTGTTCAATATATCCTAAATGTGGAGGAACATCATATTCTCACTTTTAAATACCTTGTTTGGTGAAGGGAAAGAAGATGAGATCTGTATTTTTTCATTGACCCAATGAATGCTCACAAATTCAATTATACTCTCTTCAAAACTAATGGCTTTGCCTTCTCTATTATTGTCAACATTATACATACTATAATTTCAATATTATTATCCACTTATTGCATTATGATTAGTTCTATCTCATTGATATTTAGGCATTTATAGGTATTACTAGAAATATGTATTATATTTTCAAAATAACAAGAAATGGTTTGTTCTATTGTAACCACAATTTTGTTTATATAATATAAAAAACATACATATGGTCTATGGTCCACCTATAAGTCATCTTGAAACTTCAAAATACCACTTGGATTACAATTAACTAGAATTGATAACTATAGAAAGAATATATAACTAAGTAGTCAATCAAGCCAGTATAATACCATCTTTTATAAATCTTCCCAAGGTAAATCCATTTTTCTTCAAAGAACTAATGTCTAAAGGAATTTCCTTTAACATATTCAACGTTACCTTAGAGATAATATTATAAATTGTGCTACATAAAGAAATGGAGTAGAAATCAACATAGGAGTCACAAGATAGTTTCGTAGGAGTAAGAAAAATATTAGTTTTGAAAAGATCTTTTTAAAATTTATCGGAATTCCTTGAGTCTTCAACCATAGCTCAAACATCTAAGCCAATGACATCAATTTTTTTTTTAAAGAGCCAAGCAAGGAAACCATGAAGGAACGCACCTTGAATCCATGCCCTTTTCATAGCTACCATGCAACCATTTTTAGTATAACTTTTGTAGACGTTATTGAACCCACTCAAGCCAATTTCATTAGTTGCATTAAATATTTATGTGGATTTTATAGCATGATATAGACTTACTCTTGCTAGTTTATTTGAGACATCACATGACTCAATATTAAGCTTGAATAGGTACCAACAATAAGTAATTATGAGCTTCCTACTTGTTTGACCCACCTTTCAATGCATAAAATATATGATAACAAGAATCACAAGCAATGAAATAATAGATATAGAAAAAGTTAAGGTAATCTTTGTGTGGCTCTATTTCTGATGTTGAATATTATATCCAAGTTGAGTATTTCAAGTTGAAAATAAAGGAAACACTAATGGATGAGCCCAATTTTTTCGAATAACTATGGAAATCAGAATTAAAAAAAATCTTATTAAATCATTCTCAAGAAACCTGGTTGAACTTGGCCCATAGTAGTTACAATTTAAATTTATTCTCATATTAAATCTTGAAAGAAAATTAGGAAATGATCCACTTAGTCAATTATAAAAATTATTTAGGTATTCAATATTAATTATATAAATCCATGAATTAGGATTTATCCTAGTAATGAGATTGGCCTAAAGTGATATTTTTTTCATCTTGTTTAAGGTTGCCAAACTCCAGAGGAAAGCTACCATACATGTTAGTATCATGGAGATTCAAAATTTCAATATGTATCAAACTACTCATCTCAATTGAAACTATTGTGCTATTAAAATCACCTCATATGGATAAGACTTTGGGATTATTAATTTTTTCAATCTTAGTGGGGATGTTTCTATGAAAGGAGTAATTTCCTAAGTACCTCAAATAGGATATTTTAATAGACTCAAGATATCTAAGAGCTTTCTAACATTTTTTAGTTTAAAGTAAACCCGAAATACATTTGTTACAAGATCCACCATCTTTAATGAATCATCTAGTACTATGTATTGTTGTAGGTGGCTAATGATAGCTCTCATAATTTCTTCACAAACATCATATTTAAGATTGATTCCTACATAAGTGCCACCATTTTTCTCTTGTATCAAACAAGAGACATTCTCCTTACAATCATTGGGAAAATAGAAAATAAGAGCATATGGATTCCCAACACCAACCAATAAGTTTGTTGCCAATTGTTTCATATTACCAGCATCATTGTCATCACGCAACACGACCAACCTTCATGTGGCTAAGGTTGCACTAGGATCACAGAGACCTTCACCATAATTGTGAGACAATAAATCATTTATAACCAAGGCCAAATATTTTTAAGTCAAACAAAAAATGACATGATAGAGAAACTTAACACATATATTATAACATCAACACACATGGGAAGTGATGATTTGGTGATAGATGTCAGTTTGATGGATGTTAAAACTTAAAAATTTGTGAGGTAAAAAATGAGGCCAACAACTAGCTCTAAATGTGAAAAATTATTGTAAGGGGTGTGATAGGAACACAAAGTTTCAAATAGGAAACTAGTGCCTAATCTAGTAGGTAGTAGAGTCAAGGTTGACATATAATGCCGAGAAAGTACAAAGACTTGACAAAAGAAAAATGAAACTAACTAGAATACAAAATAAAGGACATATAAAAACTAACATAAAAATAGACCCTTCATAGTACGCTAAATAATGTTGATGGTAGGGCTGATATTGGGAAGGGTATGGAAGACAATACTGAAATTTTGAACTTATTAGAGGAGGTTTCTAGGGATATGCATGTTATAAGAAATGATCTTGGGAGAAAAATTAGTATGCTGGAGGAAACTATCAACAATGTCCACAAGAAACTTGGGATTGTGGTGAGTGTTAGCCAACCTGTCATTCAAAATAGTTCTATTGGCCTACAAATTATTAATGTCAAGGTCAAGGATCTGAAGATTGTGGAGAAGGATAAGAAAGGTAAAATTTTTGGGGCTAATGCTGGAGTTGTTGGTGATGTTAATAAAGGTGAAGCTACTAGTAAGGTTGTGAGGAAAGATCAATGAAATAAGTCTTCTACAAAGATTCAAGGTCTGTTGACGAGAACCTAGAGCCATTCTAAGCCTACAAAGGATCAAAGGAAGGTTATTAAAGAGGTGGTGAACCTACATGATTGCTTGATTCAGAAGGATCTTAAAGCTACAATGTTTTTTAAGCCATTATAGTAGTTGTGTCAGGGTTTAGCCCCTATTTTGTTGTCTATCATTTTGTTGATGCTTTGCTAATGGTTTGTTGTTGATACTCTGTTGTTTTCTAGTTCTAGGAAGCTTTTGTTGTGCATGGTTTCAAGAACTCTTCAAACCCCATTTTACCTTAGCAAAAAACATAAAAAATAGACATGAATAAAAAACCTAATTAAAATATATATTATAGGAGGCTCCTACCAAAAACTAGTTCATCAAGATCATGTGAATTCATTAAAAGGATAAGAAAAATAGGTTCTTACATAGAATAATGGAGCATATCTAAACTTAGTTTCCACTTTGTAATCACAATCAGAGGTCTAAAATTTATAAATTGTAAGAACTCTATAAACAATACTTTCTAACCAAACAACTACTTCTCATCATAGACTTCAGACAAATCTTGAATCATGTTGATACTATATTGTATATTATTGATCAAATCCTTTTGTATTACATGCCAAGTATACCAGTTTCCCACCTTTGGATAGATTTATCATGATTTGAATATGAGGAGAATAAGCCATGAACTATATATACTTACACATACCACAAAGTGAGGAGACTTATGCTAGTTTAAGTTGTGAATCAAGTCTATGGACAAAAAATATAATGAGCATAAGGTAATTTATTACAATACATTTTTTTTTTCTTTGTTGTAATAAGCTTGGAGAATTCATGATCTAATTATGGCGATGACGGAGAAGAAAATGATAAATATGTGTCTTTGATCTCATCAATATTGCTATACCCATCTACAATTGGTAAGGGGGAAAGGGAGATAGTTCCTTTGCAAATAAAGTCATCACCTACAACTTTAAGAGACCAACTTGATCTTAAGATTCCAAGGAATAGCTGATAGAACTTCATTTGATCGATCACCTTATTATGTTGCTTTTCCAACTCTATAATTTTATTCTATATAGTCTTACCAAGATGAATTAAAGAGATATTCAAATCTAGGTCATTTGTTTAATATATCCTAAATGTGGAGAAACTTCATTTCACATGTATAAAATACCTTAGTTGATGAAGGGAAATAAGATGAGACTTGCAATTTTTCATTGACCTAGTGAATGCTCACAATTTTAGTGGTATTGCCTTCAAAAATAAAACCTTTACCTTCTCTATTATCATCAACATTATGCATACCATTTTTTTTAATAGATCAATTTCCATTGATTGCATTTTGAATATTCCAGTCTCATTGATAATTAGGCATTTGTAAATTTCACTAGGATTCTGTATTATATTTTAAATATAATTAACAACAATGAGTTCTAATGTAACCAAGTGTCAAGTTCAAATTATATTTCTACAATATAAAAAATTATTAAAAATAAAATGAACATGGTCTTTTACCCACCTATAAATTTTTCTAAGACTTAAAAAAAAACGGATTGCAATTAACTAGAATGGGGAAATATTGAATGCAGATATAACTGAATAACCACTCAAACCAGTCCCACCCAAAACCAAACTTCTTTAAAATCTTTGTAAGAAATAACCACATCACTCAATAGTAGGCCTTGCAAATATTCAATTTGATGATCATGCTATTTTGACAAGCATAAATGATTTAGTGAATATATTCACAAGCCACAATGATATCTTCAATTATAGTTCTTCCCAAAATAAATCCACTTTGCTAAAAAATAATCTATGAAAAAATCATTTAAATCTTGCTCATCATAACCTTGGAGATAATCTTATAAACTGTATTACATAAAAGAAATGAGTTAGAAATCAACAAAGGCGCTACAAGATAATTTTTTCCTTAGAAATGAGACCAATATTAATGTTGTTGAGATTTTTCGAATTTTCTTACTTCAACTATGGTTCAAATATCTAAGCCAATGATACTCTAGCATTTCTAATAGAACCAAACAGGAAAACCGTCAAGACCCAAATTTTTGTGCAGGTATATTTGAAAGTTCACAGCCTTAAACATTATCCTTATGAAACAACTATCTTGTAGCTCCTTTGTTAATTTCTTCCTCATTTATTTTATGTAATACAATTTATAAGATTATCTCCAAAATAATGATGAACAAACTTAAGTTATTATTTCATTATTTTTTATTTTTTTAAGCAAAGTGTATTTACTCTAAGAAGAAGTATAATCAAAGTGAATTTACTCAAGGAAGAAGTAGAACCAAAGTGAATTTACTCTAGGAAGAATGATAACAGATGATATCATTGTGGGTCATGAATTTATTCACTCAATCATTTATGCTTGTCAAAAGATGATTTCTTTGGGAAACTCAAAGATGGAAAGGATTTGAAGCTTGGCATAATGTTTAGTGACTATTAAACAAATAAAAATTAAGTAATCAAATGAATTCTTGCTCTAAATACATATGATAATTTGAATCTTCTTGTGATGCTATTAATTTGAGATGATGGTAGATGTACAATAATTTATATTGCTAAAATTTAAGCAATAAATCTAAAAAGGTGTTTATATGGAGTCACAATAATTTAATAATTTAGAGATTGAAAATAAGCTTAAAAAAACAAAGATTAAATTTATATAAACATTACATGATAAAAATATGTTACTTAATTGCACATGCATTCACAAATAAAAATACTATTTAGAAGTAGATATAAAGTGAAAAGCTAAAATGCAAATTCAATAAAGAAGTGATTCATATTATGTGAAGTGCGAAACATAATATCTAAAGAGGAGTTGACAAATAAGTATCTATTACTCCCGCTTGATCAAAATCTATAAGAAAAGGAAGATCAGCAAAGATCTAGAAAACAAAAGAAATAATCGGAGGGATTATCCTTTGAATGAATGAATGAAGGATTTTAATGACGTCCACAAGACTAAACAGTCTATGGGACCAAGTCATCTAACTTTAATTTCTCCATAAACTCCTGCTATTAATCTTAACTAGTAGGCTAGCTGTCTGATTAATCCCATCTTCTTCAAAAAGCTGATGCATGTTATCAACCTTCAAACTATGTTTGTACCGATTACGAATATCCTCATAAACCATGCATTCCAACATGAAATGCCATTCCGTTTCCACTGCTGATTGTTTCGTTTGTTTCATATAGGTTGAAAATTCTTGGCTCTTGTACAGTTTTGATATGATTTTCATTTAGTCGGTAGCTCTTGAACATCGATTTGAGAAATTCCAGACAAATCTAGAAATCTGGGAGACAAGTTTTATGAGTATGGCGTTACAGTGCCAATGCATATTCACTATCCATAACAACAGTATTATTGAGGGTGAGAGAAAATCAAGCAGAGGAAAAGAAAAGCGCTGTGCAATTCCTGCAGATATCAGTATACTCTGCAGAGAAGGACGATTAAAAGATGCATTGAGCATCCTGCATAGGATGCAGGACAGAGGCATTCCACTCCACTCCAATGTGTATGTCCAGCTGGCGGAGGAGTGCGCCTTCAGGAATGCACTCTCCATGGGCAAGCAACTCCATGCCTCCATTCCCACCGCCACACTCCGCCATGATCGACGCTTAAATGCCAAACTCCTTTCTATGTACTTGTCCTGTTCTAGCATGTCAGATGCACGCCAATTGTTTGACAAAATACCCAGTCCGAATACCTACTTGTATACTGAAATGATTAAAGGGTACGGCAAGAATGGGCTATATCAGGAGGCACTTGATCTACACGATCAAATGAAGTGGGCAGGCGTGGAGTCTGATTCTTTCACCTATCCGTTACTTCTCAATGCTTGTACTGCTTTGTCCAATCTGCAAAGAGGAAAACAGATTCATGACTGCATTAGTAGAGATGGACTGGATACAAATGATTATGTGGCCTCCTCACTTATAAACATGTATATACAATGTGGAAGGATTGATATTGCGCGCCAAGTGTTCGGTAAAATTTCTCGAAAAAATGTGGCTTCGTGGAATGCAATGATAGCAGGATGTGCCAAGAATAGGCATACAAATGAGTCATTGAGAATTTTTGGTCGCATGGTGTTGGATGGTGTGAAGCCAAATTTGGTCACTATTTTGAGCATTCTACCTGCTTGTACTCAGTTAGAAGCAATTCAACAGGGTAAGCAAATCCACAAATATGTTCTCAAAGCTGGGTTTGAGTCGAACCTTTCTGTAGGAAATGCTCTTATATTTCTGTATGCCAAATGCAAAAGAATGGATGTAGCGCGCCATGTGTTTGAGAGAATGGTTGACAAAGATGTTATCTCGTGGACATCAATGATTTCAGGATATGCTCAGAGTAAAGACGCTACTCAAGCCTTTCAACTCTTTTCCCAAATGCATCTTGCCGGGGCAAAGCTTGACGTTCTCACCATCCTTTCTATTATAGCTGCATGTACAAACATTTCCTTGTTGCCAAAGGGTAAGGAGATTCATGCTCATGCTATTAGAAGCGGTTTTGTGTTTGATGTTCTTGTAGCAAATGCCCTGATAGGTATGTATGCGAAATGCTGCGCTATACATATTGCACGCAAAGTGTTCGACAAAATGCCTTACAGAAATGTGGTTTCTTGGACTGCAATGGTTGCTGGGTATGTCAAGAATAGGTATGATAATGAAGCTTTGAATCTTTTTCGGAAAATAAAATTGAAAGTCGATCCTGTAACCATTGCCAGTGTACTTCCAGCGGCTGCGCACTTAGCATCTCTGGAGAACGGGAAAGAACTTCATGGTTATGCAATAAAAAATGGATTTGAATCTGACATTTTTGTGGGAAGTGCCCTGATAGACATGTATGCTAAATGTGGTAGCATAGAGCTTTCACGACAAGTGTTTGATAGAATCTCTCCCAAGAATGTGGTCTCATGGAATGCAATGATTACTGGATATGGATTGCATGGGATGGGTATGGAGATGCTTGACCTATTTGTTGAAATGGATCGGATAGGTATGCAGCCAACCTATGTCACTTTTGTTTCCGTGCTATCTGCCTGCAGCCATACAGGTTTGATGGATCAAGGCTGGAAGTACTTCAATGCTATGACTAAAGATTATGGCATAACACCCAGGATGGAGCACTATGCGTGCATGGTAGACCTTCTATCCCGGGCTGGCCATCTGGATGAGGCACTTGACTTTATTCAAAAAATGCCTATGGAACCTGATGCTACCGTATGGGGAGCATTGCTAGCTGCATGCAGAGTTTATTGCAATGTTGAACTAGCAGAACATGCTGCAGAACGACTTCTTTACTTAGAGCCCGAAAATCCAGCGAATAGAATACTTCTATCCAACATCTATGCTGCATCTGGCAGGTGGGAGGATGTTGCAAGAGTGAGAGCGGGGATGAAAGATATGAGGTTGAAAAAGACGCCAGGATGTAGCTGGATAAGTGTGAAAAGCAGGATACATACTTTCCTTGTAAATGACAGGTCGCATCCACAATCAGAAAACATCCATGAAACACTGGAAGTCTTGAAATGGCTGATGCAAGATGCAGGGTACGATGAAAGTCTGGCACAGTATACCATGGATGAGGAATAAAGTACCACTTCCAATTCTCATCATTTGTTTGTGTCATAAAAGTGAGATCCAAAACACAATTTTTTTCCCAAAAGCTCATGGACTGAAAACTTAATATTTATCATTAACAAGAGTTATCCTAACTAGGGTTTTCCTGATCTTTTTCCTGATTTGAAATAGCATGCGTAGTTGATGTGGGCTTTAGGTAAACTGTGTTAGAAAACAAGCCATATAGAGTGGTCATCAAGAAGGCTGATAATTCAGTTTTAATTGGGCTTTAGGTTCATTGCGTTAGAAAATGAGTCATATTTGAATCAAAGATAGACTGGTCATCAAGTTCCAACAATTCAACAATGGCAAGACATCCCAACAACGAATAAACAACTCTAAATTCAATCCCTAGCTGATCCATGAAAAATTAATCACATTAATAGCATGACTACTCAGCACCAGTTTTCTCTCCAAAACAAATTATTACTTTATTATACTAAGCAGCAACACATGAGCCACCTACCTCGAATCAATACACCTATTTTTCACGAACGATACCTATCCTAAATAGAATTTTCTTGATCTTTTTGCATAAATGATTTGGGCTTTAGGTTCATTGTGTTACAAAATATATTCAAACTAAAATAGAAAATAGATTGGTCATCAAGAAGGCCAATAGTTCAATAGTAAAACACCTCAACAATAAATAAAAAATACTAAATTCGATCCCTGAATGCCCTGACCCATTCATGAAAAATTAATCACTACTCTTTCCTCTCCAAAACCAATTATTACTTTGTTATACGAAGCAGCAACACATGAGCCAACTACCTCAAATCAATACACCATACACCATACTGCATGGTGTGGATTCATCCCCAAGTGCTTGGATTATCTGGTGAGTTTTTACAGAAACCCGGGCAAGATGATTGTTGTTTTGACAGAACACAATGTGGACTGAAACAACCAAAAGTGTGACCTGTCAGATATCAGTTGAGGCTTTGAGCAAATCTGAGTTTGTGAATGGCATTAATCGAAGGGAATTGGGTACAGGTAACCCAAAGAATATCTTATATTTAACTGCAACGACTTCTTATCCATCTTTATATGACTGTTAGAAATCACTAAAGTCTATATATCCCTTTGATTAAATTTTCTAGTTTGATTGCTTACCTTTGTTGTCACTATAAGGTGATCTTTCATACCAATAAGATTTTGTCTCATATATTTTTCAAATTTAAAAGGTGATTTGTAAATTGATATAGATATTCCACAAAACAGTTTTTAATAATAAAATTGAATTTTTTTATAAGCTAATAGTGTTGGGAATATGAAGCCCAACCGTCACATGACAATTCGATGTCTCCAAACTATTCATTTCACAGCTGAATGTGATTGTATAAATGACTGAGTGTAGTCATGTATGTTGTATGATTGGATATTGGTTAATAGATGATTTCCCTGCTTGAGAGTGGACGTAGGCATTTGCCGAACCACTGTAAATCGTGTCTCCTGTCTCATTCTTTAATTTTGTTTTTCTTTCATTGTTTTATATTATTTCTCTACTCAATTTAAACTAACAAATAGCAGCCAAGGGGTTGCACCTGTTTGTATTAAAGATACAGTTTTTTCATTTTTCATATTATAGAGTATAGTCCTTCACTCGACCAGAGAGTATACTCTATACCCAATAAAATAACCAACACCAAAAAACCACCTATTAACAGATGGCTCACTAATCCCCCAAGCACCAGTAAACAAAATGGAGCAAACCAACAGACACCAATACGCATGTAGAAAAACACCCCCAAGCTCCAAAGAACAAAATGGAGCAGACCAATACACACCGTTTCCCATGCAGTAAAACATAATATCTAGAATTTATCCAAATATAAACCCTAACCATACCACACTGACCCTCGACATCACTTGTTAGGACACCCTCACTTCACAACAACCATCTGAGCCTTAACCATGCGCTCTGGGCCACAATCGACATATTCTCCAAAGCCGCCATAGCTTTCAAGTCATTCTTCGCAGTGCCAAACCCACTATCTTCTTCTACGATGTTCACACTAAAATCAACTTCCTCCTCACCAAAACCCATCAGACCCTCTTCCTTGAGATAATTTTGCAGCCAACCAACATCCACTTCAGGAACCAACCCAGCATCATTTTTAGAAATACACACTCCTATCAATAACAAGCTTCCTCCGTGGGAGAACAGAAGGGTTCGAGGAGTGAATTAGTGGAAATTTTGCTACCTCCCTCTCACACCGTTGAAGGACGTAGTAATCCTTCAACAATGGGACCACCCCATGCTTCGGGTCCACATTTCTTCAAAACATCATCCAATTCACCCAGGATATTACTCCACATTAACTTCTTGCACATAGTCTTTGTAGTTGTCTTCGTTTCACCAACATTTAGCAATGTAGCTAAAAACATAGCGGAAACATTAGTATTCATCCCATGCCGGTGATTTTCCGTCAAAAGCTCATCTCCAAGCACCACCCTGATAGCATGTATAATTAAGCCATAGTCTGATTTAAAAATCCGCCTTATCACCTAAGAACAACAGTTGTCTGTTCTTAGACACCAAACATAGAGGTACATCCATATTTGTTGCTCTTTGCACACCATCAAACTTCAAGACTAGTGACTCGTCAAAGTTAGTCGATACCATTGATTTTACAAGCTACACTGCGATTTTTCAAACGGTCAATAACATGATGTACGATTTGACTGTTTTGGAGCCAGTTTAGCTTCAACCACTCATCAATATGCCGCTGCAAGCTCAAGGAAAGAGTATAAATTAATCTTTACACAGTTATCTCTAAAATTCTATCTCTAAAATTCCCTCATTTGTAATCAATATTCGACTCCCCCATAACATCACATCTGCCCTCAATCATAAATGAAAAGTCCTTCGGCCTAGGGGCAATCAATTATGATTATATCACCAATTGAGCTTGCCAAATATCCAAGTGTTGAGTTGGCCAGAGGATCGACCAACTCAAACCCAATGTGTGCCACGTTACTAGTCAGCCACCTGCGTTGAGAATATAAGACTCCCACAACCAAGAAAAGTAAGAATTAATTGAGTCGGGATCGATGTGATAAAAGCACGAGTCGCAGGGAGGACGTTCCCAATCAGCAAGCCTGCCATGTCGCATGCTTGTCATCAAGGTTCGCAAATCCAACCCAATTTGGTGGGCTGCCACCACCCTGACATGATCAGCCACAATGACATGATAGGCCATCAGACTAACAAACATCACTCCACGGCTGACTAGACCCCAACATACTACCTTGCCGCCGCCTTGGCCAACTCATTAGCCAAGTCATTGCCCTCATGAAAAATATGTGAAATTTTGAAATCCTAAAATTGGTTTGAGCCACTTTTGAAGTTTCCAATTGGGGGTGGCTTTTTAAAAAATCACATTAACCATAATTAGAGAATCACCTTCCAGGTGCAATTTGTTTACTTGCAATTCATATCCACATCTTAGCTTCAAGTATGCAGCCTAGAATTCTGCATCATTATTAGTCATGACCCTCCAATAATTCAGTTTTCTCACTCAACATCTTGCATGCATGATCTCTAGCCACACATCCTGCAACACTCGGTCTAGTTTGTATTTTGAGGTGCCATTAAAGTTGATTTTTATCTACCTAAAAGCCATCCAAACCACTATTTCCTCATTTAATAGGAGAATGATAAAATTGAAATTATGAGCATACTAACAATCTTTGATTCTAATTATTAGAATAGTTTTGAAAAATAATTTGGACAAATAAGTATATAAAGAAAATAAAAATATTATTATATGTGTATAACAATGAGAGATATATCCTTATCACAATTTATAATTATGATTAAGTGCATTTTTTAATTTAATTGTGTATTAATTTTTTGACATTAATGTTTGGATCACACTTCATGATGAATCAAAATAAGAAAAAAAATATACAAATAGTACACTTGTTCTTTGATAAGGAGAAGAAAAAGAGGGAACCCAAATTAGAATGGAAAAGGAATACCAATTTATAACAAGATTAAATAAATAATAATTATGAATGTATATATTTTTAAATCTATTAATATTCAATGACAAAAAAATATATATTCTTATAAAATATTTAAAATGGATACATTAAAATATAATTATATTACGCCTAAAATCATCATTGAAATAAAGCTAATTAGAGTAAGAGAAATCATGAAAAGCTCCAGCAAATTAACTATTCTATAATGTAAATCAATGAAAATAAGCAAATATGATAGCAAGGATGTAAACTAATCAAGTAAAACCCCTTGCTACACAGATGCATATTGCTTCCATTGTCCTTCTCTTCCTTGATGAATGTTGCCTCTCAAATATTGTGTGTTAACTTGCAAATGACACAAAGATTTGAAATTCGTGATTGTTGAAAATGGAGAATTGATGCTCGATTTATAGATTTTTGGAGAAGATTGAATGAGAGGTGAAACTGAAGTGAGATAAAAAGCTGATTGATACTTGAATTGGATTGATTGGGAGGTGAAACTCAATTGATTGAATTGTTAAGTGAATAGATTGAATAGTTAATTGAGTTAATTGGGGAGATGACTGATTGAGAAAAAGTTGATTGAAAGATAGAAAAAGAATGATTGGAGAGAATTAAAGAAATGATTTAATTAATCAATTAATTGAATTGATTAATTAGTTATTAATTTAGCATGTGCGTAGGATTTTTTATCTAGAATTCAATTTAATTCGCATTTAATTTGAACTTGATTTAGGAATTCAATTTTGATTTTTGCATGATATTAAATTAATTATTGAATTTCTTTTAAATTCAATTTGATCTTTGAATTCATGCAAATGTGATTTAAACATTAAATTTTAATTTTGCATGATATTGATTTTAGATTTTCAAATCATGAAATTGAAATACACGTGCAACTGAAATTAACTGAAATTGGAATCTGAGGAAATTAGAATTAGAATTTGGATTAGAAGATTATTGAAATTAGAATTTGGGGAAATTAGAATTTGAATTTAAATTAGAGGATTAAATTAGCTAATTTAAAGAAATTATTTAATTATTTAGAAATTGAATTGAATTTAATAATAAAGATTATTCAATTAAAGGATTTAAATCATAATTAATTAAATAATAAATATTTAATTAATATTTAGAAAAAGGGTTACACGATTAATTGATGATGAATATAAATTGAAATAGGATAATTAGTAATATGATGAAGAAATATGAATTTAGAAGAATAAGATTAATTGATTTAATTAAGTAATTAAAGAATTATTTAATCAATTAGATGAATAATTAGTACATGATTAATGAGATATTTTTAGGTGTCTACATTTTCCCCTCTTTGAGACAATGTTGGAACAACGTTGTTTCAAAGAAAATGAAAAAATTCCTGCCCTAGTATGCCCCGACGACGCTTAGGGTGTAAATATGCCCCCTCGGAAAAGTGGTCAAAAAAATTATGGAACTGAGACCATTTTAATGATACAATGCCGATGAATAATAGTTTCCAGTTTCGCACGATTTCGAGTCCATTTGACCTATGTACAAGTGATTTGAAATTCACGGGGATCGCGACTGTTAGAGAGAGAAAACCTTAATTTTGAGTTATTTATAGAAATGTGACCTCTTCATTTGCTCATTTGCTTTCTTTTGAGTTCATAGATTCCTTTGCAAGTTCGGAGCTTTCTTGCGACTATTTGAGCATTATGGCTAGCTACAAAGAACGACAACACTTGTCAGAGTGAGTGTGTTCATACCAGAGACCACCTAGCATCATAGGCTTGGTAAGTGTTCGAAATTTTTGCTCATTTTTTCCTGATTTTGTCCAATTTTTCAAATTTTTCTCAAAGCCCAAAATTTTAACTGTTGCGCAAGCGTATGCCATTTTTGTCGCATTAGTTCTTATCGTTGCGCATTAGTTTTAAGTATCTTACAAGCGTCTAAGTGTGTCGCATCCAACTGTCTTTTTTCACATTAGTAAATAATGTGTCGCATGCATTATTATTGTCTCGCATAAGTGATGAATGTCTCGCATAAGTTCTTAATGCATCACATAAGTGTTAATTATCTCTCATTCATTGACAATTTTGATTTTTTAATATGCATGCTATGAAATTTTGTCATGCAAGTATAATATCTGACATTTTCATCATTTTTATCTGCAAGAGACACTTGGTGTGCTTGGATGCAGGCAAACGAGCCCTAGTGGTCTTGATCTTCAGGGTGAGTTACCTATTGAGGACATTGCCCTTATTAGACATCTTGGGTTGTATCGTGTTTTACATCTACCTGAGATTACGACCAATAGGGCTTTGATCACTGCTTTGGTCGAGTGGTGGCACTCAGACACATGTTCATTTCATCTTCCCACTGGTGAGGCCTCAATCACTTTAGAGGATGTTTGGCATATCTTGCACATTCCCATTCATGGTGAGCGATTAGTCTATGATCACAGGGTTGGTATTAGAGGACTTTGTGAGCTCTTTGAGTGTGAGGAGGGTGATATTCCCTTGAGTGTATGATACGAGATTGCATGTGGTCAGCTAGAGGATTCTTATGATAACTTGGCAGTGGTATTATGCAGTCTCATTAGAGGTCTTCTGATTCCTGACAGGAGATGTCATGGATTCCCAGTCGGATGGGGCGGGGTTATCTATGGGATGATCGTTGAGAGACAGATATATGCATGGGGTCCTTGCTTGCTTGCCATGCTATAGTATCATATGCATGGGATTGTCTACTTGACATGCAGATCTATCAGTTGTGATGTCATTGTCCTCCAGGTCTGGGCTTGGGAGCACATTGCTATCTTTCGGCAAGTTATACATGTCGAGCTTTAGAAAGAGGAGCCATATACATATAGATATACTTTGGGGATTAGGCATAGGGGTTCGGGTAACACTTTGTACTGGGGCATCAGATAGATATATTACAACATTTCATTTGGAGGCCCTTTTTGGATTGCCCTGGTTGGGCGGATGATGAACAACACTTGCCATTCTGCAGACAACAAAGGTATCTCATTAGTTGTACTATTGATACTCAAAGGATTATTGAGCTACACCTCCTAGTGCAGGTGCTTAGATAGTTTGGAGAGGTACAAGGTGTCCCTGATGTGACAACTTATTTTTCTTGGGTTGCATGGGAGGTCTTTGATTGGGGTGCATGTATACAACCTCATGTGGTTGCACATGAGTTCGATATGCTTCACGCAATTAAGTAGGGATGGGGAGTTAGGGTGGAAAATATTGGCACTACAACTTAGTATGATGCATGGTGGTTGAGACACAAGCCTTTTCCATTGACTGATCTGATAGTGCCTATTCACTGCAACATATACGATATCGGAGACGGCGGAGGGGAGACACCGAGGAGGAGAGAGATGAAAGAGGAGATGTTGGGGACTATGGGGATGGTGGAGAGGAGGAGGAGGACATAGACATCGGTGGAGACATCGAGTCTAGTAGCAGCGGGGATAATGATGATGATTTTACATTAGGATAATTTAGCAGTAAGGGAGAGGATGAGGAGGGGGTGAGGGCTCCCATGACAATGATATATCAGAGTTGGAGGGCATAACTGCTGCAGAGGTAGGTGGACAGGATGGAGGATAGGAGGGTGATGATGATGATGATGATGATCTGCAGGTCCTTAGAGCACGAATCTAGATCCTAGAGGATGCAGTAGTCACATAGCAACATAGGCACGTATATGATTGGGCCTTGTTCTGCAAGGAGTATGCGAAGAGGGGAAAAACAACAAAGAAAGATTCAATGGTTATATTCAAATAAATCATTCAAAACATAAAACAAAATCATTTAGACCTTGCTATTTTTACCTTCTCCTTCGGATTAGGCTTGATGAAGTGGAGGATGCGCCCTTGTGCTCCACTTGTTTGGATTTTCCCTTCTTGATTGATGTGGATTGCTCTCCAAGATTGAACAACAAAGAGGGATGGAGTGGATGACGAATTCTCAAAGGATGAATATGGATGCCATGGATGTTAAGTGGATGTTTGACTATAGTGGTGATTCTCTTGATGGATTGCTTAGAATGTAGACAACATAAGATTGCACAAATTGGAGATATGAAACGAAAGGGAGGAGTCCCCAATTTATAGATTTGAAGGGGGAAGAATGGACGGTCAAGATTGAAGACGAATCAAGAGTGGAGATTGAAGGAGAGGAAGCACATGGATTGAGAGGATATGAGAGGACAAGGTGTGGAGACCAAGAGATTTGCCATAAAGGCATTTCTTGTCTCCACACTCCACAATGTACATGGGGAAGATATCCCAAGTACATTGGGAAGACAAGAAGGAATTAAAAATTCTCAAATAATGGAGTGCATGGGAAAAGGAAATGGGGAAAGGAATTTAAAATTCCTTGGGAAGATGAGAAACATGGGAGAATGTGAGATTTTGAATTCCTTGAAATAGCCCAATTAGGCGCATTTAAGGTTGGAAGGTGAGGAGGGGACAAGTGGACTTAGCCATTTATGCCTATTGGTTGACTTGGTGGCTAATCATGGAGATTAGCCACTAGTAAATGATTAAGGAGGTGATTAGGTGGGCTAATGAGAGATCAAGTGGGATTTGTAGGAGGATTTGACAAAAGGAGAGAGAATGAGTGGGGGAATTAAAAATTAGAAAATAATGTTAAGTAGGCTTCTAGAAGAATTAATTAGGCTAATGAAGAATTAGGGAAAGTGATTTGTAGGAATCACATGGCTAAGTTAATTAATTGCCATTAATTAACTAAAAGGGGATTTAGAAGAATTAATTAATTTAATAAGAACCTTAGGAGAATAGGGAATAGTTAATTTATTAAATAAATTAATTACGTGGACTATAGTGACATGATTAATTAAATTTAATTTAATTAATTCTGAGAAGAATAAAGGTAACATAATTAAATCAATTAATTATGTAGAAAGGATAAAATTAATTAAATATTTAATTTAATTAATTTTGGATGTCTACATCTTGCCCCTCTTTTACGTAGTGACAAAATTGGCGATGGGTAAAAGACAAAAAAAGGATGCCCCAATGTGAAGATGCGGGTGGCATATGCCCCCTCGAGAATTTAACCAAGAATTTTGAATTTTTTTTTGGAAAATTCTTGAAAATAAGAAAATGACAAAAAGAACAACGAAAAAAAGGGAGATGAGAAAATAAAAAAATGATGATGGAAGAAGAGAGTGAGTGAATTGATAGAAGAGCGAGAAAAATGGGGTTATGGGGAGGGGGGGGGGGGGGGGCTATATAAGCCACACGGGGCCCAAGGAGGGGTCATTGTCACATACACCTTTAGGAGTTTGGAGAGCACAAAGCCCCTAGAGAGAGATTTATCGCATTCCCGTACACGGGCACTACAGTGAGAGAGTCCAACAACACCAAAGAACTGAGCACTACGGCCCATCGATAGGTACCCTGACCCCACTTTGTGCTTTAGTAGGTTAACACATTTATTAGGGGTAGTAAATAGGCTAGAAGATTAGTGGGGCAGAGGCGTTGATCACCATGTCAATGTCTCCGCAGGGGTTTAACTTCTCTGCATGCGAATAACGTCTCCACGGACGAATAACGTATGTGCAAGCGTTGAAAAGGGCTAAGGAAGGGGGCTCGATGCCAGCGCTTGCGGTCTAATGCAAGAACAGGCCTCGATTAGGGTCAAAGGGGATAGAAAGGGGGCAAAGACTGTGGTTCAACGTCTTCGCCTGTGATGCGACTCATGCACCGTGGTTTCGATGCCTCCGCTGGAGGGGAATCAATGTCTCCGCTAGGGAAGCAAAGGGAAGAAAATGGAGGGCATGATAGGTTAAAGGGGCACACACGTGCCCCAGGGAGGGTGTAGAATAGGCTAGGATAGGGTAAGGTAGAATAAAATAGAAATTCAAAGGTTAATGAAGTGAATTGGCTGGATGCAGGCGGACGAGGGACCACTTACCTCGTGAGAGCATTAGTCTCTGACCATGAGGCTATACAGGCAGCTCTGATCAGACAAGAGGGAGATCCTGAGTGCGGTGGGCTTAGGTTTCGTCGGAAGATGGCCCAAGATCAGGGCTCATATTGCGATGATGACTGCACTAGTGGAGTGGTGGGACAACAGGACTTGCACTTTTCATCTTCCTACTAGAGAGGCCATTATCACACTACTAGATGTATGGAGAATCTTGAAGATTCCCATCTGAGGCGTCATCCTCGAGTACAGGTTGGATGGAGGAGATTATTATCTGCAGCAAGTGTACGAGTATGATGCATTGTCGAGGGAGAGGACGTGGATGCACTTGGGTCGAGCTATGTAGATTCGACACATTCTAGGACTGGTGCTATTTATTTGCGGATTGATTAGTGGACGGATGATCCCAGATCTGAGCAGACATGAGTTTTATATCATATGGGCCAGATTTGTTTATTACATGGTGGAGAATTGTGTGACATACTGTTGGGGTGCAGTGATGCTGGGATAGTTGTACCATGATATGCATTTATGTTTATACTAGGATTACCAAAATCTCAATATAGGGGTCACGTTGCTCCATATTTGGGCATGGGAGCACATAGCAGTAGCATGGCCAGTAGGTTGACAGGAGAGGTGATGATGATTCCCATATGTCGACAGATACAAAGGCTTGTTGCACTATCACTATTTGGGAGCCATGTGGTTTTGGAGGCACACTTTTGATGAGATGATGTTCTTCTGTTGGTGCCCATACATGGATTGTGAGAGGTGGAGGGAGGACTGGCAACTAGCATTTGTGTAGACTGAGTGTTGGTTTTTCGATAGGTTAATGTATGTTATTGAGCACTACGCACCACACAGGGTTATGCGACAGTTCGGGCATGTGCAAGATTTAGTAGGATATGAGAGGATATACCCACATATCACTCAAGAGGCCAAGATATGGGGACATGCAGTCGGGCCATTAGAGGTTAGGATCAGTTGGGAGATTGCGAATATGATTGTCTGGGATGAGCGATACCAGGCGAGTGAGGATCCAGGGTGCACAAAGGTATACATGCACTGGTGGGAAGCACATAGGCTGGTTTAACTTAGCATTCCTGGAGTTCTGGAGGCAGATGAGTTGGGACCATCAGTTAATGAGGTCATGGGGGGAGATGAGGATGGGCGAATGGATAGGGTGGTAGCGGGAGGGGGACAAAGATGAGGAGGAGGAGGAGGGGGAGAGGACAAGCTACACTGAGAGGGAGGGGCAGAGAGGAGGTGCCTTGTGATGAGGTACCATTACAACTACAACCGCTAATAATACATATTGGATAGGTACCCGAGGAGGGAGAGGGTGGTGATGCACAACCTATGGACATCCCAAAGGCACATGGATAGGAGGAGGGGGATGGACAGGGACAGGGACAGGAAGGATGGGTCTCCCAAGCAAAGTACGACCAAATTGTCTAGGAGAGGGATGGAGCCAGGGAGAGGGAGAGGAGACTGGAGGCCGAGATATAGGCCAGGGATGGTGCTCAGGAGAGGATAGGGAGTCTGGAGGAGGAGCTAGTAGTGGAGAAGGTGAGAACAACGAGTCTACAGTCCGAGGTGGATTGGCTGACTAGGGAGGTAGATGATTTGACAAAGAGCCTAGAGGCAACCCGGGCAGAGGTGGTAGCTTTGAGGTAGGAGAGAGATGAGACCAACTAGCTCCTAGACGAGGTGAAGAGTGGGGAGGCTATCAGCTAGATGAGGGAAAAGTTGTAGAGGATGGATGAGGAGATGGCCATACTCTATTCCTGACTCAACAGGGTAGAGGCAAACATAGTTAGACTGCAGGGTGAGCGAGATGTAGCCCGACAACTACTGGAGCCAGTAGGGTTTGCGCAGGTTTATGCATATTTGACCAGCTAGTAGTGCAGGGAAGAGAGACTAGGTCGGGAGGCTGCCTATTACAGAGGGTTATATCATGGGGCATTGTCAGTAGAGAAAAGGGTGGCATCCTATGCAGAGAGCACTCAATCCCATTGGACTTGCAATGAGTAGTCATGAGGATTAGTGGCAATGAGGCCACCTCGAGGCCGCTAGGCAGGATCATCTGAGGGAGGAGGTAGAGGAGGTGGGGATGAGGAGACAAAGAGTGTGGGATAGCCCTCACCAGATGTATGTGACACTTGATTATTTTGACCCTTCGCTGAGGACATGCTATTGTATTATGATTGACACATTCATTTATTTTTTATATATACGAGATGCGATTTTGGCGATGTATATGCATGTATGGACTTTATTATGGACTTCGATGGACTTTGATTATTATTTTATGATGTGATGGATGATGATGTTATGATTATAATTTTATGTTATGATGATGCATGTGATGGATATTATTTGACTTATTTGTGATGCAGGATAGATGATTCTATATGTATGCATATACTATTTATGATGTTGCTAACATGTTTATGGATGCAAGATGCATGTGGATAATATGTCTATATGATATGCATTTTTTGGTTTTTTATGTGATGATAATGTTTATGCTTATGTGATGCAAATAAATATTCTATATACATGTTATATATGATGTGATTAATGAAATGCACCTAAATGAATGATAACTAAATGTGTCAGGTGATGTAATGAAAACCCTTATTTAGCCACTAATAAAAATAGCAAACCACAATGTGACCAATTAGCATGGTTAGCGATGTATGGACTGCTTAATGACTTACCATTCACGTGAGATATTAATGTTTGAATAAAAATTTAATGGACCTAAAATGACCTGAAGATGTAATGCAATGAGATTAATTTCAAATGTTTAATATTGAATAGTGTAATTATTAATGATTGAAGTGCTACATGAGATACATTTTGATAGACAGTCAAGATCATATGTACCAGCTTGTACATCTCAAATGCAATTAATGAATAATGCAACTAGGTGGATAATGCAATTAAATGAACAATGTAGCTAAATGCAACTAAATGGATAATGCAATTAATGAACAATGCATTTAATGATTATGATTATGAACAAATATGATAATGCAACTAATATGAATAATGATTATGAAACTAAATGATGCAGCTAATGATGAGACTAAATGGTAAATTGATTTTGTTTAGAATATGCCAACCATAGTACAATAACATAGGACTAGAAGAAATTAGGAAAGTGAACAAATAAGGGCCCCCAAAATGCATAGTGATAGGATGCAATGCAAATGATGAGATTGAGATGGAGGGATTTGTTGTGCGAAATGTGGAGAGAAAACCTAGTTTAATATTGCCAAGGATAGTCTACACCACGGATTATAAGAATCGGGATGTTATGAAAAATCTGAGGTGTGGATTGACTCTCAGACAATAGGTATCCCTTGCACACAACCGTGTAAATACCATATAGATGTAGATACAGGGTTGTAGGTTCATGCAAGAGAAACCATCAAACAAACCATACCACAAATACATGCCCTGGTATACACCCATCCAAAACATACCAAGATATAAAATGATCCTGGCAGCTGTAGGTAGGAGTAGTCGTAGGACAAAATGATGCAAACCAAAGCAAATAGACCAAATCATGAAAACAAAATGCACAAGGCCAACTGACATCTCTTGCCAAGAGTAGGACTTGGGATTGTGGATAAACTGTCGGATAGGGGAAGGATGCATCTTGATGGGCAATAGTTATTGAAGAGACTAAATAGGAAATATAGCATATGGTATGGACACATGAATGCATATGTGGTACTTGACAGCAAAGACTTGATTAGGCTCATATGGATGAATGTTTGGATGATGCGTAAGCCAAGAAGAAGCTCAAGCTCAGGAATCAGGGTTAAGCTCAGTGCACGGGGATGGAAGCTCAGTATGATGGGATGAAGCTCAGTGTGATGGGATAATCCTTATTCATGGTTGGGACAAAGGCTTGTCATCTCAAAGGAAATGGAGAAATGAAGATACAAATAACCTTGATATGAGCGGTCAAGATAATGAAGGTTTACGTGGTGACATGGACTAAATAATGAAGGAGACAACCAGCTGCAGGTGAGGCTTAGGGAGGGGTGCCATTATGCAGGTTCATTAAGAGATTAGATGTTCCAGGAGTGGAATAGGAAGGTTTATGCGATAGTGTGGATTGAAAAAATGAATGGGTAAAATGGTTGCAAGCGAGCGAGGGGAATGGAATAGGATTGTCTTTTTCTGTAGGATGAAGAAGACTGAATGCAAGCGAAGTAGGGGGAATAATGGCGGGAGTTGTCCTGCACAGATAGCCTTATAAATAGGCTTGTGCAATCCTCCTCATTACTAGGGTATGAGAATGACGTCATAATATTTGATTTTTATTATGGAATATGAGAATTGTGTGGGTGGCTAGGAGGAGGGATATGCTATGAAGCGAAATTTGGTCGTGAACACTATCAAAATTGCAAAACCACTGGGTGGGGTAAAATTTGAGTCTGTCCAAATAGACAATGGATCTAGATTATTTACTCTGGTGCCTAAAACTAGGTTTTCACCAAGGTACTTGCCCATAGTGCCACAGAGTGGTTTTCACTGACGAACGTATTGATTTTTTCTTTACTTTTTTCCTTTTTTTGTATTTTTCTTGATTTTTTGATTTTTTGAAAACTTGGTGCTCTCTGAGGGCTAAGCATAAAACCTTTTCAGGTGCATGATGTTCATGGGATCATCCAAGGGTTCACCTTCAGGAGTAGCCAACTGGTAGGCACCTGATCCATATTTTGAAGTGATCATGTAGGGTCCTAGCCAATTAGACTAAAACTTGCCTGCCTTTTCACGATCCTGTAGGTTTCTTTGATTCTCCATGAGCACAAGATCACCAATGTCAAACCCCCAGGTTAACACCTTCTTGTTGTAGCTCAACCGTAGGTGGTTCTGATATACCCAGAGGTGATTCAAGGCCTTGAGGCATCTTTCATCCAATAAGTCAAGCTCTTGTAGCCTGGCGACTCTGTATTCCTCTTTTGGGAGGATATTCTGCAGCGAGACCCTTAGTGATGGGATCTCGATCTCAAGGGGTAGAACAAATTTGGAACCGAAGAATAGTGAGTATGGGGTGGCACCTGTGGGTGTGCGGATGCTTGTGCGGTAGGCCCAAAGAGCGGGATGGAGCTACAAGTGCCAATCACGACCAACTTCATTCACTATTTTTTGAGGATTTTGTTGAGAGTTTTATTCGAAGCCTCATCTTGATCATTACTTTGCGGGTAGTATGGAGTGGAAAAGTGGTGTTGAATGCCAAACTTCTAGCAAAGTTCTTTAACATATTAATATTTGAAGGGTGTCATTATCTGTGATGATTTCCTTAGGGATTCCATATCAGCAGATAAGATAATTCAAGATGAACTTGGAAATTTGTTTGCCAGTTGTGAAGGTGAGTGGTATGGCTTCCACCCACTTAGTAAATTATTAAGTGGCAGTTATTATGAATTTGTGACCATTGGATGAAGTGGGGTGGATTTTCTCTATGAGATCGAGCCCCCACTAAGAGAAGGGCCAAAGTGTGATGAACAACTCCAGATCTTAAGAAGGTGCATGAATTTTGTCTCCATGTTTTTGACAAGGAACACATTTATTCACGTAATGATATGCATCTTCTTCCATGGTTGGCCAGTAGTATCCTGTTCACAAGAGATTTTTAGCTAATGTAATGTGGCTTGAGTGTGCCCCACAAATGCCTTCGTGCACCTCACATAGTGCCCATTCAGCCTACTCTTTGTCTAAACACCTTAGGAGGGTTCCATTGAAAGGCCTTCAGAAGAGGGTGTCACCAAGGATAGTATATTGAGCGGATCAACGAATGAATGTTTGTTATTGGGTTTTAGTGAGGTGAGTTGGGATGATGTTGTCTTGAAGGTAGGCATAGGTTTCTTGATACCATGGGGATTGGGGTCCAACAAGAACACACACCATTTCAGATTCATGGAGGTCATATGTTGGGATCAAGAGTTGCTCGACCAAGAATTCACACTTCTGACTATTTGTCGACATCTTTAGGAGGGAACCAATTGTTTCCATGTCATCAGTAGCTCTATTGTTTGTTCTAGGAACTTGCTCGAACTGGATAACAGTGAAGTGTTGTTTGAGATCTTCAACCATACTATGGTAAGGGAGAAATTTGTCATCCTTAGTCTGATACTCATCATTTACCTATTTGATGACAAGCTGTGAGTCGCCATAGATTTGTAGCTCATTGATCTTTCATTGTATGGCCAGGCAAAGTCCAGTGATAAGGGCCTCATATTCCGCAATGTTGTTGGTGCATGCAAAGATGATCTTGTAGGACTTAGGAATGTAGTCTCCTTGAGGGATTACTAGCAGGATGCCTGCCTCCAATCCATTTTGTGTGCACAATCCATCAAAGTACAATTGCCATTTGGTGGATGTATAGACAGTCATGATGGCATCATCAGGGAACTCAGCTATTAGGGGTTGATCTCCTTGAAGAGGGGCTTCGGCCAACTGACCTACTATAACCTATCCTTTTATGGATTTTCAATCCACATATTCAATTTCAAATTTTCTCAAGAGAATGACCCACTTAGTAGTGCGGCCTATGAGGGCAACCTTAGATAGTAGATACTTCAAAGGGTCAATCTTGGCTATGAGCTTTATCTTGTTGTTGAGCATGTAATGCCACAATTTTTGTGTGTTGAATACTAGTGCAAGGCAGACTCTTTCAATGGAAGTGTAGTTAAGCTCATACCCTACAAAAGTGTAGTTGATATAGTATATTGCATGCTCTTTGTCATTCTCATATGTTTGTGCCAATAATACCCCTAGTGCCACTGATGTTGCTAATATGTACAAGAGAAGTGGCTGCCTTGGGATTGGTGGCATTATGACTGGAGGAGAGGCCAAGTATTCCTTGAGTTTATTGAAAGCCTTCTAACATAGACAATCCCACTTAAACTTAGTGTTTTTGCGAAGGAGATGAGCAAAGGGATGGCACTTGTCTTCTAGTTCTGCAACAAATCTGCGGATAGATTGAAGTTTCCCTTGAAGACTTCGAAGTTGCCTAAGTGTCTTAGGGGGAGGCATTTCCATTATTGCTTTTACCTTTGCGGGATTTACTTCAATACTTCTATGAGAAACTATAAACCCTAGGAGCTTACCTGATGTAACTCCAAAGATACACTTTTTAGGATTTAGACGCAACTTATATTTCTCAAGTCTTTCAAAAATTTGCCTTAGGATGGGAATGTGCTCTTCTCTTGTTTTTAAATTTCCTAGAAGATCGTCTACATAGTCCTCCGTTATTTTGTGCAAGAGATCATGGAAAATTATTTTCATTGCTCATTGGTAACTATCTCCTGCATTCTTAAGGTGAAAGGGCATAACTTGGTAACAAAAGGTGCCCCATGGTGTTGTGCATGTCGTTTTGTGTTGATCTTCTTCTAGGATCCTGATTTGATTATAACCTGAAAAATCCATCCATAAGTGATAACATCTCATGTCTTGCTATAAGGTCCATGATCATGTCTATGTTTGGTAATGGGAAATCATCTTTTGGGCATGCCTTGTTTAGATCCCTAAAGTTTGTGCATATTCTAATACCCCCAGTTGGCTTGCTGATAGGTACAATGTTGGAAATCCATTCAGGATAATCTATGGGTTTAATGAAACCTACATCCAACATCTTCTGTAATTCTACTTTACCCAATAGTGCTATCTGGGGATGCATCTTGTGTAATTTCTGCTTAGTTGGTTTGGCATTAGGTCTGACTGCAAGATTGTGCACCACTAGTTCTAGATCAAGGCCTGACATGTCTGCATAGGACCAGGCGAAGTTTATTTGTGTCTCCTTTAAAAAGGTCATGAAATTTTGTTTCTCTTGATCCATTAATGACTTAGTAGGGAGCACATTCTTAGGGTTGTCTTCCATTCCCATGTTGACTGTGTCAGTTTCTTCAATTAGCAGTGACGATCTTTCCTGTTTGGATGGAACCATGGTAGGTAAGTCAATTCCCCCATCTTCTAGCACCTGATCTAGGTTTTCACTAGAAGATGTGTCGTTTATTTTTACTTTTTCTATGTCCAAAGGTGCCTCGGAAAAGTTTTCACCAAGGGACTTTTTTTTTTTTTTTCATTTTTGCGATTGAGGGAGTTGACTTGACTACCAAAGTAAGCTTCTGGATGAAGCTTAATGCCATGAAAAGTCTAGTGATTCTTGAGGTCTTGCATATTTAGTAATTCTATAAGAGCATCATCATTGGCACATATATCCAAAATAGGTGGTTCTTGTTGGTCATGGTCAACAAGTTTGGGATGAATCAATTTGAGCTCATATGGTGTGGAAGGGGTAATGGGGGTGATGGCATTTACATAGGTATCATCAAATATATTGTCTTTGTATTCAAAAGGAATTTCATGGAACTCCTCTTCATCGAAGTCTTTGACGTTAGCAAGAGGATCTGATTGGACCCCAGTGATGGTGATCTTAGGCATAGGTGTGAACCCCAAGCCCATATTATACTTGTATAAAACCGGGGAGATGGGTGCTTTTCTGCCTTTTTCTTCGTGTTCGAGACCATATCCTTTATAGCCCATTTTATCTACTATAGTGAAAGCCTTTGGATACATCTATTTTGGATTTTTTGCCAGTTCTTCTTCTTCCTCTTGATACAGCCAAGAGGTGACATCGATTTTAGACTCTCCTCATCAAGTAGAACCCACTATTGGAAGGTGGTTTCTTTGCATTGGATAGTGAGTTTTTCTTGTTTCTTGTTCTCTTTCATCTTTCCATATGACATAGGAGAGGGTGGGAGTTGGCCCACATAAAGAGAATTTTGCAAGATATACTCCACAACCATTATCAATGATTTTGACCTTGTTCTCAGGTGCGGAAGAGGTGGATGCAATTTTGGATGGATTAGATGGGGGGAGTGGAGCATGTCTATTAAGAAGACAATGATAAGGATTCTTCCCTTCAAGCAATTTGCAATACTCAAAAGGTTGCGGGTCAGCATAGATGGTGATTTCCCTACCATTGAATGGGAATTTTAGGCATTGGTGGTATGTGGAAGGGGCGGATTGAATGGAGTGGATCCAAGGGAGACCAAGGAGAATGTTATAGGGCAAATCAAGGTCCAAAACTTGGCAATTTGTATCCACTATAGCAGGGCCCACTTGAAGAGGCAAGGTAATTGTTCCTTTGGAGACTCTCTCTACATCATCATATGCCTTTATTACTACCTTTCCTAATGTGTCAACCAAGTCCTCAGAGATACCTAGTTGTTTAATTAACTTATATGTACATAGGTTCATGCCAGATCCACCGTCTATGAGGACTCACTTGAGTTTATGTTTGTGTAGAAGGGCTTCAATGTGGAGGGGCTTATTATGCGATGCATCTTCAGAAGGTGTGTCATTGGATGTGAAGAGAAGATTGTGTTCCATGGAAAAATTGCCAATGAGGGCTTGGAATTGGGCAGCTTTGATATTATCAGGGACACAACACTCGAGGAGGGATTTCTCTAGGATCTCCTTATGTATAGGCGAAGTCTTGAGGAGCTCAATTATGGAAATATGTGCAAGAGTCTTACCAAGATGATCAAAGATATCATATCGATGGGTGGATGACATGGGAGGTTGGGGAGGTGGAGGAGAGGCTCCTGGAATAGTTACTCTTCTTCTGCAGGTGGTGACATTGCAATCATTTTGATAGTTGGGAGGTGCGGTGCCTTGAATTACTATCTTTGCTTGGGAGGGGCAACTTGATGACTGAGGGGTAGGGGCCCCTTAGATGGTGATTCTGGGTCTAGTGAAAGATGGGGATTCTGCTCCTTTGATGGTGATGGTGTTGATAGAGGTATCGACAGGCTCTATGCGACCCACCAAGGAGTCGAAGTTGTATATATAGTTGTTATAGTCATAGTTGACCGCATGAGATGATGAGGCCTTGTTTTTGCCTTGTTTAGGGAATGGATCCTAATACATTTTAAGATTTTCATTGGAGTTACCGGATTTGGAAACATCATCCTCAATATCCCCTTTATCAATGAGGTCTTGGATGTAGTTTTTGAGTTTCATACACTTGCATATATCGTGACCATTGATATGATGGTAATCACAATATTCATTCTCATTGTACCATCGAGGTTTGGGTTGGTTAGGATCAAAAGGGTGCATCATTAGGAAGACAACATAACCAATTTTGACAAGCTTTTGGAAGATTCCCTCAATTTGTTCACTTAGCGGGGTGTACTCATGTTGACAATTAGACCGAGGGGGGTGACCTTGGACAGAGGTGGGATTGCGGGGTTGATCTTGAGAATTGGATTGATTGCGAGGATTGGATCAGATGTCAAAGAAATTATTGGTGGTGGGTTTGGATGGTGCGGCAATGGTTTGGATATGTTTAGCATCAGTGAATCCATCGTTGGTGACATTTTTGTTTCTAGACCATAATTTTGGCTTATCATTATGAGAGGAGGAATTTTGCATTGAATTCTGATAGTGTTTGATAGTTCCATCCTCTAAGAGCATACACTCTAAAGCTATACCCTTCTTGGAAATTTCTGCAAAGGAGGTCAATCATTGGTGAGTCAAGGGTTTGGACAATTATGGTATCAGATTGCATTGAAATAATTCGGCCTGGTTTGGTTCTGGTATTGTCCAAAGGAATCTTTTAATGAGATGTCACTATCTTTGAAGGAAGTTGGCGAAAGTTTCCCCAGGCCTTTGCTTCATGTTACACGAGTCTATTATGGAGGCATCATTCTCAATGTTTTAGGCTTAATGGTCCACAAATTTTTCAACTGAGTTAGGGAATGATGTGATGGAGCCCTGTGGTAGAGAAGAGAACCAAGTGAGGGTATCCTCAGTGAGACTCTATGGAAAAAGTCTTCTGAGATATATGTCACTGTAGTGTCATAAAATTGCAACTCTATAAATTTTCAACTGCATTAGGGTCCTCACACATGTGAGTTCGAATCCTCTATCCTGGTTGGAGATTGGAGATTGCTCAGCTTGCGAAAACAACTTCTTCCTTGGCCTCTACATCACCCCATTCACACTCTGCCTTGGAGAAAGGGGTAGGACAAGGGTGTGGCACCACTTCCCCCCCTTAGACAGGGGCGTGGCGCCCTTGTCCTCCCAAGATAGGGACGTGGTGCCCCTGTCCCTGCCCTATTTTGGGGCATGACCCTTCTTAGGGTTGCATTGTTGGTTGTGCCTCAAGCGGGAAACTCCCCCGATGTTGGCTCATGATGAAAATAAAATCCACTAACATGTATTAAGGGGCATTTGTCCTCTCATTTTTAGAAGCAAAGTTCAATAAGTTGAAGTTGGATAAGATTGGAGTGTGCACAAGTGATCAAGCATTCAAGTATTCTTTTCTAGCATTAAGCATTCAAGTCATTGAAACTAGGTGTTGCATTCAAGTCAAGGATTCAACCATTGAAGAGGAGATTGATTTCAACATACAATTCCACACAAGCATTTCTATCAACATTTCTACTACAACCTCCCTTGAGGTGATTTACAATTCAGTCTTTCATTTATAGCTACTTGCAAGTACTTTCTTTCATTACTTGGTTAATTCCAAAACTGGGTTTTGACCTAAAGGCAAACCCCCAATCCCAACCCATTTTCCTCTCTAATTTTTATGTAGGTTGTAGGTGCATAGCTATACTTTTGGATTTGGGCTTCATTTGTAGAGACGGAAAAACCCTTTTCGTTTCGCGGATTTTTCGGAGGACCATGTACATTCTCGCCACGGTTCGGGCAACTTTTCCTCAAATTCACAGGGCGACTTCGTCTTGACATATTACTGCCAGATCCAGGTGCACAACTTCATCCCATATTCCGATCTCAAATTATAATTAGTTCTTTGTCACTTTTGCACTACATAATTCAATCAATTTCCTTTCCATTTCAAACAAGGAAGAGGGGATCAACTTAACATTCCCAATTCATTTAGAATTCAATCTACCATCTTCATGTGGAGAGATTGAATCTAGTGAATTATCCTCTCCTCTTTCTAATGTAACATGGTGAAAAGTTCTTGAATGGTAATCAATAGAAAAACTCTCATCTCTCTTTGAGGGAAAGGGTAGTTTACTTCTTGATCTATCATTCATCATTTTTCCACCATTATAGTCATTATAAGAGACTTCTTGGCATGAAACAAAGAATTCTCGGACATGATGTCTAGGATCGCCCTCACCTTTGTATTTTTTAAACATAGGAATCTCAAAACCAAGCGGATATGGACCAACTGAGATGGTTGGGTCAGAGGGGTACACACATGTTTATTGAAAGGAATAAGTTCTCTTGTTAGTGCCCTCTTTGAGATTTTTGATGAGGTTCTTCATATCTAGGATTTCCTTGATGAGATCGGGTTGTTGATTGTGGACATTAGGAACATAATGACCCATGTTTGATGTTGGGATTTAATATGATGATGATGAGGGACCACCACCAATGTATTGATATGCAGAATGTGGAGGAGGTTGAGAAATATGGGGAGCTTGCGATCCTTGAATCGTGGTAACGAGAGGTAAGCTCATGTTGATGTAATTAGCCATGTTGTGGAGAGGGACAGATGAAATGTGAGGAACGAAAAGTTGAGGAAGCATTGTCATAGCAATGGAACCCGCAGGTGCAGACATTATGGGTGCAGATGTTGCGGGTTGAGGATGGAGAAGAGGATCAAGGATGGAATTGTTCACAAGGTCACCCTATGGTGGCTTGTCGAGGATGGATCTATCAAAATCGAGGGGCAAACGTGCCCCTTGGGCAATGAGTTAGGCTACGATCCTATTGGCATCATGTTTAAAAATATTCTCCATCATGTCTTTGATTATAAGGATCGTTGATGAATGATTGGACACGTGGAGAAAGGTCAAGTTGATCAACAAGTGCTTCCTCTTTGGGTGGAGGATTTTGGGTGAAAGGGTCATTAAATTCAGGCACATTATCATTATTGCCTTGAGTAGCCATTTTTGCCTTTTGTGATCGAGTCAAGACCATGCACAAGTGCTTTCAGAAGTGAATGGAAATGGACAAGAATTGATGAGTGATTTAGATGAGGGAAAGTGATGAATGGACTTAGCGAATTTTGATGTTGATTAGGATTGTAAGTGATTTGGATCAAGTCCTTTGATTAGGACAAGGTTGATTGGGTTGAGGTGGCACCCAAGCAAGGTGACAACTAGGTTAGGTAAAATTTAGACCTTTAGATTAGGATCAATTGATTAAGCCTTTTATTACATGGGATGGACTTGTGCTCCCAAGCAGAATAAGGCAAAGGATTTAGGGTTTTGATCAACCCAAGTGATTAAGAAAAAGTACTTGGGGTAGATTCTTCCCCAAGCACAAAAGCCAAATGAATGATTGATTAAGGTTAAGGTCTAAATTAAACTTCACAAAGAAGTTAACCTTTGGATGAGGTCGATTGATTGATTGGTTTTGGATAGTTGGATTGGATGTTGGATTAAGGATTGATTGATGTTTGATTATTTGATTTGGTTGCTCAGTCCTTGGAGATGAATAACGGAAAATATTGAAGAAGGAAATGGTGATGTAAATATTACTCTAGATGGAGAGATGACTCAATATGTGATTGGTTTGGCAGACAAATTGTAAGAAGGAATACGACCACCCCTATTTTGATCCACATCCCCTGCACTATCAAATGTAGAATTTTGGCTACTTAAACTGGTGTTTTGTGTAATTTCTAAGGGTTCACCAATCCAACGACCGATTCTTGAAGCAAGCCACTTAAGGCTCTAACTGAGCTTATCGATGCAGGGAGGACCCCCACATACGTCCAATTCACTCAACACCTTTACCACCTGACCGACTTATTTATATAGTGGCCGAGAAACCTGCTTGAGATCACATTGGGAGAGTTGATATCCCCGATGTGTCCCAATTAGAGATACTCTTATGGGGTGATGAAATCCCTAGTCAAGAAATACCCCTCAACTATAAAAATAAAAAGACGGGTGTTGTTGATCACTCTTTCTCTTACACCCAAGGTCCACAAAGGTGAGGGGAGAGGATACTTGAGTGCAACAGTGGGTCCACCCTACACTAACTATGAAAGTGCACCAAGCACATAAGACACTTGTTCATTTTAATCCCACATGTATATGATTTTCTATCTAAAAATACAAAAAACCAATCTAAATTAGTGGAAAAAAAGGTGTCTTGGACAAGCGTGTTGCAACAAAATAGTTAGTAGTTTCAAGATAACATCTTGGACACATGAAATGGACATGCAAAAACTCAAAATTTAATTAGGAACCAAAAAACCCTATGGATACAGAGCAGATGTTGATCCACAGATGCAGATGTTGTAGCATCCGTGCATACGTTGAAAGGACATGCACCTAGCTACTGAACAAAAAGTGGGAACTTCAAAAATTTGAAAAATTTTAACTTTGAAAACTCATATTTTACCTTCTACGGAAGCGTTGATGCCTAACGCAAACGTCGATGCGTATGCACAGGTGTTAAAGTACAGAAAATTAAATGCTTGTAGTTAGTCAAAAATTTAAAATTTAAAATTTGAGTGGGATATCTGACTCAGCGCAGGCACTAAATCAGAGCACATATGTTGATGTGTCTGCGCAAGCATGGATCTGCCTATAACCTGAAAAATTAACCTAAACAGCTAAAAATTGTTGGAAAAACAGAAGCGAAAAGCTATCCTAATGTTTTCTTTTCTTTTCCTTTTTAAATGTTTTTGTGATTTTTCAATTTTTAAAAAGAATTAACACTAATATGAAAGCTTTAAGATGAAGTGTCAAAAGACACTGCAAGAGGAAACATTGGCGTGTCAACCTACGAGCTAAAATCACAAAAAACTTGAGAAAGTGACTAGTTTCAAGGGACGTGGGTCCCACCGGACGTACCAAAATGAAGAGGGGAAAAAAAACAAAGCAAGATTCAATGGGTATACTCAAATAAATCATTCAAAACATAAAACAAAACCATTTATACCTTGTTATTTTTACCTTCTCTTTCGAATTGGGCTTGATGAAGTGGAGGATGCACCCTTGTGTTCCACTTGTCTAGATTTTCCCTTCTTGATTGATGTGGATTTATCTCCAAGATTGCACAACAAAGAGGGATGGAGTGGATGATGAATGCTCAAAGGATAGATATGGATGCCATGGATGCTAAGTGTATGTTTGACTATATTGGTGATGCTCTTGATGAATTGCTAAAGCTATGTGGATAAGATTGCACAAATTGGAGATATGAAATGAAGGGGAGGAGACCCCAATTTATATATTTGAAGGGAGAAGAATGGTCGAAAGATATTGAAGATGAATCGAGGGTGGAGATTGAAGGAGAGGGAGAACATGGACTAAGAGGACATGAGAGGACAAGGTTTGGAGACCAAGAGATTTTCCATAAAAGGCATTTCTTGTCTCCACACTCCACAATATACATGGGGAAGATATAAAAATTCCTTGGGGGATAGACAAAAGAATTAAAAATTCTCAAATAATGGAGTGCATGGAAAAAGGAAATGGGGAAAGGAATTTAAAATTCCTTGGGAAGATGAGAGACATGGGAGAATGTGAGATTTTGAATTGCTTGAAATGGCCCAATTAGGTGCATTTAAGGTTGGAAGGTGAGGAGGGGACAAGTGGACTTAGCCATTTATGGCTATTGGTTGACTTGGTGGCTAATCATGGAGATTAGCCACTAGCAAATGATTAAGGAGGTGATTAGATGGGCTAATGAGAGATTAAGTGAGATTTGTAGGAGGATTTGACAAGAGGAGAGAGAATGAATGGAGGAATTAAAAATTAGAAAATATTGCTAAGTAGGCTTCTAGAAGAATTAATTAGGCTAATGAAGAATTAGGGAAAGTGATTTGTAGGAATCACATGGCTAAGTTAATTAATTGTCATTAATTAACTAAAAGGGGATTTAGAAGAATTAATTAATTTAAGAACCTTAGGAGAATAGGGAATGATTAATTTATTATATAAATTAATTATCTGGACTATAGCAACACGATTAATTAAATTAAATTAAATTAATTCTAAGAAGAATAAAGGTAACATAATTAAATCAATTAATTACGTAGAAAGGATAAAATTATTAAAATAATTAATTTAATTAATTTTGGACGTCTACAATATGCAATTGTGGTCACTACGAGAGATCAACTTTAAACTGAGTGGGATGATGTTGTGAAGAGAGAACAATTGGTATTGGATGCTTATGATCAGTAGTTTGGTCCAAGTTCAGACATACGGACACAGGCTGACAGGGTTTTTGATATTGCATAGGAGACTTTATACTATAGACAACTTTATGACAGAGTCATTCCTAAGGGTCAGAGAGCACCTAGCTATCATGAGTATGAGTCTTAGAGTAGGTATAGTAAGTCTAAATCTCACAAGACTAGCAGTGGAGGAGTTATGGGTCCACCTTAGGCATGCCAGGACATCTTGGGGCAAGATCTAGTGGACAAGATCCACCTACTAATGGAGGCAGTGTCAGTTGAGATACTTATTATTATGCTACTTGAGCCCTTGGGCATTTGATGTATTCTAACACATTTTCATTTTTGAGATATATATATATATATATATATATATATATATATATATATATATATTATTTATATATATATATATATATATATATATATATATATATATATATATATGTAGTTTGGGTGGTGGTCTTATATGCATGTGTTATGTGTATGATGCATGATTCTATATGCTTTTGTTTATGATGCATTTGTATGCTTCTATATGCTCTTTCACTTATGCAATCTACATGATTTTTGATATAATGATATGACCTACGATATTTTGATTTGATTTATGCCTATAATGGATGAGAGTAATTGCATGAATGATATCTAAGTAATTAATGAACATATTGTTGGCAATAATAATGAAGGAAAACTGAGAGGGAGGGGTGGTGAATCAGTTTTCACCGGATTACCAAAATTAACCTCAAATGCAAATTTGATTAACTGCAACAATAACAAAAATAAGAAAATTGATTGCACAACACGCAACACCAATATTTTGATTTGGAAAATCCGGTTAAGGGAAAAACCACGGTGGGAACCTACCCACAATAGGATGATACTTTGTAGTAGTATGTCAAAATAATTACAATGGGGAATGCACGTGCATTCAGGCTCACTGCTCAAAATACAATAACTCAGAAGGCTACAACCCTCAGGGAAGGTTCACTACCTTACAAGGAAGTGTCACTGAATTACAAAATAGCCGGACAACAATCCAAAATCAAATGAACTGAAATAATAGCATCTACAAATGCCTGATGGCAGTTTCAATTAAGCACATTTATCTTCTTTGCAACACTTCAATCTCTGCTAAATCAAAATGTCAAAGGATGTATTCACGTGTTCGCACCTTTACCATCCTTTGATAATGCAGAGACTTCATCAACACCCAATTTACATGACTATACCATCTATATATATATATATCGATCATCAACCTTGACAACAAGGTCAGTCAAACCCTCAACTCTCAATTACATTATTACATCACACAATGCATATGTGAACCACCAGATCAATATAATGATATACATGACATAACATGGACCTAAACCAAATGCTCAAACACACAACACCACCAGAATCAACTCTGAGATCAACTGCAACACACTACACCACCAAATAGGTCTCATATCATGAAGAACACACCAGATAAACAAAACACCAAAACCATGCACACCAAGCATTATAGATCATCAAAATAAATAGGACATAATTAGGAAACACTTGCAAACATGTTAGAATCATCTGTAACAGCTACAAAAACACTGCTTATCAAATCTTCATCGATCAACATCTGAAACTCAAGAACACTCAAATAGAAGTAATTGCCATGAGATAAGCTAACTTGCGGAGCACTAAATCATGTTCCATCTGAAATGATGATACACATGAACATCCCAAATAATCTCCCAAAATATCAACTCAAGATCTGATCACACCAAAATATACTAGAGGAAATATTGAACTCTGCAAAGCACTAATTAGAAGAACCAAACTGTAAACCAGATCATGTGATATGACCAATTAAGCTCTTGGATCACTCAAAACAATATAGAAAGATATAATGATACTAGAAATGCTCCATATACCGAGCCATGATTCCAATAATCCAATCTGCAACCACCAGAGTAATAAATCACAGGAATATGTTGACATCAATGACAACAACAATGTCCAACAATCTCCTCCTTTGGAATTAATGGTAACATATGGATGTGAAAAATAATCAATGAAAAGAAAGAAAATATCTCCAACAAACTTCCCCTAAGATCAAGCAGATAAGATAATTTTTCACATGCTTTCTCTCCCCCTTTGACATCAATGACAAAGGTTCTCAAAATAGAAAACCAAACTTACTCTCCCCCTTAGATAAGCAGATCATGATTACAACCAACTCAACTGAACCACAAATAGACTACTCTGTCAGAGGAGAAACACAAACTCATCAATCCAGACAAAAAGATAAGATTGTGAAGTCCGCCGGATTGATGCAAGTCAATGCATCTAGTTCCAATCAAGAGGGGTAGATACCCCTAGCTTGTCTCTCAAATAGACAAATGTATCTGCAGGCAAAGGCTTGGTAAAAATATCAACAATTTGTTCCTTTGTAGACACATACTCTAGCTTCACTTCCTCTTCACTAACTTTTTCTCTCAAGAAATGATACTGATTGATACATGTTTAGTCTTTGAATGTTGCACTGGGTTCTTTGACATATTAATAGCATTGGAATTATCACAATATATGATAGTAGGCTCATCATAGATAACTTTGATATCCTTCAATGTTTGTTTCATTCAAACTACCTGAGTGTAGTTATTAGCAGCAACAATGTATTCAACTTCAGCAGTAGATAGGGGAATTGAATCTTGTTTCTTACTTTCCCATGAAACAAATTTCTTACCCAAAAATAATGCACCACCGGAAGTACTCTTCCAGTCATCAACATCACCAGCCCAATCAGCATCAGTGTAAGCACATAACATGAAGTCATCATTCCTCAGATACCATTAATCATAATCCACGGTTCCTTTCAAGTATCTGAATATCCTCTTTATAGTAGTGACATGACTCTCCTTCGGATCAATTTGATATCTAGCAACCATGCACACAACTTGCATAATGTCAAATCTATTATGAGTCAAGTATAGCAGTCCACCAACCATAGATCTGTACAAGGTCTGATTAGCTTTAGGAGATTCATCATTCTTAGACAATTTGCAGCCAGTCACCATAGGAGTTCCAACTGGTTTAGAATATTCTAACCCAAACTTCTTCAGTAATTCCTTCATATATTTATCTTGAGATCTAAAAACACCTATTCTAGTCTGTGAAATCTAAAAACCTAAGAAAATTTTCATTTCTCCTATCATAGACATCTCAAATTCTTTCTGTGTATCACCGACAAACTTCATACTCAAATCATCATCTCCTCCAAAGATAATGTCGTCAACAAAAACTTCAACAATCAAAATGTTATCATTCTCAATCTTGAAGTATAGATTAGTATCAGCAGTGCCTTTATTAAATCCCAATTTCAACAAATACTTATCCAATCTAGCATACTAGGCTCTAGGGGCTTGTTTCAGTCCATAAAGAGATTTCTTCAGTTTGCATACCATGTCTCCATCATCTGATAATGAAAATCCATCAGGTTGCTCAATGTATACTTCTTCCTCAAGATTACCATTCAAAAAGGCTGACTTGACATCCATTTGATATACCTTGAAATCCTTATAAGCAGCATATGCAAGCAATAGTCTAACAACTTCAAGTCTAACTACAAGAGCAAAAGTCTTCTCATAATCAATTCCTTCCTTTGTGAATATCCTTTGCATACCAGTCTTGTTTTATTTCTGACAACTTCACTGGCTTCATTCAATTTGTATTTTAATACCCATTTAGTACCAATCACAATCTTGTCTTTAAGTCTAGGCACACGTTCCCATGTGTTATTCTTTTCAATGTGATTCAATTCTTCTTCCATGGCCTTTATCCAATTTTCATCTTTGCAAGCTTCAACAATATCTTTAGGTTCAATTTTAGAAATCAAACCTACCTCTTCAGCAACAAGCCTTCTTCTATTCATTACGCCTTTGTTTTTATCACCAATGATTTCATTTTCATAATGATTTTATCTTACATACCTCGGAGTCTTTTGGTTATTCTGATTTTCAAGTTCTTGCACCTCTTCACCGACAGTAGCAATATCTAGATTAACTGTCTCTATCAGATCATTCTGCTTCAATTATTTTCTTTAAATTTTCTTTAAGACAATATTTTGATCATCATCATATCTGCATGCTCTGATTTCTTTCCACAGTTTTCATCAACCTTCACATTTGCACTTTCCACTATCTTTCTTAGTCTCTTATTGCAGCACCGGTAGGCTTTTCTCTTTGTTGAATATCCCAAGAAAATTCCTTCATCACTTCTTCACCAAACTTTCCTATATCCTCATCTCTCTTGATATAACACTTGCTTCCAAAAACTCTAAAATATCTCATGGTAGGAACATAACCAAACCATAGCTCATAAGGAATCTTACCCAAATCACCTTTTATATGCACTTGGTTGAATGTGTAAACAACAATGCTAATAGATTCTCTCCAATAGATCTTTAGAACATTCCCTTCAATCAGCATAGTCCTTACAGCATCCAATATAGTTTTGTTCTTCCTTTCAACAACTCCATTTTGTTGCGGGGTTCTAAGAGCAAATAATTGTCTTCTAATTACATGCTTCTCATAGAATGAGTCAAACTCACTGGAACAAAATTCTCCTCCTCTGTCAGATCTCAGACATTTCAGCTTCAATCCTGTCTCTGTCTCAACCTTTGCTTTGAATATCTTGAATTTATCCAATGCTTCTGATTTTTCCCTAAAAAAGGCAACCCACATCATCCCAGAATAATCATCAATCAGTAACATGAAATATATGTCACCTTGCACACTTCTTATACTTGTAGGTCCACATAGGTCAGTATGCACAAGATCTAGCAATCCATTAGATGAATACTACTTACTCTTGAAAGAAATTCTTGTTTGTTTTCCCATTTGACAATCCTTACATACCGGATTAGCAGGCTTAATAATTTTAGGAAAATCTCTAATAGCTTGGGTAGAACTGATCTTAATCATTGAGTCAAAATTAACATGACACATTCTCCTATGCCATAACCAAATTTTATCAATTTGAGCAATCAAGCAACTTTTATCACCAACATTCAAATGAAAGATATTACCTTCAGTCTTAGTTCCTGATGCAATCTCTATACTTGAGGCATTTAGGATCTTGCATTTTCCATTCTTGAATTGAAAATCACAACTTTTGTCAAGCATCTGTCCAACACTTAAAAGATTATGCTTCAAACCTTCAACATAAAAAACATCATCAGTGTTATGCTTACCATCAAAGTAAATAGAACTTCTACTGCAGATAACACATGCTTTGTCATCTCCAAATCTTACTATTCCACCATCATACTTCTCCATACTCACAAATTTTCTTTTATCACCGGTCATATGATGTGAACAACCTCTATCAATCACCCATTCATCTTTCTCTTCAACTTTAGCAGCTAAAGCTTTCTCCTCAATAGTGCAGCTTGTAGAATCAACAGGTACCGGTCCATCTTCTTTAATAACAATAAACACAATTTCATCTCCTTCTTATTCTTCATCGATAACACCTTCATCAACAACATAATAACAGTTCTTTTGATGTTTATACTTCTGGTTAGGCTTGTAAGGCTTATCATACTTCTCATGCTTCTCACATCTATAATTCCTATCATGCTTATCAAATTTATCATGCCTATCATATGTAGACATTCTCTCCAAGCACCTAGAAGAAAAATGTCATATCTTATTGCAAGAGAAACATTTCAGAGGCAATTTTTCATCATACTTACCAACTCCTTTAGGCAATCTTTGGGCAATCATTAATGCTTCAAGCTCATCCAATTCTATTTCTTTCTATTTCATTTCTCTTCTCTCTATTTTATATCTCGATATTCTACATTCTTCTGGATCATACTTCTACTTTCCGGATATAGATGCTCTAAATGTTGTCTCAGAGTTTCCATGTGATTCACCAAATTCACTTAGTTTAAATGCAACAATCTTTCCAACCAACATATCTCTTGTCACAGTAGTCACACTTCAAATCTCATCAATAGCATCTACCTTGTGTTTGTAAGTAGGAGGCAATGATCTCAACACCTTAGCAACCATTTCATCTTCTTCAAGGGTTCCACCAGCACATCTAATACCTAAGACAAGGTCATTCACCTTAGCCATGAAGGATGATATGTTCTCATCTTCTCCCATCTTTAACATCTCATACTTCCCTTTCAAACTCTGCAACTTAGCAACTTTGACTTGTTTATCTACTTCATACAAGGTCTCAAGATTTTCCCATATCTCATGTGCAGTCTGAAGTCCCATCACATTAGTCATCTTAGAATCAGTCAAGGCACTCGACAATGCTTCCTTGTCTCTACTGTTATTTTCAGCATCCTTGATCTTAGCAACGGTAACCGGTCCATTCTGAGGAATAGAATAGACATCCTTTGTAATCTTCCAGTAATCCTCTCCAAGACATTTCAAGTGTACCTCCATCCGGTTCTTCCATATAGCATAGTTACTTCCATCAAATCTCAGACTCTCCTTCTTAAAGAAAACAACTCCAGTTGCCATCCCATATCTTCTCAAGCATTCAAATTCTAGAGGATCTATCTTTGATACCAATTGTTGGCAACAACAATGAAGGAAAACTGAGGGGGGGGGGGGGTAAATCAGTTTTCACCAGATTACCAAACTTAATCTCAAATGCAAATATGATTAACTACAACAATAACAAAGATAAGCAAATTGATTGCACAACACACAACACCAATATTTTGACATGTAAAACCCGGTAAAGGGAAAAACCATGGTGGGAACCTACCCACAATAAGATGATACTCTATAGTAGTATGTGAAAATAATTACAATGGGGAATGCACATGCATTCAGGCTCACTGCCTAGAGCTCATTGCTCAAAATACAATAACCCAGAAGGCTACAACCCTCAGGGAAGGTTCACTACCTTACAAGGAAGTCTCAATAACTTACAAAATATTCGGACAACAATATGGAATCAAATGAACTGAAAGAATAGCATCTGTAAATGCCCAATGATAGTTCCGGTTAAGCACATTTGTCTTCTCTGCAACACTTCAATCTCTTCTCAATCACAATACCGAAGGATGTATTCGCTTGTTCGCACCTTTACCATTCTCTGATAATGCAGACATTTCATTGACACCCAATTTACATGACTGTAGCATCTATATATACAGATCATCAACCTTGACAATAAGGTCTACCAAACCCTCAAGTTTCAATTACAAAATTACATCACATGATACATATGTGAACCACCAGACCAATATAATGATATACATGACATAACATGGACCTAAACCAAATGCTCAAACACGCAACACCACTGGAATCAACTCCAAGATCAACCACAACATGCTACACCACCAAATAGGTCTCATGTCATGAAGAACACCACGGGATAAACAAAACACCAAAACCATGCACATCGATCAATATAGATCATCAAAACAAATAGGACATAACTAGAAAACACCTGCAAGCATGTTATAATCATCTGTAACAACTGCACCACCACCACTTATTTAAATCTTCATCGATCAACATCTAAAACTCAAGAAAACTCAAACAACAACAACTGCCACAAGGAAAGATAATTTGTGGAGTACCAAATCACGATCCATCTGAAATGAAGATACACATGAACATCCCAAAAAAATTGCAAAGCACTAATCAGAAGAACCAAACTGTAAACTAGATATGTGATATGACCAATTAAGCTCCCGGATCACTAAAACCAATACAAAAAGATATATTTATACTAGAAATACTCCATATACCAAACCATGATCCCAATAAACCAATCTACAACCACTAGATCAATAAATCACAGGAATATATTGACATCGATAACAACAACATATCCTAGTAGCATCAATGTGCAACACTAACTATATTACATGCAAATGATTATTGAATGATGGGATTGCTTTTAATAATAAATGAATATAAATAATAAATGACACCAACTAAAGTGAATATACCTTAATATGTAATGAATGCAATCTAATAGATTAACACAATGAATATTTGTGAATGAGTACACACTAATGCAACCTAATTAATGCGTGAATCTTTTCTGGAAATGTGTTAGATTGTTCTCTTTACCACTTAACTCATTTTTAAGAAGAACTATTAGTTGATTAGAGACAAAAAAATTTGATGAAAGAATGGCTCTTATAATGAATTAGAATGATGATGAGAATTAGAAGCAATTGAGGATGATTGATATGAAATGATAGATTGACCATGATAGATTGAAAATGAAGATGGCTGTTTTCACAAACTTTTGTGTCTTTATTCATAGCGCAATATATATTCATCACTGAGCCTTATTATGTAACAATGGAGCTTTTCACATCATGGTATAAGAAACCAAGATGTAAAGATATCTCATTGCAGAAACAAACACGTTGTAGACAAGGAGTGAACCCTCTATTCTAGGTATAATGTCAGGAGTCGAGGTATGTGGGGTAGTCACAAGCATAGTTATCCTTCATGGGATACTTGCCAAATGAACGTACCAATCATAGACACCCATGACATCATTGCCCCAAAACTTCATTGGTCCACACCACAAACAACAAACAAAGAAAATGATCATGCCCATCTCAGCTCCTCTAGTCACTTGTGGACATCCTTGAGTAGCATAGAAACATGACCTGTCACCAAATGATAAAAGATAAAGACTAACAAGGACAAAATTCAACAACCATACTGCTTTGTGTCTTTGTTTTGATTGTTTGATGTGATGGTTGATAATGTCTGATCTCATAAAATGTGGACCCCGTTTAAGATTGACCGGTCTGATTTCGAGTGTATCCTCTTCTATTTAAGACAAGATAATGATCACTTGATATGGATAGTTGATACGATTGATAAGACAACTTGATCAGTTTGATTACAGATTGTTGCTTAAATAGTTGTATCCTTTGTGCAAAGTGTTTGTTGGATATCTGCTAAGGTGTTTGATTCTTGCGATACATTTTATTACAAGTTTTTTTTTTTAATTGATTTTGATTGTTTTTTTTATTTTTAGTTCTTTTCCAAGAGATTTTTTTATGCTTTTGTACCTTTTTCAAGATCATAATTGGATGTTTTTGGTTGATTTTTTCAGGATCATATTTGACTATTTTTTGATTGATTTTTAGGGACTTTTTTATTGATGCCCCCAATGTACTGGCTTGTTATGATACAATGATCAACACAATGAATGTGGAAACAATGAAATTTTTGATATGAAACTATGGTATGCAATATGATGTGCAGGATGAAAATGCATTTCCTATTTGGACAAGTATGATTGTATGTGTTTATCACTATGTTATACGTTGATTGTTTTGAAGGTATAAAGCATTTTAGAGATAGGCATTCATTCGATTGTCAAGAACCCTTGGATTACTCACTTTTAGATACTCAATGACTAAGATTTGTAAATGGAGACACAAAAAACTTCCCCACTGATTCCTGAAACTTTTGGTCTTCTTTTGCCTATGTGTGTGCAATTGAATTTATTCCAACTCCTGTGATTATTGGAGACCCTTAGCATCCTATGTGACTAGCTACGTAGTTTATTCTAGCTTTAAAAGCATCCTAGATAGAGTCTTGCTGCCAGTCAACTGTCTATAGCCCTAATGAGGTAATCACTATAATTTCTTGAATATTTCCGCACTGCCAGCAGGCATCCATATCCCTAATGGAGTTACTCATATGTTCCCATAGCCAAGATTTTATTGCAATTGTATACATTGTATTTCAGTTGTATATTGTTGCTCTTTTGCCTTGATATTTTGATATGTAAGTAGGCATATCTCTTTTTCTTTTTTAATCTTTTTCACTGGCTTGTAAGTAATTAAACTTACCTGGGTGTGACAATTACAACAACACTGAAGTAGAATTTTGGATTTTTCACTAGTCATATGATCAAATAGGTTTTTACAATAATTTAGAGAAAACAATTAATGTGTGAGATATAGTAATTGATAGACTTGGGAGACAAGGCACAACAATGAAACTTCTACCCAACCATAGATAAAGCCTAACCACAAGGTGATGTGGAAGATGATTGACCTTAGGTTTTGAAAACTTCATGTCTGAGTATCTAAGAAATGAGATAACCTTTGATTCTTTCATGTGTAGATAGGTGATTTAACTGAGACAGTCACCTTGTTTTATGATGTAGCTATATGCGAATGTAGTGATTATATGCAACTATATGTTATACAATGATTATATGCTATGCAAACTTATGAAATGCATTTATGAAAGTGCAACTATGATGCAACTTGGAAGGGAAATATGAAATGCGATGTTTAAGAAAGATATGCAAAAATGCAGTAAAAATGGAACCTAAACTACCGCACTATTTGATGTAACAACGTTTAAGATGCATGTTGTTCATGGGATTAGGGAGTGGATCTCCCTCCATGGTAGTCAAGTTATAAGCACTATTGCCAAAAAACCTTGTTATTATGAAAGGACCCAACCAGTTTGGTTCGAACTTGCCTGGTTTTTCTCACTTTGCTAGGTTCCTTTGATTCTCTTTGAGGACTATATCTCCCACATCAAAGTTTCTTGGCCTTACTCTTTTATTGTAGCTTCTTCTTAGTCTATTTTGATATCCATGCAAGTGATTCGGGGCACTCTATCACTTTTCATCTATCAGGTCTAGCTCTTGGAGTCTTTCAACTCTGTAATCTTCCTCTGATATGATATGTTTCAAGGAGACTCTTAGTGATGGTAACTCTATCTCAATTGGTAGAATAAATTCTGAACCATAGACCAAGTTGTATGGTGTAGCGCATGTAGCTATGTGAACACCTGTTCTATATGCCCATAGTGTGGGATTCAACTGTAGATGCCAGTCCCGTCCTGCTTCATTGACAATTTTTTTTAGGATTGTAAATATTGTTTTATTGGTTGCCTTTGCTTGACCATTAGTCTATGGGTAATAGGGAGTTGCAAATCTATGTTGTATCTAGAATTGATCCCACAGTTCATGCATTTCTGGATTCTTGAATGAACGCCCATTATCAATTACTATACACATTGGGACTCCATATTTGCAGATGATATAATGAAGCATGAATTTCATTATCTTCTTACTAGTGGTGTATGTGAGAGGGTTGTCTCCACCCACTTGGTGAAATACTCTGTGGTGGTAAGAATGAACTTGTGTCCATTGGAAGAAGTAGGATTAATTTTATCAACAAGATCTAGTCCCTATTGTGAGAAGGGCCATGGTGATGTGATAGGTTGAAGGTCCTGAGCAAATGCATGAATCAGATCTCTGTGTATATGGTACTGTTTGCATTTTTGTACATATTTTTAGGCATAATTTTCCATAGTAATTCAGTAATATCTAGTTCTTAGTAGTTTCTTTGCTAGTGTAGGACCATTGGAATGTGCACCGCAAATCTCATCATGTACCTCTTTTAAGATAAGTTGTGCTTCTTCGGAATTAAGACATCAAAGAAGTGTTCCATCTAGGATCTTTCTATACAATGTGTTAGCAATGATGTTATGTCTGGATGCCCGATGATTGAGAGTTTTTCTTTGGTTTCTTGATAAGTCAGGAGACATGTATTGTTCATGTAAGTATGCATATATCTCATTATACCATCGAGAGTCAGGACCCACAATTACGCACACATATTCAAATGGTGGAATCTCATATGTTGGTACCATCAATTTTTCTACTATGAACTTGAACTGGGTTTCATTGCTTGACATGTCTAGGAGAGATCCTAATATAGCCATTGCATCGACTGCCTTGTTTTGCATCCTTGGAACCTGCTCAAAAGTGATGTGGTTGAAGTGTTGCATGAATTCTTCTACCATTTGTTTATGGCATTAGTTTATCATATTTAGTGTTATAATCATCATTGACTTGATTGACAATTAGCTGGGAATCACCATAAACCCGTAGCTCAATTATCTTCAATTGTATGGTGGTGCGAAGTCCTATGATGGGAGCCTCGTATTCAGCTATATTATTTGTGTAAGGAAAGCGGATTCTAAATGACTTCAGAATTGAATCACCCTGAGGAGTGATAAAGAGAATTTTGACACCTACTCCATGGTTTGTGTAGGAACCATCAAAGTACAATTTCCAATTGGTGGATGCTACCAATGTGAACACAAACTCATTAGGAAAATATGTCAATAGAGGATGACTATCTTGTAAAGGAGCTTCTGCAAATTGATCTACTATAATCTGATCCTTGATCACCTTTTGGTCCACATATTCTATGTCAAACCCACTCAAAATCATGACCCACTTGGAAAGTCTTCCAGTTAGTGTTGCTCTGCTTAGAAGGTACTTAAGAGGATCAATGTATGCAATGAGTTGAACTTTATGAGTCAACATATAGTGCCTAAGCTTTTGGGATGCGAAGATCACTGCTAACAATGCTTGTTCTACGGTAGTGAAGTTAATCTCATATCCAATAAGTGTTCTACTAATATATTAGATGGCTCTTTCTTTCCCTTTTTCCTCATGCTGCACCAAGAGAGCTCATAAAGATGAATTTATCGCTGATATATACAACAATAAAGGCTTGCTTGGAATTGGTGGAACTAGAACCGATGTTGTCAAGAGATAGTCTTTCAATATTTGGAATGCTTCCTAGCATTGATTTGCCCACTTGAAGGTGAAACCTTTATTCAATAAGTGTTGGAATGGATGGCACTTGTTAGCTAGTTGTGCAATAAATCTTCTTATTGATTGCAATCTTCCTTGCAATCTCGTTAACTGCTTGAGTGTAGAGGGTGTTGACATTTCAAGAATTTCTTTTACCTTTGCGGGATCCACCTCAATTCATATGTTAGAAACAATGAAACCCATAAGTTTGCCAACTGTGACACCGAACACACACTTCTTTGGATTGAGTCTGACTTTGTATTGTTCAAGTCGAGCAAGAACATCTAGGTGACCTTCTCCGGTTCTAGATTTTGCTAATATATCATCCACATAGTCTTTCATGATGTCATGGAGCAATGTTGTCATTTCCCTTTGATAGGTTGCACCAGCATTCTTGAGACCGAAAGGCATGCCATTCCAACAATAGGTTCCCCAAGGACAGGTGAATATTGTTTTGTGTTGGTCTTCTAGCGCGATTCTAATTTGATTATAGCCCGAAAAACCATCCATGAGTGACAACATTTCATTTCCAGCAGTTAAGTCAACTATCATGTCAATATTGGGGAGTGGGAAATCATCCTTAGGAAAAGATTTATTCAAATCTTTGAAATTCGTGTAGATTATTATACCCCCAATGGATTTAGTCACCGGTACTAGATTCGATATCCATTTTGCATAGTTTATGGGTCTTATGAATCCCACATCTAATAGCTTTTGTAATTCCACCTTTACTAGCGATGCAATTTATGGATGCATCTTGCGAAGCTTGTGTTTATATGCCTTGATTCCAGGCAACAGTGGTAAATGATGTAGCATTAATTCTTGATCCAACCCAGGCATGTTTGCATAAGACCAAGCAAAGTTTATGGGCCTTTGCTTGAACAACTGAATGAAGTTGTCTTTCTCTTTAAGATTCAATGATTCAACCAAGTGTATCTTATGTATGACTTCAGCTTCTCATATATTGAGTTCTTATGTCTTTTCAATATGTAATGCAAAACTTTCTTGGTTAATGGGAAGATAATCTATCTTGTTTTTTCCCATGTCTATTTCATCAGGATCTTGTGATGTAGAAGAGATTGCTTCTCCAAATTATGATGTCTGGTCCAAGTCTATTGCAAATCCAACTTTATGATCATCATAAGGAAATCCATCTCTAACACCTAGGAACTCTGTTATAGCTTCGTCATTTTCAAACCAATCTAGATGTGGTGGTTCCTCTTGCCCCCAGTCAATTAAGTGTGGATGGATAAGACATAAATCCTTTCTTTCTTCTATGTGAGGTGTTTCTGAAATTGTGCATACTCGTTTGTCATAAACATACTTTATTGACACCGGATCTAATTATTTATCTTCATATATAATGCCATCATACACATGTGATTGATTTTCATAATCTCTATATGTTGAATATGTGCTACAGCTATGAGTAGATAGGAATTCATAATCATGAAAGTCAGTTATGCTTTCAATGTATGTCTCAATGTCTGATCCTTCTTCATTTAGTTCATCACCTTCCTCAATAGGAGAAAGAGAAGTTTCAATAGTATTGACAAATAGTGGGACATTGCTATGACTTGTAGATCCTTGTTCTGTTGTAGAGAAAGCCCTCATTTCCGGTATAAGGCGTTCTAGTCTTTCTATAGCCGTATCACTTGTTGGCGCTAAACCCGTTTTTTGTCACCATGTTGGCCTGTGAAGATGCTGCAAATTCCATATCACTGGATGGTACTATATTTGTATCTTGGATGAAAAGTTGAAAGCTCTCAACAACTAACTCATCAATAGGGTCATCTTCAGTCAATTCACTTCTTTGAGATGATGGGACAAACACCACTATTGAAGAATTTCTTTGAGGTGTTGATTTAGAATCAAAAGGTTGTTTGTTTGATTCACGTTGGGTTCACCAAATGTATTATGCCTAAAATCATCGTTGAAATAAAGCTAATTAGAGTAAGGGAAATCACGAAAAGCCTCAACTAATTAACAATTCTATAATGTAAATCAATGAAAATAAGCAAATATGATAACAAGGATGTAAAATAATCAAGTAAAAACCCCTGCTACACAGATGCACATTGCTTCCATTGTCCTTCTCTTCCTTGATGAATGTTGTCTCTTAGATATTGCGCTGCTAACTTGCAAATGGCACAAAGAGTTGAAGTTCGTGATTGTTGAAAATGGAGAATTGATGCTCAATTTATAGATTTTTGAAGAAGATTGAATGAGAGGTGGAACTAAAGTGAGCTGAAAGTTGATTGATAGTTGAACTGGATTGATTATGAGGTGGAACTCAATTGATTGAATTGTTAAGTGAATAGATTGAATAGTTAATTGAGTTAACTAAGGAGATGACTGATTGAGAAAAAGCTAATTGAAAGATAGAAAAAGAATGATTGGAGATAATTAAAGAAATGATTTAATTAATCAATTAATTGAATTGATCAATTAGTTATTAATTTAGCATGTGTTGTAGGATTTTTTTTAATCTAGAATTCAATTTAATTTGCATGCAATTTGAACTTGATTTAGGAATTCAATTTTGGTTTTTGCATGATATTGAATTAATTATTGAATTTATTTTAAATTCAATTTCATCTTTGAATTCATGCAGACTTGATTTAAACATTAAATTTTGATTTTGCATGATATTGATTTTGGATTTTCGAATCATGAAATTGAAATGCACATGCAACTGAAATTAACGGAAATTGGAATTTGAATTTGGATTAGAAGAATATTGAAATTAGATGAAATAAGAATTTTGGGAAATTAGAATTAGAATTTGAATTAGAGGAATAAATTAGCTAATTAAATAATTTAAAGAAACTATTTAATTATTTAGAAATTAAATTTCATTAAATAATAAAGATTATTCAATTAAAGGATTTAAATCATAATTAATTAAATAATTAATATTTAGAAAAGGGTTAAATGATTAATTGATGATGAACAAAAATTGAAATAGGATAATTAGTAATATGAATTTAGAAGAATAAGGTTAATTAATTTAATTAAATAATTAAAGTATTATTTAATCAATTAGACGAATAATTAGTACATGATCAATGAGACATTTTTAGGTGTCTACAATAATAACCACTATGTTTGCATCATCATTAACCTCCATTGAAACATGCAGATCAATGAGAAACAAACATGATTCTCTCCAATTTTAGGGAGTTAAATTAGACAAAATAATATCAAATATTCATCATATGAATGAAGACAACTGAAAGAAACAAGAAATTGCATTAAAATTTATAAATTTGCCTTCGAATGAGACACTCGTCTAGTAGATTTATCACATTGGACCTCTAATTTCTGTCTTCTATCAAATTATCCTCAGCTACATTAACATGAAAATGCAATGAAAAAGATTTGGAATGACCTTTAGCCAAGTTCCAGAAGTTTTCCAACTCCTAAACTATTCCTAAGTTCTAAATTCCATTTTTTTGAATAGTCTAATTTTAGAGCATCTAACCCCTTACAATGAGCTTTTAGCTCCATTTTATAGAATTTTTCCCAAAATCCTCCTTCTGGAAACTTCAGATCAACCCCCCAATTTGTGCATGCAAGCACTCCAGAAAAAAAGGAATATTCCCCTTTGAAACTCAAGATTAGCCTCAATTGACAATGCAGACAAGTCTCTGAAATTAAAACTTTTTATCTTGACGCTGAGTCTTCTTAAGTTTGACCTTAGTTCAATTGCATATTGAGCCCCCAAACTTGACACTTTATCAAGTTAAACTCCAATTTGAATTGACTTAATTTTTTGTTCAATATTTACCCTGCACATTAAAATAATAATAATAATTAATTCACATTCACTTATTTTAATGAGCAAAGGAAAATACTCGATTTCACTAAATTCACTAAATTTAAATAAAAATAAAATATTTATTTCTTTGTGAATTTAGATAAAATAAAATAACTAAAACATTATTAAATTTTAAATTTTAATAAAACTCCCCTTTTGAAGCTTTCCCTTTTCCATGGCCCACCAAAATGCAGATTTATTGGAAAAACAAAAGAAAATAATTAATTTACAAATAATATTATAAGTGAATTACATTACTAAATAAATTCAAATTCTTTCATTAAAAAGAATCCAAATTTATTTTAAACTTAAAATGCCCCCTTTTTAAAAAGATCATTCATGAAAAAGCATTCAAAGAAATACACGAGGCATGAAATGTTTATAAACTTTTCCTTTTGCTTTGAAAAAAAATTAACTTGCTTTTCACTCCACGAAATCATGCTGCATTTTTTTTTAACTTATCCATGGAATGAATGAATGATTTTAATAATGCCCACGATGCCCAAGCAGCCTATGGGATCCATGAATAGCACAAAGACAAAAACTCTAGCATTAGGGCATAGTGTTGTTAAGCAGTTGTAGCTTCTTTTCTAGATCAATTCTTTGATGGTGGATCTTAATCAACAAATTTGAAGTTTTTTCCAACCTAGCATCTTCAAATAGTGTGCTTAATTTGTTAATTTTCAAGGTGTCTCCATAATTCATGTAGATGTCGCTATACACTGAGCATTCCATGAAAAAATGTCATTCTGTCTCAACTACTTCTGCATTGCAAAAAAGACATAACCTTTTTCCCCACTCCTCTTTAAGTATCATCCATCTGCCTGTTTCACATCTTATGTGGTGAGAACTTGTCCTTAGCTGCGCTATCAACATTTTTGCTTTCCATTTAATATTGGCTCCTGTGTAACTTTTTTCCTCGTGATCTCTCGTTGGGTTGAATTCTTTGATATAATGATCTTTTTTTCGCCCATTTTCTTTATTCCATATACCATGTCTGAATTTTTCCCTCACATATTTGTTTATTTCCTTATTAGTGATTGGGCATTCTATCATGCTAATGTCCCATTTCTTCATCCATTTGTCATTTTGTTTCATCCATGTCTTCTCCCTTTTGGTTAGCTTTACCTCTACTACCATCTTGGGCCAATGGTGTGTTTCCATATTTTGAATTTTCCTTAGATAACTTACTAATCAAATCATTGTTGATGCTTCCAAAGGGAAGAAGCCAGTTTCTGCTAATAAGATTTCATATGTAATTGTAGTTTTAATTTTGAGGCTGCTTATGATAAGATGTTTTTGGATTCTTTCTACTTGCTACCATTTTTTATTTGACATGCTACTGCCCCATATTTCACACCCATATAGGATCCCGGGGTGACCAACAGACCAAAAAGCATTTTCTTGGTTCTCCAATCCCATAGTTCAACATTCCTACATCTATTTTGTAGCGAATATAATGATTTCCATCCCCGTTGGATTCTTTTGGCTCTACATGTTTCACAATTAAGCTGCTTGTGGAAATCAAGCCCAAGATATTTGTGCATTCACAATTTCCAACGGATTGCCTTCAACAAGAAATTGATTTTGTTTCATTTTATTTTTTCGTAAATAAAATACCATCACTTTGGTTTTGGAAGTGTTTACTTGCACCTCAACGCCTTGACAAAAGGTTTCAAGTGCCCTCAAGTATTCCCTTAAACCATGGGTAGTCTTAGCAATTAGGATGAGATCACTAGCATAGAGCAATAACTTTATTACATAGCTAGCCAGCTAAATTCCTTCCCCGCTGGTCTTATTTAACCATTCTTCTAATTTATCAATGTATAACCCAAATAGGGTTGGAGAGAGCGGGCAGCCTTGTTTGACGCCTATATCGCTACCAAAGCATTCTGACATTCCCCCTGCAATTCTGATTTTAGCCTTTACCTACTCATATAGCCTATGCACTACATCTCTAAGCGCATTTGGTACTCCCAATTCTTCCATTCTATTCCATAGTTTGTCACAAGGTACTATGTCAAAAGCTTTTCTAAAGTCTACAAAATAGCAAAAGGCTTCACCACCCTGGGTGTTCCATATTTTTTCAACTAAGAATCTAAGAGTAACATCATGGTTAATAGTGGAGTGTTTGGGTCTGAAACCCACTCGCCCTTTAGCTCTCTTTCCTTCTCTTTCTACCCAACTACTAACCTTGTGTTCAACCATGCTTCCAAAGAGTTATTGATGGGTTATTGATATCACCGCTCTTATGAAGAGGAATCACCATGCTAGTTGTCCAATTTTCTGGGAATCCTTCTTGAGTGACCTTATTAAAGATGTTTTTTATATGAGGTACAAGACCAACTCTACCCCATTTTAGGTCCTCAGCTTGCAACCCATCAATATCCCGAGCTTTTCCTCCTGCCAGCCTTTTTATTCCTTGATTAATATCCTCAATGGTAAAAACTTCAGTATCTTCTTTGACTACTGGAGGCCTATGTTTATCCTGATTATGCTCATATAACAACTTTGCATACTCAAGCCATTGACAATCTGTGATGTTGTTTTCTACTTGTCCTCTCTTTTGCTGTAATTCTTTCCAAAATCTCTTTGGATTCTTCTTTCCAAGAGGTATCAACTCCATTCTTCTAGTGTCCACATATTTTTCTTTTTTACCCCTTATCATCTTTTCATATGCTTTCTTATTTTCTTTGGTTGTCCCACCTTCCCGCAGTTTTCTCTTTGCCATTTTCCCTTCTTCGTCAAACCAAGGATTTGTTTGAAAAGTATTTTTAGCCTCTCTTCTGGGTTTGGACCTCTTGCATTCATCTCGAGCCTTGTGTATTAGGGGGACCAACATAACTTTACTTATAAAATGATTTCATGTAGGACCCAAACTATACTCATGTTAATATTTTGTTTGAGAGCAACATTGAAGAGTTTTTTATTTTCACAAGTCATGAGGATTCTACCGTGCAAGATGCATTCTTTTGATTTGTTTGACTTTGTTCCTTTTGTTGCATGTCGATCTTGATGGCCAGTTTAATAAATAGGGGAAAGGACCCAGTAGTTGAGCGTGTTCCAATTCTTGTGATAGAAGTTGTTGATTTAGTACCCCCATACTCGTTGATTTAATGTCCAACTTTTGTACAACATTGCACCAATAGTTGTATGATAAGTACCAAAATTGAATGAAATATATCATTTGTTGTGAAAAGTAACCAATCATGTGATGCCACATCAACTGCACAAGTATTGGGGCCCTTTTGCACACCCATTGGCCTTACTTTTTGGGGGGGTTGTTTTGGACACCTTGGCAAAAAACATGTTGATGTGGCCCTGAAACTTTAGTTAGAAGCAGAGGACTTGCCAAGTAAGCTGCTGTAAAAAAATCGGAGTGATTTGACATTTCCACGTAAGATTTTGAGAAGCGCGAAGTTAGGGTGCACAACTACTGGATCCTTTCCCCTATTGAATTATGATCAGATTTTAGTTCTATTGGGCACTCTCCTATCACTAACTCCAACATTCTCGAGATGTGGTCCCGAGAGAAAATAACGTACTCCAAAAGTTAACAAATTAATACTTCGAATACATGGCCAAATGTTCCCTCGGAACCTACTCTTTGGTGGTGTCTTCACATTTTTTAGTTTTTGATCTCTTTGTGCATTTAGGATATTAACCTACTTAGGGTTCACAGAAATTCTTTGCGTTTTCAATATCACCACATAATGAACATTTGTTTTGCTCCAATGACATTATCTGGACCTGCATTCTCAGTATTATGAATCTCAGATGCCTTTGCCAACATTTTGTTGGTAGTCGTACATCATTTTTGAGCAAAATATAGCTGGTTCAAACTTCACATGATAGTCTTGTGTTGCAGTGAGTTATAAATTTTTGCATCGTGCACAAATCATTTACATCACCAACGTTTATGTTTACCCTTCGAATTATCAAAGTAACTTTTATTGGCTTGGATTCCACTTGCGTGTTCATCTTGATCTCGCAGATTCATTGCTCATGATGAGGTGATGCATTTAAATTTGCCATGCCCCATAAAATCTATCTCATATCCGGAGGGTGCGACCTGTGGAAACACTGTACCAAGTTTCTTTGCCACATAAACGATGCCTCTACTTTCATTGTCTTATTGCAATTTTGCATTTCATTTTCATAATCCCCATCTTGTTGGAACGCTGCAACTTCTCTCCTCCCTGGCAAACACTGCGCGTCAAAATTCTCATCTTATGGCTTCTTCGTTTTCATCATTTGTTGTATACTCCTTCACAATGCAGTATGTGTGCTCTTTTTGGATTCATTGACTATGTTGTAGAATCAAAAGATTAAACGTTGATTTGATTTTCAATAACTCCAACAGTAGGTTCTATATGCTTCCCCATGTTCAAGCTTTGCCCTAATTGCAAGTTTATTTTCACCGCTGCTCATTTGCCTCTGGTGATGTCTCAATATCTGAACTGAAATTATCAACATACTTCATACTTTTCCAAGCCTTTGGCAATAAAGCTCCATTCCTTAGAGTTTCTCTGGTTTCCATATTTCATATTGCGGCATTATCTCCCATTTTCCATCACACTCATTGCTTTTTGAGTTTTGAAACTGTGCGGATTTTGGGATTCTGACGGACTCCGCGGTTTTGGACCTTCGGGGTCCTGAGCTTTAACATGTTTCGGGTATTCCCAACCTGGGGGGTCTGACATTATGAAGCCCCTTTTTATTTTGCTTTTACTCCAAATATCAGAGTTTCGGGATTGCGGGGTCTCTTAAGATTTAGGCTACTCAGAACTTTCATATTTCAGGAGTTCGGGATTCCAGAGAGATTTAGTTGCCAAATCTTTGCATTGCCATTTCAAACTTTGTATTGCATCGGAGTCTGGGGTTTCAGGTTTATGGGGTGTTGAGTTTTGGAGTACTAGCTCCTCTACATCTTGAGAGTCTGGAATCCTGGACTATCTTTTCATTTGCCTTCAAGTTTAGGGGTTACGGGTTCTGGGCTTGCCATTGTTCTAAACTTTCAAGCCTCCGTAGTCCAAAACTCTGGAGTTCTTTCACCCCCTTTTTGTTTTGCACTTCACATTATTTCATATCCCGGTAGTCTCGAACTCCACGGTTTTGGGGTTTATGGTATTGTTATCTTCCATCCTCGGAGTTTCGGGATTCCGGAATGCTTCTTTATTACAAATCCTTTAAGATTTTAGAACTTTAATTTTTATTTATGTTGGAGGATTTCTTGTTCTCAACTTACCTAATTTTGGAATCAAATGCATTGACATTAAAGATCAAGCACATAGAATCATTCGGAATCTAATGCTATGAAATATTATTATAAAGCTTCATAAACATGGTAATAAATATGATATAGCCTCATTATATCCCTTCTGGATGTTTGTCAATTCATGTAATCCAAATTTAGGATCGGAGTGATCACCATATTGTTCTTTAAACATCCTTTTAAATTCATTCCAACAACCAATTGATCCATCTAGTAAACTTTAGTACCAGTCTCGTACATCGTTGATCAAGGACTGCATGAATAATTTTATGAATACATCTGCATGCTCAATCTCAAAATCATCCATAACATTCATAAAGGCCCTTAAGTGATCATCACTAGATAGTACATTTTTGCCTGAGAATTTAGGTAGAGCATTTCTTACCTTGTTGTTGATTGGATCTAGTAAAATCAATATGTCTATACTTATCCAATTTCATAGGTACCCTAGCAAAAGGATTTTGTCTTTTATTCACCTAAATAGAGATATACTGATTTTGTTGATTAAGAGGAGGTGGTTGGAGGTTTTGATTTGCAGCTTGGCATGTATTTTGTTGCTACAATGGAGGTTGTTAACAACATTTTATTGTCCAAGAGCATAGGGTTGTTGGAAACTTTGATTTACTGCTCCAACAAGATTTTGTCCAACTAGTAGATTCTGAGTTTGCACTTGGGCTTGCCTTGCATATGGGTTGGAGCCATATTGTTGGTAACCTGCCCCTCCTAGATTTACATTTCGAGGTTGACTATACAAGGGTGATTGTGACACTTGACAATGCACAATTGGTACAAAAAGAACAGGGATACTTGTAGGTATGGACACCACAAGGAAAAACATTACGACACTTTGGCCTTGCACATGTGAAATAGGTGCACTTATTGCAGACAATTGTTGGACACTCGTAAATGGGTAAGATGTAGCAATATTTGACACTAAGGGATCTTGCATAATACTAGACATGTGATGTGAAACACTTGACACATTAATCATGTGAATACTTTACATATTTGAATACATCTGTCCAAAATAATTTGTAAGCCCACTAACAACATGTGCACTAACTTGAGTGTAGAAACTTAAAATAGAAAGAGAACTTAATAAATTTAATTGTTACAGTAATGCATCCTTCTCCCTTAACATTTGCATTCTAGCAATATTGGATCTGATCTCTTCAATTTCTTCCTTCAACTCTTGATCTATTAAGTCTCTTGATTTATTTCCTGAGGTAGAACAAGTGTTTGTCTCAGTGAATTGGGCTAATGTTACTGGTTGTGATGCTAAAGGCACATAGCATGAAAATCCAATTACATTAGGGATATCTTGAGAATATTACACAGGTGGGTTAGATGGTTGTACTTATTGGCCAATTTTGACCTGATACTTGGCCTATGCTTGTGCTTTTCTTATGGTTTCATCAAGGTTCTCTTGGACTTGGTTTTCTTTCATAGGATCTATGGAAAATGGGGAGGTTGCACATGGTTTAGGTGTATTCACAATAGGAAAAGGATGCAGTTCTAATGAAACATCGCAATCATACAACTAGTCACTCTCAGAATCAATTCCCGCAATGATTCTATCATGGGAGTCACTAAATGGGGGTCAAGTTTACCCTTTCCCTTATCAGATCTAGATTGCACCGTTATAGTATTTAGTAAGGGCATGGTCATGGTAGATTCTTCACTATCTGAGAGAAAATCAATATCAACAGGGAGTGTAGTAGTACCTTTCGACATGCAGTCCACCATTTACTCATCTTTTCTTAATTTAACAATTGAATTGGATGTTCTTGATGTCGTGATCTTCTACCATGAATATGAGGCTTTGTTACTACAATGCTCACATGCCTAGAGTCAGATTCTCTTGATATGTATGCAATTTCTCCTTCCATTCAAATTTATTTATCTTTACAGCTCACCATCTCAGAGATTGACTAGAGTCGCCACCCTTCAAAGGGAATTTTGATAATATGAAAGAGATTCAAAATTATAAAATTCTCTCATAATTTCACTCACCAAATTTTACAAAAGATGACATTTGTTAACCCTTTCATACCTATGGCAGACTATTGGCTGGACTGGACTTAATTTTTATTTATAATATTTTACCAGACATTCTAAATTAGGATCTAACCAATATTTAGCAATTTTTCCCAAGCAAGTTTGTCAATATGTTGATGTTTCCAATCGATTATCAGAGAGTTCCAATGACTTATCCAATATCAATCAACACTCCATGGGTCAGTTGCCAATGAATGGGAATTAGTCAAAGATTGATATCTTCTACACTTCTGGCTCTGCAAGACCAACGCAAGTGAACCTTACAATGTCCTAAGATATTATACAAATTATTGCAGATATTGTATATTAAGTAGATATCCCCCAATAAAAATATACCAAGGAATGATGGATCACCCTTAAATTTGGCTACACTATTAGTTTATTAACATCAATTTAACAATTGGGAGAAAATACTACACTAAATCTAATCATAATCAATAAGAAATTGGCATGATCTTGAATTATTTGAGTGTTTTATAATTAACCATGGACATTTCAACAAATTGGTGTCTACTTCCTAGGGTGAGGATTCGACATTCAAATAGTGAACATATTAATGAAACAAAATTAAATCTAATCAGTTAAACTTTCACATTCATGCCTTACGTGAATGAACCCACTCATGCAACTACAAAATCCTACTTACATATCCATACTATTTACCCAAACTCACATTAATTTGTATACAAAGGTTAATTAATTATTTAAAAGAAGCTCATAAACAAATTAAACAATCACAAGAAACTTGCAATGACAAATTAGAAATATCATTGATATTAATTGAGTCACAATATGGAGAAGACTTTGTAATATTATTCATTGCATGTTCAAAAACTGTTTGAACCTATTTCATGGACATATACACATTCTGCAACTATATTCCAATCTCTAAGCTAGATACTACACTCTATCTAACCGCCTAAAGATAAATTTGTGAACCCCTACAAATGATCTTGATTTCCTTTTTATAGAAACAAGGGAGCAAAACAAGCTTCAGATCATTGCACATGTATCAAAACCCAATTTGACAATCTTCAAAATAATAGAATATGCTTTTAGCATCTGTAAATACATATGAAGGAAAAACTCATTTATGTTGCTAGAGGGAAAATGCCTTGTTGTAGCATCACGAGCTTTGGTGATGACTTTTCATTCTTCTCTAACTACCTTTTGCTAATGTGAAAACAAAAATAACAATTGTAAGCCAACTTGTAACAAGAAGGAAATGAAAGACCAAGGCACTAAAATCTAATAATAATATATTCATGTGCAGATTATGTATATTCAATTGCATTTAATAAACTTAGGGAACCCATGATCTGAGTGATCTGGCAAGGTCCCATCTTTAAAAATAAGATATGATCAAATTATGCATCTATCTATATTTCCTGATCCATTGGGTTGGTGTGTCTATGACAAATACTAACAACATGAAAGAAACATAAAGAAACTAAAAATTGAACCAAATAATAAAAATGTAATTTTGAATATACTTTATATCCATTGAAGCTAAATAGACACTCATGATTAGAGTGATTTGACAAGGTTCTATATCTAGTAGAACATAATTTGAATGTATTCTCTCTTTCGATCTCCTACTCAAACATTTTTTTTAATGATAAACAAAATCATTATTGACAAATGTTCAATATATCCCTGGTCGGCATACATGATGTTGATAGTATTAATATGCTTCATCTCATAATCCAATGCATACAATTTATTCAAATGGATACTCACATTCTCCATCATCTTTTCCTCATCATTGTTTATGACTTCAATGATTTGTGGAAACACTTGCTCAAATTCTCCTTTCAAGTCTTCATATCTTTTCTCAATTCCACCATTTTTGTAAAAAGATGTCAAGTGTGATCCACTCATCTAATCACAATGTTTAAGCTCTTTTACCATTTTATCATGAATTTTCTTATGTTGACTTAGCAAGTCACTGATCGCCTTCAAAGCATTACCAACGAATTTCAATTTGTCAAGAATTTCTTTATCACAACCATATTCATGTTCAATGAGGATGAACAACAATTTGTTAGATTTTAAATGATTTTCCATTAATTTTAATCTATTTTCATTTCTCCTCTACTCCTTGAAGATATGTCTTATGGCCACTTATTTTCTCCAAAATTTAGCAATGTGTGCCCTCACCTTTTCAAACATGTTTGTAACTAAACTTAGAGCCATATTAAACTTTGACAATTTTAGTTCTTTATCAAGTTCATCTTCTCTTTTTCTCATCTTCAATGCTTCCTTTTTCCACTTTGTTTTTTCCATCCCTTCCTCAATTAGTTTCTTCTCAAGATTAGAAGGTGATTACAAAATTGGAGGATACAAAGAACTTAAAGAACTCAATTGATGGTATGATGAAAGAATAAGCATCTGGTAGAATACTGAGAGGGGGGGGGGGTGAATCAGTATACTGAAAAATCGATACAAAGTTCCCAAACTTAAACTCAGTCAAACAAAGTAATCATATCTTAGTCAAGATCAATATTCATAAGAATGCTTGACATCAATCGGTTTAACTGTTATGACAACTTTAATAGTAAACAACTTCAATCTTGTGAATATCAACAATGCTTAATCATAACTCAACATATTCATCTCTTAATGCTTCTACTTAACATGCCTTATTAGAGATTAACCAAATCAACAAATAATATCACAACCACAAAAGCATTCACCACTTGACATAAATGTTTATACGTGGAAAACCCATATAGGTAAAAACCACGATGAGATGAGACTCACAAGGATAGCTATGTGAACTCTTTCGAAGTTCACCCTGTTAGGAGCCAAAGCCTGTTAGAGCTTTACAATAAGTCATGTTAAGAACTAATTCCAGTTAGGAATCACCCAGTTAAGGGATTTACAAATATGCCTTGTCAGAAGCACAATACCCTGTTAGGAGTAACCTTGCTGGAGGATTTAAGAATCCAAACTAATGGACCACCTTGTTAGAGGATTTAATGAGTAACCAAGCTTGTTAGAGCTTACCCGGTTAAGGGATTTAACTTCTGCTATAATTGTTAGAAAATAACAGTTTAGTTGATCTGTCTGAATAGCACTACTTTTGCTTGATCAGATCCTTCTATAACCTTCATTTTGCTTTCACTCAAAGTGCGGATCCATTCACCGGTTTGGCAACTATACACTCAACAGGTTTTCTACCAACCTTGCCAACAACCTTAACAAACAACTTCATCAACCTTAAATAGAAATCAATTAGGTCGGTAACACAACAAAAACCTAATTCTCATCATCGAGATTACAAACAAGTCGATACAATCTTGACCGTTAGAAATTATGACAATCTCTTCACATTCTTCAAGACAATTTCAACCACTCCATGATCACCGCTCTATTGGACTTTGTAACTCATCACACACTGTGCATTAGATGCAATCCACTTTGCTCCTTCCCTAGACAAGAACAAACATGCCAAAATGATTTGAATATCTCCTTAATCAAATGATTACACGTGTCTCCATCATTACCACTTATTAGATACAAACCATCAAACTTGGTTGGTTAGGGTTTAACAACTGGTAGGGTTTACCGGTTACATTACATAGAAAGGTTTAACCCTTTACACCGGTTCAACTCACAAACTTAACATACAGGTTTACAACATCTTCCACAAATCTCTTCTTACTGGTTACTAGCCAATATCAAAAACAACAATATCAACAATAACATGAATACCATTTACTGGTTCAATTGACATCAATGACAACATATCATTAATGCAATCTTGATGCAAAATACCAACAAACTCAAAATAGCAACATCAATATGTCTTGAAATTCTAAAATCCTTTATTTTTTTTGTTCATTCTCCTTGTATGTCTTCTCAATTTCTTCTTTTGTAACCTTGTTGCATTCGTTGTCAAATCAATAGTATCCACTATATTAATATCCTCAAGTCTATGGACAACAAGGTGACCAAAAATATTGTTTGAATCCTCAACTGTCATGGGTCTTTTCTCTAGTGGATATATGACCAAAATTGCCAAACTCTTGTCATCAAGGTTGAAACTTGATCCAATGTATAGTTTGTTTATTGTGCCTTGACGTAACTTCACTTTTATATTCAAAATCCTTCTCAAATCATCAAATTTTATAGAAGATCAGATATCCCAACTAGGAAAGATCATAAAAATTGCTTCTTCAACAATTTTCCTACCCTTAAATCATCAGTCATATCCTTCATCTCTTTATTTGGACACCTTCCAAAAAAATCTTAAAGCTTTGGGGATGCATGTCAGGGACAATGTTCTCTACTCTCTTCCTTATTTAATCTCCTTTAAAATTCAAAATAAAATCTATGAACTCCTGAGAATTAACAAAATCATCATTGGCAATAAACTCTTTACTTGATTTTACCTTGACATCATTAGGCAACTAGTCAAAAGATTCAAATACAATCTCTAGTCTATCTTTTGGTGGCTCATATTCTTCAATCACAAGCTCCTGCAATCTTCACATCATCTAAGTCATCCCAACCCTCACTCTCATCATACGACAAGCTTGTCTTTGGAGTGCGCTGTGGAGACATGTGACCCAATGGTGTCATATTTTTCACACCTCCATCTCTTATACTTTGTGCCAGTGCAGATGACACGCGTGGTGATCTTGGAATTCATGGTGCATTTCACAACAACTATGACTCATGTTGGAACATGTCAATTATCTCATGTTGGAACAACATGTCGATTATTTTTATCTCACCTTTTCCATCAACAAAGGCACCTTTATATGAGGGATCCTCTCTTAATCTCATCCTCATCATTTATAAAATGTTTTGGATCAAACCTTTTTCTCCTCTTAGCAATGGACAATTTGAAATAATTGATCTTTGATTCAAGAAGAGAATAACCTTCAAAAGCAATAACTCTAAAATCACCAAATACAAAGTGGATGGCAAGAAGGACTACATGTTGTGACTCTTTAAATGCATATAATTGGAATTTGTCATCGACCTCACAATTTTTAAGAAGTCAACATTATCTAGTACTATCCTTGGTAGAAAATTGAGGATTCCTTCAAATCCAAAGACCCTTATCATTGTACAAGCTCAAAATATATACCAATCTATCCAATTATGACCAATTGTCCCATTATCTATACAACCTTTAGGCCTTATTCATTTTATTATCTTTACAAAAAACCTCCAATCAAGGATGTCCCAACATTTTGTAGACCTCTTTCACAAATAATTATTCGAAATATAAATAGTGAGCCTTTATACACTTGCAGCCCCATATGAATGTCCACTCTTGGACAAGGCGCAAGATACCTTCCTTATATTGCTTCAATTTTAGAATAAATTTCCAAACCTTCTTCTCCCATCCTTTATATAATATCATGTGCCTTAGGAGTGAGTACTATTTAAAACTAACTATTTCATTGCTTTTCTTGATAGAGACCAAAGTTGTGTCCAAATTTTCTTCTAAATACGCAACATAATCCAAATGTCTATCATCTTTAGACTTAACATGTACAACTAAAATCATCAAATCCACAAGCATATCCATAGGGGCATCATAATATTTCTTCCCCAAATACTCCTCAAACAACATAACAAAGAAAGGTGGTATGTCGAATTCAAAAAATTATTGCAACTATTAATTTATCCTCGACCTATGAGAAGGCAACCACTTTCTCTTATGATCCTTCTCCAACCTATGGTATTCACTACAAAGAAAACCTAGGTTAACAACCCCATCACAACTTGCATCCAATATGAAATCTTGGCATATAAAATTCCTTGTCATACTTATGAACACCTCACCATTTCTAACATAAATATTATTTTTCTATGAGACATAATTACTAGCTAGAGGTCTAGTTAATTCCACATTTACAAATAAATATGGCACCACCAACCTAGCCAACCCTAATCTCACTGAGTTGAAGATGGAATTTTTCCTATATATTTTCTTATAATGATATCTAAACAATTCACACCCGCTATCTATCAAGATAGCATCTCTGCAACCCCTTTGAATTTCTTGAAATCCTTCCACATCAAGATTGACACCCTACTGGTATCTTGGCCTTTGGGCTGAACTAGGTTATTGATCAATCAAGTCTTGATATAAATCTTTGTCTTTCTTTTGTCTCTTTGCCTTAAGCTCGGGTTTAGTCTTAGGTAAAACTCTAAATGAGCTAGCCATGGTGCTCGGGTTCAAGAACTTGAAAATGCAAACCCAAATTTATCTTGTAAAGAAGACTCTAAGATTTCTTATCTCCTTAATTTCAACTCTTAGTGGACTTAAATAAACTAGGGTTTAAATTCTTTATAACTCAATTCGCTAGAAACCCTAATTGAAAATGTAAAAACTCTTACAAAAAGAAACGCCTAAAAGCACAAGTGAACAATGTTTATCAAACTTATTTATTAAATGGCACCTTCATTTTGAAACTTTGAAAAGTCCTTTTTTGTTGCAAGAGAAAACTCCTCAATTTTGCTATATGTCTTTGTCAAGAGCTTTTAGAAATCATGATACTGTCACTCCAATTGTCGCTAAGTTTAAAACCTAATTGTTGAGCAAAAGATTAACGACCATCAAACAGGTTTAAACATTCTCACCAATATGACTACACACTTTATCACCGAATTGTTGGAACTCGATAGATGTTCCAATGATAATGAGAGTTCCAATGATCTCCTTTTACTTCTTGCATCAATACGAGCCTTTTGTTCATTACTCCTTGGATCATTGGAGCTCAGAAGAGCTTCCAATGATAGGCTTAGCTCTAGTGATGAACCGCCACATTTTCTTTATCACAATCATATGTTCATCTTTGGGTTGTTTCTAATTTGATTGATACCATCATGGTGGTCTATCAAGATGACCTTACTCTTTTTTTCTAAAAAAGTTGAGGATTATTATCTTCATCTTGAGAAGATATTCACTGAGGCTCTTAAATGTGGGATTTCATTGAATCTTAAAAAGTGTAATTTTGTTGTGACAAAAGGAAAGTTGTTAAGACATATTATTTGAAACGAGGGAGTTAGAATTGACCTAAATTGAGTTGCAGCTATTGACAAAATCCCTATCCCAAAGATTTTTAAATCAAATACATTTGTTCTTTGGACAGATTAACTTTATTAGGAGGTTTATTTCAAACTTTGTAGAGATAGTTAAGCCTATATCAAGGATGTTGAAGAAAGGAGCAAAGATAGATTGGACTGTTGAAGAGATAGATTGGACTGTTGAAGTAATAGATGAATTTGTTGCTGTCAAAAGAGCTATCAAAGAGGTGCGAGTATTAAATTCACCTAACTTCAGTAAGCCATTTCAAATTTTACACTATTGTTGCAGTTATGTTACAAAAGAATGATGAACTGTATGAGCAACCTATTACACTTTTTAGCAAATCCCTTCAAGCAACAAAACTGAAATATGATATTATGGAGAAGCAATAATATGCATTGTAAAACCAATAAAAACATTCAGGTCTTATTTGGTAGGGACCAAAGTTATTGCATATGTACCAAATGCAGTTGTTAAGGATATATTTGTCCAATCAAAGGTAACTGGCAAGAGGTGTAGATGGATCAACAAGATCCAATAATTTGACATTGAAAATTCAAATCACTAACCTATTTAGGTGAGAAGAATGAGAAAGATTGATGGCATAGACTAATATTGAAGCTACACAAATAAATAATGTGAATACAAGCGAAAGTGTAATATGCAGTGTGATATGTAAAATTCATCTTTAAAGACAAGTAACCAATTAGAAGTAAAAGGGAAATCACGAATCCCTATCAACCAAAGAATTTAACAAACAAGATAATGGAATAACACAAATATCAAGAAATAAGAATTATAATAATTCAATGAAATTCCCTATTCCAAGATTGCATATCGCTTCCATTGCTCTTCTCCTCTCTATGGTATGATGGCTCTTAGATATTGCGTTGGTAACCTGCAAGTGACACAAAGATTCGAAGTTCGTGATTATTGAAAATGGAGATTGGATGCTCAATTTATAGATTTTTGGAGAAGATTGATTGAAAGGTGGAATAAATTGATCAAGAGGTGGAACTCAGGTGAGCTCATATGAAAATTGATAGTTGAACTGTTGATTGTAGGAGTGAAACTCAATAGATTGAATAGATTAATTGAGTCTGTAGACACCCAAAATTGTCCAGTCTAATTAAATAAATATTTTATTTATTTAATTATCTAAGCTTAATTCTTCTATTAATTAAATAAATCTTTATTTATTTAATTAATTCATTTATCCTCTTCTAGCCTTATTTCTCATTTAAATAAATACATTTATTTATTTAAATTATCATTTTCCTAAATTAAATAAATATCTTATTTATTTAATTGATCCCACTTCTTCTATTAATTAAATAAATCTTTATTTATTTAATTAATTCATTAGCCTTTTCTACCTATGACACATGTCATTCATCTCTTAATTCATACACTACCTACCCCTTTCATTATTTTATTATTTCTTTTACCTACCCTCTAATCATAGCCGACCTCCTTTTACACCTCTCAATCTTATCCCTCCATTTCTTATTGTGTCTTCTATATAAGAAGATGCTTCCTTCATTGTCAAACCCTAATGAGCTAATGAGCTAACTACTTGATCAATTGACTACACTACGATCCTACTTGCAACCACATTCCGTTCTTTGTTAGGCTAGGGTTTTGTGGTTGAATTCATTTAGTCTTTCAATATTGTTATTATTGTTATCCATTTTCACCATATACATTTTGGCACGCCCGGTGGGACTCTTGTCCCTTTTGCATTTAACCTTTGGTTGTAGATTTTGTGTTTGAAGTTGCAAATCTGGCATTTCCGACAACATTTTTGACATTTTCGCGTCTGCATAATTTCGGATCGCGTTTTTGATTTTCTGGTGCGTCTGCGACATCTGGAATCGCGTCCGTGTTTTCGACAAAATTTTATTTTGCAGGTTTCCGAAAGGCGCATCTGTGTTACTGAAATGCGTCTGTGTCATTTTTATCCGCGTCTGTGTCTGGTAAGCGCGTCTGTGGTTTTTATCTGCGTCTGTGATCCACAGAACCGCATCTGTGTCACAGAGGCACGTCTGTGTAGAGGGTAACCGCGTCTGCGTTCACCAGTTTTGAAATTTCACATTTTTCATTGATTCAGTTTTTGGATTTTGCATTTAGGGTTTCAGATCTGGTTTATTTTTTACTAACATTTTCAGATCTAGCTAACAAAATTGGTGCAGCTTGTCTTGGAAGCAAAATCGTTTGGTTGAAGGCCCCTATTTTCACAAAGTCTTTTGGGTTTTAAAAATTTACCTAACTTGTGTGCTTGCAGGAAGGGGTGATCATTTGAAAACAACCCAAACTACTAACAAATCTTTGTTGCAGATCCTTGGCAAGGGTTTTTTGGATTTTATTGTGTGCCTTGTTTTCATAGACTAGCAAACACTTCCATTGGTGCACTAAAATTGAATCATTATCTTTTGTGTCTTGAGCAATAGGCTCTTTTTGTTTAATCTTTAGAGGGCATGTCTTCCCGTGTGCTCATTAGGACTACTAGTGAGAAGAGAATGACCCAAGTGGTAGCAAAAGAAAAGCCATCTTCTTTTGAACCACTATAAATAAATGTATTCATGGTGAAAACTATGAATAACGTGTGTTGATTAGTTCATACCGACACTATGTCTCCCCATAAACCCGTTTGATCAAATTTATTTGATCAGTTGTAGGGCGTAACCCCTACTGGCTGGGAGCCTTCTGTATTTACAAAGCTGAAAGTGCCGCATGTATGGCCACATGAGCGGATGCCCTTACTAGCACCATTTTGTTTTAGAGGCCCAAATCCTTCTAGTTGTTGGGGCAGGAGGTCGGACCTCTGTTAGCCGCCCACACACATACGCTTCTTAGTAGAGATACAAAGTTTGCCATGGGGAGTTTTCATGGGGATTGATGCTTGGCTGACCCGAGAAGTGAGTGCCGAGGGTGGAGCCAGTGAGGTCAAGCATCTAAGTATCCGCTCTGAATAGCGTAGCCTCGGGGGTAAAACCCCATGTGGGATCAACAACTATTGTCTTGGCTAGCCATAGGAATTGTGCTTGACTTATGTTAAACATTCAAAACATTCAAGACCAAACAGCCAAACATTGTGTCTTTTGTGTCTTCAAGTGTATGCAAAACATTTTTACATCAAACAACACACTTTTCTTGGAGTCATTTTGAGTCTAGACACTTGCAAACATTGGGTCTTCATCAACACTGTGTCCTCTTGTCACGAAAACAGTCAAACAGTCAGATTGGGTCACAACAAAACAACTTCATAGATTGGAAAAATTGCACAAAATTTGCAGAAACGCGTCTGTGTCGGACATAATAGCGTATGTGTTGTTTAGCCGCGTCTGTGAAGGACAGAATCACGTTTGTGTTCCAACAGTCAACATTGCATTTGACAAACAAAAAAATCTCAGAAGCGCGTCTGTGTTAAACAGAGCAGTGCCTGTGTCGGGAAACCGCGTATGTGAAGTATACAGGCACGTCTGTGTCCAGAATTGAAAAACTGTTGCAGTCCAGCAAACATAAACAAAAAAATCTCAGAAGCGCGTCTGTGTTAAACAGAGCAGCGCCTGTGTCGAGAAACTGCGTCTGTGAAGTATACAAGCACGTCTGTGTCCAGAATTGAAAAACTGTTACAGTCCAGCAAACAAACACAGTCAGTTTCGGAATTCTTGAGCTTCCTAGGTTGTTTCTCCAGGTTTTCATCTAGCATTCAACTTGTCTTTGGGTCTCACAAAATCCATCATTGCTTTACACCTTACATTACATTCACATTTGTCTAAACTTGAGTCAAAAGGTCACTTGCTTGTCCTCATCATACTTTGTCAACACACTACATACAACAACACTTTGCTAAGTGGTCCCTCATCAAGGTTTCTTACCTTTGGGTCTCATTTGGTTTTACTTAGAGTCAAGGTCAACTTACCTCATCAAGAGAAACTATCCTCTCTTTGGAAGTCACACCTACTCTACTACATACATACTTGGTCTTACACTTTGGACATTGCAAGTACACTTCAGACTCATTTACATTCCATTCAACTCTTGGTCTTCCATACTCTTTCCATTTTTCATCTAGTCTCTCACATCTTGGTCAATACCTAGTTCATGGTTGAAACCCGTCTTCAAAAATCTAGGAGAGAAACTAAAGAGGCTCAAGAGTCCGCAAACATGAGTTCTTATGAGTATGACAATGAGATCTTTTTCAATTCTGATCATACTACATTACCTGACATGGATGCCTATAGAAACATTCCAAATGTTGAGAACATGGACACTATAAACAACAGTGCTACACATAATGACAATGTGGACAACTTTTCAGTACATTCAGCAGATGTGGAAGAATCCATTATGAATCCCCATTTCAATCGATTGGTTGAGGAAATAATGAGGAGGGATAGACAATACTTCTTACAAATGATGGCACAAAGTGGAGCCAAGATACCTCATGATTTTGACATGTCTCAAATAATGGAATATAGACCTTTGCAACAACCTCACTCCAATATGGATCAAAGGAGACCTAATAGTGGAGGAAATAGAGGACCACATATGGTACCTGAATCACCATCAGCTTTGCTTCAAAAACCAGAGGTCCCACATACACATGGTCAAACATATGATACTTACCTTCATAGACCATTATGGAAGTCTTATGCAGACAAATATGCTCAATCACATACTAATGCTAAGGATCAACCACCAAAACAATTGGATGTTCAAAGGCATGCTCAAAATTTGGACACAAGGAAACCTCATGTCAAATTTGGGGGCAACACAATGGAACATGACATGCCTGTAGAATATGGTATACATGCACAAAATAGATATGGTGTTCCTCAACATGAATCTATACCAAGTGGTCCACATACACAACATTACTACAGACCTCCTCCATATGAACATGTGTATGATCAATATCATCCATATATGCAACATGCTCCTCCTCCAATTGGTGCCTCAAGCATGGGGTATGGTCCAAGAAGTCGATCTCCACCTAAGAGCAATTTGGAGCAACAAATCAGGGACTTACAAAAGAAAATGGAGGACATAAATACACCGAAGCCAACATACACAATGAGAGACATATGTCCTTATACATTTGACAAGAGCATTCCAATGCCTCCTTTTCCTACACACTTTGTGATGCCTAAATTTGATAAGTATAGAGGAAAAGGGGATCCTAAGGCACACATAAGACAATTTTTCACAGCTTGCATTGAGGTAGCAGCAGAAGAGACATATTTGATGAGATTATTCCCACAAAGCTTAGGTGATCAAGCTATGGAATGGTTCTCCCAACTTCCACCTGGAATTAAGTCATGGGGTGACTTAGCAGAAGCATTTATTCAACATTTCTCCTACAACATAGAGATAGACATATCAGTCACTACTTTGTGCAACACCAAGCAAAAAGAGGGAGAGTCTTTTGCATCATTTTTACAAAGATGGAGAAATCTAGCCAGCAGATGCTCTTGTGAAATTCCACAAAAACAAATGGTAGAAATGTTCACCCAAAATGTTAACAAAGAGATTGGTTATGACCTAAGGAAAGCTTGTTTGTCCACCTTCAAGGACGTCATTGAAAAAGTCTTAGCGACATAAAAGGTCCTAATTGAACAAGGAGTCATTAAGATATTCAAGGAAAACAAAGATGACTTTAAAGGAAAAGATAAGCCAAGATTTTGGAATAAAAACAAGAACACAGTCAATGATGGTGTTGTCGATGCCAACATAGTGCGACCCAAATTCATTTTTTCTGGATCAAGTTCTACAAACAATCAAGTGAATACTCAAACAACTTCTAGATCACGAAGGAAGTATACCCCTTTGGGAGAACCACTTGAGTCAGTTTTCAAGAAGTTAGTGGCAAACAAGGTGATCACAATTCCAGATTTCCCGCCATATGAACCAAAGGTTAAACCAAATTGGTGGAATGATGATGAGTATTGTGAATTTCATAAGAGTAAGGGTCATAAGACAGGAAATTGTCATCGACTAAAGAACATCATACAGGATCTCATTGATAGAGGTGACATTGAGATTGAGGGACATTCGTCTAATCAAGAACATGAGATGTTTAAGGAACCATTCCCAAAACATGACAAGGGAAAAGCTAAAGTCACAAAGGATCAAACCAACTATACCAGAGCATCTTACAATTATGATTCAACTATTAATCACATTTCAATGGACAATTATGCCTCTACCATTATCATCAAGGACAAAGCGTCTGAGAATTCTACTCAGAGACCCAGGATTGTCCTAAAAGGTGTTGGATCTTCTTTCGAACCTACCTCTGAATGTCATGTTACAACCCGTCGAGGCAAAATCACTTTGCAAGGTGCTCCAACTAAAAACACCACTTCTTCATCAACCAAACCTGAGTATGACCTTGTAGAACAGTTAGGGAAGACACCCGCTCTCATCTCCATCCTTGAGCTCTTACGCATATCTCCCACACATAAAGCCATTCTTGACAAAATCTTGAGAGATACTGTTGTTCCTACTGATCTGAACGTGGACCAGTTTCAAGCCATGGTGGGATACCTTTCCATTCCACATTCACTTACATTCACAGAAGCCGATGACACCTTCGTAAGTCAGCCACATAATGCACCATTACACATTGAAGCCTTCATACACAAACATAGAATCAAACGAGTCCTGATAGATGGAGGAGCAGGTCTAAACATTTGTACATTGAGCACTATTAAACAATTGGGATATTCTGACAAAGCTGTGAATTCTACAAACAAAATTACTATCAAAGCATATGATGATGAAGAGCGTTCATCCAAAGGCACAGTCACCTTACCTCTCAGAGTTGGGCTAGTTACAAAGGATGTGGTTTGTCAAGTCCTAGACCTAGATCTCACATACAACATACTCTTGGGATGTCCATGGATTCATGAGATGAGCGCAGTCCCATCTACATATCATCGATGTATCAAGTTCCCACACAATGGAGTTGAAGTGACCGTCAAAGCGGATCCAAATCCATTCATATATTGCAACAATCTGAAACCTCGGTCAGAAATAACAATTCCAGTCAATCGTGAAGCTGTTCCTTCATCGACATATGTGGATCCTGAATCCTTAAAAGCTTCTACATCCAAACAAGCAGAGCTAAAAGAAAAGTTCAAGATTAAAGACCTAGGATGTGGTGAGTATATATTTCATGTTGACCAACTCCCATTATCTCCTAAGGTATTCTGTCAACAGGAACAACCTACAAACAATTTGCAATGCCAAGGAATTGGGTGTGAACCACCTAGTGTTGTGGCTACTAAGTCTGAATGCAAATCTCCTCCAGTGGTGCAAACAACTCTTGATATCAATAGTCCTAAGAATGGTTCCAACAAAGAATCTATTGAGCGTATCGCCAAACCTCTTGAGAACTCACATAGCTTTACCATTTCATCCACTCCTTCCATTCCCACTCCACTTCCAGACTTGGATCAACAAGAATTACAAAAGCCCTTACTAATTAGGGATCAAAAATCAAGTTATGAACAGAAAAAACTAAAAGTCAAAACTAAAGAGAAGTGCTTTAGTCCAAATCAAAATCAAAAGCTATTGGACTCTGCAAAAATCAAAGTCAAGGATAAAAATCCTATGAAGCAAAAAGAACAAGAGTTGATCTCCCCTAATATCAAAATAACTGGGGGCAAAAGTTCTAAAATTTCAAGTCAAAAAGAATACTTGTTGATCCTAAGTCTCCATCATGCTATCCTACTTTCACTTCTTTTCACAATCATAAGCCTTCATCACTCATCCACTTGTTCCTCACATCCTTTCCCTTCTGGCGATACATCATGGACCTTTAATGGAGCTTCCTCAAAGGACTTTGTTATCAGAGATGCCCAAACTTCTTCAGGTGACACGCATACGGGCCTGTGTAGTCCACACACTAGTAATTCTATCTCAGTTCCTTCATCGAGGAAGACATTCAATCAAGATACACATCATTCAGTCAAGGAACAATGCAACTACAATCACAAGGTAAAGCCTCAGACATTTGAGGTAGGGGACTTAGTTCTCAGAGAAAATCCTAAAAATCAACAAGACAGAGAGAAGAAGGGCAAGTTCGAACCAAACTGGCTTGGTCCCTACATCATTACAACAGCATATGGATCTGGGGCATATCAGCTCTCAACTACAGAAGGTGAACCTTTGGAGGATCCTATCAATAGCATGCACCTTCGCAGGTTTTACACATAGCTCTTCAGAGTACCCTAATTTCAAAAATACAAAAAAAAATCAAAAATTTCAAAAATACAAAAAAAATTATAAAACAAAAAAAATCGTTACTTGGTGAAAACCTGGCAAACAGGCGCCTTGTGACACAAAAAACATTGAAAAATCAAAAAAAGTAAAAAGAAATAATTTCGTCCAACGGTGAAAACCACTTCGGTGGCGCCCTGGGCAAGTACCATGGTGAAAACTGGGTCATCAGTGCCATGCATAGAGACATTGCTCCTCCCTCCTTCAGGATTCACTTTCATCCTTTCACTTTGCACACACTCACAACCTATTCGTTCATAATAAACTTACCCATTCCCATCATGGCTTGTTATTGATCTACCCAAGATTGGTTAGCCATTCATAATAAACCTCCCTTTCAATCCATAATAAATCAGATCCTATCTGTGGCTAAGGCAAATCCTACGTCTAGTGATGGGTGTGGAACTGAGAACATCACATGTTTCGAGGAGTACAGTTTCTTCCAGCTTCCTTCAGTTTATCCACGCACAATCCGCAATAAAGTTTCATCTTCTCCGCAATAAAGTATCAGTTTCATGGATTCAGTCAGTTTCAGATAAGACACAGCAGCAACAATGGGCTTCAACAAATCAAATCTTTCAACAGACTCAGACAACATTATGGTTCAGTGCTATCTATCCTTTCTGTGAAAGTAAACATTGTGACCACAATCAAATAAGACTTATACAAGCGACAAGAGACACTAAACTTGAGGACTACAGTGGATGTTGGTGTCGAATCTTGGTTTTCTTTTGATTTCATCTTTTTTGGTGACATGTCTTTTAGCTTTTCCGAGATGTCTCTGACTAGAGATTCTATCTCCAGGATGTCTTTGACTAGAAAGGCGAGGATGGGGTATCGTCACCTATTTGTATTTGCTATCTGTGGATTGTCTCTTAGTAATGCTATGACTTGTCCAAGGATATGAGGACACTATGAGTCTAGTGTGAACTGGGGCATTCCTTGTTTGCAACTGTCTTATCTCCATGCAAACAGGTACAATGACTTTCTGGGTCGAACATATGCCTCGATTGTCATAACCTATCTTGCCATAATAAAGCTCAATGATGATAACGCACAAGAAGCTCTTTCACTTTCATATCTTCTGTCTTTCATCCCCCTTTCTTGATTGACTTCCATCATCCTTCTTGAGTCTGTGTAGCCTGCTATCACATGACTGAGTAAAATGACACACCAAAAACATTTGCATTTCATGTAGTTGCACCTACATTACCACATATAAGCATTTCATACATACATATAGATATCACAACTGCATCACATCCTGCACACAACACCTGTTAGCACAATTTACATTTACATTATCATATTCATCTGCATTACTTACATTCACATTTGCATCATGCATACACATATAAAACATAAACGAACAAAAAGAAAAAAAATATTGCATTGCATCATATACATATTTGCATCCATAGCATAAAACATACATTATAAGAACATCTCATCACATAGGTACACATGCATATAGCTGCCGCAAAGATGAATCATCTCATATATATAATCAAAAGTGTCATGATACAATGATGTCAAAATCATATGGCTACAAAAGCACCCGCAGGTGTCTACAATACAAAAATGGTACAAAACTGATACATAGGGAGCCTTCTAAGGCTATGATGAACTCCCTCCCTCGGAGCCACCTAGCCTTAGTGGAATCTGAGCCCCTGAAGGACCCTCCCCAGGATCATCCCTCCTGTCTCCTCTATCTGGTGGTGGTGGAGGACCCATAACCCCACCACTCGATGCCTGTCTCCTCCGGCTCCCTCCCGTAGCTGTCACTGTACGCGACGGTCTATGGAAGCTCCTCGCCTGTTGATCTGCTGGCACTGCACAATAGTAGAGGTCTCTCCAATAGGCTATCTCCTCTCCTGCCCGCAGGACATAAGCATATCCTGCCCCTATGTCCTCAGCTACCTGTCTCCCTACCCTAAGTGCTATCTCAGCCTCTGTGTAGCGCTGGATAGCCTGATCTCGCTCTCGCTCAGTATCCCTGAGCCTCTTCCTGAGCCGATCCCTCTCCCTCTCCAGCTCCTGGATCTCATCTGCCTGGCCCTGACAGATCTCCCTCAAATCTAGTAGCTCGACCTCCACCGGGTCATCCCCCTCTGCCTCTGCCTATGGCTCCCCCTGTGCTTGTACCTGTACCTGTACTGGTCCCTGTCCCTGTGCCTGTACCTGTCCAGGACCCTGTGCTGTTGGTACCTGTAGCGGCAATCCACCGCGACCCCTCACCACCCGAGTCGGCCTCTCCTCACCACCCTCCCTCCGAGGTGCAACCCTCCTCTCTCCAACTACTCCCCTCCTCCTCCGTCGGCCTCAACCCCCATCACCTCCACCATCATCATCATCTCCCCCACCATCTCCCTCCAGTGCCTCTTCTAGATCTGTCAACCGTGGGAAGGGATGCTCTACCCAATAAGCTATATACTCGGCATCCATGCCGGCATCCTTGATCTCTGGCCACATGTCCCAGGGTAGAGGTATCATCTCCACCAGCTGTGTCACTGCCTGATCATACGACAGCAACGGCCCAAACTGTGCCTGATCTCTCACTGTGCGGGCATACATGCCTGAGCCCCACGGCATCCTCTGAATCCGGCCAAATTGTCGGCCAATCCTATCTACCAGCTGCCTCTCTAGCACATAGGGCGTCCGCCCAATCAAATACCTACTCCAGAAGGTGTAGGGAAGCTCAACTGTGTCATCCTCCCACTGCTCGCAGCCTAGATAAGGTCGCCATATGACCTCATCAATGTCATCAATCACTCGCCACCAATGCTCTAGCTTGCCAATCCGTGGCTGCGATGTGATCATATCATATAAATGCACAAAGCTACGTCCGTAACCTCTGCCCCTAAAGTGTATCGGTCGGGTAACTGGCAGATGCTCGTAAGCCCATACCTGCAGCAAGGTAACTCCGCAACCCAATCCCACTGACCCATGATAAACAAACTGATGAAGCTCATAATACAAGTGGGCCAACACACATGGTCCCCAGGCATATTTGGTATGATGTGTCACCAGCATCTCCTGTGCTCCTCCCCAGCCCACAACCAATCCCTGTGTCGCCCTGTCCGAACACAGGAAACCACTAATAGCTCCTCCGATCACTGCCGGCAATGCTAACCCGGTGGCTGTCATGGTGTCCCATGCCACGTGTCCTGCCCTCATCTCCAGTCCAGGGTCTTGGAATACTCATCTCAGGGCCTCTCTGTCGCCATCTCGATCGTAGGGGATCAGCTCCCCATCGATCGGTATCCTCATAATCCTGTACACATCCTCCAGGGTGACTGCCATCTCACCCATCAGCAGATGAAACGTGCATGTCTCAGAGTGCCATCTCTCAGCTAATGCAGTCAGTAGTCCCATGTTCGCCCGAAACTCAGGCACATATAGTACATGTCTCAAACCCATCTCCTCGATAGCGGCTCTGTCCTTGGCTGTCAACTCAGGTCGCAACCTCTGAGTCGATGGGAATCTCTCCCGTGACTCCAACATAGGCAAATACTCCTGCAGTCAAGCAAATCACTCATGTCAGTTATAGTGGCATTCACTGTTTATCACAAAATGCTACTCGCTATCTAAATGCATATGGCTATCTATCCTAGTGACACTCACTGTTCATCACAAAGTGTTGCTATTTATCCTAGTGGTACTCACTGTTCATCACAAAGTACTACGTGTGTGACACTCCCTGTTCATCACAAAGTGTTACTCACATTTGCACTCCCTGTTCATCACAAAGTGCTGCTCATATTTCAGTACTCCCTGTTCATCACAAAGTACTCTATCTTGGTACTCACTGTTCATCACAAAGTGCCTTGATCTATCCTAGTCTTCCTAGAGGACCTGCTTGAGTGTATCCTCTCAGCAGCTTATCCAATCGACAGCGTATGTTCATCACAGAACTGCCAATTTGACCTAGAAGATGCAACTTTACACTTTTCAAATGCAAACGCGCTTACATGACATAAACGCGCTCAAAGACTGCATAGATGCACCTGAAAAACATAGACGCACCTGCCTGACACAGACATGCCTATGCTCTGCATAGACATGCCTAGTTGACATAGACGTGCCTTCTTGGCACAAACGTGCCTGAACAGCACAGACGCGGCTGCAATTGACGCAGACCCGAGTCCAGACATAGACGCGCCTGGCACAAACACAGACGCGTCTGGCACCAATGCAGACGTGCCTAAACATTTTTTGACACTTTTTGGACCCTAGTCTAAGCGCATTTATTACCCTATTCAACATGCATTAATGACAAAATTAAAGGCGTCAAAGTACGAGGAGGTTTGGTGGTACTTACCAGCTCTCCTGCCTCTGCTGGTCTTTGGAATCGATGAACGTGGTCGAATCTGTGAGTGAAGGCCATCGCTACTGACTGCTCCTGCTCTATTTTCGCTCTGCAATATGCTCTTGTGGATGTGTAGATGACAATGAGGATGTATTTTACCTTGTGGTCTATCTTATAGACTACTCCTGGCCCTCGCCTTCGTTTCCCGAGTCAGTCTTCGTTATCCCGTGACTTTGTCACTTCATCCGGTCAGTCCATTCTAGCCTTTCTTTCTTATCGAGAGATTGTCTGCAATCTTTTCAGACATTTTTATCCAATCTCTCGAGGGGACATATCATTCCCATTCTGGGGCAACTCTGTATCAGTTCATCTTATCTTCTTTGAAACAACGCGACAAGCCGCATTGTCTCAAAGAGGGGCAAAATGTAGACACCCAAAATTGTCCAGTCTAATTAAATAAATATTTTATTTATTTAATTATCTAAGCTTAATTCTTCTATTAATTAAATAAATCTTTATTTATTTAATTCATTCATTTATCCTCTTCTAGCCTTATTTCTCATTTAAATAAATACATTTATTTATTTAAATTATCATTTTCCTAAATTAAATAAATATCTTATTTATTTAATTGATCCCACTTCTTCTATTAATTAAATAAATCTTTATTTATTTAATTAATTCATTAGCCTTTTCTACCTATGACACATGTCATTCATCTCTTAATTCATACACTACCTACCCCTTTCATTATTTTATTATTTCTTTTACCTACCCTCTAATCATAGCCGACCTCCTTTTACACCTCTCAATCTTATCCCTCCATTTCTTATTGTGTCTTCTATATAAGAAGATGCTTCCTTCATTGTCAAACCCTAATGAGCTAATGAGCTAACTACTTGATCAATTGACTACACTACGATCCTACTTGCAACCACATTCTGTTCTTTGTTGAGCTCTTGTGCATATAAAATCTGAGAGCAAATATATCAAGCAAGATCAATGGAGATAGGAAGAATGGAGATCAAAACCCTATTGGACATGTGATGGTATAATCTTTGTGATTTCATGTGATTTGCATTGTCTTAGGTAATCTTCATATGTTATGGTGGATCCTTGTTGATTGTTAGGCTAGGGTTTTGTGGTTGAATTCATTTAGTCTTTCAATATTGTTATTATTGTTATCCATTTTCACCATATACAGAGTCAACTGATTGAGAAAAAGCTGATTGAAGGAAGAAAAAGAATGATTGGTGGAAACAAAGAAGATGACACAGAGAGCTTTTAGAAAAAGCTAACTGAAAGATGGAAATATAAGTTGAAGAGATAAATGATTTAATTAATTAATTGATTGAATTAATTAATTTAGCATGTGCTTGCATTTAGATTTAGATTTTCAATTTAATCTTTGCACGAAATTTATTCAAATAATTGAATTTATTTTAATTCAATTTAGTATTTGAATATATTTAGAACTTGACTTTGATTTTCAATTTGGTTTTTGAAATCATGCACATGTGATTGAATTTGGAAGAAATTAGAAGAATATGAAATTAAATGAAATTAGAATTTGGAGAACTAAAAGAATTAATTAGTTAATTAAATAATTTAAAGAAACTATTTAATTATTTAGAAATGGAATTTAATTAAATAATAGAGACTATTTAATTTAAAGGATTAAATCATAATTAATTAAATAATAAATATTTAATTAATATTTAGAAGAGAGTTGAATGATTAGATGATTAGAGATAGAAATTGAATAATTAGTAATTAAATAATAAAGATTATTTAAATTGAGGAATTATTCAGAATTAATTAAATAATAATATTTAATTAATATTAGAAAATGATTAAATGATCAAATGATGATAGAATAGGAAAATAGAATAATTAGTAAGATTATGAGGAAATACGAATTTAGAAGAATAAGATTAATTAAATTAATTAAATAATTAAATAATTGTTTAATCAATTAGAGGAATAATTAGTACATGATCAATGATACATTTTTAGGTGTCTACATTTGCCCCTCTTTGAGACAAAGTCAGAATGACATTGTTTCAAAGAAATCCAAAAAATCTGCCCCAATATGCCTTGGTACAGCTGTATAGTGTAAATATGCCCCCTCCGAAAAGGTGGTCGAAAAATTCAAAAATTGAGACCATGTTTTCGATACCAGTGTAACGAGCAAGTGTGTGAAATTTTGTGTCATTTCAAGATCGTTTGAGTCGACTACAAGTTGTTTGAAGCTGGCGGGGACCACGGGCATCGAGGTGTCAGAAAACCCTAATTTTGAGCTATAAATAGAGATTTTTAGGTTTTCATTTGTTCATTTGCACTTTGGTAATTCCTTGGTTTTCTTTGCAATTTGTGCACTTTTTGTCTGAGTATTTGATCGTCATGGCTGGTTATAGAGCTCGATTGCATTTGTTTGACTGAGTACGTTCATATCAGAGACCTCTTGGGACTGGCGGCATGGTATTTATCCAAAAAAAATTCATGATTTATGCCTGTTTTATGCTATTTTTCCAAAAAAAATTCATGATCACTTTTTGCATTGCGTCACGCAATCGCTTGTCGATGTTTACGCATTAGTATTAACTGTACCGCAAACGTTCTAAATGTTACGCATGCACCATAAGTGTTATGCATTAGTGTTATCATGCCACATTCGCTCATTTCTTTACGCATAAGTGTTTATTGTTACGCAAGAGCTCATTTCGTTACGCATTAGCTTTAATCATCACACAAGAGTCATAACTGTTCCGCATTAGCCATAACTATCACACATTCGTTGTATGTGTAATTTTTTGTCATGCATTTGAAATTTTTTTAAGTTTCTCGGGATCTGATATCTGATATTTTGAACATTTTCTCATTGCGAGAGAACATTGGAGTGTTATACTGCCGACAGAGCAAACCTAGTGGACTTGACCTTCGAGCTGACTTACTGGATGAGGAGATCGAGCATATCCGACAGCTTGGTCTATATCATGTTTTACATTTGCCAGAGGTTACGGCCAACAGGGCCATGATTACAGCTTTGATAGAGCGGTGGCATTCCGAGACCTATTCTTTTCATCTTTCGACTGGTGAGGCATCGATTACGTTAGAGGATGTATGGCGTATACTGCGGATTCCCATTCATGGTGAGAGAGTTGTATATGACCATGATGATGGCATTGCTGGACTATGTGCACTTTTGAAGTGTGAGATTCAGGACTTGCATATCAATGGTTGTTATGACATCCCTTGGGCCCGATTAGACTATGATGACTTGACTATTGTATTATGCGGTGTTGTCAGTGGTTTACTGATACCTGACAGACGAGGTCATGGGTTTCCAGTTGGATGGGGCAGAGTGCTCCATGATATGATTGTTCATTGTCGAGTATATGCTTGGGGTCCTTGTCTACTAGCCATGTTATACTATCATTTGCATGGTATGTGTATCTTGGATACTGTTCTATCAGTTGTGGTGTTACTCTTCTGCAGACATGGGCATGGGAGCACATTTCTATTTTGAGGCATGTCATTCATGTAGATTTGCAGCCTGGTGAGCCTTATGCTTATAGGTGCACAACAGGTATCAGACAAAGGGGTTCGAGGAACACCTTGTACTGGAGACATCAGTTTGACATGTTGTAGCATTTTATTTAGAGACCCTACTTAGATTTCCCTGGTTGGGAGGACACTTGCCTTTCTACCAACAACATAGATATCTTATTGGTAGGACTTTTGAGACCCAGTGGATCATTGAGATGTATCTTCCAGGGCGGGTTCTGAGACAGTTCGGAGAGGTACAGGTGACACATGTGGTTACTGTGTATTTTGCTCGTGTATCGCGAGAGGTATCTGATTGGGGTGTATGCATACATCCACATGTTGCTTCTACTGAGTTTGATTCTCTGCAGCCATTACTCTGGGGTTGGGGTAGAGGTGCAATGGATCCAGGGACGACGATGGAGTATGATGCATGGTTTGCTAGGCATAGGCCAGTGCCTTTGATTGATCCTATTGTTTCGATTATAGCACAACAAATATGACATCCTAGACATCGATTGAGGATAGACGCAGGGGAGAGAGCCGAAGGAGGAGGCGAGGGTGAAGCTGAGGGAGGAGGTGGTGGATATGAGGGAGGAGATGAGGGAGATGAGGATGTAGACATTGGTGGAGACACCGAGTCTATTAGTAGTGAGGACAACAATGATTCTACTGAATCATCGAGTAGCGAGGATGGAGGTGACAATGAGGATATGTCGGAGTTAGAGGATGTGCCTACTACAGAGGGTGGGATAGGACAGGTTGGTGAGGAGGATGAGTTGCAGACTCTTAGAGCGCGGGTCCAGAGTTTGGAGGATGAGCTCGCTAGACGAGATATCGAGCGAGATACTTATCGTGCAGATTACGGTGCCCTTGAGGCCCTTGAGGCTGAGAGAGATCATCTCCAGATGGAGAGAGATAAGGCCGTGAAAAGATGTCAGATTACCATGGATGCCTTTGATCATCTTTTTAGAGCAGGTACAGATGCGCACGACCAGGCAGATAGATATTTCACTGCTGTGCAGGAGGCTATTTATTATAGACAGGCATATGAGCGAGCCATCCCTAAGGGTTAGAGAGAGCCTAGCTTCAGTGCATTTATGGGGAGGAGATCGAGTAGATCTACTTCACGACGGACTAGCAGTGGTGACGTTATGGGACCACCTCGACATCCTGGGGCAGGATCCACCTGCTGACAGAGGCAATGTTGGTTGATCATGTTATTTGAGCCTTTGGGCTTATTTATTGTATTCACACACATTATCATTTTTGAGTTATATATATATATATATATATATATGACATGTGGGTTTTGATAGTGATCTATGTATGTTTTGCTTCTCATGTATGCTTATATGATTATGAATGCAATGGTAGTTCATGTATGTATTAATGATGGTAATGGATTTTAAAATGAATGTAAATGGAATCTATAATAAATGATATAATGAATGCAAATGAATCTATAATGAATTCAAATGAATCTATAATGAATGTTTTTTGTATGATAATGGTTGAACCAATTTTAACTCAGATACAACTTGAAGAAATGTTAGTAAAATGATAGAAAGAGAAATTGATGATAGAAGGAATGTTAGAAAGAATGCGATTTAGACAAAAGGTGAGAAATCAACAAACTATCAATAAGCAAATGAGATGAGAATGAAATTGAATGAATCACGAACCTATGTCACATATTTTATTGCGTCAATATATATTCATCACTAAGCCTTATTATTAAACAATGAAGCTTAGCACATCAGGGTATAAGGAACCAAGATGCAAAGATATCTCATTGTAGAAACAAACACATAGCAGACAAGGAGTGAACCCTCCATTCTGGGAATTACGCTAGGGGTCAAGGTATGTGTGGCGATTTCACCTTGATGTGAAGGCTCTTATCATAGACACCCACTAGAGCAATTTCCCTAGAATTTAATCGGTTCACACCACAAACAACAAACAAAGAAAAAGATAATGTCCATCATTGCTCCTCTAGTCACTTGTAGACATCCTTGAGTAGCATAGGAACAATATCTGTCATCAAATGATAAAAAGATAAAGACTGACCCAGACAAAAATCAGCAGCTATACTAACCTTGTGCCTTCGTTCTCAGTTGTTTGATGTGATGGTTGATAATGTCTGATCTCAGAAAGTTGCGGACCCCGTTTAAGACTGACCTGTCTGATTTGGAGTGTATCCTCTTCCGTTTAAGGCACGATAATGATCACGTTGATATGGATATGATACGATTGATGAGGTTGTTTGATCAGTTGACTGTAGATGTTTGACTGGATAGTCGTATCCTTTGTTAACTTCATGCGAAGTGTTTGCTGGATATCTGCTAGGGTATTTGCTTCTCACAAGACATTTTATTACAAGTTTTTCTGATTGATTGATTTTTTATTTTTAGTTCTTTTCCAAGAGCTTTTTCTGATGTTTTTGGATTATGTAGATCGATATTTGAATGTTTTTGATTGATTTTTTCAGGACATTTTCCGATGTTTTGGATGATTTTTTCAGGATCATATCCAACTTTTAGGATTTACTTTTTTAGTTATGCCCCCAGTGTGCAGACTTGTACGACATGATGATCTGCAAAATGCATATGAAGACAAATGAATTTTTGACATGACCTATGTGAATGCAACGTGCAAAATGAAGATGCATTTCCTATTCGAACAAGGTTGACTATGTTTGTTTTATCATTTGAATACACCAATTGAAATGGAGGTGCAAAACATTTCATAGATAAGCGGTCAATCGATCCCTAAGGTCCCTAGGAACATTCATCTCAACACACTTAGTGACTAGGATTTAAAAATGGAGACGCGGATAACTTCCCCATTGGTTCTTGAAACTTTGATCGTCTTTTTCCTGTGTGTGTGCAAATGAGTTAATTACTGCTCTTGTGTTCACTAAAGATCCTTAGCATCCTATATGACTAGCTACATGGTTTATCCTAACTTCAAAAGCATCCCAAATAGAGCCTCGCTGCCAGCAAGCCTTGAGAGTTCCAATGAGGTTATAGACTGTAATTTCTCAAATATTGCTCCATTGCCAGTAGGCATTCATAGCCCTAATGGAGTTACTTGCATGTTCCCATAGTCAAGCTTGTTATCCTATTTGTATGTGTGATATTTTAGTTATATATCATTGCTCTTTTGCCTTGAGATGGATATTTGGCATAGCTCTTTTTCTTTTTCTTTTTTTTAAAATTTTCTTGCCTTGACTTGTAAGTAATGAAACCTACTTGGGTGTGATAATTACAATGACGCTGAAGTAGAATTTCATATTTTTCACTAGTCATATGATCAACTAGGTGTCTAGAATGAATTAGAGATCTTCTTAATGTGTGAGATATAGAAATTGATAGATTGTGGGTTAACAAGTCTCAAATAGTGAAATTGCTACCCAACCATAAGTAAAGCATCATCATAGGGTAATGTTGAGAATGAATGACCTTAGAACCTCAAAGACTTCATGTTTGAATATCGAAGAAAGGAGATGACCCTTGTTTTCCTTAGATGTAAACCGATGATAAACTTGGACAGTTGCCTTGTTTTATTTATGTTGTTATATGCAATTGCCGAAACTTTTGAGAATGTGATGCATCTAAAAAAGAAACTATATGTAATCCAGTGTTTTAAATGATATGATATGCAATGCGGAAAATAAAACCTAAACTATACAGCCCTTAGGTATAATATCGCTTGAGGTGCATGCTGTTCATAGGGTCAGAGAGTGGATCTCCCTCCATGGTAGCCAAATTATATGCTCCATTGCCTATGACTCTTGTTATAATGAAAGGACCTAGCTAGTTAGGTTTGAATTTCCCTGGCCTTTCTCATTCCGCTAGGTTCCTTTGATTCTCTTTAAGTACTAGATCTCCCACTTGAAAGGTTTGTCGGAAGACCCATTTATTATAACTTCGTCTCAGTCTGTTTTGATATCCTTGTAGATGGTTAAACATTGTTTGTCTTTTTTCATCAAGGGTTTCGAGTTCTTGTAACCTTGCTACCCTGTAGTCTTCCTCTGTTATGATGTTCTGTAAGGAGACTTTTAGAGACGGTATTTCTATTTCAATGGGGAATATCGCTTTTGTTCCATAGACCAAGGAATATGGTGTTGCTCCTGTAGGTGTGCGTACTTCTGTTCTATAGGCCCAAAGAGCGAGATTTAACTGGAGATGCTAGTCCCGTCTTGTGTTAGTGACTACTTTATTAAGAATTTCCAGTATTGTTTTATTTGTAGCCTCTTCTTGTCCATTACTTTGTGGATAGTATGGTGTGGAAAATCTCTGTTGTATGTGGAATTTGTCACACAACTCTTTCACTTCCTGGTTTTTAAATGGACATCCGTTATCTGTAACAAAGCACATTGGAAATTTGTATCTACATATAATGTAGTTGAGCATGAATTTTGATATCTTCTTTCCAGTAATGTAAGTTAGAGGAATTGTCTCAACCCTTTTGGTAAAGTATTTAGTGGCTATCAAGATGAACTTGTGCCCATTGGAAGAAGTAGGGTTGATTTTACCCACTAGATCTAATCCCCATTGTGAAAATGGCCATGGTGATGTGATGGGTTGAAGATCTTGTGTTGGTGCATGAATTAGGTCTTCATGCATTTGGCATTGTTTACACTTCTGTACATACTTGTAAGTATCATTTTCCATGGTTGGCCAGTAATAACATGTTCTCAATAATTTCTTTGACAATGGTGGACCGCTTTGGTGAGCCCCACAGATTCCATCATGGACTTCTTTTAAAGCAAGGTGTGCTTCATTCTCATCCAGGCATCGGAGAAGAGTTCCATCAAAACCTTTTCTATACAAAGTATCGGCAATAATGGTGTACCTAGCTTCTTGACGAATAAATGTCTTCTTTTGATTCCTGAATAGATCCGGTGACATGTATTGAGTAGGTAAATATGTATATATTTCATTGTACCAAGGTGATTATGGACCCATGATTGCAGATACATATTATGATAGGGGAGTCTCATATGCAAGTAGCATCAACTGTTCTATGATGAACTCGAACTGAGTTTTGTTAGCAAACATATTGAGAAGAGATCCTATGGTTACCATTGCATCTGCTACCTTGTTTTGTATTCTTGGGATTTGTTCGAAGGTAATTTTGCTGAAGTGCTCCTCGTAATCTTCAACCAACTTCTTATAAGGCATGATTTTGTCATCCTTCGTGTTGTAATCATCATTGACCTGGTTTACAATCAACTGCGAATCACCATAGACCTGTAACTCTTGTATTTTCCATTGTACAGTTGTACGAAGCCCTATGAGGAGAGCTTCATATTCAGCCATATTGTTGGTGCATTGGAAATTGATCCTAAATGACTTAGGTATAACGTCCCCTTGAGGAGTAATGAAGAGAATCCCTGCTCCAGATCCATGACTTGTATATGACCCATCAAAGTATAACTTCCACATTACTGAGGTAGTTAATGTAAACATAGATTCATCTGGAAAGTCTATCAGCAACGGGTGACTGTCCTGTATAGGAGCCTCTGCTAATTGATCTACTATAATTTTTCCTTTGATGGCTTTTATGTCTATGTATTCTATATCAAACTCCCTCGGGATCATAACCCACTTAGCCAATCGCCCGATCAATGTTACTCTGCTCAATAGGTACTTGAGTGGGTCAAAGCGTGCAATGAGTTGTACCTTATGACTCAACATGTAATGTCTGAGCTTTTGGGATGCAAAGATTATTGCTAAGCATACTCGCTCTATGGGGGTATAATTAAGCTCATAGCCGATCATAGTCCTACTTATATAATAAATGGCTCTTTCTTTTCCATTTTTGTCATGTTGTGCTAATAGAGCTCCTAGAGCTGAGTTCATTGCTGATATGTATAACAATAGAGGTTGTCCTGGAGTAGGGGATATTAACACTGGTGTGTTCAAAAGATAGTCGTTTAGAGCTTGGAAAGCTTCTTGGTATTGTTTTGTCCATTTAAAAGTAACTCCTTTCCTGAGTAAATGCTGGAATGGGTGACACTTATCTGCCAATTGTGCTATGAATCTCCTTATGGATTGCAATCTTCCTTGTAACCCTTTGAGTTGTTTAAGTGTTGACAGAGGTTGCATATCAATGATTGCCTTGACCTTAGCAGGTTCTATTTCAATTCCTCTGTTTGACACTATAAACCCTAACGGTTTACCTGTTGTTACGCCAAACACACACTTCTTTGGATTTAATCTGACATTATACTGTTCTAACCAACCAAATATCTGTGTAAGAACTGTAAGGTGTCTTTCTCTTGTTTGTGATTTAGCCAATATATCATCCACGTAATCTTCCATTATGTTATGGATCATGTCATGAAACAATGTTGTCATGGCTCTTTGGTATGCTGCTCTGGCATTTTTGAGACCAAATGGCATCACATTCTAGAAGTATGTTCCCCATGGGCATGTAAAGGCCATTTTATGTTGATCTTCTGGTGCAATTTTAATCTGGTTGTATTTTGAAAAACCATCCATTAAGGATAGCATCTCATTTCCAGCTGTTAGGTCAACTATCATGTCGATATTAGGTAGCGGGAAGTCATCTTTAGGACAAGCTTTATTTAGATCCTAAAAATCAGTACAGATTCTTATGCCTCCTATGGGTTTAGTCACAGGTACCAAGTTGGATATCCATTCTGCATAGTCAATAGGTCTAATAAAACCTACATCCAACAACTTTTGTAGTTCTATTTTAACCAGTAATGTGATACTAGGGTGCATTTTTCTCAATTTTTGCTTGTAAGCTTTGACTCTTGGTATCAAAGGTAAGTGATGCAACACTAGTTCGGAGTCTAAACTTGGCATGACTGAATAGGACCAAGCAAAGTTGATAGGTCTTTGTTTGAAAAAATCGATGAATTTGTCTTTTTCTTCCTTGCGTAGTGATTTTTCCATATGGATGTTATGTACAACCTCCCCTTCTGCTATGTTTACTTCTTTTGTTTCCTCTGTAAGTAATGCTGACCTTTCTCTTTCCATAGGAAGATTACCCAAGTCACTTTTGTCATTATGAGTAGTTTGATATTTATCTTCTGTTGCAGAAGTACTTTCTTCTCCAAAGTATGTCATTCTATTCGGGTCTATAACAAACCCTGCTTTATGATCACCTTGTGGAAATCCCTCTCTAACTCCTATAAATTCTGATATTGCTTCATCATTTTCAAACCAATCAAGCATTGATTTTCCTTCTTGCCCTGAATCAATCAAGTGTGAATGCACTAGGGGTAAATCATTACTCCCTTCTGTAGTAGATTCTGATAACATGAAGACTTGATTGTTTGACTTACTTTGTGTATCTTCATCCTGTATAAGCCTTATTTGACTCCTTAATATTACACTTTCTGGTGGGCTAGAATCATGGAGTGATAAGAATTCGTAGTCATGAGATTATGTCTCACTTTCAATATATGTTTCATCATATGAGCTATCATCACTTATTTCTTCTTATTCCTGTCCCTAATTCTGTTGTAGATTGCCTGGTCTTCTTTGGACATTAGTTACCCTTCTTAAGCTTGGTATAAGCCTTTGCAATCTTTCTTTATTTGTTTCATCAAGTTGAGCCTGAGTGGCTTCTCGTGGTAAAAGTAGTGACAATAACCATGGGTGGGATTCGGGTGGTGGTGGTAAACCTGCATCTATTGCCACATTAGCCTGTACTGTTGTGTCAACAACTGCATCATTTTGTAACTCAGTGGTAGGTTATTGCAAGATTTGTCTCATGTCTTCTCCATCTGATTCTGCACTAGGTGACGTAGGTGCCCGATTACTTGTTTGAGATGAAGATGGAAGCGCATGTGTGGACAAATTCCTTTGTGATATGTAATCTGATGGTTTGCTTGGTCAATTTAGAATATCACGAGTATGATGTCTTGCTTCGGTGATACATGGGACATGCTTGTATCCCAATCGTTGATTCCCTGGATTATCATTAGGAACAATAGGTTCTAGTCTTCCTTGTTTCTGTAACCCAAGGCCCATGGTACCGTCATATCCATGTCTTTGGAGAATTTTGAATCCATTGCCATACTGATCTGTGTGTATTCTGGGTATTGTCATATGATCTTCTTATCTATATATCCAATGGTTAACATCTTTGTTCAAAGATTCTTCTTGTAAGTCACCCCATCTAATGAAAGAGCATGAGTCTATGTATCTAACAATTTCTTTTCCTTTGTCCTGTTTGTGTATTGTAGTGTGAGGTTTCCCAAAGGACTTAGGAGAAAGAGAAAATTGTTTCCCACTTAAAGTATTTGCAATAGAATACTCTCCACATCCCATATCTTTGATTTGTAAGGAGGATGTTGTAGGCATTTCCTTTTTTGTTTCTATGATCTTTAATGTTTCCAGCTGTGTAGTGAGAGGTGCGGCCTGATTGATAGGTATATGATTATCCACATTGTCTTTCAGATAATTGCAATGTTGAAATTGATTTGGATCACCTTTTATGGTGATTTCAATACCATTGTATGGGAATTTGACACATTGATAGACCGTGGATGGTACTACTTGCATGGTGTGGATCCATGGGCGGCCCAATAACATGTTATATACCAGCTCTCTGTCCAAGACTTGAAAAGTGACCTTTGTCGTTATTGGTCTTATTTGTACAGGTAATGTTACAATGCCTTTAGATGGACGTTCTTCATCATCGTAAGCCTTGATATTTATCCTCTTGGAAGAATCAATATGAAGTTCAGAATATCCTAGTGCTTTGACCAGCTTTAAAGTACAAATGTTGAGACCGGCTCCCCCATCTATGAGTACTCTTCTGATTCTTGTCTTATGAATGTAATCTTCTAGATGTAGAGGGTCGTTATGAAGCAGTCAATCACTAGGAATATCTTGTTCTGTGAATGCAATACGTGTGCCTTGTGTCAGATTTCCCACCATAGATTGGAAGGCATTTTCATCTATATCTTTGTTCACTATCGAATCTTGAAGTGCTTTGTCCAGTATAGCTCTATGATTGGGTGAAATTCACAATAGTTTGAATAATGATATCTGTGCCGGAGTTTTCTTAAGTTGGTCAACAACATTGTAAGTTCCTACTACTGGTGGTTGATTTTGTGTTATTCCTTGTAAAGTCACCTTTGATCTACGAGTAACTACTGCACAGTCTCTGTCTCTGGGAGTTATGGTGATTGTAGCAATTTTATCATTTGTATCATAGGCTATTTTATCAAGATTTATGTTAAATCCCTCTTCATAGTCTTTATGGGTATGTTTGACATCCATGATATGTTCTATGAGTTCATCTTCAAACCAACCTGAGTGAGATGGTTGATCATGCCCCCAGTCTCTGAGACAAAGATTTCTATCATCATCATACTTTGGTGCTTCTGATATCATGCAAATCTGGTTATCATCTATGTGAGTGTCTTGATGTTGGTCATCTTGGTCAAGTGTTTCTTGTGAATCATTGTTTTCTATATCTCCTGAGCTAATGGCATGAATAGTGTAGTCATATGAGACCTTTGTGTAGTTAGTTGTGTTGTCTTGGGTATATGATGTGGTAGCTTTCTCCTTGTCATGCTTAACAAAAGGATCCTTAAAAATTGTATGATTTGTGTTTGTTGAGGTTTTATCAGTATCAATTGTGATGTCCCCTTGGTCTATCATATCTTGGACCAAGTTTTTCAATTTGTAGCAACTTGTCATTTTTTGACCTTTAGTCCTATGATAATCGCAGAAATCATTATCATTCCACCATGTGGGTTTGAAAGGACCTGGTTCATGCACTCTTACCTCAGGTAAAGTGATCATGTTTGTTTGTATTAACTTTTTGAGCGCTGATTCAATGGGTTCTCCTAGAGGTGTGTAATTTCTTCTTGGAACATTTACCCTGGGGTATCTTGTGTTCATGTTTTGTGTAGCATTTACATTTGTCGAGGTTGCATTATTCCCTGTATGTGGATTAGATGACATACTCGTTCTCAAAGATAAAACGGGTTGAGTTTTGTTTATCGTTCTGACCTCTACAATACCATCATTGGTCACATTTTTGTTTTTCGACCAAAACTTAGATTTGTCATTATTGTTGGTATTGCCATACTTAATAAGACCTTGTTCTACTAGTCCCTTCTCACATTTGAGAGCTTTTTCCATGATTTGTTTGAATGTGGTTACACATTGCATTTGTATCGGATATTTAATCTTAGGAATCAAATTATCTATGAACATATCCACTTGCTCTATTTCTGGGATAACTATCTTGCACCTCATATAGAGAGCCCTCCATTGTTGTATGAAGGATGCAAATGTTTCATTCTCATATTGTTTAGCGGCACACAAGTCCATCAAAGCAACCGGGGTGTCAATGTTGTGTGAGAAGTTTGCAATAAATTGTTCTGCTAATTCTCCCCATGATGTGATGGTTGGTGGTAAATGTGAAAACCACTCTAAAGCCGGACCTCCTAGACTTTTAGGAAATAATCTCATTAGATAAGTATCTTCTGAGGCAACCTCTATACATGCCATAAAAATTTCTCTGATATGTTCTCTAGGATCACCCTTCCCTCAATATTTATCAAATTTGGGCGTTTCAAAATGTTGTGGGAAAGGCGACATGTATAATGTGTGACCGAATGGATAAGGACATAAGTCTTGCATTGTGTAGCTCTTTTTATCATTACTAGTTTGCATGGTCATCATTTGTTGTTGTAAATTCTGTATTTGTTGTGTCAGAATATTTGTTTGTGTCAAAGGTATACCTTGTGTTTGTGTATGTCCCACAAAAGGATTTGTGGTTGCATAACTAGGAGGTTGTTGGAAGGTACCAAGATTATAACCTTGTGTGTCGTGCGTTCCACAAGGTATTGTGAAATAGCTAATATGCGAACCCATGTTTGGTTGAGTTGTACTTGTTGTATTGGCAATACCTAGATTTACATTTTGTTGACTATATGTGGATCCCATAGAATAGGAAACTAGAGGTTGGGTTGCACTTGTTGCTTGTGTTTGAATAGGTGTGGAGACACTTGATATTATCGGTATTCTCTGTGATGGTATACTAGCATTGTTTGCCGAAGATGACACACTTGTTTGAAAATTTGCATTTGTGTTGACAGTTATTTGGATAGGTATGCTTTGAGGAAAATTGGAGGTTGTTGCTTGTATTTGTGTCAAGGGTGGTGTTTGACTATTATCTTGACCTAAAGTTTTTCCTGGTGGTAAAATCTTTGTGACATCAAAATCCTCAAGTAGTTTTGCCCCATTTTGTATTAACAAGGAAAGATACTTGTCCCTATCACTATGTAAAAGTGCATCTAGGATCATGAGGACATGTGGGTCTTGCTGAGCGGACTCAATTTCTTCCTTTGTCAAATGTTGTTGCAATTCATTTATGGTGGACATTGTCTGTGTACCTGAGTGTTGACCTATTGACATGTCTAAATTCCAAGTAGGGTTTACAGACTGTGTGTTGTTCAGGTCCATTATTCCTTTCGCTTTCTGCGACCTTGTGACGGGCATCTAAAATTGATTATATGAGGGTGTTTTCTATGTAAGATGATGAATTAACCCTAGATTGTAGACGTAAATGCAAGGTATGCAAGACTATACTAGACTCTCTATTGAGGATTTTGACATGAGACCTTTTGAGCATTCCTAGATTTCTCTAATGCAAGTCTTTCCATTTGTTGACGAAGTTGTTTAGCCTCAGTCTCTCTATCAATTATACAGGAAATCCTAGACTCAATGTTTATCTCATGTATGACTCCTATATATTGAGGTGCGCTTCTTCTTAAATCCCAAGCTAAGTTAGCTAGACCATCAATGATTTCTCGTTGACCGCCGTTTGGAACTAGATTAGGTTGCTCAAAGGGGAGCAAACCATCACCTGGGAGACCCATGAAGGCACATGCTATGAATGTATAACTGACAATGGACTTAGACGTATATGAGATCTAGGTGAAGATGTATATGATAATGTAGGACTATGTAACTAACATGGATGATAATGCAAAAGACTTAGGACGATGATGAGGACGTGATTGGGACTATGCAACAGACGTAGGATGAAAATGAGGACGTAAGTGGGACTTATGCAAAAGACGCGAGACAATAATGAGGACATAAGTGGGACTATGCAAAGGACGTAGGACGATAATAAGGACGTAATTAGGACTATGCAAAAGACTATGTAGGGTCACAAGTATGTAAGGACTTTTTGAGAATCGGTTTCAAAATGGACTTTGTTTTCTATAACTTTGTGTGTAGGATAATGTTTTGTAGTTTTCCAAATCTGAGAACAATTGCTGGTAGGTATGTATAGCTGACTGACTCAATTTTCATACAATCTCGGAAAATTTGGAGATACATGGGATAGGGCCTAAAATAGCCCAAGGGACTGACTCAATACTGGTCTAGCACATCGATACATAAAAAAGCATGGAATACAATCTTAGGCTGGATAGTGGACACCATTCAGTGAGGCCCCCGCAGCAAAATACCGAAACAAGATGGACAGATAGAGAGTCTGGTTGGCAGCATTGGCTCCACTCTATGGCACACACTTCTCGGGCATGCTAGTCTCTCTTACCCCGAAGATCTTATCACCAAAGGATTTCTGTCTCATAATGTAAGGTACATGAGGGGTATCTATGGGGTACGATCCGCACTCCCGGAACCACTGAATGTAGGATTTTTGGCAACTAAATTGGTTCTTAGTATTAGGTTTTGAGGGGTCTCGATCCAACGACAGATTCTCAGAGCAAGCCACTTAAGGCTTTAGTTGAGCTTATCGGTGCAGGGAAGGCCCCCACATACATTGAATTCACTCAACACTATAGCCACCTGACCAATATATTTATATAGCAGATCGAAAAACCCGCTCGAGAGTACATTGGGAGAGATGATATCCCCAACGTATCCCAATTCGAAGTACCTCTATGGGGTAATGAAATCCCCAGTCAAAGATACCCCTCACTACGTAGAATAAAAGAAAATGTGGATGTCATTGTCACCTTCCTTCTTTCTCCCAAGAGCCCGATGGCAGGTGTAGACACTTAAAAATAATTATTTTTAATTCCTCACATAATTAATTAATTAATTATGTTAATTCAAATTCTCCTCAATATTAATTATATATAATTAATATTGTCACTATGGTATGTGACTGATTTATTTAATAAATCAATCCCTTTCTTTATTCTTATAAAAATTAAATCCTCACAAATCTCTCTCCTAGCTAATTAATTTCAATTAATTAGTTAACCCACATCATTCCTACAAACCATCTTCTTAATTCATCATTAACCTAATAAAGTCTTCTAGAAACTCCCTAAACTCACTTAACCTTATTCTTCTAATTTTTAATTCCCTCCACTCATTCTCTCTCCTAGTCAAATCCTCCTACAAATCCTAATCCCACCTAACATTTCCTCTAATCCCCCTCCTAATGAGTTGCTAATGGCTAATCATCATGATTAGCCACAAAGTCAACTCCTTGTCCCTTCCATCCAACCACTAGCTTTTAATTCTCTTTTCCTAGGTGAATGTGAGATTTTCAAAATCTCACAATCCTCTAAGCATTTCCTCTCCCAAGGAATTTTTAATTCCTTCTTATTTTTCCAATCCCCATGATTATCCTTTTTTGGAGAATTTTAAATTCCTCCTCCCCATTCTTCAAGGAATGTCACATCCCTTGCTCCTCTCAAGGCACATTGGGAAGTCTTCCCAATGCACTTTGCTCTTCTCAAGGTACCTTGGGAAGTCTTCCCAATGTACCTTGAGGAGTGTGGAGACAAGAAATGACTTTAAGACATATCTCTTGGTCTCCACACCCTCTCTTGGACCTTGTGTGAGCTCACAAGAAATCCTAGCCCTTCATCTTGAATCCATCCTAGCCATCCATTTTTCCTCTCCTCTTCCTATAAATTGAGGATGCCATCCCTTCATTTTTTATCTCCAAGTTCAGTAATCTTATGCTGCCCTTTTGAGCCTAGGAAAATCATTTTAGCATCCTTATTATGTCAAAATCATCCTACATCCACACTTAATCATCTCATTTCCATCATCCTCCAAGATCCATCTCATTTGTGCACAATATTGGAGAGCCATCCACATCAAGCAAGCAAGAGGAGCACATCATGTGGAGCATCATCCAAGGATGCCTTCACTTCATCAAGCTCCATCCAAAGGAGAAGGTATAAGGTTTGTGAGGTATATGCATTCTTATTCTTGTTTTAAGCATTTCAAATTATGTCTTTGATTTCATATGATTATATGTTTGACTTGCATGCTTATTAACTAATCCACCTCACAGGTCTTTTTCCCCTCTTCAACAAGTATAAAGTCAGTTAGTGCAACAGTAGGTCCACCCCAAACACAATAAAAAGTTCTTTACCTTAAGAAAATGAAAAAATGATTTAATCTAATGCAGCATGATTCACGTTTGTTTTATAGCCCAAATTTAGGTGTTAGATACGCATATGCATGTCCATTTTAAACACCAAATCCAAGTATGAAGGCATACATGTCAATTTTAACCATTTGTTAATTTTAAGCACCAAAAACCAAGTGTAAGATACATGCATGTCAATTTTAGCCCATGTTCATTTTAAGCACCAACAACAAAGTGTGAGATTATCCATGCATGTTAATTTTAGCCTTGTTCATTTTAAGCACCAACAACAAAGTGTGACATTATCCATGCATGTCAATTTTAACTGTTGTTGATTTGAAGCACTAAAAATGAAGTGTGAAGTGTGCATGCAAAAATACTAATCGAATCCTCTTTGTGAATCCGCCATAGGCTGTAAACAAAAGATTAGTAGTAAAAATCAAACTAACAGAAAACAAAAACTCAAAACTTTGACAGAGGCGATTGTGTGATACTTACAGACTGAATGCGTAAATCTGACAGAGCGAATGCGTAAACCTGACAGACCAAATGTGTGATGATATCTGGTCGATTGCGTGACAGAAGACAGACAACAACAAAAGTTAAAAACTAAAAAAAAATAAGAGAACTAAACTCGATCAGGAACCTGCAAAACCAATTGTGAAGCCCTAGCCAAATCCCTCATCATCCATTCAATATTGATTAGATCATATTTAATTGTATAAGAAAGAACTAGGCTATTATATCTGTCTAAGGCCAGTTGTTCTTCCAAATCCTGTATCAATTTTTTTGCTTGGAGAACCTTTTGGTAACGTTTAGCTTCTCTTCTTTGTTGTTTCGTCCTTCTTGCACCTGAAATCCTGAACTGTACTTTTCTTGCCATAAACTGTATTAATCAAATCATAAAATAAAAGCAAGTTGATCCCAGATTAACCAAATTTGAGGCAGAATTAAACAAAACAAATAACAAATAGAAGAAAAAATTAAACAACAAAGCTTCCTGCGAATGCGTGAAGCAGAAAAGGCAATTGCACGATCTGGATAGGGCGATTGCGTGACCCTGTCTGAATGAATGCGTGACCCTAAAGGGTCGAATGCGTGATCCTATCTATGCGATTGCATGACGATGTAATATCGATTGCGTGATGGAAAAATCTTTTCTGAAAATTCATGCAACCTGCAAAAAAATGAAAAAATCCTCACAATTTGCAAAAATCACACAAAAAAATAAAGAAGGTTAAATTGTTGTTAGTTCACGTCGGGTTCACCAAAATGTGATATGTAAAATTCATCTTTAAAGACAAGTAACCAATTAGAAGCAAAAGGGAAATCACGAATCCCTATCTAACCAAAGAATTTAACAAACAAGACAATGGAATAACACAAATATCAAGAAATAAGAATTATAATAATTCAATGAAACTCCCTTTTCCAAGATTGCATATCGCTTCCATTGCTCTTCTCCTCTCTGTGGTATGATGGCTCTTGGATATTGTGCTGGTAACCTACAAGTGACACAAAGATTCGAAGTTCGTGATTATTGAAAATAGAGATTGGATGCTCAATTTATAAATTTTTGGAGAAGATTGATTGAAAGGTGGAACATATTGATCAAGAGACGGAACTCAGGTGAGCTCACATGAAAATTGATAGTTGAACTGCTGATTGTAGGAGTGAAACTCAATAGATTGAATAGATTAATTGAGTCAATTGATTGAGAAAAAGTTGACTAAAGGAAGAAAAAGAATGATTGGTGGAAATAAAGAAGATGACATAGAGAGCTTAATTTAGGAAAAGCTAACTGAAAGATGGAAATAGAAGTTGAAGAGATAAATGATTTAATTAATTAATTGATTGAATTAATTAATTTAGCATGTGCTTTCATTTAGATTTAGATTTTCAATTTAATCTTTGCATGAGATTTATTCAAATAATTGAATTTATTTTAATTGAATTTAGTATTTGAATATATTTAGAACTTGACTTTGATTTTCAATTTGGTTTTTGAAATCATGCACATGTGATTGAATTTGGAAGAAATCAGAAGAATATGAAATTAGAATTTGGAGAACTAAAAGAATTAATTAGTTGATTAAATAATTTAAAGAAACTATTTAATTATTTAGAAATGGAATTTAATTAAATAATAGAGACTATTTAATTTAAAAGATTAAATCATAATTAATTAAATAATAAATATTTAATTAATATTTAGAAGAGAGTTGAATGATTAGATGATTAGAGATAGAAATTGAATAATTAGTAATAAAATAATAAATATTATTTAAATTGGGGAATTAACCATAATTAATTAAATAATAAATATTTAATTAATATTAGAAAATGATTAAATGATCAAATGATGATAGAATAGGAAAATATAATAATTAGTAAGATTATGAGGAAACACGAATTTAGAAGAATAAGATTAATTAAATAATTAAAGAATTATTTAATCAATTAGAGGAATAATTAGTACATGATCAATGATACATTTTTAGGTGTCTACATGTAGCATTGAAAGAACCCCTTGGTATACTATTGTGTTGTGTTTCCTTAGAACATGGAGTGTCTAGAGCATATGACTGATAACTAGAAGAGGACCCTTAAACTTAAGGAATTGAAGTATGTTCTTATAAATGGTGATCTCTTTTGGAAGGATAGGAATTGTGTATTATTTTTATATTTAGATGAGTATCAGGTAGGACAAATATTGAAGGAAATGCATGAGGGAGTGTGTGGTGATCATTTCATAGCTAAGACTGTTGCTCATAAAATCCCAAGAGAAGGGTATTGTTGGCCAACACTTTTTTTAATACTCATAAGTTTGTGAGAAAGTGCCAGGCATGCCAAAAATTCTCAGCAAAGTTAAAACATGCAGGTGCATTGCCTTTGAGGCCTCTGCAAGTTGGATCCCCTTTCTATCAACGAGGAATTAATTTCATAGGTAAAATCACTAAAAATTATAGTGGTGGTTATTGGATTTTGGTTGCTACCAATTGCTTTACTAAGTCATGGATACAAGCCATCCCAACAAATAAAGCCACTACTAAGGTTGTTGTTGATTTTTTAATGAGCAATATTATAACAAGATTTGAAATTCGAGTGATTTTAATTATGGATAATGTTATGTGCTTCAGATATGAAGAGTTTTTTTTTTTTTTCTATAATTCTTATAGCATAAATATTTCATAATCTTCACCATACCATCCACAAGGGAATGGCCAAGAAAAATCCAATAGGAAAAGTATATTGAAGATCATTAAGAGGATATTAGAGACATGAACAAAAAGGCTTGGGATTCTAAGCTCAAATTGCCTATGTGGGTTAACAGGGTTATAGTTAAAAAGGCAACTAAGAAAGTCACCTTTTTGAGCTAGTTTATGGAGCACAAGAAAGATTGCCAATAAACAACCTATTGTTTATATACAAGTTCATCCAAGAAGAGGATTTGGATATCCCTAAACCAATGGAAGAAAGGATGGAACAACTAGTTGAGTTAGATCAAATCAAAGATGAGGCCCACAAAAGAAATGTTGTGCAACAACAGGCCAAGTACTTATTTGATAAAAAGACCACTGATTGAAATTTCAAAGTAGATGATTTGGTCCTAATGTGGGATGCAAGAGGTCAAGAAAAGGGTAAGCATGGCAATTTTAAAGCACTTTGTCTTGGTCCATTTGTAGTTATAGGAAAATGTGGAGAGGATTCATACTATCTATAGAACTTGGAAGGTGAAAACTAGGAATTGCCAATGCATGGAGAGATCCTAAAGCATTTCTTTGCTTGAAATTTCATTTCAATGCATATCGGAGCTAGTTTACATTTTGTAGTATTGCCCTTCCTTGTTTGTGCTTGGTTTGTCCCTCAATTGTTTTTTTAAATTATTGCATTGATCTTGTGATCAATCATCCCCAACAAGAACCACTATTGGGATTTGTTCACATCATTTTCAATTAAAGTCTACGGGTGAAATTTTAATCAAGATGCCTTTTTACTTCTTTAACTTTCCATCCACGCTTAACGTACGGGCCAAATGTCATCTCGGCGTTGCCCTGACGGCCCATGTTTTATGTTTGAAATCTGAAGGAGTGTGGAGGTGACAAATGGATCAGTTCTGGTGACTCAGCATTTCTTTTGGGCCCCACCCTGTGGTTTGAGAAAGGATGAGACACATGGCATCTCCACACTGTTGGTAGTATTTCGGTTGGGATGCTCTTCCATAGAGGTTCCTCTAAGCTTCAGTATGTCCTTCAGGGTGTGTTGTCTACCAGGTCATTTCTCTGCACAGACTTTTCTATTCAGATTGGTATGAAGATCGTCACGGCTGAGTGGGAGTAACAACCTCGAAGGCCATTTTATTGGGTGTGTTCCTGCGGAAAGCCACAACATGGTTTTTCTACTTCAGATGTGGTTGTGCTTGGCTGACGGATGTTTGAGCTATTAGTAGATCCATGGGCTCTATTTATGCTTTGTTTTTCCCTTTTCTAGGGGTTCAGAACTTTCAAAAAGAAACAATTAAGTTTTCTTAGATAGAATTTTAGCCTTTTAGCTGTTACTGTTTTCTGAAGAAAGTTAATCAAATTGTGTCTGTGGCCTTTGTGATGCCTCTTTTTAGTATACTTTGATGGTTTTCTATGCTTTTCCCTTGTGATTCTGATAACTTTGGAAATATATATCTAAGATCCTGCCGATTAAACTATGTTTTGTACTTGTTGTCTGGTAGATGCGTGATTGATATTTCTTTATGTTGTGAAGGAATTTTGATTGTATCTTAATTGTGGTTTTGTTTGGATATGTAGATTGTTGAATGGTATTTAAAACCGCATGTCTTTGGGTTTTATATGTTGTTAATTTTTTTACAAAATGCTTTAGCGTATCGCCTTAGTAGTTTAGATCTTGTTGTTTTAAGTTTATTTCTTCCCCTTTTCTCAAAACTATAAGGAAGAGTCAGCTTCTTAAACATGGAGGTTATTCAATGAGTCTCGTGCAATTGGTCCCCCATCACTGAATTTTCCATAAGGTTGTCTCCTTTCAAAGTAAAATTTAGAGTCAATAATTCTTTTTTTGGCACGCCCGGTGGGACTATAGTTTGAATAAACCTTGAACTAGTTTATGAGTCACAGGCCCGTCAATAGGAGTCAAACAGCCCTAAATCCCAATTTACTCCTTCCCCCCTTAGTGAACATTCATTCGGCTACATCCTCCTCTTCTCATAGCTTACCTGTCTTTCCTGCAGTCACCCTCACAATGATGGTGCATGTTCCCCCTAGAAATTTTGTGATCTGGAATAACAGGAGCCCCCTCATTCCTCCAACCACACTTGTAGTCTGGGGGCCAATCCTCATAGCCGCATTGAAAGTTGTACCCAAGTTTACTGGGGAATGTCATAAGACTCTCGAGGAGCATTTACAAGATATAGACAATGTCTGCACGGTTCACGACATTACTGAGCAACATGTAGCCTTGAGATTGCTCGTAGCCTCTTTCAAAGGAAGAGCTCTAGATTGGTTCAGATCCTTAGGGCCCAATATTATAGTAGATTGGAATCAGTTGGGTGACTGTTTCTTTCAGAGATTCTCTGACAAGGCCGACAGATCATCACTGATGCACCAGTTGATCATAATAAAGAGGGCACTTTAGGAAGCGTTGACAAAATTCAATTTGAGATTCCAAAGGACCTGGAAAAGAATACCTCTATCCGCCCACCCTCTTGCGGATATGGAATTTGTCTTTTACCTAAAGGCTTTCAATTTTGGCATATCAGTGATGATCCAATCTCTAGGCGGCAACACCCTCCCACAAGCATTCAACATAGTAGTGCAAGAAGAAAATAATTTGATCGATGCCAAGAAGCTTGCCTCTCACCCCATCATGCTAGTATTTCCTGAAGAGGTCATCCCTAGTACATCTATATGTATGTGTACCCCGGCCCCCAGCAAAAAATATGTCCCTCCACAATGGTCCCTAGTTGCGGAGGTCAATGACATGAAAGACGTAATGAGATCCTTCTCAAATGAAATCGTTAATATGAAAAGAGCCCAAATCTCACCCGCCAGACCCCCTTTTTAGCAAAATTTCCAAGCGAACCGACACCCATACCAGCATAATCAGCATACAAACCACCGTGCCGATAAGTCTACCCAGCCGAATGACCAAATAGTCCCAGCCCCCAATCCTTTGCAGACCATCTATCCCAACACCGGCAAAGAGTTGGCAGTGGCTCAAAATAATCTAGCGGATGATACTAACGCTTGGTGTTTTCCCTGCAACAACGCTCACACACCAAGAAATTGTCCGAGAGGAAATCTATAGCAAAAGATTGTAGAGCAACAGAGTCTAGGCATGACACTTGATGAGTCTATTTATGCATCTCCTAGTATGGATAATGCTTCTCTCATCGCCCAAATACAGGGTATGTCAATGCAACATGAAACAGAGATTGACCCAGATCACGCATTATTCTCTTAGATGGAAGACGAAGATGTAGTGTTAACCAGTGGCGCAACTAACTTAAAGGAGGGAGCCCCCTTCGTACAATCAGATTATAATCTTCTCTCTAAAAGACATTTTATCGGGGAGAATATGAACACATCAGGGAGGGCACTCGCAGATAAAGCTCCTGAGCAAACTACAGTCGTCCCTACATACCTGAGGAAAGAGTTCATCCCCTTTAAGCCAAGAGAGCCAAAAGCATCGGTGCCTGCAATACTAGATGTGGTGGAGCAGCTGAAGAAGGCTCTGACCAATGTATCTCTATGGGATCTCCTTAGCATCCCAGAGCAAAAGAATCAGCTGAAGAAGGCCTTGTCCAACACCGGTGGAAGTGCAAGCGGGAATTCCACCAAAGCTCCAAAGTACAACGAAAGAGAGCCCCAACCCTCTACTGACAAATAGTGCTCTCTGACCGTGTTAACCAATGAGAGCATGTCTCCCAAGGCTCAAATGGAAGGTAAGATCAAGCCTAACCCATTCTATCTAACCCTTTTAGTCAGGGATAAGCTCTTGCATAATTCTATGATAGATTCTGGAGCTAGCACTACTGTCATGCCCTTACAAATTGCTGAGATTTTGAATATCAAGTACAAACCTTTAAATAGGGGAGTCATGCAATTAGACGGGAATAAAGTCCAGACCATAGGTCTTATCAAAAGCCTCTCATTGACATTGTTCGCGTTCCCTAGTATTACTATGCCCCAAGAAGTAGTGGTCATTGATATCCCGCCTGTTTTTGAGTTGTGCCTTTTCTGAGATTTACTGCCAAGATAGGAGGCTATCTGTCTTTAGATTGGTCTCACCTCATCCTCCGCACTCAGCGTGGGGCCAAACTCAAAATCCTTTCAGAGCCCCTTCATGCCGAGCACATAGCACACCAAGCCATGATTAATTTTGAGCCCACTCATAGCTCCATCTCGAGTGAAGAAAGGAAAGTCGTAGAGCTCCTAGAAGACGAGGAAGTGATCAAGGAGATCCCGCCAAACTAAGAGGTTTTCTTAAATGAATTCATAGACTCCGATTCATTCTTAAACTACCATGCTACTGGCCTAGGAACCTATTGCATTTTTTACGAAAACCAGGTCATCCCAAAGCTCATCAACGAGCCATTTTCTAAGGAAGAATTGTCATCTACTCTCTGGACCTTGCACTTTGACGGTGCGAGATGCAAAGTAGGTTCTGGAGCCGTGATTTTCCTCACTTCACCCTCGGGTGAGTGAATTTTGAAGTCCTTCCATCAACAATTTGCATGCTCAAATAATGAGGCAGAATACGAAGGACTGATCCAAGATCTGAGCTTGGCAGAGAAGATGGGTATCAAGCAACTAAGATTCTTGGGTGACTCTGAGCCGGTAGTACACCAAGTTCAAGGAATTTCCAGCACTAAACATGTCCGCATGAGATCTTACCACGCCAGAACATGGGATTTAATTGAAAGCTTCGATGCTTTCAACATCCAGAGTATCCCCCGAAAAATAAATGTTGTTGTCGATCAGATGGCTGCAATCGGATCAAAATTTGACCCTGTTGCGGACTTGCTCGCCAAATCCCAAGCAATCTGTGTGGTTTTTCGGCCGGCTATCCCTGATAATGATACCCAATGGCAAGGTTTTGAGAGTGATGAGAAGATTGCACTGTTCATTCAAAACTCGGGGGAGTTTGTAGATCAACTGCAACCTAAAGTGAAGGAGGCTTACGGAGACCAAATCCTCCAGCTAAAATCCAATAAACTTCCTAATGGTCCGATCACCCTAGAGAATTTGTTCGACCATGATGACGCCAAAAAAGACAGGCAAAAGCTTATGACTGATAAAGGAGATTATATTGAAATGTTGGTAGGAGATGGGAGAATACTTAAAGTAGGAAAAGATGTTTCTTCGGAGGACAGGAGATGTTTGACCCAATATTGTGATGAATATATGGGCATCTTGGCATGGTCTTATGAATATTTGAAAGGTTATGACCACAACGTCATTAAAAATACTATCAAACTCACTGATGGAGCTAGTCTAGTCCGACAGGTGCAAAGGTTAGTCAATCCAAAGATTGAGTCCCTCGTGGCTCAAGAGTTGAGGAAGTTGATCGAGTCCCGGATTATCTACCCCATTAAACACAACACATGGGTGTCTAATTTGGTGCCCGTCAGAAAAAAGAATGGAGACATCCGGCTCTGTGTAGATTTTAGAGATCTAAATCAAGCATCTCTCAAAGATCACTACCCCTTACCTTCAATGGAGCAGTTGCTGAGCACAATGGAGGGATCATAAATGTTCTCGATGCTTTATGGTTTCTCGAGATATAATCAAGTCCTGGTGAAGCCGGAAGACCAACACAAGACAACTTTCACCACCAAGTGGGGAACGTTCGCATACCAAAATATGCTTTTCGGGTTGTCAAATGTTGGAGCTACTTTCCAAAGAGCTATGGATTTGGCCTTTAAAGAGCTCATTAATAAAATTATTTTTATATACTTGGATGATCGAACAGTGTTTTCTAAACACCGAGAAGATCATTTTGATCATCTCGAACTGGTTTTCCAAAAGTGCCTTGAGTTTGCGATTTCCTTAAACCCAAAGAAATGTATCTTCGGTGTCCCCCAAGGTAAGCTAATAGGATATATAGTGTCCTATGAAGGTGTCTCCATTGACCTAGACCGAGTCAAAGCAATAAAAGACCTTCCCCTTCCGATCAACAAAAAGGGAGTCCAGTCTTTCCTAGGAAATGTCAACTTTGTTAGCCGTTTCATTTCTGATTTTGTCATAATAATAAGGCCCATCACCATGATGCTCAAGAAGGAGACACATTTCAAATGGACTCCCGAAGCCAAAGGATCTTTTGACAAAATCAAAGATGCCATATGTTCATCCCCTATGTTATCTAACCTGGATATGTCAAAAGACTTCATAATATATGGTTTTTCAGGTCAGTATAACATTGCCATGGTCCTGACCCAAAAGGATGTCGAAAAGGGGAGTGAGCATCCCATAACTTTCCATTCGAAGACTCTTAAAAATATGAGGCTAAATACAATTTTTTCGAGAAGAAAGCCTTGGCCGTAGTGAAGGGATTGAAGAAATTTAGCCACTTCATTGCCTCCAATAAAACCGCCATATATGTAGCTCATCTTGTAGTTCAAGAATACATCATGGAAGGTGATATCATTGAAAAGAGGGCTAACTAGATCACTAAGATCCTGGAGTACGATGTTGATGTCAAGCCAACCAAAATAGTTCGTGGCAGAGGCTTATGCGAATATATAGTTCATGAGTGTGAACCCCGTGAAGACAAGATGGCCACAGAGGAAGTCGTGATAGTTTCCCCCGAGTCTCCAAACACATGCTGGATGGAGGCCAAAAAGCACTTTATGAAGACTGGGATTTTCCCTGAGGGTTTCCCTCCGGAAAAGAAAAGGTTCTATAGACTCCAAAACAATGGTTTCTACCTTGTAGATGGTGTACTTTTCAAAAGGAATTTTGATGGGGTCTTGCTCCACTGCGTGGACCAACGCCAAGACGATAAAATCTTACATGAATTTCACTATGGTTCGTCAGGAGGTCATTTCTCTGCATAGACAACCATCGTGAAAATCACCCAGGCCAGATATTTTTGGCCCTCCATGTTCAAAGATGTGCACGCTTTGGTAAGGGAATGTAAGGAATGCTAGTATTATACTGGTAGGACCAGAAAAGAGGCAATGCCTCTCAGACCTGTGATGATAGAAGAAGAGCCTTTCACCCAGTGGGGACTTGATTTTATAAGGATGATCAACCCCCCCAGTTCAGCCAAACACAAGTGGATCCTGACCGCCACTAACTACTTCACCAGGTGGTCTGAGGTCGTCCCTTTAAGGAATTCATCGGAGAGCGAAGTGTTGACTTTCCTAGAAGACCTAGTGTGCCGATATGGTATGCCCAAAACCATCATATCAGACAATGTGTGGGAATTCACCAGTTCACAAATAACCTAATTCACCCTCAGCTGAGGTATCTACCTCAAAACCTCCTCCAATTACTACCTGCGCCAAGTCCACTAACAAGAACCTTATCAGGCTCATCAAGAGGATAGGCTCAGAATATAAGAGGGAATGGCACCACCATTTAAGGAGCACATTGTGGGCAGACCGAATAACACCCAAGTAGGTTCTAAAAAACTCCCCATACAAGTTGGTTTATGGGAAGGATGCACTATTTCCTATCTCTTTAGAGGTCCCAACCCTGTAGCTACTTAAGTCTATCGAGGTGGCAGAGAACAACCTAATTGCTGTAAGGTTGGTGGAGATTATGGAGCTTGAAGAAGCCAGAGAGATAGCTTTCGCATCTCTCCAAGACCACCAGCAAACCATCAAGAGGTGGTTTGATAACAAAAAGAGTTCCAATCAAGTTTTCAGTCCAAGGGACCTCGTGCTGAAATATAACGAAAGAGCGGCCAAGCCTGGTCAGCACGCCAAGTTTGACGGTTTGTGGGAGGGGCCTTTCCATATCATTAATTGTAAGGGTGTTAATTATTTTGACCTCAAAGATATGAATGGAGACACTCTCCAGATCCAAGTCAATCGGTTCCACCTCAAACCGTTCTATTAAGGCCTCTTCCTCAATAAATGTATATATTGTAAATAGTTCTTTTGCATGCCTTATTTATTTTAATTATTCTCAGCCATAATCTAAGAAAGGTAATTGAAATCACAAAATCTGTAATATTAAGCAAAAAGAGAAAAGGCTATCATATAATGGACATTTTGTTTTTCTTTTACATATTAAGCAAAAAGAGAAAAGGCTATCATATAATGGACATTTTGTGTCATCAGTCGTAGCCTCTGATCAGAGATATTCCCAAGGAAAGCGACATGCACTTTGTTGCTAACAAGTCTAATGGGAGTATCCATTTTTTAGGAAACTTCATCGTTGAAGCTAGCACTATACAAAAGAATGTCTAAAAAGACATATTTATAGCAAAATTATAGCTCAAGGTGACGAGTGGCTGAAACACCAATGTTCCCGAACTCCAACGCTCCTGTCACTCTCCATTAATTCGCACAAGGGAATGAGCTTTGATTTAGAGTTGGAGATGTCCTGCCCAGTACCTCAAAATAGGAGATTGTACAAGCAAACGCAATGTGTATGTGTAATTACATCACATTTAAATCGAAGCCTCTGCAGGACTGTCTCCACTCGTGTGAGCTTCGTTGTCTTCCGATCTTCTCAGTTAAAGAGGAAATTCATCCAGTCAGGCTTTTCATCTCAAGTGGCTTCAAGCAACGACGGGTTAAATAAGTTCTCACTTGGAAAGTTAGAATGGTGGCACTCGTCCTCATCACAAGTTGATTGCAACTGCAAAATGAGCTGGCGTACATGTAAACAGACGCTTGCCATTAAGCACCCATTTTTGCGTAAATCTAGGCACTCAATGCATTTAAGGAATGTGGTTCCCCTTTTGCATCTTATTACTCTTTTGTAGCCTAAGTTTGAAAGGTTAGCAGAAGAAGAGCCTCAGACTGAAAATGGAAGTTGAAGCCGCATCTTCAGGTTCTTCTTCAGGAAGACCATGGGTGGATATTTTTGGAGAGCTCTCATATTCATCACATTCCATTCCTCCCAAGGTGGAATACCCGAGCACCAAAATCGAGATGAAGGCAACCACTCGCAACACATCTGCTGTGTTGGATTCTTTTGAAAATGTCTTCGAACCAGAGGTCCGTAAGCAGCCCAAGAACCTTAGAGAGGCCACATGCAATAAAATGCTTCACCCTAGAGAAGAGCCACAATCAATGGCAACTCAGTTCTAGGGTAGTGGTACACCTCAATTTGTGGTCCCCATGGTTCCATACTGTCCCAAGCTCACAGTGGTCTGCGCCGACAGTTTTGATCCCACCTCATGTTCAATCAGTGGCTCATCTTTGAGGGTGGTGATCTCCGCAAAGGCTATTAGGAATATGATGTGTTGTCCTATTTTTGAGGGGATAGAGGTCTTCTCTGAGACCACAATGGAGGAATTCTGAAGTACCAGAAGGGATGCATTGTGTTTTTGCCAGAGCACACTCAACCAAAGTTTGTATGCCAGACTCCCGAAGTTCCCCCTGTCTCGCGGCCACCTAAAGCTTGAAGATCTCAAAGATATTTCCTCCACCCTTGCCTGGTTATGCAGTTATGACAATGGCCGAGACTTCACAGCCGCCATGATGGGTTTTCTTTTTAAGTGCAGAAAACAGAGTGAGTCCTTCCACTTCGACTTCTCAATTTGTATAGCCACAGACATGGTGAAGCAATTATCAGAATTTTAGTAGTTCTGATGATTCAGGTTTTCCTCTGTCTTAGTCCGCCTGCTCTTGCATTATAACGAGGCCTTCTTCAGCCAATACATGCGGTTGGCAACTTGTGATGAGTTGGGAAAGAGGATGTTGGTGTTGGCCTGGACACCCCTGTTGCTAAGCCAGATGATTTCCAATAGCAAGTCGCTTACTCCAAGACTGCCCGCATTGGTAGAACGGGTAAGCAAAAAGAAAAGGAGGGAACCCGTCCAGCTCATCCACACCTTCAGACGCATTTCAATGAAGAGAAAGATTGTATTTTCTTCGCAAATCTTTTCCCCAAGGTTGACAAGCCAGAATCCCAAATGAGACCCAATGACTATACCTTGCATGCTATCGACGTCAACCTTCAAAATGCTATGACATCTGACAAGGTGGAACTGATGGAAGAAACTTCAAAGGCCGTGTCTTCAGATTTCATTAGAAAAACCCATCGCTTGGAGAAAATACAAGTGGAGAATGCACATCTTCGAGAGTCCCTAACCCAACAGAGGAAGGAAGACAAAGCCCAAAGCTCAGAAATCAATTGCCTACAAGGTTTGTTGACGCAGGCCAATTCAGAGAAAGGAAAGCTACAACTAGCCCTTAATAACTTGAGCACCCAATTGAAGGGCCAGGAAGCGACAAGGAGCATGGCCTTAAAAGAATTGTAGGAGAAAGACCTAGAGATCTAGCGGCTAAGAGAAGCTTCTAGAGATGCCACCCAAGTACAAGTTCAGCTGCGCGAAGAAGTCCGTCTAAAAGAAGAGTACGTTTGACAGTTGAGTGATGCACAGATTATGCTCTCAGAGGAGAAAACGAGATTTGAAGCAGAGCTGCAGAATAGGGAAGATAGTCTAGAATTGTCCAAAAGGAAGTCCTAGACATAGAGGTTTTGTTGCAGCAAGAGCGGGATCATACAATGCAGCTCTAGCAAGCGGTGCAAGATGGAAGTGCCAGGATCCTCGCTCTAGAAAGCTAAATGATCATTGAGCAAAATAGGTGCAAAGAGTTGCAACATGAAGTAGCTTCCAAGAGCGAGGAGGTTTTGCAGTTGCTAAGTATTCCTCCCCCCGCAATTGTAAAGTTTTGATGCCAATAGCTAACAAGATGAGAGGGGGGGTGAATCATACAAACTTAATCTTCCATAAAATCAATAGATTCAACCTCGGTAACTTATACTTCAGCAATATAACCAAAAACTGCTAAACATGCTAACTCATAAACACATAATCATCATAACACATATAACACCAAATTTAACGTGGAAACCCAAATAGGGAAAAACCACTGTGGGATTTTGGACCCACTAAGAAATATACCCTTCTAGAGTATGCTCGGTTAAAAGAAAATCCTGTTAAAGATTACAAACACATTGCTAGATGTGACCCGGTTAAGGGATTTCCCTCAGACTTGTTAGAGTCTTGCACTTTGTTAGAAGTGACCTTGTCAAAGGATTTCAAACACTCATTTAGAATGTTACCTTGCTAGAGGATTTACAAATAAGACTATTAGGTCCACTCGATTAAGAGATTTTATGTCACTTACAAAATAAACAACAATAATAAAATATATCTGCAACTTCACATCTGAAATGCTAAAGTAGATTCTTATTTGCTCAACACTGTCTAGTCATAGGACTTATCTTGTCCCTCTGCTAGGCTCCCTACACTGTTATTAAAATAGGTCTTCAAGCTTCTGTGCTCGGTAATCACTATATAGCATCCCTGTGCTTACACTTGCCCGCATGCATTGTTTATCAACAATTCCTTATTTATAAACAATTTCTAACTGCTTAATCTCCTTGATCACATTTCTCATGATCAATCATCGCCATCAAATCTTCAATCTTGTCTAGGTTCAATGTATCCTTCGATCTGAAAAACATTTTACCTCACCTTGGAACTTGCATTCCTTCCTAGGAACTTGTGCTTGGTTATTGCGGTTCAATCTATGTTGTAGATCTTCCTCTTGATTTTCCATTGTCGTAGATCCTTAACAAACTTCATGCGCGGCATACCAATCATTTATTCATCTCCAGCTCATCAGCATCCTTCATTAAATAATGCTTTTTTCCATCCAATGTGATCTATTATAACTCAGTTGTTACTCGGTAAATACTAAACTTTACTCGGTAGACATTCTGCCTTCGTTAACCGATGTCGATAACCTTAGGGTTTACCGACTAGGTTCTTTGCTCGGTGACATAGTATAGTATTAACCTTACAATCTAAACATCATGATCTCATCATTGTCTAACTTGGTAATAGTTGCCCATTGAATAACTTATTATTCCCCTTCATTATCACATTCTTTCTGTGTCACTTACCAACCTCTTAATACTCATCAATACATACTTCTCAAGATATGGCAACATCATACTGAATCAGAAAATCAATTTCTTGACATCAATGACAAAATAATATTATGAAGACAGTAATCATCCTTCTTTAGTTATATCAACAATCTCCAACAACCTTCCCAATATCCTTATTGAAATGCCAACAATCTCCTTTATATTGTAATGCCAACAATCTCCCCCTTTGGCATTGATGGAAAAACCAACAATTAAATGGTAATACCAACTAGATATTCAAATTGATTTGGATTCAGATTGCTATGGAGACTTCTCCTGTTATCCTTGAGTTGCTTTCTTCTTCTGAAGTCTTCTAGGCTTTCTCCCTCTTTCATTGGTCTTCTAAGCTGTTATCTTGCATTTTAGTTTTCTCCCTTTTTCAGTAATATTCTCCCCCTGTCATTAGTCTTCTATTATCTTCTTCATTTAGGGCTTTACCATTTAGTCTACCATTTAGTCTTCTCCCCCTTTGACAACAATGCCAAAAAGTAAAAGAACTAAATCATGAACTCTTTTGCTGTGAAGTGCTTGTGTTTGCTAAGTTACACATGCAAATTTAACATCTAGAACTCGAGCAGAGCAATCTTTCCTTCAATACTATTTCCTGCACACCTTTAGAAAACCTCCTAAGTGCGTAAATCAACATCAATCCACAAATAATATTCGATAGAGTCATCGAATTGATGCTTTCACCGAACTCTGTCAGTGAATAGAAGATAGGGGTAGGACCCCCAACTTGCTTCTGAGATACTCAAAAGTGTCCCTTGGCAGTGGCTTTGTGAAGATGTCTGCTATTTGCTCCTTTGAACTGATATATTCCAGCACAACTTTCTTCTCTTGAACTTCTTCTCTGAGATAATGATACTTTATAGAGATATGCTTTGTCTTAGAGTGCATTACCGGATTCTTTGAAATGTTAATGGCACTAGTATTATCACATAATATAGTTACTGGCTCAGTAACTTTCTCATTTATACCTTCCAATAGTTGCTTTTTCCATGCTATATTGGTACAATTTAATGCTGCAGCAACATATTCAGCTTTTGCTATTGACTGTGAAATACATCCTTATTTCTTGCTAAGCCAACTCACTAGTCTTTCTCCTAAAAAGAAAGCTCCACTACTTGTGATTTTTCTGTCATCAATGTTTCCTGCCCAATCAACATCAGTATAAACTTGTAAATCAAAATCATTCCTCTTTTCATATACTAAGCCATAGTCTTCAGTGCCTCTCAGGTATCTGAAAATTCTCTTGATTTTTGTCATATGGGTTTCTTTGGGATCTGCAGAAAATCTTGCAACTATTCCTACTGCATGTGCTATATCCGATTTACTATGCACAACATATTGCAGCTTTCCAATCATAGATCGGTAAAGTGTCTCATCAACAGATGCAGATTCATCATTCTTTGATAGTTTACAGTTAGTAGTCATAGGAGTACTTACAAATTTAGAATCCTCCATTCCAAATTTCTTCAAGATTTCCTTTATGTACTTGGATTGAGTAATGAAAATCTCATATTTCATTTGCAATATTTGTAAACCTATAAAATACTTTATCTCACCGATTAGTGACATCTCAAATATAATGTCATCAACAAATATGGTTGAGATCAATATTCCATTGTCCTCATCATTCTTCATGTACATATTGTTATTTTCACTTGTCCTTATAAATCCAATCTTGATCAAATAAGAGTGCAGTCTTTCATACCATGCTCTAGGTGCTTGTTTCAGACCATATAAAGCTTTGTTCAATTTACATACCTGATCTTTACTCTTGTCTTCAACAAATCCTTCAAGTTGTTCAATATAAACTTCTTCTTCTAGTATACCATTCAAAAATGTAGATTTAACATCCATTTGATATACTTTGAAATTTTTGAAAGAAGCATATGCCAACAATGTTCTTACTCCCTCAAGTCTAGCCACAGGTGCAAAAGTCTCACCATAATCTATTCCTTCTTCTTGAGCATAACCTTTGCAAACTAGTCTTGCTTTGTTCTGAATGACCTCACCTTTTTCATTTAGCTTGTTTCTAAAAATCCACTTTGTACTGATTATTTTTTTGTCCTTCGGTCTTGGGACCAATGTCCATGTTTCATTCTTCTTGATTTGATCAATCTCTTCTGTCATAGCATTTACCCAATCTTCATTGTTAAATGCCTCTTTTACTATTCTCGGTTCAACTTCAGATATCAGACATGTGTTCTATCTCAGTTTGTTCCTTGTCATCACTGGATCATCCTTATCTCCTCTAATTTGACTTGATGCATGATGTATTTTGACATATTTGGCTAATACAGGCTCGGTAAGCTTAGTATGATCTTCTTCATCACTCAGTAACTGGACATTATCTTCATTTTCTTCAGCAACTTTCTCGGTAGGACTTCTCAGTTGAACATAAACAAATTCTTCATAATTTTCTGGTTCTTTGGAATTTTCTTCATCATTTCTTTCTGCAAATTCATCAATTTTCACATTTGCACTTTCTACTATTTTGTTAGATGATTTGATCAGACATTTAAATGCTTTACTTCTAGAAGAATAACCAATAAATGTTCCTTCTTCACTTTTATGATCAAACTTTCTACTTTTGTCATCTTTGTGAACATAACATCTACTTCCAAAGATTTTAAAATAACTTACATTAGGTTTCTTGTCATACCATATTTCATATGGTGTCTTCATAGTTCCTTTCTTCAGTTGTACTCGGTTCAGGGTGTAAACTACAGTGCTGATTGCTTCTCTCCAAAATGTTTGAGGTACCCTCTTTTCTATCATCAGGGTTTTGGCACAGTCTACAATTGATTTGTTTCTTCTCTCAGCTATCCCATTTTGTTGTGGAGTTCTCGATGCAAAGACTTGTCTTCTTATACTATGATCATTGCAAAATAAGTTAAATTCATCAGAGGTGAACTCTCCTCCTCTATCAGATCTAAGACATTTCAGTTGTCTTCCTGTTTCATTTTCAACTCTTGCCTTGTACCATTTAAACAATTGAAAAGCTTCTAATTTTTCTTTTAAAAACATAACTGACATCATCCTTGGATAATCATCCACAAATAATATGAAATATTTATCACCATAATAACTCTGAACTTTCATGGGACCACATAGATCAGTGTGTACTAGATCTAAAATTCTTTTAGAAGTGTAGGACTTACTTGTAAAGCTTGATCTTGTCATCTTACCCATCTGGCATCCTCGACACATAGTATTCTCAGGTTTTTCCAGGCTCGGTAGACCTCTTACTCGGTGCTTCTTACTTATTTTGATCAGATGATCAAAATTTACATGACAAAACCTTTCATGCCATAACCAGGTATCTTCTATTTTTGCATATAGACATTTGTCCTGAGTTGAGTCAAGATGAAATGTATTACCTTTTGTTTGTGTCCCGGTAGCAGCCAACTTTCCATGTTTGTCATGAACTTTGACACATCCCTTTTGGAATTCTATTCAGTATCTTGTATTGTTTAGTTGTGCTACACTCAACAAATTGTATTTCAAACCTTCAACCCAGTATACATCATCACATTTAGCATTGTCAAGAAGTGTTATAGATCCTTTACCTTTCACCGGACATGGTGCATCATTACCAAATCTTACATATCCTCCATCATAGTCTTCTAATTTAACAAACTTGTGTTTATCACCTGTCATGTGATGTGAGCATCCACTATCTATGATCCAAGAATCATTATTATTTATGTGAGATATTAGGGATTTTTCTTCATACCTTTCTTCATTTGATCCATCTTTAATAGCCACATAAACAACTTCCTCTATATCAGTTTCATTAGATTTATCATCGTTGGATTCCTCATCAGCTACTAGGCATGTCTTTCTATCTCTCCTTCTAAAGTCTCGGTGTCCTCTGTATTGGTTGTCTTTCTGCCTGTTATCCCGATATTCTCTCTTTTCACTAGATTCTTTGTCAGGGCAGTTAGAAGCCATATGTCCTATTTTATCACAGTTAAAACATTTTAAAGGTAGCTTTCCTTTATACTTACCTTTGCCTCTCGGTAACCTCCTGGCTAATAATGCTTCAAACACAATGCTTCAAACACTTCTTGCTTTTTTATTTCTTCATATAGTTTGTGTACCTCTTCCATGTTTTTGCGAAATCTTTCACTTGCTTCACTGTGATTCCCTTCAGAATACTTACTCATTCTATCATTGTAATCATCAGATTCACCAATATGAAAAGAACTGAATAGATTCTACTTTATTTACCGAAGACCCACTGTTATTAAAATTACTTAACTCAAATGCATGTAGCTTACCAATAGTAGCATCCAAAGAAACTAGCATATTTGGTACAGACCTTAGTTCATTGATTGCAGAGACTCAGATTGCATAAGCAGGTAGAAGGGTTCTAAGCAACTTACTTGTTACATCCTTTTCTTCAATAGTTCCTCCTGCTCCTTTGATTTGATTGACAGTCTCCTTTAACCTTGTGTTGTATTGGGTTATGTTCTCACCTTCATTCATTCTGATGGATTCAATTTGTCCTCTTAGACTATCTACTTTTGCTCTCTGAACATGTTCATCACCGCCATACACAGATATGAGCTTGGTCCACATTACTTATGCATCATTACAACCTTCTAGATCATTAAACTCTGAGTCGGTCAATGTTGATGTTATTTCAATCATAGCTTGAATATGTTCTTGCTTTGCCTTTATCTCTTCCAAGGTCATTAGCCTGGTTCTTGGTGGTATGTAATCATTCTCCAAATAATATGTTGCATATTATCCAATTCCTGATAAGTGCAGCTTCATCCTTTTCTGCCATGTGGAGAAACTTGACTTGTTCAACTTTGGTGCATCCCTTATATACATCTTCGAATCTTTGCCTCAAGTACCTTTTAAACTTTTCTTCCAGAGTCCAAAGCTCTGATACCAATTGTAAAGTTTTGATGCCAATAGCTAACAAGATGAAAGGGGGGGGGTGAATCATACAAACTTAATCTTCCATAAAATCAACAAATTCAACCTCGGTAACTTATACTTCAGCAATATAACCAAAAACTGCTAAACATGCTAACTCATAAACACATAATCATCATAACACATATAACACCAGATTTAATGTGGAAACCCAAATAGGGAAAAACCACTGTGGGATTTCGGACCCACTAAGAAATATACCCTTCTAGAGTATGCTCAGTTAAAAGAAAATCTTGTTAAAGATTACAAACACATTGCTAGATGTGACCCGGTTAAGGGATTTCCCTTAGACTTGTTAGAGTCTTGCACTTTGTTAGAAGTGACCTTGTCAAAGGATTTCAAACACTCATTTAGAATGTTACCTTCTTAGAGGATTTACAAATAGGACTGTTAGGTCCACTCGGTTAAGAGATTTCCTGTCACTTACAAAATAAACAACAGTAATAAAATATATCTACAACTTCACATCTGAAATGCTAAAGCAAATTCTTATTTTCTCAACACTATCTATTCATAGGACTTATCTTCTCCCTCTGCTGGGATCCCTACACTATTATTCAAACAGGTCTTCAAGCTTTTGTGCTCGGTAATCACTATGTAGCATCCTTGTGCTTACACTTGCCCGCATGCATTGTTTATCAACAATTCCTTATTTAAAAACAATTTCTAACTACTTAATCTCTTTGATCACATTTCCCATGATCAATCATAGCCATCAGATCTTCAATCTTGTCTAGGTTCAATGTATCCTTCGATCTGAAATCATTTTACCTTGCCTTTGAACTTGCATTCCTTCCTAGGAACTTGTGCTAGGTTATTGTGGTTCAATTTGTGTTGTAGATCTTCCTCTTGATTTTCCATTGCCGTAGATCCTTAACACACTTCATGCGCGGCATACCAATCATTTATTCATCTCCAGCTCATCAGCATCCTTCATTAAATAATGCTTTTACCCATCCAATGTGATCTATTATAACTCGGTTGTTACTCGGTAAATACTAAACTTTACTCAGTAGACATTATGCCTTCGTTAACGGATATCAATAACCTTAGGGTTTACCGACTAGGTTCTTTGCTCGGTGACATAGTATAGTATTAACCTTACAATAAACAACATATGTAGGATATCAAAACAATCTAAACATCATGATCTCATCATTGTCTAACTCGGTAATAGTTGCCCATTGAATAACTTATTATTCCCCTTCATTATCACATTCTTTCTGTGTCACTTACCGACCTCTTAATACTCATCAATACATACTTCTCAAGATATGGCAACATCATACTGAATCAGAAAATCAATTTCTTGACATCAATGACAAAATAATATTATGAAGACAGTAATCATCCTTCTTTAGTTATATCAACAATCTCCAACAACCTTCTCAATATCCTTATTGAAATACCAACAATCTTCTTTCTATTGTAATGCCAACAGAAGTAGCTTTCAAGAGTGAGGAGGTTTTGTAGTTGCTAAGTATTCCTCCCCCCACACAGGTTTCTCAAGATCTTTCATAAATTCTAATCGAATTGTATGTTTCCCATTGGGAGAGAATTAAGCAGTATAGCCCCTCATTGCAGCCCGTGCTGAGATTCATTCAAGGGAAATCCCTTTGCGCCGAGGCGGGAGCCCTTATCAAAAACTCTATGGTCATCCTCAATCCTAAGATCCCCATGGCTTAGGACTTAATCCAAATGTTATACGCAACCCAAGATGAAGAATTATGAGAGAAAGGGATAGTAGATCATCAACAATTGATCAAGAAGATGAATATTTTCATCAATGATGATAGAGTGATCATGCACGTATCAGCGATACTTGAGCCCTTGTAAATCTCCATCCCAGATATCAAACAACTTATAGAGAGGTTTGTCTCATTAGGCCTACCTTCTTCATTCCCTGTAAATGGTTTTGTACTGGGGGTTTAACAAGTATTAAGTCAGACGAAGCATTTGCAAGAGGAAAAATCTTTCATCCAGTGCCTGAGTGATCCCATCTCCATGGAGGAGGTTGAACGTCTCCTGCACCCCCTAGCTCAACTCTATGCGCTCTTGAAGTTGGTCCATGATGAACCAGTCGACTTGCCCTTTGATGAAATTATCTACTTGGATCAACATTATCAGAAATGATTCCCTCTGAGGAAGATTGGACCTCCTTGCAGCAGGTCTTTGACTTGCTCCGCCCCGTCCTGGCTTGAAGTCTGGTCTTCGAACCAACAATTTTGGGTTCTTGTATTCCACAGGCAAAATTCCCCCTTTTAGTCGCCATGAAGAAATGTTCACATTTTTTTTTAGTTAAAGTCTGTGGGCGAAATTTTGATCAAGATGCCTTTTTACTTCTTTAACTTTCTAGTTGCGCTCAATGTATGGGCCAAATGTCATCTCGGCATTGCCCCGACGGCCTATGTTTTATGTCTGAAATCTGTAGGAGCATGGAGGTGACAAATGGATTGGTTCCGGTGACTCAAAGTTTCTTTTGCACCCCAACCCGTGGTTTGAGAAAGATGGAGACACATGGCATCTGTGCATTGTTGGTAGTATTTTTGTTGGGATGCTCTTCCGTAGAGTTTCCCCTGAGATTTTGCATGTCCTTCAGGGTGTGTTGTCTGCTAGGTCATTTCTTTGTACAGACTTTTATGTTCAGACGGGTATGAAGATCATCGCGGTTGAGTGGGAGTAACAACCTCGGAGGCCGCTTTGTTGGGTGTGTTCCTATGGAATGCCACGACATGGTTTTTCTATTTCAGAGGTGGTTGTGCTTGGCTGGCAGATGTTTGAGTTGTTAGCAAAGCCATGGGCTCTATTTATGCTTTGTTTTTCCCTTTTCTGGGGGTTCAGAACTTTCAAAAAGAAACAATTAAGTTTTCTTAGATAGAATTTTAGCCTTTTAGTTGTTACTGTTTTCTGAAGAAGGTTAATCAAATTGTGCCTACGGCCTTTGTGATGCCTCTTTTCATTATTCTTTGATGGTTTTCTGTGCTTTTCCCTTGTGATTCTGATAACTTTGGAAATATATATCTAAGATTCTGTCGATTAAACTATGTTTTGCACTTGTTATCTGGTAGATGGGTGATTGATATTTCTTTATGTTGTGAAGGAATTTTCATTGTATCTTAATTGTGGCTTTGTTTGGATATGTAGATTGTTGAATAGGCTTTAAAATCGCATGTCTTTCGGTTTTATATGTTGTTAATGTTTTTACAAAATGCTCTGGCGTATCGCCTCAGTAATTTAGATCTTGTTGTTTTAAGTTTCTTTCTTCCCCTTTTCTCAAAACTATAAGGAAGAGCCAACTTCTTAAACCCGGAGGTTATTCAGTGAGTCTCGCGCAATTGGTCCCCCATCATTGAATTTCCCATAAGATTGTCTACTTTCAAAGTAAAATTTAGAGTCAATAGGATTGTCAAAATCTCATGGTTTTATGCTCTAGAACTAACTTGGTTTAATTTCTAAAGTTATTAGGGCTTGTCAAAACCTTTCCTTAATCAAATACCCTAAGCCTTGTGTCTTTGGATTGTAACATTATAACTTTAAGTTTATTGGTTTACCTGGTGATAACTTCATTTAAGTCATCAATTATGTATTTTCTCATCATATGTTATTGGCCCCATGTGTTAGCTTTTGTTTCATTAACTAGTCTGCAAAATTTTATCAAAGTCTAATGTGTCAGGTTGTTGTTTTTATTTTTTAATTCCATGACCCCTCGACCCTTCCTACTTCCTAGCCAAACATGTCTTCAACTACATTATTTAATCACTTAACTGTTGGTTACCTCATGCTCTTGTAGGGGGTGACCCTTGACCACCTTGACCTCCATGGGATGGTAGGGTAACTACTATATGCTAAGGAAGGAGATCATTTCCAGTCTATCACACACCCCCACGTGATGACCATTAGTTACAAGAGATAGGTTGTAGGATAGTATGATGAAGAAGAAGCTATTGGCTATTAGGTACCTCATGATCCTGACGATTAATGACCATTTTTAAGTGAGCACTACAAGATAGAGAGGTGATAATAAAGATTGGTAGGGCAGACAAGTGAAAGAGGAAGTCACACCCCATAAATGATAACAATTATAAAAGGGGTTACCACCAAATAGGTTAGTCATGCAATGATGATGAAAGAAGTACAATAAAGCTCGACATACAAAGAGATAGGTTGTACTAGCACATGCAAGTCAACATACCATGAAATGATGTGTTTCATCAATAGATTTCACCAATACATAAAGGGACTACTAATTCAACATACGAGAAATTAGTAACAATAACTCATGAATATATTAAAGACACATGAACTCAATGCATTCTTCATTATTCCTTTTGGAAATATACAAGTTCAAAAACCCCTTAGTACAAAGGTATGAACATCAAAAGTTCTCACTTAGTTCCTCTACATAATTCTGCAAAGTTTTTCCCTTTGTAAGAGTATCCCTTTACAATATGTCTTCCACCCCTTTATAATGTCCTATGAGTAACTATCTTATAACCAACTTCAATCCTGGGTTAATAACTAACTCTTTTCTGCGCAAATTACAATGAGTTAATAACTTACACATTTATGCGCATAACAAGTCAACTTTCTAACCTTTGGTTACAATCAATGACAAAAGTCGCATTTATAAAAAGATAAGTTCAAACTTGTAACATCGATGAAAAATAAATTCTTGAATTATGTTGAGGCACTTATCCATCTTCATCCACTTCATTTGATCTCGTAATCATCTCACGATCTAGCCTATAGGTTGATATCTTGATCATTGAAACAAATTATTCATTCATCAACATCTTTTGTTTGAGGACACGCCCATTGTGATTACATCAACTAGAATCCTTTAGTGCTCTCTTTGTAGATAATTTTGGATGCTCTCTTTGTAATTTCACACTGAACTTATTAACTATGCTTGTCTTGCTGTCATTAATAAAGTTTATATAAGGATGGTAATGATCATTGTCTTCATATGAGGATTCTCTCTGTCTTTTGTAATAGCTACTGGAGAATATCATTCAACAGAGCGAACACAACCGAAACCTCCATCCTTTCTTCTCAGGTAATCTCCATCCTTTCATTTCAGGTATTTCCCTTCTAGTATTTGTAGATTGATAGAACCACTTGTCAGATTGTGGGTACAATGGGGTCGAGCACAACTGGTAGGTTGACCCTAATCTCAAGTACTTCAACTTTGACAAACTCTCAAGGAAGACATAAATGTCATGTAAGGAATTGCATCTATGCAAGTCCAAGCAAACTAAATTTGTTAAATCGGTAATGGAAGGTGGAAGGATTTGAAAGCTGTCACAACCAACCATCAACAATGACTTCAACTTGTAGAGGTCACCAATGGTATCTAGAAGAATCTTTAAATTGCAACAATAAGATAAATTTAATGATTCTAGTTGTAACATCTTCCCAATGGTTCCAGGAAGTTGTTCGAGCCTCCAATAGTTTGACAAGTCCAAAGATTGCAGTTGTGAAAGACGGCCAATAGTACCAAGAAGTGACTGTAAACTTCGACACCTTGACAACACCAATGACTACATCTATGGCAGCATGACTATTTCTTAGGAGAGTTGCTCAAGTTCTATGCTATATCCAAAATCCAAGATTTTTAACTCCTTGTTATCACCCAAGTTATCAAAGACTCTACTTGGATGCGAACAAGAATCTACCCTTGACCATATCAAATTTGAAGGAAAATCCCTCATAACTATTCCTTTGTGTAGCTTCCAAGTGAAGATATTGTAGTCTAGGAATCTTCCACCACAAGATATCTCTTGTATTACCTCCATCAATACGAAGGCGAGAGATCTTCATATTTTCATAGCAGTTGTTGTTGAATAGGATTTTTATGTTAGTGGCATTTGACAGTCTGGAATGCTGACGATCACCATCTGCAATTTTTAGTCCAGCAATCCTTAACCCCATCTACATTTCACGTGGAATTATGTCAAACATTCCACATGCATTTTCTATGCTTCCATGATCTCCATTCATGTATACCAAAGTAGTTGCAACTACAACATATAACAAAATTCCTCTATCCTTTATGCTTTAATGAATGTCCATAACCTTTTACAAAGTCTCCCATTTTACATAGACTAAAAGGATGCTTGCAAAGGTTGTGGAATTCGGCCTTACACCTTCCAATGGCATCTGCTTGATAGTTTTTATAGTGTTTTCAAGAAATCCATTTTTTGCATATCCTACAATCGTTGCATTATCTGAGATGACATCGATCTGAGGCATTTGTCAACCAGTTCACTTGTCATGTCTAAGCTTCCATGATCTGCATTCATGACATTCTCCAGGATCTGTAGCATTCCTATTCTATCAAACACTTCGCGTGTATTGGCTATGCTTCCACATCTGCAGCTATTGCATTCTGTCAAAGAATTCAGGTAGTTTTTCCATGGCTTCACTTTCTGCTAGCTTGAGATCCTCTTCAAACATTTTTTTCAAACAGTTCAATGGCTTTGTCTTTGTGAAACAAGACAACTACAACTGAACCTGTTTCCTTTCATTCCTATGATGACATCTCTTTGATGCATTCTTTTGTGTTCTTTATGATTCCACATTTTGCATTTGCTATTAAGTTTAAAAATACGTTTACACCAGATTGCATCTCTTTTGAAAACCCTGTCAAACAACTCATGTGCCTTTTCTATCTCCCTAACCCTTGACAATCCTTCAGAGATTTTAAAAAAAATGTAGGAAGCAAAATTATACTCAATATTGACATCAAGGTGTTGAATGTGGGTGGAAATCATCATCATATTTACTTGCATCTTTGTATCAACATCCTTCCCCAGTATTTGGCACAAGGCATAGTATGTTTTGATAAAGTACAACTTTCAAAATATGTAATATCAAAAGGATCCTATTCAAAAGTTGAAATTCCAGCTACGTTGTTCTTGATAATCTTCTTTTTGTATCTAGGGATTTTGTTACATTTTAGAATTTGCCTCTGTGCCTTGTACTATTCTTCAATCTTGTCAAGATCAATGGCGGCTAGGGCTTGTCTATTAAGGTCATAATATTCCACAATTACAAGTGGTTTTATATCAACTAAGACAGGACCATCAAGTCTCTTGATTGTCTTGGTCACAGGTTCAAATATTTTTCCCAAAACCCTAATTATGTCGACCTCCAAAAACACATTAGGAACAACTAATCTACCCACATCAATGAACCAAGGGTTTGATGTTGGAATATGTTTCTCTATTGCCATAAAAGAACTAAAATAGATCTCACCTTTAAATTAGAAATAGGGCATCTCTACAGTTTGCACATTCATCCTAGAAGACATTCTTGAGGCTAGAATCTGATGAGGAACTTGATAAGATTTATAGTATTTATTGATTCAACAACCTAAGTTTATTTTCCTTATCCCTTGATGATTCTTCCTTCTTTACCACATATTCACCCTTGTTTGGTGGCATGATTTCTTAATTATCCTACTTTGGTATTAATAGGGTCTTAAAAACTCAAACACAAATGCAACCAAGGAAAAAACCACAACTTTACTTAAATCATGCATTGAGGAGCATGGTCAACTTACTGGTTCTTTTGCCATTGAATAAAATCCCTAATTTATTGTTTGGATTCATCTTCATTCATGTGAGTGCTTTCAGTTTAGTAGTTGTGCTCTAGTTTGAATTTGAACCGTTGATCTTATAATGTTAGATGGCTAAGATTGGTCATCTTTTCCTTGACCGCATGAGTTGGCATCACTTTTTTTCCTTTTAACCCCACCTTGCTAGCCCACAAGAAAACTTGGTTCCATGTAGATCCTCTTGTGGGGCTGCAAAGCATCATTCTTCAACTTGTGGATGGGCCCACACATACATGTGGCATCACCCCACTAGCCCACAATCCATTTCACATCCTAGACAGTAATCAATTTCAAGTACTATTCTCTTTTGTGCTACTTAATCCTATTTTAGAATAGAGACGATTGGCATCCAAAAATGATATTTGAGATGATGGATAAGTTGGGAAAGCCATAGCCAGTCCAATGCTAGAAATATGTATGGGATATAAAATGTGTTAATTCGGATTACATGGTGTTTCATGCACATTTTCTAATGAATATTATGGGGTGATTTGGGTTGTCATTTACTACGTTATCACCAAAACTTGTGCAATTGTTGAGAGAAAAAAGATGAAAGGCTAAAGGATAAAGGAACAGATGAGGGTCATGATCACAATTTTGGTGATTTCTTCTTCTTTTCAGATTATATTGTTATCAAAGTGTATGGGTTCCCTCAGGCATGACATTTCCTACCTAGGATTTTACCCCCAAGATTAGGTTTCCTAGGATTTGTGTGGTAGTTAATGTGGATGGAAAAGAAGTTAATTGAGAAGGGAAGGAAAGGGACACACACGTCACGGTGCATTAGATTCATTGACTTTACAATTTGATGTGATATGCTACAAAAAGGTCCAACAACATATTAAAGAAATATACAATCTGAGATGTGTTAGGTTGAGGCCTTGTAACCATGAAAACTACATTGACACTTTGAAGGATCGAAAGTTGAAAAGCGGACACTACTTTCATGAGATGTATTATGAGGAGGATATTGTTATAAACTACCCCAATATATTAGAAGCCCTACAAAGATGAAAACGTGGGCAATTCTCTTAAGACTTGAAAAAGAAAGAAAGGAGATATAACCAGATTTCCCTAGTCATTTCTTTGAAGAAAAGAATGATATTAAAAGGATGGAGTTCATGTTTTACAATTTTGAAAGAATATATGGAAAATCCCCTACACTAGAGAAAGGGTCAGAATATGTGCCTCCAAGATTGGAGGAGTTAAGAACTAAAGGTGTTAAGATTGTTGAGCCATCAACCCAGCTAGCTTAGGAGCCACCACATAAAAGACAAAGGACTAATGATCACCCTCCTATAGTGTCCTTTGAAGAAAGAAAAGAATAGATGAGTGAAATTGAAGAAGTTGCACAAACAATGTGGGAAATGGGTCATGAAGAAGAATTTAATCAACCCTTACCATCACCTCCTAGAGAGGATGTTACAATACAAGTGCCACAAGATGGGGTGGATATACACAAGGCAACCCCTTTAGACCAAGTAGATGATGAAAGAATTGTAGCAGATCGACAGTTTATGGAGGATGATGATTTCATTAAGTCCAAAATTTAAGGTGTTTTGTGTAAAGATGAAAATGAAAGAATCTAAGCATGAAGAATTTGCTATCACCACCTTTGAAGACATGAACCTAGATAATATTGATATAAGCTCAGATGAGGCAAGAAATATGGCTTAAGAGAATGGCATGTTGTTGTTTCTCAATTGGAATTTGGATGATATTTTCTTACTCGAACAAATCAAGAAACGGGAGGATCCATTAGTTGTTGTAGAATGTAATAGCGAAAGGGGTATTAGTGGAATGGGATATCAACATAGACTTAATTCATTGCTTCAATGTGCTAAAGCCCCAAGGATAGAAAAACCAAAGTTGCTACTAGGTGAGCAAGAAATAAGATACAATGTAGTAATTAGAATATTAAAGGATACAATAGCTTTGGAGTTTGCCACTATTGTCGTGCACTTAGAAATGTTTTCTAGCGATGCGGAAGAGGGTCAGTAAAGGGAACTGGAGAAAAGAAAGAAATATCAAGTTGTGTTAAATGAGGCATATAATAAATTGTATATGGACTATGTGAGATTGAATAATGCTCAAGGAATGATGGATCCGCCTGTAGTTCCTCTAAATACTATTATTGTCTGTCAGCCTCCTATTGCTACAAGAGACACTTCTCTTGCAGATGAGATAGCCAAGCTTACAACAAAAGTTGAAGATTATGCAGGGATCTTGGAATCCTTGAAGGAATTGTTGCTCAAGTCCAAAGAAAAAGCTTTGGATGTCATGAAAATTACTCGTATGCATTTGTTAAAAAATATTGTAAATAATTTGGATGATGTATACAACTATATTATCAATCTCTATTACAAGGTATACAACATTGCAAGAAACTTTTGCCTATCTTGAAGCCAATTTTTGAAATATGGCAACCACAAGCTCATACTCTACAAACCTTAGTTATAGCCACACAACATTTGCAATATACTCCCCCTCCAACCATGCCTAAAAGAAAAATGATCAAAATGTTGATTGAGGAAGTTCAATTTGTAGAGGGAAAGGAGCAGGCAATTAAAGGAAAAATTGATTTTTTCCACACACTTCATCATTGGTCAATTCCTAACTAATTAAATGAGAAAAATGAGATAAAGATTCTAGAATAATGGAAAGAAGAATTTGATATGAGTGTGCCTACAATTATTTTAGCAATTGATGATGGCAATAAATTATAGATGGCAACATACCACACTATCTTGGACAAAAATTTTGCAGCTGATATTAGGTATGGTAAATTTATAATGGACACTAAGGCCATAATACATAGCAAGTGCAAAGAGAGTCCATCCCGGGTGTAGCAACTACAAGGATACAAATGATCATCAGATTTTTCAATAGCATAGGGGCACGAGAAGTATTGTGCTATTGATGATTAGAATAAGTACTTCAGAATAACATGGCAAAAATGAAAAGTGTGCATATTCAAGTACATTCCAATTGTTTTAGAAAGCACCTTGCTAGATCAAGTGGGTACCTGATGGTTACAAAATGAACCTAAGTGTATTTGGTTATATTTCAATGGGTCATCAGATTTCAACACCTTGGCCTTCAAATTTCCAATTGCCACTTGCCAAGTCTCCAACAAATTTGTTTTCTTCAATAATTTCCAATTCAAGGAGGTTACACATCAGGAAAAGTAGTTCGAGGGAATCAAGTCACTATCAAAGGATTATTTTCATAACAAGGATGGTTTCCCTCTTTCAAATGCAAATGGTTGTTTTTATTTTATGAAATGTAAAGATGCCTTAGGCATTCCAAAATTGTTTAATGAAATTTTGACACATGTATAAATGATTTGAAGTTTGTTTTCTCCTGGGATTTTTTATAAAAAGGAATTTAGGATCATTTGTACAGGTTCTAAAAAGATTTTTTGGGTGCCTAGATGATGTAATGTTTCTAGTCTTAGAATAATAGAAAAAGGTTGTTGGGATTTTGTGTCTATGAAACAATGATAATTACTTTGAGAAATTGAATGAAAAATACTTTGAGATTGTTTCCAATTGTGTTCTCATGTTTTAAATGAATAAATAAACCAAGGATGTTTTAATTTGTCTTTGCAATTGTGTTATGAATGTGTTATATGTTTTATGTGTTTCTTTTCAGGAAAGAATTAAATTTTATAAGCATGCTGCTTTTAATTATAGAATGCAATAGTGATAATTAAGTAGAGTCTTGAATGTATTTCAATCAAGCATTTATGTAAATCTCAAGGATTTAGTGGTTAGATTTAGTTTTGTTTCATAGATGTAAAACTCTATGTTAATGGACTATGTTGTCCTAGGATCTAGGCACCGATAAGCCTAGGAAGTTCAAATTTGTTCTAGAAACAATTCAAAATAAAAATACCTTTTAATTTCCTATTTGTAGGAGTAGTTTAGTTTAGGAGACATTCTCAATCAAGAGGTAAAAGACTGATAAAATAGGATATAAGCCAAATTCATTGTTATAAAGGTATTTCCTTCGTATATTTTCATTGAGGACAATCTACTATAAATTATATTGTCTAACTGTAGAATGAGTTAGACGTTTATTGATAGAACATGGCTAATTCTGAGGAATTTCTAGACAATCAATTGAAAACATCAACAAAAGGTTCCAACAAAAGTGGAAGCTTCCACAATACCATAGCTTTCTTGACACGTCATTGGCAACTCCTTGTTGTTTCATCGTTGGAACACAACAATGGTTCCAACAATAGCACAAGTTCTACCAATGCATTGACTTGACTCCATATAATATTACTCTATTGGCTTCATTGGGTCATTGGGGTCACTGAGACACTCCAAAAATAGTTCAATTCTCCAATGATGGGCCCCTCATTTAAAAGACTAATAGCACACATGAACACTTGGGCTTTGCTAGGAGCTTAGGGGACATGGACATAAAGGCCTTTAAATATTAAATACAAAACTTAGGACCAAAATTGACCAGGTAGAAAATGAAATGCTATTATGTGGGGTCGGTCATTTTTATGATTTGGTATCCCTAAATTGTAACTAAGGTGATTGATGACCAAAAAATAAAGTAAAAAATATATAACATCAAGGTGTGTGACTCAAGGGGTTTATGGTTTTTCAATGAGATTTCAAAGGCAGTAACTATACAGAAAACCCTAAAATTTTCATAGTCCCAACATGAGAGAAGCTTGTCAAACAACTGTATACATTTTGAACAAAATTGTAATCTGGTCAAGGACAACAAAGACACCATATGAGCTATGGAATGGAAGATTGAAATTTGTGAGACATTTCTTTGGAAGTAAGTGCTATATCAAAAGAGATGAAGATAATATAAGTAAGTTTGATTTAAGATCTAAAAAAGGTATTATTCTTGGTTATTCAATGAAAATCAAAGATTACAGTTGTTATGACAAGATATTGAAGAGAGTAGTAGAAAGTACATATGTAAGTGTTGATGAAAAAGTACAATGATTTGGGATTTCAAAAGATAATAACAAAGTTGATTCAATCCACAAAAGTGAGGGCTTTGTAAGTGATTCAGAGAGAACAATTATAAGACTCTAGCAAGGTATGTGCAAGAGAATTATTCTGAAGAGTAGATAATAGGAGATAAAGATAGCAGTGTTTAGACTTAGAGAAGATACTAGAGAACAAGTGAACAAGTTCATTTTTATCTCTTGTCAAAAACTGAACCAAGTAGTTATGAAAAATTCTAGAAAGATGCTATGGAAGAAGAGTTATCTCATATCAAGAAAAATAAGACATGGGAGTTAGTTCCAATACCTAAAGACAAGAATGTGATAAGTATTAAGTGATTCTTTAAAAACAAGTTGAATGAAGAAGCCAAGGTTATGTGGAATAAAGCCAAATTATTTTATAAAGGTTATGATCAAGTTGAAGTTGTGGATTTTGAAGAGACATTTGCTCCAATAGTTACTTGAACCTATCCAAATGTTTATGGTATTACCAAAATTCAAGGACTTTGAATTGTATCAGATGGGTGTAAAGTTTGCATTTCTAAATGGAGAACTGAAGGAAGATTTATATTAAACAACCGAAAGGATTTCAATGCTTAGAAAAACAAAACATTGTATGTAGATTCAAGAAATATCCATATGGACTCAAGAAGGCTCCATGAGCATGGTATTCCAGAATAGATAGGTATTTATAGTAGGAAGGTTTCAAGAGGTTATGTAGATAGTAATGTATACATTAAATTAGATGGTAATCAATTGTTGATTGTTGTGGTTTATGTTAATTACATTATCTTTGGAGGAAGTAGTGATGTTATGTGTAAATAAATTCATAATGCAATGCAAATGGAGTTTGAGATGTTAATGCTTGGTGAGTTATCTTTCTTTCTTGGTTTATAGATTTCTCAGTTAGAAAAAGGAATAACCATTTCTCAACAAAGTATATAAAGGAAATTTTGAGAAAATCCAATATAGAAGAATGCAAACTGGTAAGTAAACCTAGGGTTATTGGATGTAAGTTGAGTAAAGATTCTCATTCTACTCCAACCAATCAAACTTACAAATATCAATGATTGGTAGCTTGTTGTATGTGATTGCATCTATACTAGACATCATGCAGATAGTTGGAATGGTTACTAGGTTTTAGAAAACACCCAAGGAAACTCGTGTCAATATTGTGAAGAGGATATTCTGATACTTGAAAGCTACAATGAATTTTGGATTATGATATCCCGAGAGTGATAATTTTGATTTGACTGTTGTAGTGTCGTAAATTGTACACCCTTGCTAGGATGGTACAATTGCACACTTAGGTTAGCACCCGCCTTAGTGTGTTTTGCATCTTGCATTTCTCAGTCCCCTTTAAGCATTTAATTAATTAATTTAATTAAATCTAAAGTTATGTCGCATCACTTTACACATTATAAAGTTGGGCCCTTTACCCTAAGTGTGCCCCTTTTCATATTATTCCTCCAATGAAACATTTAATCATAAACCATAATTATGTCTTACTTTGACCATTTAGGCCCGATTCCGCATATTAAAACACCTCAAAATCAAATATAACTTTGGGATGCACTCTAATATCATCATATCTAACGACCCTCAAAATTCAGTGAAAAGTTGGTCAGACCGTGGCGGGAATGCACATGGTCCGCGAATTTTTTCCCAAAATTTTAGGAGCACAATCTTATGATATGATAATGCTTAACCCCAAAATATCAGCAAGAAATTCAAATCTTAGGTCGGCCTAAACATGAAATTAAGATCTAGGGTTTCATACTTAAGAGTTCTCTTTCTTCATTTGAAGAGGTCTTCGGTCTAAGAATCTAAGAGCAGGTTTTTTGAGTATTAGAGCCTTCTTTGTAGCGAAAGAGTAGATCTTTAGAGTCTTCAACAACATCCAACATCCATCCATCAAACATTAATCAAGCATCATTTTATCAACTGCGGGATTTTGAAGATGTGGAAGAATAATAGGAGATCATCGACTAACGATTGGCTTGTACCTCTCCCTTGGGGTTGGGTATGGTTTCATGTTGTTTTTAGATCTTTGCATAAGCTTCATTTTGATTCATATTCATGCTTTAGATCACTTTGCATTATGGATTTAGAGCATTTACTTTGTCAATTATAAGCAATTAGGGTTTACCCGTTAAGGTTGCTCTAGGTTGTTTACTTTCATTCTTAGGATCTTGCATATATACAAGGTTCTTGCACACACACTTTTAGTACATTATCAGGTATTTGTGGAGGTGGAAATCGTCAACATGGGAGTTTGACTACGACAAAACCCTATATAGCCATCCCAAACCTTCCCTTTTCAGTTGCAGGTACAAAAACATGAATCTGGAAGCAGGTACAAGTCTAGAACAGGCATCTACACCACCTAGAAACCTCAGAAAGTGCAGAAACCTATCAAGGATAGGGGTGTGGTGCCTTGGTCCTGCCCTCTACCAGTAGGACTTGGCAGAACAACAACTTACAGACCTCAGAATCCTTCCTCTCAGTTGTAGCTCCAGAATTGTTGAATCAGGACAGTGGTGTGGCACCCTAATCTTGGACATTTTTGCTCAGATTTTACACACAGGTGCACTTTTGATTTTGCCTTCTAATCTGTACTTTTCAGTAGTGTATCAGTTGCTCTTTGATCTGCATTCTCAGATTAGGATTTGCTTGCTTACTTGCTTTCTAGGTTAAATTGCATTTCACATCATTCCTCTCTCTCATTTACAACAAAGGAATATAAAACCTAAGAGGTAATCCACGACTCTCTCTTTCTCATAAGAAGTAGTCAATGTACATTACCTCCATAGGCTCTTTCGTATTCACTGAGTGTGTGTGAGAGTGGGATTAGGGTTTTCATACTTAGTCTCACTTTTTCCCCTACACATATTTGGTGAACCCGACGTGAATCCAATTTCATTTGCATTGTTATATCTAGATCTAGTTTATTTCATTTGCTTTCAAAACATAAAAGAAAAGAAAAACAGAAAAAGGAGAAAAAAAAATGTACATAGGTTTCTTTCATTTTCTTTGCATTGTGTGTTTTAGTTTCATGCAATTTTCAATTCAAGATGTCATATTTCTATTTGTAATAAGTTCATGCTTTTGATGATGTATGCAATTTTTTTGATTATGAGTTTAGTAAGGATGAATTAAATGAAGCTCTAGATGAGTTTTTGAACCCTAAGCCTTCTAAACCTTCATTTTGCCAAAAATTAATCAACCTTGTTACTATGCCATTTTGTGGTGATGAGAAAGATAAGTTGAATGATTCCTTTCATGGGTACATTCCTATCAACTCCTCCACTAGATCTAGCAACATAGTTGATTCCCGTGATTCCCTCTATGATGTTATGTCTCCTTTTGAATCCAAGGATAAGACTTTCAATCACTGTGACCATACTTTATTGGATGACGCCCTTGATGACTTTATGTATTTGCCTAAACTTTCAAACAAGAATAATGCATCTAAAAAGTTAATCAACATGATCAATGTGAATGAACATAGAAAACCTCTTTTTGTTGTCCAAGGTGCTTGTCCTTCTCCAACTTCACCTCTTCCTAATCAACCTCTTTTTATGGTTCAAGGTGGATATGGCCATGATTCCTTTAGCACTCCAAAGAAGCCTATCATTATAGTTCAAGGAAGGAATCCCACTAAGAGTCCTTATAGCTATGCTAGACAACTTACTAAGGAGAGCTATAATGCAATTTCCCATACCTATAACACAAGAAACAATAGGCAACCTAACCCTCATCCGGTTTTTCTGACTCCTCAACCTAATCCTCAACTCATTCTTCCTCAAGAACCTCATATTTCACAAACTCCTGGTAAGGAATATGACCTTGTTGAACAACTAAAGCTACTCCTGCCAAGATATCCCTTTGGGATTTACTTCAAACTTCCTCAACTCATCATGGAATGCTACAAGATGCCTTGAAAACATTGAATGTCCCACCCGTAGTCACATCCAATAATATGGCTTCTTTCATTCACTCTATTACATCACCTAAATCTCAAATTATGTTTACACAAGAAGAGTTGCCTTCTAGTGAAATTCAACAGCAATATGATCCCTTAATGATTGTGGTCATCATAAATGATAGTGCGATAAGACGAGCACTAGTGGACAATGGTTCTGGCCTTAATTTTTGTAGCATTAACTTGTTGCATAAGATCAATGTTGATACATCTCTTATTAAGCTTGATTCTCTCACTATCTGTGGCTTTGATAATGTTGCTAAATCTTCACTAGGTGTCATCACCTTGCCTGTTAAGGTAGGTCCTATTACTTTACCTACTCCTATCCATGTCATGTCTATAAAATTGACATACAACTTGTTGCTAGGAAGACCTTGGATTCATAGCATGCAAGTTGTTCCCTCTACATTGCATAGGCAAATCAAATTCATTCACAACAATACAACATATACCTTGTTAGGAGACACGAGATTTCAAGCTTGTTTAAAAACATCAAGTTCTAAATACTCTTCAACCAATTCTTCCCCAACTATCTTAGACAATTCCTCTAAATCTTCTACTCTAATTAGTGTGACTAGTTCATCAAACTTGTCTCCTATATCTAGATCAATCCCCGATACTTCCTCAAGTGGACCTAAGATTCTTGAGGAAGAATATTCTTAGTTGGACTCTACAATTGAGAATACTTTCTCTCTTGAACAGATTCTTACAGAAGATGATCGGGGATCCCTTGATTTCAATCCTACTTTTGTAGTGGAATAGATAATTCCCCCTAGACAACCTAAGGTCGAAAAGAAGAAAGAAGAAGAAGAACCTAAAAAGCAATCTACTTTGTCTGGGCCATTGAGTAATAATTTTGTGACGGCTTCTCAGATTTCACCTCCCTTAGTTTCTGGTCCAGAGGATTTTGATCCTTCACTTTTTGAAAATCCTCCTTCTTCAGAAATGACTAACCTTGATGGTCCTGGTTTTCATAGCCTAGCAAGGTGTGGATATAATGAAAATGGATGTGGTGCTCAAGAACAAGGGATTAAAGTTCCCTTGGAAAACAACTTTCGTGATATGACATTTGGGCTTGGTTATGATCCCTTCAAGCGTACTAAAGCATCTAAGAGACCATCTCTTAGTGCTAATGTCATTTCTACTTCTTTGTCGCTATAATATCCAGAGTATATTGACTTTGACCCTTCTTGTGTATTTGCTTTGGATGGTTTTTCTACTGATGATTCCTTAGCTGAATTCTTGGGAGCCTATGACAACCTTCCTCATTATCACCATAATCGTAGTTTTCCCTATTGTTTAAATGCAAAAGCTTACTTTGGGAAGGAAAGAAATAACAATGAGGTAGTTAAAGAATTTCCTCAAATGAGAGATGCTCTTCAACAAAGTAATCTCCTAATAAATGACACCATTGATATCAAGATGGATCCTTGTGTTGATGATAAGATCATCAAGATAGGGAAATGCCTTGATGAAGTGGAGCAAAAGCAATATGTTGAGTTGTTACATGAATTTCTTGAGATCTTTGCTTGGATATATTCTAACATGCCTGGCGTAGATCCTAAGATTGGCACTCATAACATTGTCATAATTCCTTATGCTAAACCTGTGAAGAAAAAGATTCGAAAGATTCACCCTAAAGTGGCATGACTTGTTAAAGATGAGATTGAAAAATTGTTGGATGCTGGATTCATTCATCCTATCGATTATTTCCCATGGATTTCAAACATTGTGGCAATGGCTAAAGATGAAAACAAGATTAGGATGTGTACTAATTTTTCGTGATTTGAACAAGGCCTCTTTAAAAGATGATTTTCCCCTCCCGAATATTGATATGATAGTAGATTAGGTAGCAGGGCATGCTTTACAATCCTTTATGGATGGTTTCTCAGGATATAATCAAATTTTCATCAATCCCCAGGATCAATATAAAACTCCTTTCACAACTCCTTGGGGTACGTTTTGTTGGATTGTGATGTGTTTTGGATTGAAAAACGCAGGGCAACCTATCAGCGTGCTATGACTCTCATTTTTCATGACTATATGCATAAGACCTTAGAAGAATACGTTGATGATATCTTAGCCAAAGTCATCCTTCGTACAGATCATGTTAAGATCCTTCATCAAATCTTTGAGAGAATTCGAAAGTATAACATGCGTTTAAATCGTTGAAAATTTGTTTTTGGTGTGGATAGAGGAAAGTTATTAGGATTCATAGTTTTACATCGTGGCATTGAGGTGGATACGAAATGTTGGTATTTTGGTATGGTTTTGTCATTGATGTCAACACCTACTCAATACACCTACTTTGGAGATCCAGCAACATTCACCGGCAAACAGTAAACTGTGCAACAGTTACCAGTATATGGTTCACCGGCAGGATATAATGTTCACTGGTACCTGAAATGACATGGAAGACACTTGGTAATATCGAAGACATCATGTGGACACTTTATTTTGAAGTAATAATCATTGGTATAATCTTATTTGCATATTTGCTTTTACTGGCAAATAGGTCCAGGTTATCTAGGGTTTCATCGGCAGGTTTATCTTTTCCAGATCAGCATGACACGCTATGGAGATGATTTATTATTGTTGTAAATGCATTAAGCCGACATGTTCAATCGGTTATTGCATCGGATATTGTATTATTTGTAAAAAAAATTATTATAATATCTTGTAGAGCCGATCTACTAAAATTGGTCTTAGGGTATGGTATAAATGTAAGATCTTATTTGTAAGATCAAGTGTGGAATGTGAAAAAGAATTGTGTAAAGGTATATGCGAGATTAAGCAAAGGAATACACGAAGACATCATTTGAAGGTGAAGTTAGGTTTTTGTAGAAGCATATCAACATTACACCGGTACTGAATCCAGCATATGAAGATGCTATTTTGTGCAGTACATTCTTATTGGATTTAACCATCCAACTATAGTCAGTGTGACTCCCATTTGTGATTGAGCAGTGAGCTCTAGGCTGTTGGCCTTTCTGCATGTGTAGACCCCTCTTTGTACACTTACTATCTACAGTAGTATCATCTAATTGTGGGTAAGGTTTCCCACCGTGGTTTTTCCCCTTACAGGGTTTCCACGTATAAATATTGGTGTCATGTGTTGTGGATGACTTTGTGCTTATGTTTCATGCATTAATTCTTACTAGTATAGCAATTTTTTGTTAACACTGTTTACCGGCATACTTAACTGTCTTACCGGTATTAAGCATTAAGTTGGTTAATAAGTTTTTGGTTTGAATTTATTTGACAACTGATTCACCCCCCCCCCCCTCTCAGTTGTCTCCGGGACCTACACGAAAAAAGATAGATGCTATTGTTAACATGGCACCTCCTAAGAATGTTTCCCAACTAAAAATTTTGCAAGGAAAAATCCAAGCTATTCATAGGTTTGTCTCTCAGCTTGCGGATCATACCTTTCCCTTTACACAATTGCTTAAGATGATTATCACTTTTCAATGGAATGAGGATTGTCATCAAGCATTCGAAGACTTAAAAACTTATTTGGACAATCCTCCCATTCTTCAACCGGCTAACCCTACTAAGCCTTTTCTTCTATACACAGTTGATTCCCCTCAAGTTGTTGCAGCCTTATTGGCACAATGTGATAAGGATGGTAGAAAATGTCTGGTTTATTACATAAGTCACACTCTACTCAATTACTAAGTTCGATATTGTGTGATAGAAAGACAGTGCCTTGCTTTAGTCTTTGCAACTCAAAAGTTGAGGCATTCTCTCTTGAATGTTGAGATCCATGTTATCATAAAATTTGATCCTCTTAAACATCTATTCTCCAAAACTGACCTTTCTAGACACTTAGCTAAGTGGGTTATGATGTTGACCAAGTTTGACCTTAAGTTTGTCTCACAAAAGGCAATAAAGGGTCAAGCATTGACTGACCACTTAGTTGATGCTCCTTCACCATTCTCCCTCCCTATTCCAGAGTCTTTTCTTGATGAATACATTATTTCCATTGAAGTTGATGAGACTTGGGAATTGTACTTTGATGGCTCTAAGTGTCGCATGGGATCGGGGGTAAGGGTGGTCTTAATCTCTCCTAAAGAGAAGCCTATTCCTTCATCAAATCGTCTCAATTTCTTATGTACCAGCAACATTGCTGAATATGAAGCTCTTATAGTTGGAATTAAAGCAGCCTTGGTGTTGAGTGTGAAGAATCTACATATTTATGGAGATTCTCAACTAATCATAAGACAAGTGATAGGAGTTTATCAAGCTAAACAATACAAACTATCATAATATAAAGATCTAGCTTTATCCTTGTTACAAAAATTTGATTCTTACACCATGGAGCTTGTTCCTCGAAAAGATAATTGACATGTTGATGCGATGGCATGTGTATCTTTAATTCACTATTCACAACCTTACTTCCCCGACTATTGTTGATAACCTTGGTGATGTGGCATATTGTTGCATTATAGATTCTGACAAATGGTACTCGCATGTCGTAAGATATTTGAGTGATGGTACCTTTCCTAACTCTGCGAATAAGAATACTAGGGCTAGGGTTCGCAAATTGGCTGCTAGATACATTATCCTTTCTAATGTTCTCTATAGGAGGGGTTATAATGGTCTTCTTCTTCAATGCTTAAACAAGGTTAAGGTCCCTATCGCTCTCGAAGAAGTGCATTCAAGTGCTTGCGGGGGGCATTTTGGGGGTAGGTCTTTAGTTTAGAGATTGCTTCGAATGGGATATTATTGGCAAACCATGGAAAATGATTCTTTTGCGTTTGTTAAACAATGTCATCAATGTTAGCAACATAGAAATTTGATCCATGCCCCTACCTAAGAGCTTCGATCACAAGTAGCATCTTGGCCCTTTTCTACATGGGGTTTGGATGTTGTTGGTAAAATATCTCCTCCTTCATCTCAAGGACATACTTTCATCATAAGTGCCACTGATTACTTTACGAAGTGGGTGGAAGTTGTTCCTCTTAGATCCACTACCGCTGAAGTAATCTGTCAATTTATTTTGGAAAACATTATTTCTCAATTTGGGATACCTTTTGCCTTAGTATCAGATAATGCAACGCCATTCAAAAATAAGGATGTGAAGAAGTTTCTCGAGAAATATCATATTCAACATAAATTTTCTACACCTTATTATCCTCAATCAAATGGTCAAGTTGAGTCTTCTAATAGGATAATTGAACAAATTATTCGAAAGACTGTAAACAAGCATGGTAAGGATTGTCATACTCAATTAACCTATGCTCGGTGGGCCTATCGCATGAGTGTACATGTTGCTATGGGTTGTACCCGTTACAATATTGTTTATGGTGTCGACGTCATTATGCCTTTGGAGTTAGAAATTCCTTCTTTGAGAATTTCTCTTAGGGGTATACTGGATAATGACTCCTATAGAGAGAAAAGACTTCAATAATTTGAGATGCTCGATGAACGGCACATCAATGCCCTCGAATATATTCAAGCCTATCATTAAAATTTGCAACAAAGCTACAATGATAAGGTCATTCAATGTTCCTTCTCAATAGGGGACTTAGTCCTTTATGAGAATCAACGCAACGTGAATGCCTTACCTGAGGAGAAAGGAAAGCTTAGTCCTAATTAGCTTGGACCTTACATCCTCATGGAGGTCTATGGATCAGATGCTTACAGTATAGAAGATGTGGAAGGTACGCTTCTCAAGGAACCCATAAATTTTATGCACCTTCGTAGATACTATGCCTAGTTCTTTTTCTTCTATCTCTCTCTCTTTCTTTCTTTCTAGTCTTCTTTTTGTTTTCTCTTTATATCTTTTTCTTCAAAATTGGGTAATATGTTAGCATGTCTTTATTAAAGTATGTAAGATTAAATGATGTTATATTGTTTGGTCTACATTACTTCATTCTTGACAAGCATGTTTCATTACTGTATTGTTTGTCTTGGGTTCTTTTTATGTAAATTGTAATGGATTTACATTTTCATATATGCTAGCCTGTTATACAATTTCTTATGTGTTAAGTAGAATTATATCATGTTGTGTTTAATTAGAGTTAATTAAATCACATTAGTCATATAGTTCTCATGCTTAATAAATTCTTCTTTTGCATCATCATAGTAGCATTTGATTAAATACTTAGTTATTTAATTAAATCACATATGTATCAATTTAATCATGAAGTATTGAGAAATCAATCACATGGAAATTAAATTAGATATACATGCTCATTACTCAATATGTTACTTCTAATCTAAGCAATGTATACATTGTTTAAGCTTACAAATAACATAATCATGAGTTTCATCATATATACATTAGTACATCAAAATCATCTCCTATCCCTAGGACTAGTAGCAGGAGGATGGTGGCTAGATGCCCCCTCTTGATCTGGTCGTGTAGACCCCATGAAGGTGTATTGTGATACAAACCACGAGTGACTCCATGAGGAGCGCCTGCAATCTCTCTCCATCATGGTCACACTAGATCACGCTATGTCTGTCGTAATCTGTCTCGTAGGCCCTCCACCTCTGTCCAAATAGGGGAGAAAAATTCCTCGTGTCATCTTGCACTCCTCTGGGGTCTGTGTGGTACTTGTATGTGTGCACTCACAATAAGGTTTGTCACTACATTTTGAATCAAAGAACGCCACTCCTGGATACTAGCTACAAGATAGAGAGAAATTTTTCATCAATAACATTTTATATCATCAAATCTAAAATAGGTAGGATGCATTTGTTAATCAATAACAGGGCACCTTACCTTGATCTCCCTCTCGCTAGTGAGGATCGTGGACAGCGACTGCCTAAGACCGGGACCCGCAGGGCTCTCCCCGCTCGTATTGGCTTTGTATAGTCAGTGTGGGCCAATGACGATCTCGATCAGGACCCTTTATGGGACCCCTCTCTGTCCGTCGTGGGAGACTCAGTGGATCTAGGGCTCTGGTATACTCTCTAGAGTGATGAACTACACCCGACTCATCCTCGTCCTCCGCCTCCTCATCCTTGTCCTCATCCTCATCCTCCTTCTCCTCCTCGTCATCATCTCCATCCTGATCTCCCTCTCTAGTATCAGGATCGGCTATGTCCCCGCATGCCTCCTGCTCCTCTATGTCATCACCCTAATCATCTGAATCCTCCTCGGATGCATCGAATCCCTCTCCGTCGCCTGACTGTCTCCATGGTCTGGGGTTCCCTCTAGGGAAGTCTACTGGGAAAATGGCTCCAGGGTATGTCCTCCTCCACCATGTGATGTATCGTCGGTGTGTACCTGAATCATCTATATAATCTGTCACTATGTCTTGATTTGACCCATCTGAATCTGCGATGTCGATCTCATCACTCGTAGGCCTACGAATGGCTCCTAGCCTCAGCATCACTTGTGAGTGTCTGCTGTATATAGGCACGTCAATAGGAACACACTGCTTGAACCCAAACTGTCGTCGAACTCAGTCAAAGTAGAAAGGAATGACTATGTGGCTATAACGTCCCTCTAGTAAACAGTTCCTCTACATGTTGAATCTGTCTGCATAGCCCTGCCCACATGGACATCCTGAGGTAGGGTCTCCATATGATCTCGCCCGCTGTCAATCTATCCATGTTCAATATCCAATGTAGGAGATCATCGAATCGCCACTCACGAATAAGAGGATAAGCATATACCTTAGGCTGCTCTGGGACTAGCTCTATAGGAGCTCCACCAGGTCTAGTGCATGTGATATGCTCAAACATCCACACCTGTAGTAGTGTGCATGTCATAAGCATGTATCCCTGTCAGAACACATACTCCCCAAGGTTGTGATAGAGATGCGCAAGCATGCTCTGACCCCAAGAGTATACTCTCCTATGTCTCTCCATAGCTCGTATGGCGTAGATGAGTACTCCCTGCATATGTGTGTCATGCCCATTGGGGAACATAGCTAATGCAAGGGTCGCAATCATGAGTCATCTCACCAATGGAACCTCGCCTGTAGGGTGTAGGAGCCAGCTAACCATAATGTGACCCCTCATCTCGCTGCGTATCACTCTCCCCACAACATATACCTTCTCTCTCTTGTAATCCTCCTTTGTGCAGTCGGATCGATATCTAATAGTCTCTCCTCTAATGGGTAGGCGCAAAATGCGGTATACATCCTCTAGGGTGATCGTCATCTCCCCCACTGGTAGTGAGAATGTTGAGGTGTCTGCATCCCACCTCTCCATCAACGCCATCAGCATAGCAGAATGGAATCGGATGATCAACATGGTCATCGCATCACACAAACCCATTGCATGTAGCAAATACTCTCCCCTGTTGTTAGTCTCGGGATCTCTTCCAAAGGCTCTAAAAGGTGAGACCGGCGGTATGCTCACAGATGTATGGTAGTGTCTGCAAAACGCAAAGCAATCTCTCATTAGTAATTGATAAATCATCTATCATCATCTAATCAAGGCAATCATCATATCATTTCTAGCATTTATCGCCTGATCTAGTGTCATCGTTGGTCGCCTCAAATAGGGACCAGGGTGCCCTGTATGGACCAGGGCGCCCTACTGGGACCATGGGTATCATGGTTCCCTAGGAGGACTAGGGCGCCCTAGGACCCCTAGGTGTCTGAAGGGTGGGCCCCGACCCGGACTAGGCGATGACATCATCACTTCTAAAAACTATGAAAACATGACAAAGTCAAATGCAGTCAACGGAAAGTCAACTCACCTGGTCGAGTGGTCGACCGACAAGTACAGACTGGCATAGGATCTTCATCTGCGTAGGTCACTCAAGTCGACGTCGGGGCATGATGGCTTGTGTGTGGGTTCCTTTGTAGTGAATAGAGACAAAAAGAAAGTGACAAATGAAGGTGTCATTTTCATATCTATGTATTATGCACTTTTTGACTTTATGTTTTTAAGTTAAAACCCTAATTTCTGCACTTTTTCTTCAATCTATCATATCTTGAGCTAGGAAGCTCTGATTATCACACTGTCGGTGGTGTTGGAATCGTGAGTTTTCCCTCTCACTCTGTGATAGTTCCATAATATGCTTGAAAAGGTAATCAAACCTTGTTGTGAACTTTCTTCATCACAATCTTTATCACAGTTCGTTGTGGAAACGTGATACCATGTTTCACCTCACAAATAAGCAAGTCGAAACAGGAGGGGCATATAGCTACCCGGGAATTTCATCACCTTCCTTAGTAAGAATTAGGTGATTTTGTGATCTAACATGTGGTTTTGTAGGGTGTAGTTCCTAACTGTGTACTGCAGATACCACTAGGGGCTTCGTTCGACAACTTATGAATATATCCTTTTTCAAATGATGTTTACTTTTATGTACTTTAGCTTACATATGCACCTAGTGTCATATGACTGCTAAAGTGGGGGCTAAATGTAGTGTCGTAAATTGTACACCCTTGCTAGGATCGTACAATTTCACACTTAGGTTAGCACCTGCCTTAGTGTGTTTTGCATCTTGCATTCCTCAGTCCCCTTTAAGCATTTAATTAATTAATTTAATTAAATCTAAGGTTATGTCTCATCACTTTACACATTATAAAGTTGGGCCCTTTACCCTAAGTGTGCCCCTTTTCATATTATTCCTCCAATGAAACATTTAATCATAAACCCTAATTATGTCTTATTTTGATAGTTTAGGCCCAATTTCGCATATTAAAACACCTTGAAATCAGTTGTAACTTTGGGATGTCCTCTAATATCATCATATCTAATGTCTCTGAAAATTCGGTGAAAATTTGGTCAGACTGTGGGGGGAATACACATGGTCTGCGGCTTTTTCCTCGAAATTTTGAGAGCACAATCCTATGATATGATAATGCTTAACCCCAAAATATCAGCGGGAAATTCAAAACCTAGGTCAGCCTAAACATGAAATTAAGATCTAGGGTTTCATACTTAAGATCTCTCTTTCTTCATTTGAAGAGGTCTTCGGTCTAAGAATCTAAGAGAAGGTTTTTTGAGTATTAGAGCCTTCTTTGCAGCAAAAGAGTAGATCTTTAGAGTCTTCAACAACATCCAACATTCATCCATCAAACATTCATCAAGCATCAGTTTATCAATTGAGAGCTTTTGAAGATGTAGAAGAACAATAGAAGATCACCGACTGACGATTACCTTGTACCTCTCCCTTGGGGTTGGGCATGGTTTCATGTTGTTTTCATATCTTTGCATAAGCTTCATCTTGATTCATATCCATGCTTTAGATCACTTTGCATTATGTATTTAGAGCATTTACTTTGTCAATTATAAGCAATTAGGGTTTACTCTTTAGGGTTTCTCTAGGTTGTTTGCTTTCATTCTCAGGACCTTGCATATACACAAGGTTCTTGCACACACATTTTCAGTACATTATCGGCTATTCATGGAGGTGGAAATTACCAACATAGGGGTTTGACTACGGCAAAACCCTATATAGCCACCCCAAACCTTCCCTTTTCAGTTGCAGGTACAGAAACAAGAATTTGGAAGCAGGTATAGGTCTAGAACAGGCATCTACACCACCTAGAAACCTCAAAAAGTGTAGAACCCTGTCAACGACATGGGCGTAGTGCCCTGGTCCTGCCCTCTGTCAGCGGGACTTGTCAGAACAACAACTTACAAATCTCAAAATCCTTCCTCTCAATTGCAGCTCCAGAATTGCTAAATCAGGACAGTGGCGTGGCACCCTGGTTCTGGACATTTTTGCTCAGATTGTAGACACATGTGCACTTCTGATTTTGTCTTATGATTTGTACTTTTCAGCAGTGTATCAGTTTTTCTTTGATTTGTATTCTCATATTAGGATTTGCTTGCTTACTTGCTTTCTAGGTTAGATTGCATTTCACATCATTCCTCTCTCTCATTTACAACAAAGGAATAGAAAACCTAAGAGGTAATCCACGACTCTCTCTTTCTCATAAGAAGTAGTCGACATGCGTTACCTCCCTAGGCTCTTTCGTATTCCATGAGTGTGTATGAGAGTGGGATAAGGGTTTCCATACTTAGTCTCGCTTTTTCCCCTACACAACTGCATACATTGATGCATATTGGGTTGGATGTATTAATGACCAAATACAAGTGGAGAAAAATTATTTCTTGGTGATAGTGCAGTATCATGGCTGAGTATGAAGCAGGACTCATTGTCCTTATTTATTGTAGAAGCAAAATACATTGCAACAATTTCTTGTTCTACTTAGGTATTATGGATGAAGCACAATTTGAAGGAGATGAAGGTAGGATTTGATTAACCTTTTTCAATTCTAAAGAAGTTGAGAAATACAACTTCATAGATCCCAAGAACACCTATAAGCAAAATACATGTCACAAGAGAAGAATGGGGGCAAAAAAGCAATAATGGCTCTAAAGAAAAATATTATCATTCAGAGAGGGAATAGAATAAAAAAGTACAATACAATCCTTATAAAAGGAGAAATGTCTAAGTTTAACTTAAGCGTAGAGTATAATAGACTAATAATTAAATAAAAAATTATTAGCTAATACAAGATAACTCTTACACCCCCCTTAAGATGAACTTACGGAGTAGCTTAAAAACTAAATGCATGAAGCAAAAAATGCAACTACATGATGAAGGCAAATTTGGGTCTCGGCAATGAAGCCTGATGAGGTACCCAAGTACAAAAGATTTTTGTAAAGCAAAGAAATAGAGAAAACCTCATGAGAAAAAACTCTACTCCAAAAGAGATGAAATACAAGTGAAGGACTGAAGAATCCTCCAAACAAGAATGCTCCCAAAGATAGGAACAAAAAAGAGAGCAGAAGAATCACTTAAGCATGAAGAACCCGCAAACATTTTCAATCTCAAGAACCTCCACTGAAATAAAAGATGATAAGGTAGAGAAGACTGTAATCTGCACGAGTACCCTCAAATAACACTTCTCGAATCAAATGGCAAACAAAGGCAAACAACTAAACTTGAAGATATAGATGGAAAAAACACCAAAGTCTGAAGAGTTGATCAATCGAAGATGGAAGGTTGCCTCCAAAAATAGGAATGAAAGAGTGTACTCCAATGAACCAAGGAAGCATTAGAACCAACAACCAACTAGAGAAACCCCCCCCCCCCCCCGTAATGCTGACAAGGGAGAGATAACAGGTACACTGAAACTGAATGCCAAGAAAAACTGCATGACGAAGAACCAGGAACAATGAGAGTGCAACAAAAAGTACAAACACATATAAAGGCTAGTGTCATGGAAGGAGCACTCACTTGATACACATCATGAGGCTAATGTCATGGAAGGAACACTCACTTCACAAAGGTAGATGGAAAACAAAGGCAAACATCAAAATCCCCATGGCACTTTATAATAGAGTGCGAATACAATAAGGCACAAGATGTGCAAGATCCCAAGCATGCAAGGCATAGTGGCACTTTATCTCAGTGCGTTTGCAAACAAGGAAAATGCTTACAAAATGATAACTTCAATGCTCAAAGAAGACAAAAGACTGGAAATACATGAAGAACAACCAACAACAAGTTATGCCACCCAAACGAGAAGTTTCCAGGAGCTTAAATATCCGAGTAATTCACCAGAGTGTGAAAACACAAAAAACTGAATAAAATGTACTTAGAGTGAAATCTGGAAAAAGTGCATGGATAGTTGTGAAGAGCTCTGAAACACCATCCCAACACTACTAGAATCACAAAAAATGAAGAAACTGGTGAAAAGTTATGAGCTCAAGACTGAAAATAGAACCTCTGACTTCAAATGGTTGTAGAATGTACCAGCAACAAAAACAAGTGATGAAACCCACAAATCTAGAAAGTAGACGAAAGCAGCCTTCCAATGTATCTCGTTTGATTAAAAAAGATATTGTATGCCCAAGTTATGGCCAAAACAAAAAAAACCTTATTTTAGAGCACAAAGAGGGTCTAAAAAGGCCATTGTGCAATCCGTACTTCTGGCTGTACTACTGACGTCAACATGATGTCAGTAGCCGAAAATCAAAATCCCTTAAAAAATAAATCTGACGCAACTTAGGTATGGTTGTACGGATTTTCGTGCCTTGAAGAGCATGCCATTTTTTTTAAAAAAAATTCTCGAAATTGTGCCCAAGAAAAGGGCATAAAACCAAAAAAAATTCCTAGAGCCAAAAATGTCCAAATTGGACAAATTTTATATGAAAATGGGGGTTTTGGGGTGTTCTAAGGTCAATAGTGAAGTCCGTTTGAACCCAAAATGCCTAGAAACAAAAAAGCTCCCCAGATGCAAATGAAAAACTCTGAAAAACTTGAAACCCTGGCCTCCAAAAAATCTTCTAAAAAATCAGGAACAAGTAGCAGCAGATGTAGGCTCTAATACCATGAAGAAGTTGAGAAATACAACTTCAAAAATGCCAAGAACACCTGCAAGCAAAATACCTGTCACAAGAGAAGAATGAAGCTAAAAAAACAATAATGGCTCTGAAGAAAAAGATTATCATTCAGAGAGGAAATGGAATAAAAAAGTACAATACAATCCTTATAAAAGGAGAATATGCAACCCTAAAGATGTGCACCCTTAAAGAAACCCTAAAGGGATAAAGTGTATTTAATAATTAGAATAAACTACCTACCATATTATTAAATACCTAAGTTTAGCTTAAGCGTAGAGTATAATAGACTAATAATTAAATAAATAATTATTAGCTAATACAAGATAACTCTAACAAATTCTTTGTGATAATACAAATGTTATAAATATCTCAAAGAATATGATAATGCATTCAAGGACAAAGCACATTCCAATTAAATACCATTTTACAAAAGAAAAGGTTATAGATAAGGATGTGAAATTGGAATATGTTGAGACCAAAGAACAAATTGCAAATATCTTCACAAAACCTCTTCCTAAGGTTACTTTTGAGTATCTCCAAAAGAATTTGGGAGTGGTTTCACCTTCCTCTTGAATGAAGGGGAAGCATAGGTTGAGGGGAAGGGTTGACTTCCTACCGCAAGAAGGTGTGTTGGTCTTGAAGAGTGTTTCAAATACATTTGTGTTGATAATAGATAAATCAAAAGGATTGCTAGTGTATGAACTCAAGGGGAGTCTTTCTAGAAGGTATTTTTTTGCCAAAATGGACAATTGTTCTTCTCCATTGATGTCAAGGGGGGAGGGGGGGGATGTACTCTAAATTATAAAAATCCCTAAAGGTAAGTGGAAATCAAGTTGTATCAAATAGGGGAAGACATCAATCCTAACATATTGGATTTATCTTATTTGTTTTGATGTGCTAGCAACATATTGTTGTTTGTCATCAATAACCAAGGGGGATATTTTTGGACATGTGTTGTCATTGATATCAAAAGGAAGTTGTCCCTAAAGAAGATTATTGAATAGATTTTGAGTACCCGTATGTTACTTAATTTTGTGGTAGCTAGGAAGTTGAGGAAATTGTATTAATGTCTTGTCATGTTAGATCACTTTGAGTTGTGGTAGTACCATTGATTGATGTGACTATGCAATTAGTTGAGATATGTCTATAATATCTTGTTGCATCTACCCATGTTGATGGAAGTGTTCCAAAAGTCTAATCTGGTGCGATTAAGGTATGTTACCTAGACAGTGAGCTTGGTTTGGTAACCTATTTTAATTTGCATTTTCTCGTGCTTAGGAGTTTTGTCATGTGCTTTGAATGGAGAGTATGCCTACATAAGTTTTATCTTAATCAAGAGTTTACAATTTTTTGGCAAAGTGTAACATAATGTTTTTTTTGTTTGTTTTATTCTTATGTGGCTAGCTAATTTGTTTCATGTTTTGGAATTATGTGGTGGTTGTTTGATGCTTGTGCTACCAAAAATTAAGGGTATATGTTCCTTGAGACTTGATATATCCTCAATAGGATCTACATGATGTGTTCCCTTGTGAAGAATAGTGTATGAGCTCTTTGGGCCAGACATATTACACGTTTGATGAGGTCGACTTGCAAATGTGGTGTAGCATGTGTTTCCTTCAGAGATTCTGTGTGGACAAACTGTAGGACCATATTAAGCTACCTTGTGGAGTGTGTGGCATGTTCCTTTTGATTTATGTATTGTATGAGTTGTTTGGACCTGGCCTACTACATATTTGGTGAAGAAGGTTTTGTGGTCGACCTAAAAATGATTAATTATGTAATGGGCCTATTTATAATTATCATGCATATATAAGTGTCTAAGATTCATTTCTGTGTATTTGTAGTTATGAAGTTATGTGTATACTTTTGAGGATAAGTTCATACCATTTGAATTTGAGAAGAAGGTTGAGTGCAGTTTCCTAATGTATGTGTGTCATTATTATATGTTGTAAAGGAGACTGTTTGAAGGTTGATTATATCAAATGCAAGTTGTATGTTGAAGTTGAAGGTCCTCAATTAATCTTATCCATATTGTTGAGATTGAAGTCCTAATTACTAAGTTATTCAATATATGACATTTGTGTCTCGAATGGGTTGGTGCTCATAAGGACATTAAGGGGATTAGTGTCATAGAAGCAAAGGTTACAGGGGCAGGTGCAGATACGGAGGTAGCAGAGCCCGTTGATCCAGTTGCTTATTCAGTTGCTCCTGTTCCAAAGTTACCACCTCGCCTTTTTGACCTAGCAGTGAAGGTAAAGACAAAAGATTCGAGTGACCAAGTAGTTCTAGATCCAATTGCCTGAATGAAAGCATCCGAGCAAGCATTTCTTCCATCTTTAGAGTCATCATTAGCATACCCATCATCAGTGGCAAAGGCGTAGGTCGCTAGAGAGGCATCAGTAAAGGGAGAGAAGCCAGTGGCACCCCTTCCAGTTCCAGGTCGAGAGCTAGAAGCACCAGTTTAAGCAGTTGTTTTTTCTCCTGTTGATCGGGTTTAAGCAATTGAAGTTGATCTGCCACCATCAACACCTGAAGCAGATCCATTTCCAGTCCCAAATCGGGATGCAGTTCCATATCCATAAGATCCAATGCCAGCAGATGCAAATACAGATCCATAGCCATCCGTGCCCGTTCGAAAGCTAGTAGGCGGGGTTTAATTCAAACTAGTTGATCTGATTGCCCCAGAACCTATGAATGTACCATTTGACCGGGCAAAAGCAGCAGCCTTCGTACCAATCGTGTCATAAGCAAGGGCAGAGGTAGCTATAACACGGTAAGCATATGCAGTAGATCCATAAAGCCTATTCGAAAGCCTGTAACATCCCTTCCTATTCCATCTGAATCTCACCAATCGAGGAATTACCAAGGACAGCAAGAGGAGAGGCAACAAAGATAGCAAAGCTAGCAGTAGAGCTCGCTAGAGCGGAGGTAGAGTTAGAACCAGTGAATGTGCCCATTTCCTCGTCACTATCTCGCCCAGAATCCATCCTTGACTTTGTACCATCACCAGCAGTGGATACAGCAACGAAAGGAGCGAAACCAGTCGATCGAACACCCTGTAGCCACGTCGTGGACCCTTCCCAATCGCATGCTCATCCAATGCTCAGGAACCTACCCAACCTACCTAACTAGCTTATCATCAACTTACACCCGTCCATCCAACCTATTAGCCAATTGTACTATGCCTATTTCCTGGGTACTATTCCTATTCTATTGATGGATCAATGGGTCATGGATAAGGAACCAGGGCACTGCAGGCTATCAAACTCTCAAATATGCTGGGCGAGATGCTTTCTTTCCTGCTACTGGTGCTATAACTAAATCAATTGGTCTACACCTATATGGGTATGGTCCTTAAGCCTTGGAAACATGTTGTATAGGGAGGGATAATATAGATAGAGTCTTTCCTCAGGCTCTATAGGAAAGGAGCGAAGCCAAAAGGCCCAGCCTATCACTTTATTTGCCGCCTAAACCGCCTATGCTTCCAATGCTTATTCAACGGATGAAACCCCCACCTGTGCTCTACCCCAACACCATAATCTACCTGCCGGGGGGGCCACCCACCCACCCCTGGAAGGACTTCACTACATAGAGTTCTTCAAATGTCGGGTAACCAATAGAAACAAAGGATCTTGCCTCCTCTCGAGCTACCTTCCCTCCCTCCCATCTATAACTTCTGAACCCTCCCATCGATAACCTGTTCGACGAAAGTAAGCTATGGCCCGATATAACGTAACAAAGGATGGTGGTCCAGCTGCTTGCCTTCCAAGCACCGGTTGCGGGTGGGGGGGAATTAGAGCTTATTAGAGTTACAATCCTTCTTTCTATGTTAGTCCCTTTGTTCATTATGCTTAGGCCCCACCCCCGGTTAAGACTATTGAACCCCCGGACGGTGGAATCTGCCTAGTGTAGGCCACCCTTCACCCCCAGAGCCAACAATGCTTCTGTGAGGCGAGAAAGCAGTGGCAATGTAGGAGATGTTGGGCCGGATAGAAACGAAGGATGGGATGGAGTTTCCGAGTGAGAACTCCAGGCTAGCCCGGTGAAGGATCAAGAAACGATGTCCAGCTCTGATTGAAGGATAGTTTAGAATCTAGTCGAATCCAATTCTTTTATCCATTCATATTATTAATTCATTACGTTTATTCAGGAAGGGAATATGCTTATTCTAGCCCCCTACAATAATATACAATTATTATTTGTGGGGGGGGGGGGGGGGGGCGCGAAGGGCCCCCCCTATCCCCCCCAAGTTATAGTTCTATGGTTCTATGGGGCTAATTAAGATTAATTAAGGATGGGTTGGGCCGCTTTTATGTCCTCCCACCGGGGGATGGGTTGGGATAAGGTAGTTGGACCCACCACTATGGGAGCGTCTATGGGTGAGCCCACCACTATGGGAGCCTTCTATGGGAGAGCCCATCTCTAGGAGGACCTAGCTCTAGGAGAGCCCACTATGGATATGGGGGAACCCGGAGATCAATGGGAAGGTCTTCGAAACTATGAATCACGCTCTTCGCACGGAGGGTATGCTACTCATGGGTATGTCGGACCTCTTAAGGGTGCACTTACTAAGATGCTTCCCAGGGCGCTACTAACTACTAAGTACTGAGGACGGGCGGATGCTTATGGTGCTGGTGAGTATACTATATACGGTGCCCTAGTTATCCATCTTACCCAACCATCTGTTACCCTTGCTTTTGCAGGATAAACCGAATCCACTGCTGCTCCTACTACCCTCGCTCTAGCCACTTTCTATACCTACGTGGGTTATGCCTTTGCCCTAGCTACGGGTGGTGCTAGTGCTACTTAATCGACAGAATCAATAGCATCCAGTTAAAGAGCCCGAAGCATCCTTGCTAGTTACAGCTTTCCTTCGTCCGGTTCTACCCCTATCACTAAATGGCTTCATCCCTATCACTATCTCGAAACTCTGGAATTTACTACTGATAAAATCGGGGAAGTCTTTATCATATAGGTAGGTCAAAAACGAGCGGGTCTTCAAGACTATGAATCGTCGAATCTCTTCTCGCTTGGACGTGCCTAAGGATGCTACTTTGGACGGGCGTGCTTTTCTTTGACTATTCCCACCCTTCATTAATTAACCTGTTAATTAATCAGTTCATTAATGACGCCCCCATAGAATTGTAGGGGAAGGGCTTCCCATCCGTAATTTCATTCCTGCGAAACGAATAAGAATGTGGAGGTCGCTGAATAGCCAATCAATGTGAGGGCAAGCCGGACTTAGTTCCAGCAGCAAGCAACGCACATATGATTTCACCTGAGAGAGTGAGTCAAGTGAAAGCAGAGAGTTAGTAAAGGCCATGGCGGGCGTCGTTAAGGAGGGAGGAGAGAGCTTTCTCGCAGCTTGGCGGAGGCGGGGCGTGAAGCGTGAAGGAGGGGAAGAGAGGGTGCCGCTTCGATGTATGTATGTAATGATCCATGAATTGAAGAGGGGAAAATGAATTGAAGAGCGGAGTTGAGGAAAAATAGAGAAGCCCAAACCCGGCAAAGGATTTGTTCGCTCCTTCCAAAGTTCCCTATAATTGTTAGTCATTGAAGGGGGGGCCAGGTTTACTTTCTCGGTAAAGCCTTAGAATCCCTGTTCTTTCCCTTCGACTAGGCATGCTCCATCAGGAGAGAAGTCTGTGGTGACTCATTACCCTTAGTAGATAGGGACACAGCCCTGCCCTTCACTACCCCTGCCCCTTGGTGAGCAAGCACAAAACCATGCGTTCAGTAGCAGGCGGTGGACCACTCTGCAGAGAATTCCCCAGAAGGCACAGGAATACTGCTTTATACAAATCCTTGATCGATCCTTCTTTTCTCGGTAGATTAGCCGGGGTAGAGGGGGATATATTCCTTATTTACTAAGGTAGAGGTAGATTATCATGGGCAGGACTAAGGGATATAATCGTGGGCAGGAAGGAGATGAACTAAGGTACATTTATATTGTTCCTTCCCTTTATAAGCCCTTTATAAGGTAGAGAATATTCACTCTCCTATTGCGAAGGGTTAGTCCTAAAGGTAAGGTAGGGACCTTCATTCATGGATGCCCTTCTTCCGGACTCGGTACCTTCTCCTATTGCTATTCTTTATCAGTCATTCAAGGGGGTCGCGGAGGTATCGGTAAAGCAAGGAAAGATATTTATGAAAGGCCTCCAATCCTGAATTCCTTCATCCTGTATCTATTCAGTATTTTTCTTAAGGCTCACCCGAAGGAACATAAAGGAAAGGGAAGCTATACCCATAGGCTCCGCCGGTTGCCCATTATAGAGTAGGGCCCAGGCAGGTGGTTGGAAAAGCTATATGGTTTCATATCCCTGGGCATAGAAGTTCCCAGTGGAGCTTTGTTTTCCATCCGGCCCCTACTATTTGAAGGGCCCGACTATAGTTCCGTTCGCGTATCATGAGTGAAATCCGTTGATCCGCTTGAGAACAGGTGAGTAAAATGCATAACTCGACTTCCATTCTCAACATCTATTAGCCAATCCCCAAAAACTATAGTTGGCCACTCCTATCGGTACTTCTCTAATATATTCGATTTCTTGCAAGTGGAGGGAACAGAACACTAGAAGAAGGCAGAATACTCGAATTCGTCTCCAACTGGTAGGTATTGGTATCACTTATTTATGTGGGTACGTCTTGAATCAGAAGCTAAGGCAGAGGCTACAGAACCGAGGGTAGCAAGAGCTTCGTAAACAGCTGTTGATCCAGAGCTTCTAGACCCAGTACCAGGTTACCCCCCATATGCAGTAGATTCAGTCAATAAAAGAGTAAATACAGGAGAAGCAGATCCAGGCGCAGTTCCTTAACTTCGAGTAGTTAGTTCCAAGTCCATAAAAGCAGCTAGATGTTGATCGAGCAAAAGCACCAAAGGCAGCACCGGTTTAAGCTTAAGTACCAAAGCTCTGGGAGCAGGACCATCACCTTCTTGCCTAGACGCATATCCATATACAAATCCAGATACCGTGCCTGCTTCTCGAGATCCAGTCGTAAGCGAGCTCGCCGATTATGATGATCGTGATGGGCGTGATGCAGTTCCGGATTATCGTGATCGAAATAAAGAATCGCCGGATGCTGAGAGAGGAAGATTCTAATGTTCGACGATCAAGACCCAACAAGCCACCAGCTACTACCAGAGCTAGCCCACAAAAGAACAACTAATAATAAGGTACTTCTCGCCATCCCAAGTGCATAAGCATCTATCACCACAGCATCAAAGGAAGGCACCCGTGGCAAGGACAGGTGCACCAGTAGTTCAAGTAACTTACCCAGTGGACCCAGAAGTCAACCCAGTAGTAGAGCCAGTAGCAACTAGAGCATCAGCGGCAAAGGCATAAGCACCACCAATAAAGGCGGCTAGAGCACAGACATAGGAGGTAGCTAGACCCAGTCCATTACCAGAACCACCAGCAGCAATAGATTCTTTTGATTAGACGACTTTGTAATTAATTAATTAATTAACAACCACCAGTAGATGTTGAGTCGGATGATCTAGTCGCCCCTTTAGAACAGTAGGGCAATCGGTGAAGCACCAATAGTTGCAGAGGCGGCAATAGATCCACCAGCAGACGGAAACAGGGCAAGACCCTACAATAGGACAATACCTACAAGAGCAAGACCCACCTTCTCGCCATGTTAACAGTTTATCCACAATCAATGTCGATTCTCTTATTCTAGCGTCATTCTAGCGGGCTAATGCCATCTACTGATTAATAAGGAACAACTTTGACTAGGGTGGGAGGACATTATCACTTCGTTCAATATATCCTCCTGCCAACCGCCCCCCGGGAGGTATATTATCGTAGGGGCCCACGCAGTCGCCACCGGCCCTTGTCGTTCCTCTTTCCATGGGGTCCCACCCATAGTGGTATGCCATGCCATCGAGCTTCGATCGAGCGCCTTCTCCTTCGCGTTAATACGTTGTTATGGCAATGCCCTGGCCGGGGAAGTAAGAAGTCGGGGTATGGTGATAAGGCACTGGTCGTAGTTCGCCTCCCTCTGGTCGGCGGGGTGGTCTCGATGAAGAGGGGGAGGGATTATTTAGTGATATAGGTTCGGGTGTAGGAGGGTTATAGACTGGAGTAGGGGGCCATCCACCAATAGATTCTAATGCTCCCCTGTGCCTGGTATCGGGAAGGGAAGGTCTAGGGGCCTGGGGCCATGCAATAGAAGAAAGAATCCCTACCATCCATCCCAACTATTATCTCCCTCCCACCCACCCCAGTTCTCAGGCCTGCCATAGTCGAGTAACTCAAGTAGTTCCCCCTAACGCCCCTTAGAATAGTAGGGCCTTAGAATAGTAGGGGCCCTCCCTCCATCTATAGACGAATAAGACTAGCCGCATTCTTCTCCTCCCGGGAACCTCTAATTGGGTGGGTGGGCCCCGGCTCTTCCACCCACCCCGGCCCCTACTATTCTATGGTCGGATATAGTTCCGTGGGATTGAGTGTACTAAGCCTTTATTGCCCTTCCCACTTATCTTGGTGAGGCAAAGCGTGAGACGAAATCTAGATTATTGAAAAGACCAAGGGTGGGATTGGATCGTAGTAAGTAGGAGTTACAAGGCCAGGTGCTGCCTCATCTGGTTCTACCTTGTCTTTGGGTTTTGGAAACACCAGTGTACTAGTCAATGGGTCCATCACCTGCGTACTTTACCTATGCATGGGTGGGGTAATTAGAAGTGAATCCAGCTAGCCAACCAACAATTCTAGGTGGGTTCTTCTATAGATTGATGGATATTAATTCATTATCTTGTGAGGCTAGATTTGAGCGGTAGATCCAAGCATTTATTCTCACCATGTTTTTCCCATCTTGGGTTTTCACCTTATAGTGTTGTAAATTGTCACCGAACCAATTTACACCTCATGTTTGTACCCCTACTTTAGTGCATCTCTCCCTCATCTCCTATACAAGTCCATTTAGTTCCTTAACTCCAATTTTTATGCCACATATACTTACCAAATGATCCTCTGGGGCTATGTCCTCCTTGGGGCCAATTTAAGGTCCATAATTGAGGAGGACCAGGGCACTACCCCTCAATGGGACCCATTTTTTAAGAGGGGGATAAGACATATCTCTTGGGTGAAAAATGAATTTCGTGGCTCTATGTGACTGTTGGAGGTCGGCCTAATCAGTAAATTGATCTAGGATCTCATATATAACTACATTTGATAAACTAAATTCTATCCTAAGCATTCTAAGTCTCCATATCCAAGCATTCAAGCATTAAAGTGTTCATCATCAAGCATTTCTAGAGATCTTCAAGGCTACATTTCTTTCATTCAACCATTGTGGAGAAAATTACATCATTCATATGCAAGCATGTGTGTGTGATTAGGGTTTTGTTATGTTCATGCCATTTCATACAACATATGTGATTACATTCAAGAAGCAAAACATCATTATCAGTCATTGCAAAACTGAGGTATATCTTTCCATTATTTATTTAGTATTTGCAATATTTCATTCAAGGTTAACTCCTAAACTGGGGTTTTACTTAGGCAAACCCCTATTCCCCTTCTCTAGTGTGCGCAGGAACAAGTACAAAGTTGTGATCTTCATAATTGGATTTATTTATAGTGACGAAACAATCCCCTCTTATAGTGTGAAAAGTGTGGAGGACCAGAGCGACCACCATCTCGGTCTCGACACATCAAGAGCTCCTTCTAGAAACAAGTCTGAATAGTCTTATAATCTTCATATCCACATTCGTGGCTCAATCCGACAATTGTAGCTTACTATTAATACATTTTCATATCAATTCCAACACATTTACCCTAATTTCAACATCTTCAATAAATCAATTCAACTCAAGGGAAAGAAGAGGCACACTAAAACCCCTTGGAATTATATCAGAATCTAGATCTATTAGGTTTAGATCTATCTAATTCCCATCTTGCCCTAATGTAATGCTCCCCAAGCAAATATTAGCAGTTTTCATCCTTCTTGTGGTGGAAAGTCTAATATTTTCACCATTACACATGTATATTTGGTGTTCATTGTGTAAATGTGTTTTTATTCTTGCTTCATTGATGAATTTAAGTTAATATGATTTAGTGATTCATGATCACTACTTGGAGAAGTTATTTATGGTAACTAATGTATAAAGTGGGTAAAAATTGGATATACTGATTCACCCACCCCACCTCCCCTCTCAATATATTGTGTGCCCTTCAACAAAAGGTTTAAACAACCCTCATATGCATGCTCTCTTCTCTAATTTGCTTCATGATCATAAGACAAATATTTGGCTAACTCAAGAAACTAAAATGCGATGTGATAAGCTGGATAAAATTGAGAATTGTTTTTTCAAGGACAGTGGTTTTCATGGTACTTGTTTAGATGGTGCTTCTGGTAGTTTAACTATGCTCTACAATCTGAGAATTGTTAAGGAAGTGTATTTGACAAATGACTATATCATGTGTCTACTCAATTTTATCATTTGCAGGACACAAACTAGATTGTTTCTAATATTTATGCCCCTAATAACAAGAATATGAGTTAGAAGCTCTAGAATAAGCTAATATTTTTCAAAACTACTTATTAAGAAGAAAAATTATTGGTTGTGAGGGATTTTAAAACCCCTCTAAAAAAGAAGACAAGAAACAAGGGGGTTCTCAAATTACAATGGACAGTAGGTTTGATCTTACGACCTTTGTTAAAGAACAAGCTTTATTTGATGTGGACCTCCAAGATACCTCTTATAGTTGGTCTAACCATCATATGGGTTAGGATATTATTTATGTTAAACTACACTACACTCTCATCTCTATGGATTAGTTAGCCTCTTACTCTTATTCTCTCTTAGCCCACACGGGGCTTAAATCTGGGAATTTTCCAATTTCTTTCTTTGCAATCATTTTGGATAGAAAGCAAAGGTTTTCTTTTAGATTTGAAAGGATGTGGCTTATTGGTACCACCTAAGAGCTCAAACTCTCGTCAATCCCATTTAACTTTGTTGTTCATTTATGTTCAATTCATTATTCTTTGTTGGCATGGTCCTATAAGTGGACTTATTGGGTAAACTTGTGCCTGAAATGGAACTCACATAGTGATTAATGGTTTTGGCTAATGGTAAACCTTTTAAAAGGTTATTTGATGTGATATTTGTTGCAAAAATTGTGAATAAAACCCACCACGTAGCAAAGTCAATCTCACCCATGTTGCAACAAAGGTGTATGGCACATGGGTTCATTCCCACATTGCATATCTTGCATGTTTTCTTCAGATTTTGACAATTATGTTTTGTATTGTAGATGGTTTTAATTTTTTACGTGAATGAAGGGGATTTTTTTTAAGGTTGTGAGTTTGTAAAATCTCATTTTATATGCTTGAGCATAAGGGAAACCTTCGAGAAGCTTAGACAGATTCTTTTGGGAAATACTAATGCCTATCAGAATAGTAAATAGACATGTAGAACGTTCATTGAGACCACCAAAGATATAATAGAAAAGATATCATAGCATGAGTCATTTGTCTGGGATAGATGCAATGCAGTCTTGGTTTATATGGACTGTTGAGGTTTGACATAGTAATCAGTCATTATAGAGAAGTTCTCAAGATATGTTTCATATTCTAGCTATAGATAAGATATGTTGCAATCAAGTTTTGAGCTTATGGTCGACTACAAAAATACGACCCATGCATGTGATACTAAGATTGCATACATTGATGCAAAAACAAAAACCGTAGTTGGAGATGTGTGCAGCCAACACTTCCATCAAGGATGATTGGAATAGTTGATGCTTGATGTCTTGGGTGTCACAAATAATTATTGATTCTTCTATTGACGAATACTTCTACTTGAAATTGGCAATAAATTCAAAGAGGAAAAGCACACACTAGGCAAGGTTGCATGTACTTGTTCATGTGTTTAAATGATTGCTTCACATTGCCCAATTTGATCACTTGGGAGTACAGGAAAAACACATGCATATGTTTCTTAGTATGCTGGAAAACATCGCTGTTGATATACATTTTGGAGCAAGGCGTTTTGGTTGTATGCAATACCCGTCATATCAATATTTAAAATGTCATTTGATGTTATAAAAAATTTGGATAAGCATCTTCTCAAATGTTAGAATATACTTTAGTATTTCATTACAAGTTTCTTCTCAATTTGGACAGACAACAATGAGAATAAGTGAAGAAATCACATTAGTAATAAGAAAAGAAGCTCAGGAAATAGCAATGTGTGAGTGGATTTCAGTGAATGGTGATGTTATGTGTGACAATGGGTTGCATACAGTCTGAAAGTACAATGCTCACTGAGATGTGGTGTAAGGTTTTGGTCACAAAATGTCAAAGAGACTAGGCAAAAGAGGTGTATGTCAATCATAGTCTAATTTTTGAAGACAAATGGACAGAGTAGCAGCAAAGGATTGTGTCGAAAGAAAAAGAATTGAGTAGGATTGTTTTATGACAGTCCAAATAGCCTTACAAGGGTATTTGCATAAGGCAAACAAAGGAGGACAGTCAAGGAGCAGTGTATGACAAATATGAAATATCATATGTTTTTTCTATGATAAGTCAAGCTTTTGCATGAGGATAGTGATCTCAAATTGATAAGAGGACAAAATTCAGTCAGCATAAAGAGTACAATCATCAAAAAGCAGAGGACAATGAGGGAGGATATATGCTAATCAAGCTAAATGATGCCAAGAAAATATAGCATGGGGCACAAATATGCATCTTGGAATACTACAAAGTCTTGCACATTCAAGGATGACGGACCTAATGACCATGTGGTAAAAAATGACAATCATAACTCAAGAATAAGACTTGAAGTGTCATTTCCATTGTCAAAATACAGTCATTTATCAATTAATGACAATAAGAAAGGTATTTCAAGAGGACAATCACAATTTGTCTCTAACAAGCTGGATAGAAGAAGGGCACTAAATGTCAATTAAGAAGCCATGTTCAGAGGGGATTAGATGACCATGAAGGGACAGAAGACAGTGACAGTCATTGAGAAACAGCAAAGCTTCATAGTGAAAGCAAATAAGCAATGACAGTCCCTATAAAAATAATACAAGTTTTGCAAAGATTTTTAGTTTATGAACAGTTTAATGGTGATTGCAGTTCATCCTACAGTCAAGAAGATCCAATACTACGACAGTCTAAAGTAGTTAGAGACACGGTCCAAGATCCATGATGAACACAGGGGTGGAAGCAATGAGAAAGCATATGACAGTCTCAAAAGGCATGTAACAGTGGCATATTGGGAATGATATAGACAGTTCTCAGAGAACACCTCACAAAACTAGGCATTTAACATGCATGAAGACCTTGTGTCAAGTCATGGAAGAGCACAAGGATGTAACAGTAACATGTGCATAGGAGAAGGTAGTTGCCAAGATAGATATGAAGGGGCAATGACTTGTTGTTTTTGTGTAAAGTGATAGTAAATAGACACGAGAAAGGCAATGCAAAATGATCAAAGCACAAACATCTCACATGGTATGGTTAAATGAGAAGAGCTGAAGACAAGATTGTGCCCAAAAGAGCAGAAGGGATTGGTGTTGACTTTCATTGAGTGAAAAGTCTAGCAGACCTAATGCAAGGATATGACATTTTGAAAATTGGCTCAACATCAAAGAATACAGTCAAACCATGTCAACCAGAATAGGAGGGGATGTATTTAGAAAAGACAAAAGATAGCTTAAAAGTGCAGTCAATCATACATGCAAATCAACATCACTTTAGGACAGCATTTAAATGTTGAAGTCGAGAAAAAAAGCCTAAATTGTGATGGACCAGTGTATGAGTGACCTAGAAGTTCAGTCCAACTTACAAGGTTAACAGTAGCAAAGTGACAGAAAGGTAATGTTAAGATAATGTTATGAGTTTCCATGATGAAGATTCCAAACCAAAGCCTTATTCTATGCATCATAGAGACTTTTTCAGTTCAAGATCATTGGAGTCACATGCCCTGTTGCCTTGCAAATGAAGCTATGGCAGTTGAGATGAGGTGGAAAATCAAGCAAGCATATGGGAGTCATTTGACAAGGTGGACAGCTAAAGTAGAAGATCCAAGGAGAAGTTAGGCTAGACATTCCTTGTCCAATGCCACCTAGGAGACTTCTCAACTTACAAATAACGAGCAACAGTTTTCCAACACCCAAGAATGGTGGATTAGGTCATGAAGACAACATCTTTTTCTCTAGCATTTATTACACACCTTGCTAGATTGTAGGGTAAGAGGATAGGCTAAAATCAATGCCTAGGATTATTTTTTAGTAGTTCTTTACCTTTTTCTGCTATTTGTATTGTAACTTCTCAGGTTCTTTCAATGAGAAAATCGTATTGTAACTCACAACAAGTCTTTTGAAGACTGAAACTAATGTAATTTTCATCGAATTCAAGCATTTTTACAGACTATGTACTAATATATTAGCATCTTTCAATCAATAATACTCAGATTATTGCCTTCAAAAAGCTCTTTTTCTTTGTGTGCAAACTCATATGTACATATACTTTTTGTGATTTTGCCAAATCCTCAAATAAATGTCATGTGTGTAGCACCTTAGTTTGAGAAGATACATTCATTTATGCAGGTTGCTTGTTGTGTAGAGAATAAAATCGTCTTTGGTTGTGAAAAACAGTCATTCTCCTTCTCAAATTTAAAAAAATTCAAAACCTTCATGCAAAATACTGATGCATGAACCTATGTATTACTTAAGTTAGGCAAAACGCCTCTAACAGCTGACAGATTGTATGTCAAAACATTATTGCAAGTCTAAAACATCAATTTGGTTTATCACCTGGGTAGTTGTAGGTTGTTTCAGTACTTTCTTTACCCTTTTCTCAAGAAGTACTAATTTAGAGTAAGTTTTAGAGGGATCCAACCTTTCAATCTGGACGTTCATCTCCACTATGGTTACCCACAGCCTGGAGGTGTTCCCATGTTTCAACAAGTAGCTAGGATGATAGCCTAGTTAGGGTGCAAACTTTGTTGATAACAATATTATTATAATCTACAACTCTAAAATCTCTAACTAAAATATGTTTTTTCCTTTGTGATATCTTTTACCTACATTTTCTTGCTAACTATACTTTCTCCACCATTATAAATTACCTTTGTATCATAGTAGTATGGTCTACATAAAAATGGGTGGCATACATCCATACACATAACTTCTCATAAAACTTCATCTTGATATGTGTATCTTGAATTTACAAAAAAATTATTCACTTGTTAATATCTTAGACTTTTGCATCCATGAATCTCTAAATAAACTAGAATTATCTCTCACTTAACACTAGGTTATTTATGCTTACACTAGTGTAGAGTCCTAAATTGTACTCACTTACAACTTTGTCCTCATGTGGGCCCTCGCATTGGCGTTCATCCTTTGAGGCCTAATTGAAGCCCTGATTCTGCTCACACCATGCACCAAACTCAATGTTTTCATCATATGCAGTTTCTCCCCTAAAATCCTAAGTTCCTAATTGGCCAAGACTAGAGTACCCACGCCATGGTTCTCCCAATAAGGGCACATTTTGATGCCTCGTAATGGTAACTTGAAATGGGCAGGAACCCAAATCCTGTGTTTGTTCATATCGGAAAATTAATTTGTTTTTCAACCAAGCATGTATAGAAGGAGGTCTACCCCTCTCATTTTGATATACATTCAATCAATCCCACATCCGATCAAGCAATCAAGCATTCATAATTCAAGTGAGCAAGCAATCAGTCTTCTTTCAAGCATTCAAGTAGAGGTGAAGTCAAAATTCAAGCATTGGAGATGGCATTCATGTTCTGTGTTTTATGAAGACCATCTACATGAAAACCTAATTCCTCGTCGAGACAAACAAAACTTCATAAAGAGGTATATCATTAGTGTTTTAGACATTTTCAGCATTTTCCCTCAAAAAGATATTATTTCCATTTCAACACTTCATATGAATTTCAATTCTATTTCATGGTTAATTCCAAAACCGAGGTTTTACCTAAGGAAAACCCCTATTCCCAACCATTTCCCCTTCTCTACTGTGTGTAGGAACAAGTACAGAGCTGCAATTTTCAGGATCGACATTATTCACAAAAACAAACAAATTCCCTTTTGGACGACGAAAAGTTTGGAGGACCAAAGCGATGAGCATTCTGGTCCCAACAATTCAGGATGACCTTTTGCGAACGGATCCAAACACTCACATATTGCTCAAATCCAGGTTTGTAGCTCCGTTTGACATCTGTAGTTCACTGCTAATGCAAGAATGTTTCAATTTCAACACATTTACCCTAATTTCAGCATTATTATTCGAATCAATTCGATTCAAACGGAAAGAAGAGGCACATCTAATACCCCTATAATCTGATCAAAATCTAGATCTAACAAGGCTAGATCTATCAAATTTCATCTTTCCCTAATGTAAAGGTTATTAAGCAAAAATTGGTGGTTTTACTACATCATTGGATGAAACCCTAATTTTTCACCATTACAACTAGCAAATGTTAGACACACATGCACGCACGCACATGTAAATTAAGTGAAGCCATCGACCTTCCCCATCATACTTTTCCATTGAAGTGTTATCTAATAAAAAATGGTTAAAGTATACATGTGTAGATGCATGCCATTACCCCCACCCCCGCCTCCCACCCACACTTACCACATGAAGTCATCATCTTTTCGAACACGTGCATATATATAGGGAAAGGATGATGGCTCCACACACAAGCATGTGCACCATATATATACCATATGGAATCAAAAAGGTTGTATACACACATTCATTAGGCTTCCCTAACATACCTTCTTTATCAAAATAGAATCTTAGACAAGATACGTGCACCCCATATAGAACCATTAGCCTTAATTGGTTTACTTCAATAAAAAGATTGAATTTGGGATTATATATGTATATGATGGCCATTGAAATTCTTTGGCATATTTTTTTTTATAAATATGAAATCTACATTAAGCTAGAATTTAACTAGAAAAGAGAACCCGATAAATAAACACATGACAATAGCCATTATGGTGCCACTTAGGTTCTCAACTAAATATATATTAAAAGAATTAGTAGTTGAAAACATATACTAGTAAAATTTAACAAGCAACATATGAGCATGTACATGTGTAACTACATCCTTCAAGGTGTACAAAATGAGACAAAGAAGTTGTAAAAGAAGACCACTTAAGCAAATTATGAAAGTTTTTGAATAATTTTTCAATAATTATATGTGCTCGTTTTCTAAAATCCACAATTTTTTAAAGACACAAAAGTAAAATGAGTTCAAGTTAAGCATCCACAAGACCACTTAATGGTCCCTAAGTATCATAAATAAATGTATATCTCCTCTGCATGGACATTTGTGTGCATGTTTATCTATATTTGCTCTCATTTAATTAAAAATACCCACACAAAAATTTAAGTGTAAAGTCAACATATTTTGCAACCATTTTTTACATAATACTAAAGTTGACATTTGTTTACGTTTTAAGAACTTACACTTAATATGTTTCTTGTGGTTATATTTATATTTATATTTACTTTTGTTATGTATAACTATATAGTTGTACATACCAAAAACTTCACTTATTTACAGTTTTGAAATTTACACATAACATATTCACATTCGTTAGATTTACAATTTCCATATTTACTTTTGTTATATTTTCCTCATTTTAATGCCTACAAATATTTATATAAATGTATTTATTAGGCATGTCCTTGTATACATTTCTACATACCAAAAACCACACTTCTTATAGTTATAGAATTTTCTCTATATATTTATAATGGTTATATTTATAATTTCTATATTTACATTTGTTATAATTTCTATATTACAATGTCTCTCATTTAATCCCAGAAACTAGCAAAATCGTGTACTTACTATATGGATTATCTGTGGGTTTGAAGCATTAAAAGGCCCAAATTTCCTTCCACAATGAATATAGCTTTCTCTTTCTAGTTCTCAAAAATGGTCCCTGACAATACAATCATCAATGATTATCACATGGCAAATTTATAAGCCTTCTAGCCTCATATTCATGGATCAACCCTACTTGCCCATCATCAAGAATTTGTATTATGTGTCTGAACTGACTGCCATGATATGATACGTCAAAGAAGAACGCAAAAGGAATATACAAGCTGAAACATATCTTGGCACTTCTGGACTATCAATGTTTTCAGCCAAATAATTCAAAAAAATAAAGTAATTTTTATTTCCCTCGCTATATTTCAAACTGAAGTTGTTCATTGTTAGATGGAGTTCAGAGCTAGAATTCACTGATCTTCCCAGTGTAAAATACCAGTGTTACAATCACTGATGAATGTTAACAGCTCGTTAAGCATTATGTTTCTTATATATACAGCTACAGTCAGGTATCTCTTTTGCTTTGAATGAAAAAATGCAAGGGATCTATGACATAATCAAAGGTATTCTTAATTACAGATTACAACTAAGAATGTAAATTGAGTAAATCCATCCTTTCCTAAAAAGCAACCTATTGAGTGACACCAGTACATGCTTAGTTACAAACATGCCATTTTAGGACTACAAAAGAAAAATATTAAGTTGAGACAACATGCATACCCCGTCGGATATTTTTTTAATGTTGTTCACCCTTCATGTTTTCCTTCCAACTTTGCTGGCAAATATATCTGTTGCATTTTACACAACGTAAAAATACTTCTTATCATATACAGGAAAGCTAACAAGGCGTCCATTTGTAAGCTTCAAGGCTATGCAATTTATTTTATTTTTTGAAATGTCCATGACAAAACAAAATTTAGGAAGTTTACATCAAGAGCTATGGTTACAAGTCTATCTTCCTCATTTGTGATCCTTTAATCTAAGTCTTCATGATATTTATCAAATCATGTTTATAGATATTTTTGCAAATAGAGCACCTCAAACACAACCACATGGATTATTTCCTCTTATTGCTAACAACTTTGTGTATATCAGGGACCAGAATATTAAAAAAACAAGGACCATGACAAAAATCTGCATGGAATCACATCTATTATCTATGTAATCAGCCAGCAGCTGTACAAGTCAAGGAGAAGGAAAAAGTAGTCTCTTTCTTTACATTGTGTTGTTAATTAAAAGAGGGAAATCATATTAATGTCCACAAATGACCAAAGTAACTCAATGGGACTCAAAAAGTGCAGAACTTATGCTTCGCATATTCAACCCAAAAAAATAAAAAATTAGACATACAGGGATAAACCCTTGAGAAACTAGTCTATGCAAAGTCGTTTGATATATAGTAATCCTTTAGAAGATCTCAAAACAAGTTATGACAATGCTATATAAATCTATCTTGTAATTATAATAATTCAGGATCAAATTTTGTGGGTATAAAAGTCTCGTTATCCATGAACTACACATCTGAACTCTGAAAAAGCTGACATTTGGATGCACACACAGAAAACTTCAAGACATGCATAGATCACCCAAATTAGTGCAACATAAAATTTTATAGTTTGAAAGCATAAAATTTGATAGCATATAACAAGCAATCTAAAAGCAGAAAACTACCAAGTGGCAACATTGGTGAAAAGTGATCTATAAGCAAAAAAAAGACACCAAGTGACAAGTGTTGGTGAAAAGCAATATCTAAAGAGGCCCCGCTTACTACAAACACTTTTGAGGGAGAGTTGGTCCTGAGCGAAGCAAAGGAAGGTGCATACCATGGTGTCACCACTTAGCCTACCCTTCAAGTTGCACCAATCATGGATGAATTTCAATTTGGGGTGAGTAATGGATTTGGGGAAGACATCTAGGTCATAGTAGGTCTCCCCTCCAATTGGGTAGGGGAAACAGCTCCGAATCAACCTCTTTTCGAGCAGTTTGTGGGCATGCATTGACAAACTACGATCTTCGCATGCCATCACCAGCAATGGTTTATCGATACGCCCACCACTTCATCACACCTTAGCTCTATAACCTACACACAAAAATGACTGCAAAGGTTTTCACCTTTGAATATTCAAATATGATCTAGTTGGCTATGAAATCAGCGATGAGAATCAAGGGTTGCAATCAGTACGAGTGACAAGTTGTAGTCAATATGGAAACGGAGAATGAAGTTGGAGCATTGAGAGATATGATTAGGTTTAGAGTTCAAATGTGGAAGTCAAAAGGTCAAAAGTCCCCACATTGCATTTCATTTAACCATAATAATTATGAAATGTAAGATATTAAACTTTGAATCATAGTTTAAAAAGTGAAATGAGTGACCAAATATTTAAGGGACCTTGAATGGGAGTGAAACGATGTGGAACAGTAACAACTAATGGGTGAGCATTTGTCCATAACACACAACTATTGAAGCCCAGCCCACACAAGCACCAATGACCACTTAAGGACTACTATCCACATAATGAGTCATCCCACATTCGTTGTTACTACCCAAAACTCCAAACGATAGCTTTAAGCTCTTAACTCCCATACTGAGGCATTTTGAAATTTTCACCAAATTTTGACGTATTATTCAATATTATGAGCTTGAGAGGTGTGAAGTTAGGGTGGATGGCTATTGAGTCCTCCCCCTTGCTTGAGATCTTATGAGTCTAAGAAAATGTTGTTTTCCATCAAATGCAACACAAAACAAGCTTATTTTTTGTTTTTCATAACCAAAGTAGGGGCTAAGGGTGGCAACCCCTACTAGGTCAATGGGCAGTGCCATATAAGAGTTCCTTCTCACAATAGAGGATGAGGTCAAAGAGTTAGGTTCTGTCATCAGGCCCAAATTAAGACCCACATAAACCTCTATGGCAAATATTCAAAAAAAAAAAAATGAATGTGAGCTAAGGTTTTTGCTAGTAAAATAATTCATGTTATTTTTGGAGGCCTTGAAGGCCTCTCAAAGAATTATGTTCTGTTTTTTTTTTCTTTTAATGGTTAAATTTTATGGCCATGGGTAACATCGGACGGTAGGCCATCCCTACAGGCTCACCAAGAAAAGGGTATGCCTTGAGGAACATACCCCACTTCAGGGAGATGTCCCAGGGACTCCCCTGGGGAAAAAACATTTGGGAGGGGAATAGGACATACTGTCATCATCCCCAAAACATCCCCTTCATAAAAATGTTACAAAAACTGGGGACACATCCCCAGTATACACTGCCTTTATGATCTAAATAACATTTTACTCATGTCGAATAACTTTTTTGACATAACATGATATCACACAATTCAAAGAAAAATCAATACACTAAGATATGCTACTACTATTTGGTAGAGATTATGACCTGAAGGTACTTTAACAATAATTCTGTAAACTGTCTAAAAAAATCCAATTAATCACTCAACTCTTGATCCTTGTAAAATGATAATCGCCTTTTGGAAAATAGCGAGTAATTTTCAAATCAAAACTGTAATGCCCACTATTTGCACCACCTGTCTAAAACACAACTATCAAAATTTTTCACAAATAACACACAACATCACAATTTCTGCAAAGGTTCTCTTCGTGCAAAAGATGGCATCAAGTTTACGATGACATATATCATGGTCCTACGATATACAAAAGATAGCGAATTTTGAAAAAAAATTAAAAAATGAGGAAAGATTCTATTACCATGTCCCTTTCTTAGGTACAATCTCATGCTTCAATGATGACCTAAGTGATTTAGAAGATTTACATTAAGTGTGTTTACGTTTTTAATGATTACCTGATTCATTGTAAGAGAATATATCTCTTGTGCCACACTAAGGACTTATAAGGAAATATTAAGACTACTAATTAATTGATTGACTAGTGCCATACCTAAAACATTTAAATCTGAAGCATCAAGCTCAAAATCTCAAACAAAATCTAAGACATCCATCATCTAACATACTTATCTTAAAAACACAATATATCCATCACCATTGTAATGTCCCACCCTAGGTGGAACAATAGAAAACTGCTTTGTAGCAACCTGCTTGTTTATTTTTAACTAAACATACTATGTTTCCTCTTTCCTTTTGTATTATTTCAGAGCTAGACAGAAGTTGCAGAATAGTTTGTTGTGTTTATAGAGTCTGAATGATATGTAAGATCATGAAATGGATGTTGCTATCAAATAGTAAATCTAAAACTTAACAAGATGATTTGCCTTCTAAAATCAAAGTTTTCAGATTAGTCTACAAGTCTGAAATACATAAACTTAAGTATAAAATGTAGTCTGGATTACTATGCAAAATTACAATATAGTTCTAGGCATACCCATGAACTGCTCTTGAAACCCTTGTAGGAAAATGGATTAGAAAGGCTGTTTGCAAGTCTGATATAGGAGAAGGCAGCCACATAAGTTACTCAGCAAGATTTTTTGCAGCAGCAACTAATCATCTTTTTCAACTCCAAGGTGGTTCCCTCAACTAGGTAATGTTTAGCCCTTGATTTTGATGATGATTGCAACTGAAATCATTTTTGTATAGCCTTCCAAACACCCAAGAATGGTGCAGCCTAACCAGCAAGATGCACACTCAAAAAATCATTTTCAAAATACTCTAGAATCACTCCAAAACTGATCTGAAACTATCCCAAATTAATGGTATTGATAAATGCTTGTAAAACCAACTCTTAAAATGGAAAATGATGCCTTTCTATACCCCACACAAGCCAGAAAGGGAGTCGGCCTAGCACACAAGCTGCTCACTGAGAAAATGATTCATATATTGCTTCAACTTCCCCAAACTGATATAAATCTGGAACCAATCTGCTGGAAATGAAGAAACTTCATGACCAAAATACTGAAATGCAAGAATATGTCTCTTCTTCACTTCAAACAAGCCAAGAGAGGGGTCGGCCTCTCAAGCAGGCACCTCTTTCAGATTTCAACCAGAAAATTAACCTCTAAACTAATTTTTTTGAAGCTCAATTGAAATTTCTGCAAATGGAATTCCCTTGCACACTCTGGGTTGGTCTTTCACAACTGCAAGTGTGATTATTCCTGAAGGTTTCCATCTTCACAAGCTCCTCAAACCTGGTCCAGCAAGATCCTCTAAGGAGGCAAGGTAAAATAACAAGTATAAAATGTCTCTTTTGGTTCCCAAGTTGCCCTTTTAACATCCTCCAAATGCTACGCCCTAATTAAGGTTCCCATCATGTGCCCACTTTATGTTTTATTTTTGAGTTTATGAAATGTTTAATGAACTCACTAATACATTTCATAAAACTTTATTTTCACATGCTTTTTCCTCTCTCCTCCAAAGGGCGTCCACTTAAACATGTCTTGAATTTGCCTTTTTATTAACATTCACAAATACCCCCTTAAACCTTGAGATTCTTTAATTCTTGTAATATATCACTCAATTGCTTCATGTAATTCTTTAATTCTAGCAAGGAGGCACCTCACTCTCTCTATATATATACTTAAGTCGTCACTTTTAAGAGGTGTTTTGCTTGATTTTAATGTAGTTTTACACTGGCAACTTTGGTGATAGTATAACTATTAACTAAAACTCTAAAGTGCCATCTGAAACAAGAGAATAATCACCAAATCCAGTGTCCTCTATCCCTCCTATCAGTGTACAAGGACTTGTTAATAGAGTGATCCTGAATACTAATACTGACTAGGAAGAGGGGACATTACAACAATTAAGTTCCTTAATTATCATCTTAATTATCATCCTAGAATATCCACTTAAAATTTTGCATAAGCAAAGAATTAGAAAAAACAATAAGTATCCATTGCTGATAATAATTCACAAACACCATCACAAATTCAAGAACAGAGAACCAGATGATAACCTCAATCAAACATACAATGTAACTTCATCTATGCATAATAATTAAATAAGCATCCACAAAACTCAAAGCACAAAGCAATAGTCTTATCATACATAGGAAAACGTAGAGTCAACAGGAAAGACATTGGTCGAATCTCAGAAAAACAATGGTAAATACAACAAATAGGGCAAAAAAAATTGTTAATTCTTCAGGTATAATACAGGAGTAAATCCATAAGGTGCAAACAATTTTTAGTGCTAAGAATCATATCTTGTAGTGTTAACATGAGTAGTGTTTATAACGTTTAATGTTATCTGGAATTTTTTGGTCATATTTCATTCCATAACAGCTCTAGCATTGACCACAGAGATCCAACAGATATCAGACTAGTCATGATTCAATTGTACAGTTTTCTCCTCTGTCATGGGTGAAAAATTGCACTTACCAGCATCTGTCAGTCACAAGTGGCACCTGGTTATTAACATCAGTCCTCAAATAATGGATATGCACAGAGCTAAGAACTTCAGAGTAACTACACAAGCTCCATTACACAACCAATAAATGTCTCTCATTGGGATCACTTAAAAGATACACTAGATTGATTGGTTTTAGCAAGAGTGTTGGAATTACAATTAAAAATATCAATAATACCTTCAAATCAGCTATCAGGAGCCTTCAACTTGCGAGCCCTTTTACCCTGAGGTGGTGATGGTGGGACATCCAAGAACCTTGCAGGAGCCTTGAGGGCAATAGAAACAATAAGAGTTAGCTAATTTATTAACTGATAATTGTGAAATATATGACACTGTAATTGACATTACCTTGCGTTTATGATCTCGCTTGCCAATCCTTTCACCTGAAATTTGAATCATATTAATCCTATTGTTCTCATTTTACATGTACTGCAATAAGGGTCTCTTTATATAGAAATATGACCAGACAGACATGTAAAAAAGTGGTCCATCGAGCAGGTCCATGACAAAAGCAACAAATCCTTACTAAAAAGAGGTCCAAATGCTCCTACTGATCAAGCTCTAAAATCCCATTATTTAAAAATAAACTAAAATAATGAAATTTTAACCTGTGAAACTATCAATATCTGATCCACCAAGTGCCCGCATGGAAGCTCGTTCATGATCTCCACGATGAGAACGCTAGTAGCATTTTTAAAATATTATCAGAAAGAAAGCAAATTTAGAAAACTCTCACCATATAAACATAAAGATTTCTCTGCAACACTATGAATAAATACGTTTAGTTGAAGATAATCAAATTGAAAATTTATCACCTTGGGTGTACTAGGAGTAGGAGGGAAATCCGCATAAGGATTTTCTCGTAACATTGAAAGTTCTGACTCTTTCCATTGCACCTGATATGAAAATTGAAATGATCAAGCTTCACAAAAAAAAAGTTAAAAATGATAAACTATATCTTTATGAGGTGTCAATATTCAAATCAAAAAGATCAAACAAATCAAACAATACAGGTTTGATGATTGGGGAAAAATTGCACATAGAAGATATGTTGACCATGAATTTGTTGTAAACTTGTACCCATACAAAAAAATTGTATTGTGTCAAGTTTCAAAGCTAAAACCTTGTCCTTCCATCTTTTCAAACAGACATATTTTAATATCATGCCCTAATAGTTTATTACGTAGTTTTTGGTCTTCTCTACTAGTAATTTTCACAAGATTAGATGACCTATCTAAAAATGTCTTTTTTTTAGCCATGGCCAATTTTAAGGGGAAGAGCATATCTAAAATGCATTATTTTTAGCTGGAGCTATTTTAACTCATGCTATTTTTGGGTTCCCACTATTCTTAGCATTCTCTATATTTCAAAGTTAGCTATTCTTAGGTCATCTATCTATAGATCTCTTGTCATGCAAAAAAACTGAGCATTAAGTCACGGTTCATAATAAATTCAAACTGCAGCTTAATTGGAGGTTGCATAGATTTAATTTTAGAATTAGTGGATGAGATATTTTGTAATAAAAACTTGCAGTGCATGCAAGTAATCAGTAGCTATAGTTGACAACCAAATAGATTTTTATTTCTTTTCAGCAGCAGCTTTGTAAACATTATTAAAAAGTGTCATTTGCACTCAAAAAAATAAATAAATAGTAATTATTATGCTTACTTGATGCTGAAATTGTTGTTCAACAAGTACTCATTATTGTTAGTCTAGAATTTGTTATTCGTTCAATAGAATTTATTAGGCCTACCTTGCTTTTTAATTCTATTGAGATTATTATGCATTCTAAGGCAGATTAAGTTGCTTGTAGTGGGTTTGCAAGCTTTGTATTGCAAGTTTGTTTCAAGTTGAGGATTGAGGCTTTCAAAAAATCCCTTAATCAAATGTACCAAAGCGTTCTTGTCCTTATGCTTCAACATATTTAACACTTGTGTACTCGCATTGATCAATCTTTGCTTTTAGCTGAACAACTCAAATATGTAGGTATAATTTTTATTTTCAATCAAAAAGCATAAAAATTATTTGCCTTGAGTTGAAGAGCATCTCAATTTTTTGCACCATGTGAATCCAAAAACACACTTTTAATTTTATTTAGCAAGAATGTAAACCATCCTAGAAAATATTGTAAAGACTGTATATAGCAAATTATATATTGTACAAATTATTAAATTAGTTTCTATTTATAGGGAACTTTCCCTGCTGATTTGACAAGCAATGCTACTGCACATTTGTTTCAATTTGTGTCACTATAAGGTGTGACTTTAAATGTTTACAGAATGCAAAGATAAAACAAAACAAAGTGTCACCAAAATGCATTTATTAGCTGATAAGTTCTTTAAAATCTATAATTTGGAGAAATGTCCAACTCTTAAAAGATGGTGCAGTAAACATTATCAAAACCAAACCCCTACCACCTGTAAAAAAATTGAAAATGTGATCCAGATGTACAATACTGATATAATACTTCATCTATAAGATCTGTTGATACTAGGTGTTTTTTATTTACAGACTGGACAATGATAATACATGACATAAAATACAGCCACAAGTGTACTAGCTGGAATGACCAACAAGGGACATAGATCTTACTTTCAAAGATTCCCTCCCATGAGAATCAGAAATTATTCTTCGAACCACCCCACCCACACAAATTCTGATGATGCAGTCAAAACTACAAATCTATTATCATTCTCTTAGTATATTCCCCATTGGCAAAAATGTGTATTAAACATTTTTGTAATATCACTAAACAAAATAAAATCTCAAACTTCTTTTTACTGCACCACCTAAAATTTCTAGTTTTAGATTATAGTTAGTGAGCATCACTTCAATTGCTTTAATTTTGAGAGAACACGCTAAGGCAATTATGTAATTGTTGGCAACAATGCAACAAACTAAGAGGGGGGAGTGAAGCAGTTCACACAAAAACTTACTGCAACTTAAACCACAAATCAGATCTGATAATTAAGAGTTAAAGCATGAAACAGCACCACATCAATAACACACATAACACCAAGATTTTTGACGTGGAAAACCCGGTTAAGGGAAAAACCACGGTGGGAGCCCATCCACAATCAGATAAGACCCGTTGTGACCTATTTCACACATCGCCCCATCGCAGATGGGGACCCCTGTTTTTGCTTTTTAGGGTTTTGTCTTGGCTCTGCAGTTTCATTAAAACTATTTTCTTTGAGGGTTTTAAGTTAGAGTTTTGAAGTCATCCTGAGCCAAATAGAGAAATCATGCCCAGAGTTGCATTTGAATGTTGTCAAAGTTCTTAGAAGGTCTGAAGGACGAGGATCGCAATTGCTTTGGGTCATTTCTGACAACTTCCTATTTTTAGGAATTTATGCTTTTTTGCTTCTTTCTAAAAATAGAAAGTTTTGTTTTTGACACTTTGGGCACAATCCGGGAAGCAGTTTTTTTGGCTTGCTTTTTGCTTTTTTCACTTTTTGCTTCTTCTATTTTTTTTAAAGTAGAACTTTGGTTTTGTTCCTTGAGTCATTTGGTCAGCCCATGTCTTCAGAGTCGAAAATTTTTGCCTCTAAGTACAAAAGGCAGGGTTATGTTTTTTCTACTTTTTTTTCTGAAATTGGAGTTTTGATCTTTAGGCCATATCATTATTGCCCATGTTGTCAGAATTGAAAAATTTGGTCTCAAAGTGTAAAAAGCAATTAGAAACCCTAATTAGGGTTTTGTTCTAGAGATCATTCCTTAAGCCATATGATCATTACCCATGTTATCAGAATTGAAAAATTTGGTCTCTAAGTGTTAAAAGCAGCTGAAAACCCTAATTAGGGTTTTGTTCCAGAAGATCACTCCTTAAGCCATATGATCGGTACCCATGTCCTCAGAATCGAGAAAATTGGTTTGTAAGTGTAAAAAGCAAGGTGGAAACCCTAATTAGGGTTTTGTTTCAAAAGATCCAGCATCAATATAGCGGATCATATATGAAAATAGCAACTCAAATGAATGTGTGGAAAGAAAAATTGACATGGTTGTCCAGATAAAATTTGCCCAAGGGAAGAATGGCAGACAAAGGTTGAAGTCAGCATATTGGAAGATGGCAAATCAACTTGGATGTCCAAGTTCTCTTCAAGTCCGCCCATGCACAAACAAGTTGGCAGACACATGCTAAACTCCTACCACCAGTTAAGTAACTCATGGTGAGCTCCTACATATTGTTAAGGTTAAGCCAAGCAAACATGTCCAAACATCTTCAAACCCCACCCTAGCTCTTGGCAAAAGACATGTAAAGTCCGCCTTGTCCAAAGACATGCCAAGTCCGCCTTGGCAAAGCATACACAAAGTCCGCCCATGATGGAATGAAGCAGCATGACACAAGGAAGATGAAGTCCACCCTTGGATTGTCCAAGAAGGTTCAAACTCTACCCTATCCAAGAAGCCCCCAAGTCCACCTAGATGGATGTCCAAGCATGATGCAAGTCCGCCCTCCTAACAAAAGTTGGCCAATCAATGATGAAGTTTGCCCCCCAAAAAGAAGTTAGCATGATGTCTTCCAAGTCCGCCCTCTAGGATAAGGATAAAAGCAAAATAAAGCATGATCAAAACATGAATTGTCCAAGAAGGTTCAAAGTCCGCCCAAGGTGGATGACAAAAAGCATGACAAAGTTGGAATAAAACTCCTCAAGTCCGCCCAAGACAAATGGCTAGTGAAGCATGGCATGTTAACTTCCAAGTCCGCCAAGGCATAAGCGAAGGATGTCCAAACTCTTATGAAGTCCGCCCAACCTTGAAAGATGAGACATGTCCAATGAAGTGCCAAGTCCGCCTGGACACAAGTTGAACATGGCGGATGGAAAGCAAACTCGCCCAAGGGAATAGAGGATAAGAACAAGACATAATTGAAAAAAAAAAAGAAATTCTAAAGCAACTCCAAGTCCGCCTAGGTGGAGTATGGCATACATATGGCCAAGTTCACCATGAAGAAGAAAAGAATGGATAAGAGAAATAACAATTTTGACAAGGAAGCAAGGTGAAAGTTAGTATGTCCAAGTGCACTTGAAGTCTGCCATCTTCTCAGCATGTCTAATAAACATTCAAGTCCAACCTAGACAAGGAGAAAGGTTGGCATCAAATCTTCCAAGATCGCCGAGATGATGAAGTAAAACACAAGTTGATCAAAGCAAAGATGACATGACTTCTTCTAAGTCCGCCAAGGGAAAACACAAGTTGGTATAAAGAATGCCAAGGCATGGCAAAGACCAAGAAGAAGTAATTTGGAAGTCCACTTCGAAGAAGGAATTACAAATTTTGGAAAATAAAATTTGATCAAGATAAGACATCAGACATTCCAAGTTTGCCTAGGTATAAATGGAATATGTGAAGATACCTGAGCAAGACATGAAAAATTTTGCCCATGGCTTGGACATGAAGATAATCAACTTACCATGGCGAAAGACAAAAAATTGGCTAAAGGAAAATAATTTCGACCAAAAAATTGCACATGAAATCAAGGGTCAATCAACGAACGGGTTGGAAAATAATTTTGATGCATGAGTATTTTTAATTATTTTCCAGCACTCGGAATTATTTTCAAAGGGAAGATAATTTCAACACTTAATATTTTCAAAAATTCAAGAAAATTCAATTTGAAAGAAAGTTCTAGAAGATTCCTTAGCTAAGGATGGAATTTTGAGAGAAATAAAACTTTCCATTATGGAAACATTTAAAACTAAAACACAAAAAAAAAAAAAAAAAATTAGAAAAAACAAAGAAGAAGCTTCTAAGTTTAAAAACCTTAAACTCTATATATTTTCAACCAGACACTTTCAAATTCATTATTCAAGTTGAGAATTTGGAGAGCAATTGAGAAGAACTTTTCTCTCAAATTTTGTGAAAATTGATTTCTTAAGGAGAAATTTTGAAGAAGTAAAATTCTTCAAAGTGTTGTAAGTCAAGAAATTAAGTGTTTTTTTTTAATTTTAAGACAGATTTTCAGAATTGAAGGTGAATTTCAGTCACAAAGATCAATTTCTAAGAAACAAAATCTGAAATTGACTGAATTTTTCTATTATCTTGTCTTACTTCTCTCAAATTTTATCAATTTCTTGACTAAATTCTTCACTTTCAGTCTGCTTTTTCGCATAAATTTAACCTTTTAATAGGCTGAAGTGAAAATTTCAAGAAAAAGGATCAAAAATCAGAATTAAAACCTTAGAAATAATATTGAATATTCATGTGTTATGCAGGTTAATGACCACCAAAGGAGCACCTTCCAAAAAAGTACCAATGAAGTTTGTCAGTAAAGGAGTGCAGCCAAAATTAAAGATCAAATCTAAATGGAAGAATGTCACAGACACTAAACTTGGACATGTGGACTTAGAAGGATTCAAAAAGAGGATGTATGGGTATGATGGATACCTACCGACACCCATTGCTTGTCAGATGATGAGAAATGGCATCATCCAAGCAGCTGGATTTCCTCCAGCTAAGGAATGTACTGAGCTGGTCGTTGAGTGTGCTATACACTACAATGGGCAGTCAAGAGAAATCATTGCACCTGATAGAAGACTTTTAGCTAACCTTTCAGAGTTAGCCATTCAAGAGACGTTTGGAATTCCAAATTACAATAAAACCTCCTACAAGACCAAAGAAGATACCCAGAGGATCTATGATAACTAGTCTGAACTTTGTGCAACAAATATTAATGAGTCATGGTAGGAAAAGAAAAGGCCCCAAGGAAAAGTGTCAAAGTATATGTTGCGTCCATACTTCAAAGAAGAATATGGTGATATCATCCTACTATTGAATAGAGTAATGGGCAGCCCTCAGGGTGCACCATTCGAGACATGGATGTACTACTTCATAGATGAAATTACCTCGGGAGTCAAGATGTTCAATTGGTCCCACATAATCAACAACAGTCTTCATAAACAATTGATAAACTTGGAGAAGACAAAGACATTCTACATGAGCTCCTACATTATCTACTCATTCACCAGAAATTTTAGATATTCCGGACTGATCTGCAGAGAAACAGTTGGGTAATGGAGAAAATGAATTCAAGCCTTATGACTGTTATCCTCAGCTACAACTTAAGGAGAAAACCCACTTCAAGCGAGTGAATGATGCATTCCTGATCTACATCAAAAGGACATTACAAGGAGGAACTCACCAAAGGTTATCTCCTGAAGCCAAAAGTTTGATCAGCAAGTATGGATCCTAGTTTATCCAGTTTCCAAAATTTACATACATAAGAGTTCAAGGTTTTGTCAGCCGTCCTTACCGACTTCTGATCTATCCAACCAACAGGATGGTCCTACTTGAAGTTATCAAACAACTCGAAACAAATCAGAGTTTCAAAAGAATAAGACGGAAGGCAACAATTACCTTTCCATTCTTTATTGGAAATATGGAGAAGTCTTGTCCGACAACACAGGCAGCTGAAAGTGCCAAGCTAGAAATGCAGTAGTATCCCTTTACATTCTACCAATCCAGAGCTAATTATGATCCTTATAGCAATATTGGATCAATGAATGGAGAAAGGTTCAAACATAGAGTGGACATAGAGGATTATTGGGCAAATGTTGCAGATGAATTTGACATCAGGAAAAGACTATGGTCCAGACTACTAGTAAGCTTGATCAAAACGATTGAACCATTCCTTGTGCCGGATCAGCTGGAAGATAATGCAGAATATACTCAGCCTAGCTTTGATGAACATGCACCTTTTTCTCCTATCAAATGGTCAAAACCAGAGCATGCAGACTTGACCACCTTGATGTGGCCAGTTATGAAATATTTCAAATGGTGGGTTGATCAGGAAAGTCACAGATTAAGATGGAGAAATATAACCTTGACTTATGACCTGATGGGTGAAGCAGAAGAATGTTCTTCAAATGTTGACCCATCTCAAAGTGTCAGGCCAATCGAAATTACTAAAAAGAAAGGGAAGGCAATTGTGAATGAAGGACATGCTCAGAAGAAACAAAGGCTAGAACCATCTCCTTATGCCTCATCAGCAAACATAAATGATATATCGGCCATTGATATGTCATTGGCAAAGATGGAAATTCCATCCCCAGTTCATGAAGAAAACGTAGAGTCAATCCATCAAGAAGATTAGCAGCCTCTGTCTCCTACAGGCACAGAAGTATTAGAGTCGGACAATGAAATGGATGTTGAGGAAGGTGAATTTCAAGAAGGAATGATTTCCGCCCTTTGGGGAATAGAGTGTGAAGAAGGCAATCAAGAAGTGGAAGGCATAGAGAAGCCCACTGTTCTTGATTGGTTGAAGGAGAGATTGAAAATAAAGACACAAGAAATAGAAGTTCAAGAAGAGGATGATATGGCAGATTTCTTGGCTAGATTAGAACAGGTTGTCACAAAGAAGCCAGCCAGAAGGTTTTCCACCATCCAAAGAGATAAAGCCGGCTACAGGACAGTGCAAATTGTTGTGCCAAAAGTGGACAAGGCAAAGGGAGATATTGTTGAAATGTGGCGACTGGTCAGCAAAGTACTGTACACTCAACATGTATCCTTGCCGGGGTCCGGGGCCGAGCCAAGCCCCGAGCAGGGGTTCGAGGGCGGGAGCTCCCGAGAAAAAAAAATTTGGGTATTTTTTTTGTTGATGAAAACCGACATTGTAATAAAACCCTAAAAAGGTCGACTTTGTTTTTGCCCTAAAAACGTATGTTATAAGCGGCTGGGATGCTTAAGGCATTGTAAGGTTAATAAGAAAGATTGGACGGCTGTGTATGGTGGACGTAACCCATTCTGGGTGAACCACATTAAATCTCTGTGTTATCTGTGTCCTGTTTTATTTCTTTATCTTTTGTATTTAAATCTGCATATAATTGTTAGTTCATATTTGCTTCGGATCTGCTTGAAACCCTAACAGATATTGGTCCCCATGAATATGAAGTCACTGCAATCAGTTTAAGACCAACTACCAAGAAGCTGGAAGTTGAAGACTTGGATAATTCAGTTGCTTCCATGAAGGCAAGAGTGGACAAGGAAGTGGAAAAGAAGAAGGAATATAAGAAAGAAGTTGAGCACCTGAGGGAATACATTCAACATTTGACTAAGCCACTTAACCAAGCCAATCCAAAAGCTCCTCCACTCTTGAATCCACAAGAAACAGTCAGAAGTTCTGAGGAAGAAGCAGTAACAGCCAAAGAGACCAAGTCATGGATGGAAAGCACAAGTAAAGAGGCAGTCGCATTTGTGGAAAGGTTAGCATTAACTTATGAACAAACCTCTTCTTTACTCTCTAAGATTGCAAGCATGGCAGAAGCATGGGTTGATCTCCAGGATATTCAAGACCAGCACTATCCCATGCCTTAGAGAATTAAAAGGAGTTTCAAAGCAAGAACTAATTGATGAAAATATGATTGAAGCAGGAGCTGTATATGACTTCAACAGTTGGCACTGGACATTGGTTGCACGCAGTGAAGTCTTGGAGAAAGTAAAGGCAGATGCTGACAAGACTGAGCAGAGAAAAGAAATTCAAGACAAGGTTTACCTTGTAGTTGTAGAGATACTTGAAAAGGAAACTATCCGAGAGAAGGATATGGAGTTAGAAAACCTGAAGGACAAGACGCAAGAAATCTTCTCTACTGGACCAGCCCTGAAGCAGAATCTAGCTAAGGCATCGAACCTCCTATCCATCAGACATGCTTTCCAAAAACACGAATTAGATTGGGAAATCACTTTTGTTGTATGTGCAGATGATTTGGAAGGAATAGAATTCAAAGTCAACATCCTACCACATGTCACGATGGAAGAGGTTGATCAGATTGTGTCCAAGTTCATTGAACTTTCTGCCTCTCAACACGAGAAGGGGGTGCAATCCTAAAAAATAGCACCTTGTGCTATTTGTCTTGCGTGCACTGGACATTGATTTTATTTTGGGAAACTCTAATTAGAATTAGGTTGTCTTAATCTCGACGTTGATCTTAGATTGATTTTGGCTGTTCATTTTGCTTTCAAAAACTCTATATAAACTCATTCTCTCATTTCATTTCAATGTGGAGAGATTTATGAAATTGTTGCGTAGAGCTACTTGGATAATAAAAAGTTCATTATCAATATTGTTTTGAAGTCTTATTGTTATCAAGTGGTTGCATTGTTGCATATTTTCTTCAACACTTGGAATAGATTTTCTTTAAGTAATTTCCTTTAAAGTTCTTAGATGAATGAAGGATTGATAGTTTAAATTGGTGAAATTTTGCTCATACTTTTGTTGGATGGATGATTTTCATTCAATGTGTAAAGTTAGCCTGAGCTTTTAATGTGGATGCTTAACTTCTACTTTGAGTAATATTGTTCAATTGTTGGTATTATTCATAAGTGTGAAAATCTTAAGTACAACCCTAGAAGATTGCACCCGCTTTGCGTAGTTGTCCAAGTGTGGCGAAACAAAGTGTCGTTAGCAGTTTCACCCAGTCTTTACCATCTCTTGCATTCATAGGAATAGCTTAGCAGTAGTTAGAATCCCTAAACCCTTATCCTTTTATCTTTTTTTGAACTCCTAAATCAGAAAATCCAAAAACAAAGAGCCTTTATTCATAAATTCGCCTAAGTCCAGCTTGTGAATGATACTAGTTGTCAAGTGTAAGTCCCCCTTGTATTTCAGCACACACTACCCAAGAAGCTATCCACATAAAGTAACCCATTCGCATATATAGACCTTGGAGTCGCAATGTGGTCTTTCTTGAAATCTTGGCACAAGTAGTGATTTTGTTCAGCAGAGGATAGAATACCTTTGGATATTTTATTCTAATGTTCGGCATATGATAAAACATACACCAACAATGAGATAATACCCTGTTAGGAGTAAATGAAATATTACAATGGGGAATGCTCATGCATTTAGGCACACTGCTTAGAGCTCACTGCTCAAATAAGAAACCCAGAAAGGCTACAACCTTTAGGGAAGGCTCACCACCTTACAGGAAGTCTCGTTGACTTACAAAACATTTGGACAACAATCCGAATTACATGAACTATGAAAATAGCATCTCCATAAGCCGAGTACAATTCCAGTTAAGCACACAATCTGCTCTACAACACTTCTATTTTCTCCTTCACACTTCCAAAAGATCAAATCACTTGTTCGCACACACAATTCCATCATACACGCACTTAAAGATCGCAGACATACATATTACATGATTATTACATTTATTTATACAAGTCATCAACCTATATTTCAAGGTTAGCTAAACCCTTAACACAAATAACAAAATAATAACCTCACACTCTACAACAATACATGCGGACCAAAACAATGTCCGTTAAGACATAGTCTGGACCTAAACTAATACCGCAAACACACAACTCCAACAATTACGCCTCGATCATCCGTAACATGCTACAACCACCAAGAATGTCGCAAAACAAGAACATCACCGAACAAAGAAAATCTTCAATAACACACACAATAATCAATGCGGACCACCAATACGCATAGAACACGATCTAGAGATATTCACAAGCAATGTGAAATGCAGCAAAACAACCGCAACAACTCGAATCACTAGAATCATCATCATCTCACCACCGGAGCTCAAGAACACCATCATAACTGATTGTCAACCTAAAAGATTCGCTTGTGGATTTCCAAATCATGAACCGCTCGAATTGAGGACACACATCAACGTCCAGAACAAATCTCACACATCCGCAACTAAAGATATTACAATTCCAGAGCAATACGGAACACAAACTAGAATACTGAATAACGCAAACAACTGAATATCATCCTCAATACCGAATCTCATAACTTGATCAAATCAATCATGCGGGCTTCTGCAAATGGGAATGAACCATCTACAGACAACATACCAAAAACCCTTTAATCTATAACAGCTCATCTGCAATACACAAGCTAAACCAACTCATTCAACCAAACTGCAACACTGGATTACATAGAAGAATATGTTAACAAAACTTCCCAACAATCTCCCCATATGTTGACATCAATGACAACATATCAACCAATGTCCAACAATCTCCCCCGTTGGCATTGATGGCAACATATGAATGTGAAAAACAATCAATGCAAGGAAAGAAATCAACTCTCAGCAATCTCCCTCAAAATCACAAGGATCAGCTCCCCCTTAGACAAACAACTCAAATCACAAATCTCAAAATGCTCTTCTCCCATAGAGAGTTTTTCACATGCTCTTCTCCCCCTTTGACATCAATGACAAAGGCTCAGGAATCGCAAATCTCTCCACAAATCTGTACAATTGAACCACTGAACACCAACACTGACTACTCCCCCTAAGTAGCAACCTCACTCATCAATCCGGATCATAAAATATTTCTGTGAAGTTCACTGGACTGATGCAAATCCATGCATCTTAAATCTCATCAGGAGGGGCAATCACCCCTAACTTCTCTCTGAGATACTCAAAAGTATCTTTAGGCAAAGGCTTTGTAAAGATATCTGCTATTTGTTTCTTTGTAGATACATACTCCAATCTGATTTCTTTCTCATTCACCTTGTCTCTTAAGAAATGAAACTTGATTGATATATGCTTTGTTTTGGAATGCAACACCGGATTCTTTGAAATATTGAAAGCACTTGAATTATCACAATACATAGCAATAGGCTCATCATAAATAACTAGTACAATTGCTAGTGTAGCAATGTATTTAGTCTCTTCAGTAGATAAAGAAATAGCATTGTGCTTCTTACTTGCCCAAGAAACCAGCTTCTTTCCCAAAAAAAAATGCACCACCTGTAGTACTCTTTCGGTCATCAACATCACCTGCCCAATCAGCATCTATAAAGGCACTCAAAGTAAAGTCATCATTCTTAAAATACCACAAACCAAAATCAACTATCCCTTTCAAATATCTAAATATCCTTTTTATAGCAGTAACATGAGATTCCTTAGGATCAGCTAAAAATCTAGCAACATGACACACAGCATTCATTATATCAGGTCTAATCTGAGTCAAATACAACAATCCACCAATCATAGATCTATATCTGGTCTGATTAGCTTTCGGAGAATCATCATCCTTTGTCAACTTACATCCGGTCACCATAGGTGTACCAACTAGCTTAGAGTCTTCAAAACCAAATTTCTTCAACAATTTATTCACATACTTAGATTGAGATATGAAAATACCTTTATCCAATTGAGTAATTTGCAATCCCAAAAAGAATTTCATTTCACCAATCATGTACATCTCAAATTCATTTTGCATCTCCTCAAAAAATTTCTTACATAGGCAATCATTTCCTCCAAAGATAATGTCATCAACAAAAATTTCAACAATCAAAATGTTATTCTGATCAATCTTGAAATAAAAATTATTGTCAGTAGTACTTTTATTGAATCCAAGCTTCATCGAATACTTATCCAATCTGGCATACCAAGCTCTAGGGGCTTGCTTCAATCCATACAATGCTTTCTTCAACCGGCAAACCATGTCCTTTTCATCTGTGAATAACCTTTAGAAACAAGTCTAGTTGTATTTCGGACAACTTCACCCTGTTCATTCGACTTATTTCGGAATACCCAATTAGTTCCAATTACATTTTTATCCTTAGGTCTAGGAACAAGAATCCATGTATTATTTTTCTCAATCTAATTCAATTCTTCTTCCATAGCTTTAATCCAAATTTCATCTTTACATGCTTCATAAACATTTTTAGGTTCGATCTTAGAAATCAAACAAATTTCTTCAGCAAGTCTTCTCCTAGTCATCACTGATTTTTCGAATGATTCAACCTCACATACCTGGGAGTTTTAGGATTTTCTTGAATTTCAGGCTCTTGAATTCTTTCTTGTGCATTAGCATCTTCACCTTCATTCTCAGGCTTTTCCAGAGCAATTTGAACTTGACTTTGGATCTGCATTTGTTTTCCTTTATCTGAACTGGCATCTTGATCATCAAAATCATATCCGCAAGATCTAATCTGTCTCACATTACCTTCATCAACCTTCACATTAGCACATTCAACTATCTTCCTCAATCTTTTATTATAACACCGTGTTGACGTGTATTTTGTACACTATCAAACACAAAATAAAATACTCAAGGTACCTTATCCTCTCTTGAATAAAGCCTCTGATTGCTGAAGATGTCGCGAAAAAGGATCAATCAGGATGACTCCAAGGTTCTTCGATGTAGGGTCTCTACGTGTAGATAAGCACCAGTGGTCATTGTGAATGTTGTTTCATAAGGGGACTTACATTTGATGATTGAACGTCTGATCTGCTTTGAATATTGCTGGAACACAGGATCTTACTAGCTTTAAAAAAAAAAGAAAAAAGACGAGGACGAGGAGAGGATCTAATCCTAATACTAAGAATGTAGGAGCAATGAATGATCTTTGATGAAATTCTAACTAAGTCTTGTTTTGACATCGCTGGACCATCTCCACAAGGTTAGTGCGATCTTCGAAGGAAAGCTTTATGATGTTCAAATCATCACTGCAGGCATAGACACCATCAGGTTGATGCATATCAATGAAGAAGCGACAACTAAAGTTAAGCTTAAGCTGAATGATTCCAGTTGACTACACAAGGCAAGTCTGCAATCAACAAACTGCTAGTAGTATGGATATACGAATTCCACCATCAATCAAGCACATTTCTTCCATTCATCTAATAACATGAAATCAAATATAAGAAGTATAAAGACCATGCAAATTGTCGAATCGACCCATAAATTTCACCATTTCTTCAATGAAGTTACAAGTCTCTTACAAGTATCTATCTTCTAACTGCTTCCAACTATTCCCTTTACAAAATGAAGAGTCGGGGCTTATATAGTGCCCACAATACAATTCGATGGCTAAGATCAATTTGAGATCAATGGCCAAGATTCAATAATGAAAACCCTAATTAGGGTTTGTTACAACCATTACATAACATTTAATGCTTGACCAATGAAATAATTGTATTGCTTGGACACATGTCCTCTCTGAAAAATTCGACCAATGGATAGCTGGGGTAGGTACATTGAAGTTTGTGCTACCTTCTATGAGTTAGGTACATTGAATCTGGACATTGTTGAGGTGGACCAATCCAACTGGAGGAGTGATGACTAGGATGCCAACTCGTCTGACACTTGTAGCTTGGTAGATATTCAATTTGATGTTGTTGAGAAGCTAGCTTTAATTAACTCATTTGGAACTATCTGCTTCTTCAACGAACCCTTGCTCTAACTTCTTGTGTCCTTGATGTGCAGGATGATTGATGTACCTCGCCTTGGAATGCTGCATTGGAAGAGGTCGCCCTTGTTGATGTTTGATCGAAGAAAGCCATCCTTGTCGATGCTAGACTGGAGGAGGTCGCCCTTGTCCTTGCTTGATCTTCTTGGAGGAGACCGTCCTTGATCTGGCTTGATTTTACAACTCCAGGATCTCCATTTGATGCCTACACAAAATATTAAAGTTAGTCTTTTGAGCATCAAACCTCAAAGCATGAAATTTAAGACCTTTCAACGGTAAAACTTAAGATATTAATTTGAAAAAAGTCGTGATAAATCAAGAACTACACATTTTCAAATTAATAATGAATGGAATTTGGATCTTCAAGACTTAGACTTTACAAAATTGCAATAGGATCATAATAAGTCTTGAATAAGAACTTCAAAAAATGATTCTTCATACCTTCCCTTTGAGTATTTAAGTACAAAACCTTGAAAAATGAAGGAAGAGGACCGGATTTTGTTGGGCAAGATTTATAGTCCTTCCTTGGATGAAGTACGCCTCCTCTAGTTTGAAAAAGAATAAACTCCACTAGCCTCTTCAAAAATCTGGAAATTCGCCTTCAAATGTCTTCAAAAAATCTAGAAATTATCCTCCAATCTAGCAAGAAATTCGCCTCTCCAATAGCCTTCAAGATGAATTTTGCCCTCCTTAGTCTCCACACTTTCGCACTTTAGAAGGGATGAATGAATGATTTGAACTTGAAACAATGCCCCCCCTATTATATAGAGCACTCACCTTCTTTCCTCCAAGAGGCCGACCTAGCAAATAAGCCTTAAAATAAAATATAAAAAAACACTAAGAAGAAGGCCGACTTGATAAATAAAGACAAAATAATGCCTTGTGTGCTCAACTTTTAATTTTTTATTTCACAAAAATCAATTTTAAATGCCTTTATAATAGAAATTCAATTTTTTGAGGCCCAAAATTAATTTATTAAATGCCAATTTAATTAATTTTTTCAAATATTCCAAAGCTAGCAATTTGGCATCTAATGCGATTTGGAGGATATTAACTCCCAAATATGGTAAAAAATAATGAATGCCATTAACTTCGCTCTGGTCCCTTGGAGAGGGACAGGAGCACTTTTTCATTTTTAGGCTAGGATTCTCAATTTTTTGAAGTCAAACCTTTGTTCACCATGCTTTAGAAGATCTTTCCCATCTCACACAACTTTGCCTTAGCATAATCTCGGAGGGAATTTGTTGTTTCATAAAAAGCGCCCTGGTCCTTCAGTGAGGGACGGGAGCACTTTTGAGTCCATTGCATGAATTCTTGATCATATCAACTTCAAATTATCCTCCAGGCGTAGAATATCACATTTCACTCCATCTTGAGCCTTGGTAATAAAAATATCATTTCAAAATGCAAGGTAAATAGTCATATTTGGAAATTGCGCTCTGGTCCCTTGGTGAGGGATGGGAGCACTTTTGCCAGTTGTTGTCAAAATTTGCAACTCTCGCATCTTAATTCCACTTCAAGGCATTTTAAACACTTTTTCAAACTTGCGCCTTGGCCTCAATTTGTCCAAAATTGGTGAGAAAGGCTAGATAACATGTTAAGCGCTCTGGTCCTTCAATGAGGGACAGGAGCACTTTTTCAACTTCAAGCTTATCCGTCCTTTGCTAGCTTCCCAAATTATCTTCAATGGGCTAATCATGTCCTCTTCCATTCATTTCAATCACAAACTTGCCTTGGCCTTGCAAGAAATTTACACTTTTTTGGAAAATCGCTCTGGTCCCTTGGAGAGGGACAGGAGCACTTTTTGGAAAATCACTCTTTCGCTGTTTCAGGCATCATCTTGCCTCTGAAAATTGATCAAAATTTACCTAGGCAAGAATATACAATTTCATCTTCAAAATGCTAACACTTAGACAAAATTTGAATTTTACCCCAAAAAATTCCCGAATCTAGACCTAACCTGGGACATATCTGACTTCCTGACAAACTCACCTTATCGACTCAATCTCAATCCTCGGGAGGACGCTTAAATACTTTCGAAATTTGACTGGACTCGGCTTGAAAAATATCCAAAAGAAACCCCTAAGGTTTAGCCCTAGCCCAGACAGACAACTCACTCATTCAAAACCCTCAAAGCAGAGAGAAGAACAAGCAAAACAAAAGCAAAAAGAGGGGGTCCCCATTTTAAATGGGGCGATGTGTGAAAATGTCACAACACACCGGTAGGCCTTACTTTTGTAGAATAACCAAGAAAGATTCCTTCATCACATCTAGCATCAAACTTTCCAAGATCTTCCTCTCTTCTGATATAGCATTTACTACCAAAAATTCTGAAATATCTAACAGTAGGAGCATGACCAAACCATAACCCATAAGGAGTCTCACCAGTATCACCTTTGACATTTACCCTGTTAAGAGTGTATACTGCAGTACTCGCAGCTTCTCTCCAAAGCACATGCGGAGCATTTCCTTCAATCATCATGGTTCTAGCAGCTTCTTGAACTGTTCTATTCTTTCTCTCCACAACACCATTATGTTGTGGTGTCCTAGGAGCAGATAACTATCTCTTAACTCCATCTTCTTCACAATATGCATTAAACTCATCCGAAGTGAATTCTCCACCTTTGTCAAATCTCAGACACTTAAGCTTCAATCCAATCTCAGTTTCCACTCTAGCTTTGAAAATCTTGAACTTCTCCAACACTTCAGACTTCTCCCTTAAGAAGGTAACCCACATCATCCTTGAATAATCATCAATCAACAACATGAAATAAATGTCACCTTGCAAGCTTCTCACTCTAGAAGGACCACACAGATCGATATGCACAAGATCTAACAATCCATTAGAATTATTTTGTTTTCTCTTACAAGTAACTCTTGTCTGCTTCCCTAATTGACATTCCTTACATACTCGATTAGAAGGCTTTATTAGCTTTGGTAGATCTCTCACTGCTTGAGTAGAACTTATCTTCACCATGCAATCAAAATTTACATGACACATACTTCTATGCCATAACCAACTTTCATCAACCTGAGCAATCAAACAACTTTTACCACCAGCATTCAAGTGAAAGATATAACCTTTAGTTTTTGTCCCTGATGCAATCTCAATTCCGAAGCTACTCTTGAATTGCAAGTTATATCCCTTATCAACCATATGACCAACACTCAAAAGATTATGCTTTAAACCTTCAACATACAACAAATCTTACTATACCACCATCATACTTTTCCAAATTTACAAATTTACTCTTATCACCCGTCATATGATGAGAGCAACCACTGTCAATTACCCATTCATCTTTCTCCTCAACTTTAGCAGCTAAAGCTTTCTCTTGATTAGTGCAACTTGTAGAATGTGTAGTCCCAGGATCATCCTCCTTGATAGCAATGAACACAAATTCATCTCCTGAATTTCCCTTATCCAACTCATCATCTGTCACACCTTCATCAACAGCATAATAACACTTCTTCTGATATTTAGGCTTGTATGGCTTAAATGGCTTCTTAGGATTTCTATCTCTTTCCGGACACCTCGATGCAAAATGTCCTATCTTATTACATGAAAAACATTTAAGAGGTAACTTTCCTTCATACTTACCGGCACCTTTAGGCAATCTTCTGGCAATAAGTGTTTCAAGCTCCTTAAGCTCTCTCTCTTCATCTTCCATCTCTTTCTCAAATCTGGATACTCTTGTAGAACTTTCTCCCGAATCATATCTCTGCTTCTCGGAAATAGTAGCTTTGAATGCAAATTCAATCTTAGGAAGAAAGTCTCCAAACTCACTCAGCTCAAAAGCAACAAGTTTACCAATCAGCATGTCTCTTGTCACATTTGTCACAGTCTAGATCTCATCAATAATAGCAGCTCTATGTTTGTAAGCAAGAGGCAAGGATCTCAACACTTTAGCAACAATCGCAGATTCTTCTAATACTCCACTGGCACATCTGATTCCACACACAAGCTCATTCACTTTCTACATAAAAGAAGTAATGTTCTCATCTTCACTCATCTTCAGGTTCTCATGTTTACCCTTCAAGCTCTGCAACTTAGCAATCTTCACACGACTATCACCTTCCTGCAGGGTCTCCAATTTTGTCTAGATCTCATGAGCAGTCTCTAAGGCCATCACATTAGTCATCTCGGAATCTGAAAAGGTACTCAACAATACTTAGCTCTAATATTGAATTCTGCTTCCTTTATCTCATCCGAAGTAGTAGGACCATTTTGAGGAACATTATATACATTCTTAGTAATCTTCTAGTACTCTTCTAGAATGGATCTCAAGTGACATTGCATCCGGCTTTTCTAGAGAGTGTAGTTCGTTCCATCAAATCTCGGACTATCCTTCTTGAAAGCAAACGTTGCCATCTCGGATCTCCTCAAGCGGTCAAGCTTCTTCCGGAGGATCTAGCTCTGATACCAATTGTTGGCAACAATGCAGCAAACTAAGAGTCGGGGGGGGGGATTGAATCAATTTGCACAAAAACTTACTGCAACTTAAACCACAAATCAGATCTGATAATTAACAATTAAAGCATGAAACAACACCACATCAATAACACACATAACACCAAGATTTTTGACATGGAAAACCCGGTTAAGGGAAAAACCACGATGGGAACCTACCCACAATGAGATAATACCATGTTAGGAGTAAATCAAATATTAATGGGGAATGCACATGCATTCAGGCACACTGCCTAGAGCTCACTGCTCAAATAAGAAACCCAGAAAGGCTACAACCTTTAGGTAAGGCTCACTGCCTTACAGGAAGTCTCATTGACTTACAAAACATTCAGACAACAATCCGGATTACATCAACTGTTAAAATAGCATCTCAATATGCCTGAGTACAGTTTCGGTTAAGCACACAGTCTTCTCTGCAACACTTTTCTTTTCTCCTTCACACTTCTGAAAGATCAAATCACTTGTTTGCACATACAACTCAATCATACACACACTTAAGGATCACAAACATACATATTACATGATTATTACATTTATTTATACAAGTCATTAGCCTATATTTCAAGGTTGCCTAAACCCTTAACACAAATAACAAAATAATAACCTCACACACTACAATACATGCGGACCAAAACAATGTCGGCTAAGACATAGTCTGGACCTAAACCAATACCGCAAACACGCAACACCTCCAACAATTACACTTCGATCATTCGCAACACGCTACAACCACCAAGAATGTCGCATAACACCAAGAACATCACCGGACAAAGAAAATATCCAATAACGCACACAATAATCAATGCGGACCACCAATACGCATAGAACACAATCTAGAGATATTCACAAGCAACGTGAATTGCACCACAACAACTGCAACAACTCGGATCACTAGAATCATCATCATCTCACCACCGGAGCTCAAGAACACCATCATAACTGACTGTCAACCTGAAAGATTCACTTGTGGATTTCCAAATCATGAACCGCTCGAATTGAGGACACACATCAACGTTCAAAACACATCCCACACATCCGCAACTAAAGATATTACAATTCCAGAGCAATACAGAACACAAACCAAAATATCGAATAACACGAACAACTGAATATCATCCTCAATACCGGATCTCATAACTTGATCAAAACAATCATGTGGACTTATGCAAATGGGAATGAACCATCTATAGACAACATACCAAAAACCCTTTAATCTGTAACTGCTCATCTACAATACACAGGCTAAACCAACTCATTCAACCAAACTGCAACACTGGAATACACAAAAGAATATGTTGACAAAACTTCCCAACAATCTCCCCATATGTTGACATCAATGACAACATATCAACCAATGTCCAACAGTAATCACAACAAAAAACATTTAGAATGCATGATCATGTCATTCAACTTCCCCTGTACTCAATTTCAATGTAGTTTGTGTAGACGAAGCCATCATGCAAAAGCATCAGCAGGATAATTCTAATATGGTTTTATAAATAAGTTTACAGCTAATATTTTTATGTCAATACAACTTTGAAGCACTTTGTATTAAAACCTTAGTCACCAAATGAATTGAACTTTACTTTGGTCAAGCATTTTGACCTATAATCCTAATATTTTTGTAACTCATTGTAGTCTGGTTTTATTTACATATTGCTCCTTGTAGATTTACTCTTATAGCTGGACATCTTGATAGACAATTACTTGCTTGGGAAATATGATGCTGATGGGCAAAACAAACCAGATGGTAGCATGTTTGTTTATTAAGTTTGTTAGAAAGTAAATTTTCTGAGCTTTAATCTGCAAGAATTACTCTGACTCCTGAATCAAATAGAAAAATGGTCCAATTAAACACAAAACTAAGAGAAATAGTTGTTCAAAAGTGAGAAGTTAAAATCATTTATGATGGACTTGAGAATTCCAGAAGTAATACAATAATCTAGGAGGAAAAATCAGTGTTGTGAGACTGGAACATCTTCGAAGCCTTGACTCCAGAAGAGGAGGATGCTGAATTCTTAGGTGTCTTCAGGTCAATTTTGTCATGCAGTACAAGTTACTAAAATCTGACAAAAGTAATGACAAACAAATTCTAAATAGATCTTAGTCAAATTATCAAACAAGAACAAGGAGGTACTGTTTGTTATGCCCTGCCATAATAAGCAAGATCGCAGCATTATTAAATAGAATAGCTGCCTTAAAACCTTGATGAATTCAAAACATAAAAGAGGCAGTTCTCCTAAGGGGGCTGATGAGGATTTGTTAGGCAGTGATTCATTAATTAAAAGCTATGACAGTTGTTAACAAAAGAAAAGCAGCAAGTTAGTTACGAAGGTGTAATCTTTGTAAGGGTTGTGATGATAATAAAGGTTGTGACGTTTCATCCCACAATTGAGGATAAAAAAAGGAGACCGAGTCATTTGTGAAAGGGGTATACCTGATTGCTATTGAAAATAGAAATGGATAAGGAATTGAAACTATTCAGAAATAAGAATAAATATCATCAAGTCTGATTTGAATAAAATTCAGAAAAAGTACAGAAATCTTAAATATCAAGGAAAGTGATTGGTATCCAATATTATTGTATTTACAATTTATTTGTTTATTGATAAATCTGTTAGGCAGCAGTACTGGTGTTCCCTCATCAAGCATTCCACCCCGAGTTGGATGGACTGGAGGTCCTGCCATAATTGTGGGCCAAAGGGCCGAATGACTTGGAGGCTCATTCCGTGCCCTTGGGCTTGATTGAGAAAGATAGTCTCATGGCGTCCTAACAAGAAATATAGGATTAGTAATTATTTATCTGATTTCCATCAGCAATCATATCTGGAATCAAAGTGAAACGTTTGATGGGGAGATGCAGCAGTACCAGTTCCCTCATCAAGTACACCAAACCCAAGATGGATGGACTAGAGGTCCTGCCATTCTTGTGGACCAAGGGGCCAAATGACTCGTTGGCTCATTCCGTGCCATTGGGCTGCCCGGTTGAGAAGGACAGTCTCCCAGCATCCTATCAAGCTTTTCCATCGGATTCCTAATATGGTTGGCTATTGGAAACAAGCCATGAAATTGATACAAATGAATTTAGGATATTTTGTTTTCAATAGGGATTATTTGTATATGATCATAGATCCTTGATATCAATGCTTGATGTTAATTAATTACAATTTTCTCTAAAATTGAATTGCACTTACGTAATTTTATTATAGAATACTATTTGTAAATAAATTGTATTGTTGCAATTGTTATTTTTTGGGCAAAATCAGATATATCCCAAAAGGGGGCATTACATATTTGGAGAAAGAAAGATTCTATATGAAATCTTGCAGGCTTATGAAACCATCCATTTTATGATGATAATCAGAAAAATTACGAAATTTGGATTTGGGCATGATTGGTGGAATGAACACTTTGTAAAAAGCTTGCAAAAAAAGTTAATAACTTGTCAGCAGGTTACTTAAATGCATAATGAAGTCTAAAGTAGGGTGTTCATCTTTCTCCCTACCTATTAATATCAGTGAAAGAAGCCCAAGATAGCCAAATTAAAAGGATCAAGAATGAAGAACAATAGCGGGGCTCGGCATAGCCTTCCTTAGTGGAACAAATATCACATTCCAAATTGTGGACAGCAATTTGATTGCAAGGGTCCCAATTGCCAAGGAATCTGAGACATTCAAGCAAATATTGGATACTTACGAAATAGCTACAGCTCAAATATTAGCAAGGAGATAATAAATATTTTCTTCTTTATTGTGTAACAAAAATTAAAAGAAAGAATATGGTAACTTATGGCATTCAAGGGGGCTGATTTTTCTTAAGGCTTATCAAATGATGCTTATGATAAGAACAGTAGAAAAAAAAGAGAGTTCACAAGGATTACATGACAGCCTACAAGAAATATTGTCATAAAGAAAGGGTACACGGCTGAATTTCACTAAGGGAATTCAGTTGATTAAAGCCTGTTGTCAAGCAATTGTAATGTGTATGATGTCTGTAAAATAGTCGAGAAAATAAGTTTTTATGGATTGGAATAAAAGAGAACTCCAAAACATAATGGAGGTCTGGGAAAAGAATGTCAACCAAAATGCAATCAAGGCTTAGGACTTATAGAATGATCAAGGTGATCAATATTAGTAGCAATGGGATAGAAAATTAGAGAAATTTTCCTAGTTGCCAGGAAAAAAATATGCCAATCAATACACAATGGAGGCTTGGGATGGAGATGATGAATTTAGCTTTGGCTGCAAAGATGGCATGGAGTGTAGACAAGGTAGGAATTTTTTTATCAACTAGGAGTGAAGTCCCCCTAGTTGTCTGGAAAATGATATATCAACCAAAACATAAAGGGGGCTTTGCCCTGAGAATGATGAAGGTGATTGATTCGGCTGTGATGTCTCCGATTTCTAAGATGACAATCAATTAAATTCATTTTTATTAAGTTGTCAAAAATAAAAAATAAAATATATTCAAACAATGACTTAATATTAATTTAATAAAAAAAGTCATTAAATAAAGTCTCCAGTCAGCCTAAACTTCTAGATGTTTCCTGGAGGTCTTTATAAAGAGGCTCTTGGGGTTGTAGCGGGTATGCTTGGATTTGATAAACAACTTATGATTTCTGGAGACGGAAACCTTCGGGATTTTGACACAAGGGCTGGACGAAAACCTAGTTCTTCCTAAGGGATGGATTCGTGACGGACTCTACATCTGTGCCAAATTTGTGAAGTCTTCTTTCGAAGACAAATTTGCAAATTTGCAGTTCTGAGGTAACTGGTTCCTATTTGGTTAAACAAGAATAATTTATTCAGGATATTCCATGAGTTATTTGGTTTTATCTGCCGAATTATTAATTTAAGGGAATCAATGTTATATTGAATATTTCTATAGCTGTACTTTATCGGGAGTAATAAGGTTATATGTGCTGTTCTATCATATTGGCGGTTATAGTGAAATTGTGGTATGATTAATATTTGCCAATATCATTAAGTGGCCAATTCAATGTAGAGCTCCACAGTCTGAAGTATTTGTGTGTTTATATATGATTGGGAATTAGTAGATTTATGCCACAGCAGGTAATATTATCGTGGAAGCCAAACACATAGCGGAGTACATATTATTCATATTGATCGCACAGCTTCAATCCCTCTTATATCGTGAATCTGAACCAGCTATTTGGTACAGAAGGCATTTTCAGTTTTAACGGCAAAATTATTTTATGGTGAGCTCTCCGTGAATGGTGACAGACAGAATGTTTGGCGACACTTCTTAAAAACACAGTTCGCAACTTGTCACAGCATGAATCACTGTAATCTCCAGTTTGTAAAGAAGCTGTTCATTTTCCTGAGATTGCAAATAAAGGAATACGGAAAATCTCTCTTGCATTCCTGCAGCTCTTTGTTGACTGAGAAAACTGATAGTCAAAGATATATTTATATCAGCAACTTCCAACACTGATATTTTCTTCATCGATTCCTTCCACAACGATTGAAACAGGAGGTGTGAGTTTCAGGTCCGCTGATAGGTGCATCTCAAAGAATTCACGGGTTTGGAGCGAAGGAAAACACAAGGCAGACTGTCTGACCACAAATACAAAGTACCAGGTGGAGGTAATAGCAATCTGGAGGTAACCAGTATGGTTTCCTGGCATGTTCTGTGATTTAAATATTAGTGAATCAGAGATATTTTGGGATAAGATATCTTCTATAAACATATTCTGTTAAAGTATATAATAGTTTCCTGTTCAAATTTTCTGTGTTTCCAACTGTCTACTGCTATCCGTAATTGCAACCTGAAAATTAGCGTTTCCAACTGTTGAATTGCAATTTTGGCACTGGGCATCTTTCATCGGCTTTGGTTGCAAAGATGGCATGAACAGTAAGCATTTCTAAGTAGAAACAGGTTTTATTGCAGAATGGTTGGAAGAAAGGTTATTCACCTTGAAGACTCTCCCAAATGGCTTTCATCCCTTCCATTTCTTGAAATAGTGTATACCCTTGAAATAAGAGATTCTGAGATGGAATATAATGGACAGTAACAAGGCATTGTTTTCAGATGATACCTAGGTTGGAACAGCTACAATATGTCATGAAGTGGAGCTTGCTGAATGAAAAGACCTTGCTGATAGGACTGAAGGAGATAATGTTAAAAATTATTTCACTAATAACAAAAATTAAGAAAAAAAAATTGGTGTAGCCCCAGCATTTTGAAGAAAAAATATTGAAGCTTCAGAGAGAATGCTAAAAGATAATTCCCCTTGAAATCTAAGAGGGTGTGCTCAGCTGATAGAGTATAAAGTTAAATCAGCAGACAAAAAGTCAAGGGATAGTAAAGGTGATAATGTGTAAGCTCGATCATGGCTTTCCAGAAGTAAATTCCTTTTTATGGCTAACTATTTCAGAAAAGGCATTGACATATGACATCTCACTCTGCATTAAAATAATTCAGAAGATGAAATCACTCATTTCTTCACTGTAGAACACAATGGAAATTTTGGGAAAGATTAATGAATAAAATGAAAGTGAAATGGAACCCAAAATCATAAAGGCAGTGGATAATAGCTTGACATGGAGTACCAGAATCAAATTCTGCAAATCATCTAGACAGTAGCTCCATTTGTTATAATCTGAACCTCATTGCAAGAAAGGAATTCTAGAATATAAACTGAAAAAGAAAATCAACATGCAGAGTGTCAGGAAAGATAGAGAAATCAATATCAGTATTGATCAATGTTTGGAGACCTAGATCAATTAAGCCATCACAAGGCAAGGAAACCTTTAAAAGAAGGAAGCTCATCAAGATGTCCGAAAATGTGTTCTGCAAAAATAAGCTGAAAAAGCCTAAATATGCAAGGAAGAAATCCCATCGAGGTTAAGTAACATTGATTTATTTATTGTAGCAGCAAATGGGAATCCAGATGAAGTAAATGGAGAAGGGATGTTTGGAGACGATGATCAGTATTTGCTATTGTTCTCAGTCCATTGGCAATTGAAAACTCATAATAACCCACAAGCAACAGCCCTCCTAGAAGGTGTTAGACTAGCTAAGAAGAACGAACGGAAAAAAATTCAGGTGGATGGAGACTCGATACTAATAATTGAGGCTGTCAGAAAAGAGCAATGCAATGACTAGCAGATTAACAATATCCTTCAAGAATTCAAAATTTTGATTCATGTCCTGACATCTTGGGAGGACAGGTAACACAGTGGAAGATATGGTGGTAAAAGTCTGGAAACCACTCTATACCTTTCCCATTCCATCTGAAGCAATGAAGCTAATAATATAGGATTGTTAAAAACTGGAAGAGTATAGCAATGAATAAAAAAGAGGAAAGAAAAAAATGGGAAAAATATGAAAATTATAATAAATTAAATTTGATACGTGAAAATGAGGACAATGGAAACATGATGATGAATATGTATGAGGAATTAAATAAGGAATAATGCATTGCTAATGGTTTTGCTCATTGATGCATCCCTCTGTCATTAATCCTTTTGTTGAACTGAATGAACAGAAAAGTGGGTGACCAGTGAGATCAAGGGTGATAATTTGGATATTATTGGTTTAAAAAGAATCCAAAGACTAAGCTACAGCATGATGGTTTATAATAGGCTGAGAAGGATTTGAAGATCTATGTGTATAAAGGAAGCGGTTTCGTTTAAATAAACAGAGGAAGCAGATTTCTTTCAAAACCTCCAGATTCTCTTCTTAGAGAGTTCAACACAGTGAAGTTTTTATTTTTGTTTTAAGATTGAATGAAAAGCAAGACGTGAGATATATGAAGGAAAGTGAAAAGGTTTCTATGCTGCGGTATGAGAAAAAGCCTTTACTTTTTACAAAATCTCTGCTCTTCTATTGATATGGAGGAAATGAAATCAAGAGAGTGATTTGCATAAAAAGTAAGGCCCATCTTTGTCGACAATTATGATCAATTAAAATGGTAAGTAGATGTAAACGAAAAAATGAGCCCATGTCAATTGCATTCAACAATTCTACTTTCGAATTGTCAGATTATTAAGCAAAGCACCATGGTTCAAACTTAACAGCAAGAGGTGCCTTCTGCTTCAATGTAAAAGAAATTGCTTGTCTAGTGATTGATATTGCATTAAAAAAATGAGGGAAAATGGGAATTTTGCTAAAATTAGTTGCATGGATTTTCATATCCCTTTCCAAAAATAGCTAATTAACATCAGATGGTTGTTGACACATCTCCAACTTTTTAGGTCTAGGGTCCCTTAACCCTAGCTACTTTCAGGAAAACAAAAATTGGTACCATATAAGAAAGGAAAGTTATAAATATGAATTTTATTTTTGGTATATCTGAAACAATAAGTACAGCTATTGCTACTCCAAAAATCTAGATCTACTATAATAAATTTATTGAAGGCATATTGATGGTAAATTCTAGTGACAAACCTTAAAATCAAATATTTTTAATCAAATTCTTCATTTTTTTGTTTCCATGGAATGCGGTCTCATATTTATTTATAAATTGAATTGGGGTTACTCTGAGGATTTGCCAATCTAATAAATGACTGTTGATAAACACAGTCAATGACTTTTGACCAGAAAGGCTACTTGTCAGGCAGTCAACCATGGGCCAATGCCAAATGAAAAACGGCTAAGTTTATTTTCAATCATAACCTCGGGAATGAAAATTTTAGCATCTACTCACTTGTAAACTAATTACCTGTTTTTGAAGGCTGAGGAATGCAAGAATATCCTTTCGCAGCTCCAAGTGTTCCGTACAAACTAGTTTGGTTGGGACCTTTGGTTTCACATTAACCTACATGGAAACATTTAGAACACATAAAATCAACTTTGAGTTTCATAAACAGAATTGCAAGAGTTAAATTTTAAATGTAAACCTCACCAATACCTGAACATTATAGTGCACCCAAATACCTGAAAACACCTCTATACAGAAACAGGTATAAAAGCTCATATGGGAGATTTCTATTTCAGGTAATTGTCATAAACCAGGCCAGCATCTAGGCAAAGACATTGACACAACTAAAACTTTTCTAGGTTATGTGAATTACAAACATAAAGCTGAGAGAAAAAATCAGACATTCACCCAGCTACAAATTTAAAAGCCAAATCTACTTCTTCATTAGCATATGCTATTTGTGGTTTCAAAAGATGAGCACTCTGTAGGAATTTAAAATCAATGCAATATAACTAGATATCATTCTGACAAGGTTAAATTCAAATCAGTACCTACAAAAGCTTAAGACCAACCAAATGTAGAAATATTTTGTACTTGCCTCAAGACAAGAACAATTAAATATATGAAGTCAACCCATCCAAATGGCTGTACAAAAGCAAAACATCATTGAAATTACAGGAGACTTGCCATCAAAAATTACATTCGTCAGACTTAAGTTTTGAAAAACTCGAGCACTAACAATTCAGCGTCACCTTCAAAAAATCCCATTGAGAAAGAAGCTTGAATTTTTTTACAGGCAATTTTACTGAGCCAAATTTCCTATTACCACCCTCTGTATACTGACAAATATCATCAAAACTTCAGCTTGCAGTGAATTCTACTATCATTTGGAATGTTCCCAACAGTTACCATAATTACCAAGTGTGCCCTGATTAGAAGAAAAATGCATACTCAAACACATTTCAGACCAGCTTCATTTTATCAATAATAAGAAAAGAGACATAAAATTAATTCAAGCACATTTTTTTAAACTTTTCCTTCAATTCTTCACTCTGGATTGCTATAAATTTCTACTAAAAATTCTCCTCTAGATCAACCATCATCTATACATGAGGCATTCTCCTACAGATTTATCTAGATTCTATATTCTGAGTATCTACATTCTGCCTTAGATCACAAGTTCTAGTTAAGAAAAGGTTTTAGAGAGTACCTCAAATTCTGGTGAAAATCCTGCAAGCAAGTTAGAAGTTGTTCCCTAATTATATCTCATCAAGAAAAACAGAATTTCATTTAGGAAATAACAACATGTATATATATACATATACATATATATATTGAAAGCACAACATATGGGAAGCATAAATTTGACCATTGGGAAGCTCAGACAGCGTGAGTTGATAGGGTGCCCTGGAGACACTCTAACCCAAGCCCAAGGGCAGATCTTGTCCCCCTCGACCTCATGTGGCTCTTGCCAAAATGAGGTGGCGTACCTGATGAGGTATCCTATTACCATTCCCCTCAATCGTGTCACCAATATCTTGCTTCCTAATCAGACATTCACCATGATAGTGAGGGCGGATTACCACAGGGTGCCCAGAAAGTCCACCCTTCACAAACCCAAAGGCAATACCCTTCATACCCCTTTGGCCTCATGGGACTCTCCAGTCATATACCATGAGGTTGCGTGTCTGGAAGGTGACCCCAACGCTGTTCCCCTGCTGGTAATCTTTCCTCTTCTGATGGCTATGATACATTCAGATTCTAAGCAAGTATACATATATTAGTCAATTACAGAATATTCATAATCAGATCCCAACTCAGAACATATATGAACAGTATTACCAGCAACATATGATTCGACCTATATATGCAGAGGTAGACGTATATATATAGAGAGACATGATATGGTCTGAATATTTGTAAGCATGCAGTATATTAATTCTGGAAGAGCAGATATAAAAGATTACATATGGATCATACCAACAGAATGTGTAATCGCATTTCTGAAGTGAATACTGCTGTAGCCCTTTGTCTAGCCTTCCGTGACTTCTTTGTGTGTTCGCATGTTCTTCTTTATACCCCTCCACAAGCTAGGAAGGGTGGTGTCTTTCCACTAGGGGTGTGACCAGTTGGACCAATACACCCTTTCAATATTAGATTGCTCCCCTAATTATCTTAATTAGGATTAGTTATCCTTGATCGATGGGAGGAAGACTTAGAGAAACTTTTCAAGAGGTGCTAATGATTATATGTTGGATGAAGTGGAGAGATATATACAAGATGCGCTGACCATAGAGAGGAGATCCACGACACACATGTGCGCTGTCTGTTGTGAAGGAAGTCCACGATTTTCATGATGCATCTGTCCAATGTGGAGAGGATCCATGATCTATTCCTAATGATGATCCTTGTCTGCCTGGTCGTAGGTTATTAATTTGGGGATATGACAGAGTCATGATACAAGCAATAAGGTTTACTCTGTTATTTGCCAAAAATGCATTACTAAAAGGGCAAACAGCAAGTTCTAGCTAAAGTTTTATAAAAGGTAAAACCAAAATTCCAGTAATGACTTTGGTGATGAACACGTAGTTTAAAAAATTAGAAGAAATAAACAAAGATTTTGTGAAAAATCCTTGGGAGACTATTTTTCTATAGAAAAGGTTTGAAAACGTTGAAACTCAAAAGCTCTTGATAGAGATTTTGAAGCATTCCAAAGCATCTAAGATTCAAAAAAATAATTTTCCGAACTATAAAGCATGCTTTCCCAGATTTTGTTTTTAAATGTGACTTTTCCTACATTTCTTTTTCTCCCACCCCTGTCACTACTGGTAGTCAGAAGCATGTCAAGAATAGTAAACTTTTTAGAATTTAAGATTTAAATTCAACTTAATGAAAACATGGAAATTAGAACCTACTATCATAATAATCCTCAAAAAAGCCAAGTAACCCAATCATTCTATGTAAACTCTGAATTTAACCCATTCAAACATAGACACTCTCCACTGTATAAACATGGGCATCCGACAGCATTATTGCCCTTGTATTTAATTTTTTTGTAATTGGTTTAATGCATTCAAACAATCTGTGGGCATTAGCTTCTTCCTGAATAATGTAAAAAAGAACAGCCTGTTCATCCGATAAAATCCAAAGCTTCAGACTCACAAAGGGCACAAGTTACAGAAGAAGTGCATGGACAACAGTAATAGTGATTTTGTTCCTAATGCTTTGTGTGCTAATTTTGATAGCTTCTTTGGAATTTGCACTGCACTCTCAATGGGAAATTTTCTGCAGAACAATCTCCTGTGTTGTATTTTGGCACATATAGAGGTTCTGCTTGTGGCTAACGGTTTGAACAGTACTCCAAATCCAAATCATATAAAGGTGTTATTTGGAAGTAAAGTAAAAAACAAACAAGCTCTCTTACAACTGGTCTGTATCATTTAATTTGATTAAGTTACAGGATATGTTTCAAGACTCTGAAATGGGTCCTATTGGCGAATTCTATACTAGTTGACCTTCACCAAAAACTAGGAAGAAAGATTAAAACAAAATTATGTCGCAAAAAGGGAAAATACTTTCATAATCAGGATATGTTCATGGTCTAAACTTCTCCAATTTGCTTATTTTCCATGAAAAATTACATAAAATCTGTTCTCTCCACATGGCAGATTCCTTCAGAAAAAGCTCACCATTTTTTACTGTAAAATGTACAGTGAGTCAACAAATTCACCACAGTTTATAAATATTTTTACCACATGCTATATTTTCCCTCAAGTATTAACCTAAAATACATATATCACTTATTAATAATTTTTAAATGGATAGCCCCACCTACCATTCTACACTGATAGAAAAGTTTTATAAATCAAAATTTTACATAACTAAGTTGCTAGTTCCAGTTCAGCCACCAATTCGAGTTCAAGAACCCAGTTCACCGGTTTGGCAAAATCTCAAAAAAGGGTTTGAGTTCGTTAGTACAAAACCAATGTAAAAATTATATATATATATATAGTATGTACATATGTATATATACATATATAGTATATAGATTAATAAATAAATATATAGATAAATACATATATATATAGATATATATATATATATATATATATATATAATATTTTCCCTCAAGTCTTAACCTAAAATATATATATTACTTATTAATAATTTTTAAATGGATAGCCTCACCTATCATTTTACACTGGTAGAAAAGTTTTATCAATCAAAATTTTACATAACTAAGTTGCCGGTTCAGGTACGGCCACCAATTCAAGTTCAACAACCCAATTCACCGGTTTGGCAAAATCTTGAAAAAGGGTTTGGGTTCGTTAGTACAAAAACAATGTAAAAATTTTATATAAATATATCTACACACACACACATATATGTATGTATGTATATATATGTACATATGTATTTATATGTACATATATATGTATAAATACATATATAGTATATACATAAATAAATAAATATATACATAAATATACATACATACATACATACATACATACATACATATATATATATGTTACCCCGAGTTTCCGAGACGGGGAAACGGGTTTCTGGGACGTTTTTTTTTTCCCGGAACAAGGGACGGCAGGGGACGGCTATATATATAGCTGAAATTTAATCATAGCAACATAATAACATTTACAAATTAGACTCTTGATTCTAATTCTAATTATCTAATATCATTGAAATTTGAATCAATGATCATTCATCGAATCAGCATAGAATAAGATTAAGGACATAGGATAGCATCATAATCAAAAGAATCAAATAAGAGTTTGAATTTCAATTTCATACATTCATAGATATAATTTATTGAAACAATGAGAAGTATCACTATCAAGTATCATATCATAGATTCATATATCGAAATATTTAAATAAGCAAAGGCTGCAAGTTTCAACTTTCAACAAAATGAAACATCGAAAAGTTAAAGTAATAGATCAAGAGCTATAAGTATCATATCATATATCAACTACCAAGATAATGTATCAATGTATCATATAATGTCAGAAGTGAGAAGACTCAAAGTGACAAAGTCAGAAAGTCTCAGACTTCAAAGTCAAAATGAAAACAAAAATCTGTTCCAGAGCTTAGAAAAGGCTATGTATGTAGGAGTTAATGGAACTCCTTGCATAAGGCTTCTCAATCTATCAGGAGAAATTGGGTGTGCAAGTAAGTTTTATTCTCTTCCAATGCAATCTTTTTTCTTCTCATTTTTAATCAGATTCTTATCCTAATCAAATAGATCCCAAGTCTTCCCAAACTATTCCAACTGATCTTTTGAAGGTATTGTGTTATTGGTTTTAGGATTTTTACTGCTTAATTTCAATTTACTAATTAGCAAAATTAGCCCAAATCCAATCAACGTGATGGCTCTAAAGGTAAAAAATGTATAATTTTAAATTTATAATGCAAGTCAAGAAAACAAAACAAAAAGTTATTTCAGATTTTACTCTTGTTTCTGCAACATAGCAGCACTGACTGTACCCATTTTTTAGTAGACAGTCATATTTTCAATATGGATTTGAATGAATGGTATTCTTATCCTACATTGTGACTAAGCTTGTGATATGTATCTTAAAGTCACAATTTTGAGAATTTTCATATCTGCAGATCCAGGTTGTGTGAAAATTACAGCTCCATTAGGCGGCTTGAAAAAGCCAGGGATATTAAAAAACAACTTCTGATGATTTTTATGCGATCTTTTAGGGGAAAACATCGCCAACCTTGCGATTGACAATAAGGCGGCTTGAAAAAGCCAGGGATATTGCAAAATTATTTTATGTTTTCTATTAAATATTAAAAAATATAAACGTTTATATTTTTTAATATTAAATAGAAAATGAAATCATTTCTATTAAATATTAAAAATAATTTCTATTAAATGTTTTTTTGTTTTCTGTTAAATATTAAAAAATTGTTTATTTTTGTTTATGATTAGGTATTTTCGTATATAAATTTTATTAATTAAATATTGCAAATTATTTTATATTTCTATTAAATACTATAAATTTTGTTAAAAAAATGACTGCAAAATTATTTTATGTTTTCTATTAAATATTAAAAATTATTAACGTGCATGCAGAAATTATTTTATGTTTTCTATTAAATATTAAAAAATATAAACATTTATATTTTTTAATATTAAATAGAAAACAAAATAATTTCTATTAAATATTTTATGTTTTCTATTAAATATTTAAAAATATTAACATTTACATTTTTAATATTTAATAGAAAACAAAATAATTTTGCAGTCATTTTTTTTACACTATATTTTGTAAAAACAATATATTTATTATGTTGAAGTAATATCTTTATGCTATAGAAACGCTCTTAAATATTTTAAAAAATCAGTTTTTGACTGTTATTCTGTAATATTTTTATGTTTTTTTTAAATCCAATTTTTTCCCGATTTTTTCAAAAAATCTTTAACTTTTGTTTTGCTGATTAATTCCCCAAACGATTAATGCTTCCTTGATATATATATATATATATATATATATATATATATATATATATATATATATATATATATATATATATATATATATATATATATTATATTTATCTATTATATATATAAATATACAATATTATTGTATAATATAATATCTATTATATTATATTATATTATATAATAATAATATATATAATGATCACTGAATTTATAAAAAAACTTTAACCGAATTTATAAATAAACAAATAATCTTTTACTAGGATGACAGCTGGATTTATAAAGTCACAAACCGAACCACGAACCAGGCGTGGACCCGGACCTGCATCACTTAGGACTATACTAGACCACACATGACAATAGAAAAGTAACTAGTGAATCTCAGGAAGCATACCATAAGTATATTTTCCAATGTTTGACAGAATACAGATTCTACTTAAGAGGTTCAATTGTCATGAATATGGTCGTTTGGCCTGGATTTGTATAATGTCAGCTATATCCAAAGCTCCAGATACAGGAAGCCAGTGATACAATAGGAAAACGACTATCAAAAGCACCAAACCTCGAAAACATACCAAATATATGGAAGCATTCAACAAATATTATTGAAGCTGAGTGCTTCAACAAACAGATTCCAAATTTAAAAGAAGCAAGCAACATCTGTGAAAGATTTATCTACAAAAGAAGTTGCTCCTAATGAAAAACCAGTGTCCCACAGTGATGCGTCCCCCTCAAAAAAGGAGCAATTTCCAAGATAAAACATCCCTTGGAAAGCAGGATGCCAAGGGGACACACCCCCACCACTACAAGTAGGCAAGGATCACTCTCAAGATGTTTTCCTCAAAGAGGGGCATTTCCAAGGTTTCTCCCTCAATGAAGACTTTGAGGGGATGTCAAAATATCCCTAGGACTGTCAGAAAACTTAGTCACATCCCTTAAAACCTACAGCCATCCACCAGGTCCGACACTTTAAAAAGAAATACTTTTTAAATTTTTGAAATTTGCACCACTAACCCACAGCCTAATAATCTAATAGGCCCAACCCACACCCTAAACACTTAAAAACACTGTAAAAACTGCATAGCTCATATCATTTAGACCAATCAAAGTCTTCATCTTTGCTGTTAGTTCTCTAAGGAATGAAGAGTTGGTTAGAAATAGTGACTTGGCATTGGAGAAAACATGGTGATAAAATTATGAAATGATGCATGCCATGAAGGTTAGTGTGGTCTTCAACGCGTTAATTTAGGCATGGCAAGGGGTCACTAGACCCCCACAAGGGGCACTGCCCCTCAACCCTTCTAGGGGCCCTGTCACCAAACACCCACCAATAAGCATCCCCAAATCAAGGTTCTTGGTCCCCCCATCCCAAAAACCCGTTCCCTGTTCCAAAACTCCATGGAACTATGTGAAAAACATGTTGTTTGAACTCATATCATTCTTACATTTCTCGGGAAAATCTAGCAGAGAAGTACAAAATCTGAGGCTTTCATTGAAGCACCACATTCTCTAACTGAAGCAAAAATGAATAAAGTAGATTGATGTGATTCTAAGAATAAAGTTAAACAATTACAATAAAAAAGAACTAGGCTAAGAAAACCCTTATATGAAAATAACTCAACACAAGAGTACAGAATTAAAGGCAAGTAAATAAAGTAAGAGATGGTAAACCGAAAATGGATCGAATGACGAAACCACATTCAATTGAAATTATCCAAGTTAAAAATTGAAGCTTGGATCTGAGGAAGATCAAAATATGAGACCAAGAACAAAAAGACATTGTCACATGTCTGCAACAAGGTTTGGGGTAGGTAAATTTAATGGCAGTGTCTTAGACCACTGTCAATACCTGAGAATTCTGAGAAGGTTATCTTGGAGTACCAACACTTACAGCAGTTGCTTGCTCATTAGGCTAAATATCCCTTGCATGTTGAGCCATGTGCCTCCAAATAATTCCTACCAGCTTTTCACGGCATATGAGAGATCATTTTAACCTGCTAGCTGAGCAGATCTCACAAGCAAGCCAGCCCTTAGGAATCATCTCCTGGGCAATACAATTCACCACCACGTGATCAGTGGTTAAGCTGGTCACCTGAGCAGAATGATAAGTTTCCTCAGTTTGGCTTTCTCCCCCCTTTTAAAACATTCCAAATGATAGTGCTCTGTTGAAAGTTAATAATGCTGAGGATCGCTGGGAACCAATTGGCACCTTTAATGCATGTCTATGGACATGTGAGGGAAGGAGTAAGAACAAACCTCAACTAAGTACAGGGTGTGCAGAATGTGCACATTGGCAGATGTCTTTGACCATTTCTTACATGTGAATTCCATTAGATTGGTTGCCTATACCTCCTCCCTTCTGAGATACTGTTGAGTTGAAGGTTAAGTGGGTGGCAAAGGGCAGGAAGCATGCTGGGATCCATTGCGCCTCTAATATGACTTACAGGAAAGTGAAGAAAGGATCTCCACCAGGTTGAGAGGCTGCAGCGTGTGCACAGACAGTTGTCCTTGACCATTACTTTCAAAGTTTCATGTAATTTCCATTAGATTGGCTGGCTATAACTCCTCCCTTCTAATATATTCCAATGATGGTGCTGAGTTGAAGATAAATAAAACCAAGGGTGACAAAAGGTGGGAGGCTCGCCAGGATCCAATCGGCACCTCTATTGAACCTACAGGCATATGGGAAGGGGCAATAATGAACCTCCATCAAGTGCAGGGCCTGTTCTTTTGCACTTTGACCTTCTCTTTAAACGACACTCCCTTTTCTGGAATCTATTTCAATCGGCAATGTTGGGTTTGAAAATCTTTCTCAAGCTTGCTATGGGGGTTTAAAAAACCTTCTCGCACTTGCAAGCTGGGATTAGGGTAACCGCAAGCTATCAATAAAACGGTTTCAGTTCAAATGGTAGTAGGGTTCGGTATATTTTCTCAAACTTGCAACTAGGGTTTGTATAACCTTCTCAAATTTGCAAACTGGGGTTTGGGTAACCTCAGGTTACCTCTGTTAGAACCATCAATGAGTGAAATGGTACAAACAGATTCACCAGTGCTTGGTGAATCTCAGATAACCAGGTTTCATGATGACAATAGCATTCTGACAATTCAAACAGCTGTGACAGAGCAACAGTCAGGTATAGCCATGGGTAGAGTAAATAAGATCTTAGAATCAAGTTCTGCAGCAAATGACAACTTGAAAGCAGAAGAAATGTTTCAGAGAGATGGTTTAGTACAAAACCCTATTTCTGGTACGTTAAACATGGTCACGCAATCACTTGTCATAAACGGTCACGAAATCCCTATGCATTTTGAAACCAATCTGTTGGGCCAAGTAAAAATTGCCTCACTAGGCAACACTGGCAAATGGCTCTGGGTCAATGCCAGACAGTTCAAAGGCATTCTAAAACGCAGACTTGCCCGTCTGAAATGGGCACATGAAAGGAAAAAACATTGCCAAAGGGTCAATAAACAGGGGGTTAAGGCAAAAGGGTGGCCTCAAGTTGCCCCCCTCCTTCCTATTTAGATGGCAACAACCTTCCATGTGACAGTAGTAAATTTGTTAAATTTGTCTTTTACAGCCCTACTTCTACACCTCTCACTTGGAATTCTGAGTTATATGTGCAAGAATTATTGATGGCCAAGGAGAAGTTAGAACTTCTAGAGGCTAAAGAGCAAGAAAGGGACCTTAAAATGCATGTTCTGGCTGCAGAAAATAAATCTCTGGCAGACATTAACAATGCTCTAAAAGTACAAATTTTACTGTTGCAAAAATCACTCTAAGCTGGGCAACTTGAATGGCAGAACATGAAGGACGAATGGCAGAATATGCAGGTTGAATTGCAAAATACGAAAGTTTCAATGGAAGCAAATAATGTGTCAGCAGATGCTGAGGCTTTTCATGATAAGGAGAAATCGATATACCATGCTAGTGTGTTAAAAAAGGCAGAAATTGTAGAGGAAAAAAGTTCTTTCGCAGAGGTTACCAAAACTTGGGATAAGAGTAGTAAGCACTCTGCTCATACGGTTGTGGAAGCAAATAATCACGTAGATCATACCCAAGAGAGAGAGATCAAAGAAAGGCAAGTCGGGAAATCTAACATAATTATCAAAGGCGTAAAAGATTATGGTGAAGGTGAACACACGCTTGATTTAACAAGGGACTTTCTAAACGAAGTGCTGCTTTGGCAAGGTCAAATCTGCCAAGCGTGGAGGGTTGGCAAGTTATCTGATGAAAGGAATAGGCCCATAAAAGTGGTTATGTCTAATATTCATGACAAACAAAATCTATTAAGCAAGAAACAGCTCTTAAGAGGTTCTCGTTTCCTTCTAGAGGAAGATCTAACTATGAGGCAGCAAGAAGAGAGAAGGGTTGAAGTGGCAAAAATTAGAACAGCTAGAAATGAAGGCAAAAGGGCATGGTTGTTCAAAGGTAAAGCAGTTATTGCCCATTTTGGTCACCTTTCCAATGCAGAGCAGCAAGTGGGCAGCAAGGATTTGGCAGCAAACACTTCGATAGGCAACTTTATGACAAGGTCAGCATTCACTCATAGGGATGAAAACTCAACTTTGAGAATTCCTCATCAAAACAAATAGCAATTAAACTTAACCCAGGTTCCTTTAAGTTTGGTATGTTGGAATTGCAGAGGTTATCCTTGGAGACGTGGGCTTGGATTAGGGCCTATTGCAAACGGCAAAGACATTATTTGTCTCATAGAGACACATGAGCAAGAAGGATGTAAGACTCCCTTGTTTGAAGGCTATTGGATGTTGGCAGTGTGGAATGAGGCAGCGGGAAATGGTAAAGGCCATGGAGGTATTATGGTTCTAGTGAAAGAAAAAGGATGTATCATTTAGTTGGAAAAGGTAGACTCTAATAAACAGTTCATATGGTTCAAAATCATGGAAAACAGTAGTCTTCTCAGGATCGCGGCATGTTATTTTTCCCCTCAAGTCTCTAAAACTTATAAAAAGCATGGTTTAGATCACAAAGACCCTTTTGCAGCCTTAAAAAAGAATGTTGCTGTGTTTTCGCAGCGAGGAGATGTTCTCCTTGTCGGAGATTTCAACACTAGAACAGCAAATGAGCAGGTTAGTATAGTCAGCTACAAAGAAAATTGTAATCCTATTTGGCTCACAGAAAAGAGAAAACATCAATGGGAAAGAGTCTCAGAAGATGCTAAAGGCTGCAATCATTTTGGGGAAGAATTGATCACTTTATATAGCACATTAAATTTAATAATTTGCAATGGTTTGTCTCGATGGTGAAAGTCAGGCGATTTCACTTGCAACACTTACAATGGTGCAAGCGTGGTTGATTATGCAATCTGTTCACATAATTTATTCGAGAGAATTGAGGAAGTTGTGATTGAGGAACACATATGGGATCTCAAATCTGATCATAGACTGCTGTACACAAATTTGTTATGGGCTGAAGAAAAGCAGCTTGGGGCAAAAACTCAATGCCCTCAACAATCACTTTCACACGGCAAAACCCTTTTGACTTCAGAAAATGGTAACATCTTCAGGGTTACACTTGAGAGACTTTGCAAGGGGGAGAAAATGCACGTGCATGATGTTAATAGCCAGCATTAACAAAGCTGATCCATGAGGCTCTTTCAAAGTGCAAAAGAACAAGGAAAAGAAAGTCTGAAACTAACTGTTTTCCAGTTAATGCGTGGTTTGATAAGGAATGTAAAATGTCCAGGAGAAATCTAAGAGAGTCAAATAAAACGAACTTTGACATTAAAGCCTACAAGCAGATTCTAAAGAAGAAAAAAGCTGATTTTATGATCACAAGGTGAGAGGAGCTAATTTTCCTTGGTAAACATAACCCCAAGCTATTTTGGAAGGAGCTTCAACCAAGAAAGAAACAAACTAAAAATAATATCACAGCCACTCAGTGGTTTGATTATGCTAGGAAACTTTATGAATAGGAAGGTGAGGTAGACCTGCCACCCTTGGTCAATAATACTACAAATCTTTTCACCGTGGAGGAGGTAGAGGTGTTGGTAAGGCAAAAGACTTGGTAGAGCTTCAAGCGGAGTATCTCAAGTGGGGCATGAAGTTGCTTGCCCCTCACATAACGAAGATCTTCAACAATATCAGCCAGCAAGGGTTCCCTAAAGATTGGACTATCAGTCTTGCAATACCTCTTTTTAAGAGCGGCGACATCAATAACCCCTCCAATTACAGAACAATAATGATTAATCCTTTGTTTGCAAAACTATTTGGCAACATGATAGAAAATAGAATCAGCAAGTGGGCTGAAGAAAAGCATAAACGTGCTAAAGGACAAGCTGGTTTTAGGCCAAAACACTCAACAGTCGATCACTGTATCACTCTGAGGCACATTATCGAAAAAAGGTGGAAGAAAAAAGATGAATCTTTTTGTTGCTTTGTTGATTTTAAAAAGGCTTTCAACACTGTCCCTAGGGACAAACTTTGGCTCAGAATGGAAGAGCTGGGGATTCCTATACATCTCAGAGCTGTTGTTCATAGGATGTACGAAGAGGTGAATGTCAAAATCAGAACTTCGGCCGGCATTTCATAATGTTTAAGGTGTGATATCGGGGTCAAACAAGGTTGTCCTCTATCACCTACTTTATTTGGCCTATATATCGACAAGCTAGAAGAGTGGTTAAACATGCATAATGGTAAGGGTATCTAGTTGGGAGTATTTGTTATAAGGCTGCTCCTTTATGCAAACAATCTCATTCTGATTGCCAAGTTTGCCTATGGTTTACAAGAACATTTATTTGTCCTCGAGCGCTTTTGCAAAATGGTGGGAATGTAGGTCAATATCAACAAGACTAAAGTCATGGCTTTTTCTAATAGTAAAAAACAAAATCAACATAAGTTTTATTTTGAAGGCAATATGCTTGAGGAAGTTGTGGAGTACAAATGTCTTGGCATTGACTTCAACAAAAAACTAAGTTGGGAAGGCTGCAGAAAGAAAAGAATGTTAGGAGGATGGAAAGCATTTTATGCTCTTCAAAATAGGTGCAGAGAGGCCGAGGTTTGGGATTGGAATACTACTCAAACTCTGTTTGGTCTTTTAGTTTTGCCGGTTGTCCTTTATGGGTGTGAAATATGGGCCAGCAGCACTTCAACCTCACAATGGAAGCAAATCGAGGGAATTCAAAAGCATCTGATCACTAGCAAGTTCAAAATCAAAAGCAGTGTCTCATATGATATCATGCTAAGTGAAATGGGGGCTGCCCCTATTGAGGCACTTGCTATGGTGCGTCTCATAAGCTATCTAAAAAGAACCAAACAAATGGAAGAAGGTAGATGGCCTAAAGTGGTCTTCAATGATATATTGTGCAAAAGAAAAAAGACGTGGATGCAACAAAACATCAAGTGGATTAGTAAATGGAATATCCATTTTAATGTGTCCCACAAATAACAAAGACATAAAGGTCTTCGTTATGTATAAATTCTACAAGAGGAATTGGAAAAATGGGCTTGGAAGGAAGAAAATTTATTATATCAATGAAGTCAATCCCACATGTGATCCACTTCAAAAAACGTACATCGGGGCCAACATTTCATCTTATTGCTCAGCTGAGAACCAACTCTCATCAACTCCGTTGTGAGACTGGGCGTTGGAAGAGGCCAAAAGAGGCTTGGGAAGAGAGAGTTTGCACTTTTTGCAATTCTGGGAATGTGGAAACTGAACAACATTTTATTTTAAAATGTGATGCTTACAAGGACAGCGGGGACAAATTTGTTAATATTTTATCTGATTGCTCTTGGCATAGCCTATTCAGGAAGGAGTACAATGAGAAGTTGGGAGTGCTCATCGTCAACTTGCACAAGAAAAGAAATGAGTTACTGAAGTTGGTTTAATTTGGCAGGCTGTCCCATAGGCTATGTTTAGCCTCGTGGACGTTAAAAATTATCTATCTTCATATTGCTGATTACATGGGCAAATATTCAGTTAACTTTTGAAAAGGCTATGTCACCAAATACACCAAATAGTTGTGTAAGTCTCAGATCAAATATTAGTTGTGTCTATGAAGTAACTAAGATCAAAATTTATCAGACAGAGATTCAGCTACTGTTAGGAATTTAGTAAAAGTGGAAGCCATTTTGAAGTGATCCGAGACTTTCATTGTGATTGAGGCAAGGAGTTTTCTAGGGGTAGTTCAATATTTGAGAAAGCTTATCAATTCAGATTACACAATTGCAATGCTTTATATTGCCTAATGGCAATTGGTAAGTCCTTTATATGGGGTAGAATTCAACAAAAGTCATTTGTATAGTTGAAGTAAAAGACAAGCAAGCCACTAGTTTTGCTAATACCTAGCTTGCAACTACTATTTTACGTGAAGACAAATGTTAATGATTATGTGTTGGAGGCTGTTTTATTAAAAAAGTGTAAGCTTGTTTGTTGTCATTCAGAATTATTTCATGACCACTTTGGATATATTGCTCATATAATGAATTGTAAGTCTTTGTCTGAGCAAAAAATAAATATATAAAATATTAATTAAAAATCATATATCTATATATATTATATATGTCTTCGGGCGTTTAGTGTCGTGGTAGAAATAGTTCGATGGTGAGGCGGACACCAAGGTTCAAACCCTCACTAGGCCACTGAGCTTGCATGCCTTCTGCCTTCGTTGGGCCGTGGAGCTCACAAGTTTGAACAAGTGAAGTGTGGGGAATGATGGCCCCCCAAAAATGGCCTCGTCGGAAGAGATCCTTCATAAGTGGTCTCTTTGGGCTTAACCAGGCTAGAACTTGAGTTTCCTCAATCAAAAAAATATATCTATTATATATCATATTAAAAATTAAATAGGTACATTATAAATTTTACATTATTTTTAATTTATAGTTTATTATATAACTATTAATATATATTAATAGCCTATAATAGTCTAAATTCTAAATCTACTTTATAGTATTAATTATAAACTATAGGGCTTCGCTCCTTCCCCGTCAAAGTGCCATCTACAATAGTGCATAATAGTTATAATTTTAAAGTTAGTGTATAATATTAATTATATACTTGTTCACATCAGAATCCATGGGGTGGGGTGTGCAAAGAGCTCAAGTCATATCGAAGGCGCAATTTAGAGCAGATTCGCCAACAGCTTCGACACTATCTCATATACTCCCCATGATTTAGGATGATTGAGGCCCTTTCAAATTTGGGTGATGACTGCCATTGACTCTCCTACTCCTCTATTTGGAATTTTTCAGAGGTCAAAAAGAAAACTAAGGGCACCAAATAAACTGTTTCCATGTAAATTCAGCATTGACTCTTATTCTGTCTCAGAATTGGCCCTTTTTCTAAGCAATTTGGTAATTTCACGAGTTTTTCTAGGGATTTTCCAGGTTTTTGCAATGAATTTTTTCACTATTTTTGCCTTTTTGGGGGTTTTCAATATGACTTGAACGCGATTCAAATTTGAAAAATTGTTGAAAATTGGGTCAACGATTTTTTCGTGAATCGGGATTTTTTCAGGGAATAAATTGGCTGGCTCCATGATTCACAATTAATTGGTTATAATTGTGATTTTTTGCAGATTAATGCTTCTTTGCTTCAAAGCACCAAAACCACTCCACAGGTCACAATTCACCACCAAACAAGCATGAAATGCAGGAACCCTTAATTTTCGGTTTTGACTCATTGCATTTCTTAGAGGAACTAAAAACATTTTTCAGCTCACACATGTACAAGGGAAACCAGAAAGAGAACCCTAGACTCAAGCATTTTAAAAAATTTACCTCACAACCATCTGCATCCTCTTCAAATCTGCCTCAATCTGCCTTGAAACAAGGGTTTACAAGCTGCAAATTATTCATCATCCATTCAAAAACACCATCAACAATCCATTAATGGTTGCCTAGGATTTATGCACTCGATGTATTAAATTGTTAATAATTGGATTCAAGGGTTTACAGACTCCAAATGTCACTACCTGTTTTTTGGTCTACTCCTGGTTTGGTTGTGCATCTTTATTCATATTTGCTTTTTTTTTCAAAATGCAAATATGTTTTGTTAAAATGAATAGATATTGGTTAAGTAGTGCATTTGGCAACAGATATTAGTTCCTAATAGGAATACATTATCTGAATAATGCCAATTACAATATAGAGAAATTTTCTCACAAACAAAAAAAAATGTCGCATGCTCACATCACTTTTTACAAAACCACATCCATTGAAGGCATTATCAACTGAAGTAGACCGATGATTTCAGTGAGAAGTGTACTGGAAATAAAACATGATGAAAATTCTTCTCTTATTGTAATCCATTCTTAATTTCTTAACATGCTCATAAATTTTACAAATATTCCATGGTTATTATTACTAATGCTCTATGTTGCTTCCAATCCTCTTCAGGCACCAATTGGGATCCATAAAAGAATATCTGCAAACTAATCACTTAAAAGCTACATCACTGGGACAAAGATATAGATATGATAGTTACTTGGACCTTGGGATCAGATAAATCCTGGATGCAGCCAAACAAAAATTGTATTTATATTCAGAAATTATATTAATATTCACAGATGACCAAAAGTCAATCAATGGAACTCCAAAAATATGTTGAATTTCAATGGATAAGTATCACTGTAAAGGTAACCTAGATTACAGACAAATGACTAAGTACTAAGAATACACAAAACTAAACAACAGGGTAAACCTAAAACAATTAAACCCCAAATCTTAGGAGCCAAGTGTATATAGTCTTGTGAGAGGATCACTCAAGAAAGCATTCCATTGGCAAAGATGAAAGCAAATAATCACAACAGACAGCAATGTCACATGCATAACAAGGCTTGGGCGAAAAGGACCAAAAAAATCAGCATTTATCACCACAACAGGTCTGATGTAGGATTAGATAATATCCAAATACTCTTAGGTCGGTGTCAAGGGCTGAGGGGGCCAAACTGAACAATCATAAGAGGAAGTCAGACACTCTCCTTTAGAGTCTGTCTTAATATTAACAACAAATGAGCCTTTGGTGATAAAGAACAAGCTCATAATGTGTGCATGCCTCTGTGACCAAGCAGACAAAGAAGGGAGAGAACCTTGGCGGTGACATGAAGCAGACTCACACCACCTAGAATGAGACTGGTGGCTACAATGCTCACATAGTAAATCATGCAGAGGAACATCATCTTATGAATCTATCCCCATTTAATGTAAATCAAACATATTCCACAAGCATTTACAGTCTCAAAAGCTTATAGCGTGCTGAAAGAAGAAAATAATCAATCCGAATAAAATCCACTTGAAGAAAAGAATCTGAATAAATCCAAACGATATCCACTTGAAGAAAAGAAGCCAAGCACCTCTAGATATTAAAAAAAAGAAGATAGATAATTGTCTGAGTCTTGCAAATTGTGTTGCCCCGCAAAATGTGTTTGTCAATGTCAACTTGTAACTATGGAGAGCACACTCTAAGCTAGCCAAGGAGAATTCTCGAATTATATGATCAATGATCCTATAGATAGTTCATTTGAATGACAACAGCATCTACAGTTTGTAAGAAACGTGTAGCATAGAATGCCAACTTGGTGAAGCGCAAATGTGTAGGAGACATCCAAATGATCTAAACATACAGTCAATATATATAACCCTGAACTCCATGTTCATGGTTCCTTAAATGAAAGATAAGCAAGGGAAACCAGCAAGTAAATGAATGGAGGAACCAGATCAATAGAAATGTCAACAGATTGGAGAAGCAGAAAAGTTTCAAGATGACAACAAATGGAACCCAAAAAAGCAATCATTTAGAAGAAAAAAGGACCAAATATGGATAACTCTCCCACGGTGAGGCTGAGTCACTAAGGAATGGACTCTGAGAATATAGGAAGCCTGAAGATACTCACAGGAAAACAGATTGGGCAGAATCATCACAAACAACAATTTCAAGAGTAGTTCATTTGCATAAAATAGCAAATTGAGACATCACAAACTGGATGTCAGGCCACGCACATTAACAACTCATTTACCCCCTTCAAGCAGGAAAAAAAACGGAAAACAAATCAAAGCAATACTGTTGGCTAGAAAATCGTCTCATTTATGAGACTTCACGATTTTCTTCCCAGAGATTAACATGCTTGGTCATAAGAAGACAGCAATAGTTCCTATACCTCCTTGATGCAAAGACAGACTGCGATACAAAGGCAAGATAATATGGCAGCGGAATTATTAAGGCAAATTAAGAATTATGTTATGGAGGTGCGATCACATCAACCAACATTAGGATTAATTAGACTTAATAATCATGAGTTAAGAGAGGTGGTTAGTTTCTGAAGGGATGTGATTGGTTGCAAACAAATATATACCATTTCAAACGGTCACCTTGAAGGAGAGTAACCACCTTACAAACTTGATGGAGGGGTATAAAAAAGAACATGCCAGCATTCAAGGGATCATCATCGAATAAGATCAGATTTTGGAATTATAGGAGATTGAACATACAGCAGTTCAATTCCATACTTGGGTTGTGGTATGAGTTCCCCATATATGGCATAATCAATACAATTAATGTCTACTTCTAATCCATTCATTGCTGATTCACCTTATATTACTGCATAATATAGGACGCTATATATATATATATATATATATATGGCATAATAAATACAATTAATGTCTACTTGTAATCCATTCATTGCTGATTCACCTTACATTATTGCTTATGACTGTTTAATATAGGATATGCGACATAATATAGGACTCTCTCTCTCTCTCTCTCTCTCTCTCTCTCTCTCTCTCTCTCTCTCTCTCTATATATATATATATATATATATATATATTCTATCTGATTATTATAATCAGCCATGGTAGGGGAAATGAGAGATTACAGTGAGGGTCATGGCAATGGAGTACTCTTCTAAGTACGCCACCTCACGGTGGTGACCGAATGGTCCCATGAGACCAAGAGGGTACAAGTAGTACTGCCTTTGGGCTTTAGAAGAGATGGGCTTCTAGAGCACCCTATTGTGAATAAGACTCGTCCCTCTATCATGGTAAATTAATACACCAAGAAGTCCAATCATACGAAGTGAGAGATGGATGGCAAGGCAAACGGGGAATGGGTATCGGACACCTCATATGGATGGCATGAACCACATGAGGCCAAGAGGGATGTTATATTTGCTCTTGTGACTAGAGCAGAGGATCTCTAGGACACCCTACCGAGTTACTTATCTTAGCTCTCCTATAGTTGAGCTTCTTCAAACATATTTAAGATATCTTATGATTAATTTGATATTTCTGCTATATGCTTCAATGATTCCCAACTAAAAGATCTGCTTGATGAACTATTGTTGTAGATGGTTTTCTAACTTGTTGTGCAAGGCCTCAACCAGGTGAAAGATATCAATAACCTACTCTTACTCATCTGGGAATTGTGATTTAGTGTAATATTGTAATGTCCCCACTTTGAAATAGAATTTAATGGTAAATAATAATAATTAAATTAAATTAAAAAAATATATATAAAAGAATATAATTAATATTTGATTAAGTTAATGAATGGTCAAAAGACATGCAATAAAAAGTTGCAACTCCCTTAAACATGAGATATAAAAGGGAAAGGAGAACCTCATTTGAGAGGGGGATGATAGGGGATTCAGAAGTGCAGATCTGATTGTGAAAGCTTGTGCCCCTTTCAAAGGGCAGAAATAATGAAGAGTTGCACTCTTTCAAAGGGTGCTAATGGAAAGGGTGTGTCTCTTGCCAAAGGGCATACATGATGAAGAGGTGTGACCTCTCCCTCACATTGAGAGATATAAAGGAAAGGAATCAAAAGCCTCCAGTGTGATCAACACAGATCAGATCAGATCAAAACTGTTATTAAGTTACAGGCAGTAACATCTTTGTTCTTGGTGGTATGCATGGGGATGTATTTAATATGTATGCTTAATATATGAAGCCTGATAATGTTCTTATGCAGAATTTAATAGTAGGAGACATTACAAATGTCCCCTTCCTAGCATTCATAGCATGATGTTGTCATTAGCCTATTTCCCCATGGTCACGTAGGTTAACCAGGACATTAAGGGGACTTAGAGGCCATTTGGCCTAGGTAGTTTCAGTTGTAGGCCATTCTGAGGGGTTTTGAGGCAGTTTTGGACACACTTACTATTTATACTAAGTCATTCTGGACATGGCTGGACATCCAGTGGCAGTGACATGTCGATGGTAATTGTTTAAAATCGACAAGAAGATTTATTTATCATTGATATGATTTATTATGCATTAATAAAGTTATTTTATAAAGTTAAATTTAATTATTTAACATTATTAATGCATTGTCTATAGTTGTAGGAAATATTTAAATAAACGAGTTCCCCTTATTCTATAACACATTGGAGACATTAAAAAAGAGTCTTTGGGGACTTAAGTTGAAGGAAAATCATGTTACATGGTATGGAGAATATTAAAGGAAAAGCAATCGCAATAAAATAGGGGCCAAAAAAGCAATCGCGAGAAAATAGGGGTGAAAAAGCAAAAATCTCGAAATTATAGGAAAGGGCAATGTTAAATAAGCATTGAAGTTAAATTATAATTTAGATTACTTATATATACATATATGTTTGTCATGTTCTAACAATCTGTTTTGCAGGTTAATGATCTCTAAATAGTAGGGACATTACAGGCAAAAAGGGTGATTTCGTTTATCCCACATTAACAAGAGGAGTGAATGAGCTCTTAGAAAGGGTTATAAAAGAGATTGAAGAGTCTTCTTTCAGCGTGCTTTGGATGAGATTAATGTTATGCTGTTGGATTTCTTGGAAATCTGATTATTGGGCGTGGAGGATGAAATCCCTCTACGCTAACATTCTCTTTGCTGTTGAAAGACACAGTCAGGAGGATTTTGATTTGAGCTTCAAGATAAATCAAAAGTTTGTGATAGTCGCGAATGTTAATATCCAGTTGCCAGGAGGGTTCGACTAGAGATAATCTGCAGCTTCCATGTGAATGAGTTTTCAGTCTGCCTGGGGATTCGCTTTACAGAAATTTGGAGCAAGGGAGCCATACAAGCTGAAAAGGGGTGCCGTACCAATCTGAGACACATTAGAGGATGCCGTACTTGCTGGAAAATGCTTGGGAAAGGCCGTACCAGTCTGAAACCATTAGCAGCAATTAGTGCAGGTCTGGAAACAGTCTGGAACTGTACAGGTCTGATATAACTTTTGGGAGGGTGCAGCATAGTCAGAACTTCCCAGTGTGAGCCGTACTTGCTTGGGTGAGTGCCGTACAGGGCTATGAGGTGGACACAAGGGCTTGTGAATGCTGGTAGCCCAGCAAACAATATCAAACCTGGAGCAGTGAATGGTTATGCAATGGCATTGTAATTTTTACATTTATAGAAGAAGAAACTCAAAGTAATAGTTTACTGTTAATGATTTCCCAGCATTGTGTTGTCTAAGTTTACTTGTAACTGGTTCATTATTGGCTGTGAGTGAATATCAAGTTAGAATAATATTCAGTGTTATATTTGTTATTGCTCTTCCTATCCTAAACCTTTTCAAACACAAAAATAAACCAAGTAACAAACTGAATCAGAAGTTTCAAAAAAATCAGTTTGAAAATTAGGCCAGAGGTCTGCCTATTACATTTAGGGCTAAATTAGGGCTTTCACAAATACGGGACATTACAACTGGTATCAGAGCATGATTCTGCCAGCTTGAGGGGCAAAGAATAGTTGATGCTTAGCCAAAGAACCTTGAGAACTGTAGGCAGAGAGAGGAAGAAGATTGCCATAAACAACAACCACAACCAAGACCACCCAAAGAGTGAGCAAATGGAACAAGAATTTAGGGCCTTCATGGAACAAACAGCCCAAGCCTCACAAAATCTAAATGCCACCATGAATTCTCTTAGGCCTCACCCAAGAAACGGGAGGGAAACCACCCCAAGCCAATCTAAAAATGCCACCACATCAAGATCCAACCCTAGAATAACTCAGCCTCCCTTCTTAACCAAGGGAGGGCCGACAAGCAAAGAAGAGAAAATAGATACACAAATCCTGATTGTGATCATTTTGCTGAAGCATATGCAAGACTCGATCCAGAAGTTAAGAGGAGTAGCCCTTTTACAGTATATTGTGAGGCTTGAACTAGGAGTACACAAAGAAGAGGGGGAAACCAAGTTAACAAGGACTTGCAGCACAAGGTAGGCAAATTGACCCTCCCAAACTTTGATGGATCAAGATCACAGCCCACACATGGATCCAAAAGCTTGATAGATACCATTAACCCAATGTTAGAAGAGAATGCCATTAAATTCACCATATTACACCTAGAGGGAATAGCCCATGAATGGTGGTACCATGGATTTAGTCACCCAAAACCACCAAAACATAATAACCTATGATGCCTTCACCAAAAAACTAAGTGAGAGGTTTGATCAGAAGCATCCCGAGAAATGCTTCAAAGAGTTAACAAGAAGAGTTAACAAGAATAAGGCAAGAGAGGTCCATTAAAGATTATGTGGCTTAGTTTCAAAGAATATTATGGTCCATTGAAGATTATGGTACCAGGAATACCGGAAAGAAGGCTCATCTACTTATCTATAGAAGGATTGTCAAATACCACCCGAGGTCTAGTAAGAGCCTTGGATCCTACTACTCCAAAAAGCAATCCTTAAAGCCACTCAACTTGATACTGCCCAAACAAGGGAAAAGGACCACTTTAATAAGATGGCATCAAAAGATAAGCCCTCCTATGAGAAAGACAAGCGCAAGAGAGTATACCCTCTTATGACAACCAAGAAGAACTAAGGAAGAAAGGACTATTATTTGATTGCAAGAAGAAATGGGAACGAGGACACCCTTGTAAACAATATGAAACCCAAGAGAAAAAGTTATGCTTTAAATGCAAAGAGGCATGGGGGCCGGGGCATAGTTGCAATCGAAGGGGCCTAAAACATGAACACTTGTGCTACACATGCAAACAGAAGTGGGGACCAAGATACATATGTGGAAAGGAAAGCCAAATACGTATGATACAGGCAACATCAAATGAAGAAGCAAAAGGAAACCCGAACAAGAAAACAATGTATGACAAAGAAAATCTTAAGAGCAGCCCATCAAAAGAAGAGGGGACAATTAACAAATGGAGCTTTGTGGAGGAACCAATCTAGTAATCATGACACCCTCTTATTCCTAAGATTCCCTCCATTAACATTGTAATATTTCAACTCATACAACCCCAAAGTTTCCTTGTCAAATGAATACATTCTAGTCAATAACGAGGATTTACAACACATGTATTTATTAGAATATTTAATTATATTTTAGTCACCTATATTTAGTTCCTTGTTTAATGGTTATTTAGCTTTTTAGTTAATTAGCTTTTAAGCTTTATTTAGCATTTAACTTTTTCTTTTTAGTTATTTAGCGTTTAGCTTTTTAGTAGTTCACTTTAAATGACTTGTTCTTAATTTAGAACATCGTCTTGTAACCTCTATATATACGTGTGTATATCGTTCAATGTAATTATCCGATTATTGAATAATGCATTCAATTTATTTTTCATGGTGTTAGAGCGCGTCGATGGGATTCTTTAAAGTTTGGCGAAATTTTTAATAACAATTCATGGCCTCCTCCTTCGAATATTTTCCAGAATTTTTTTTTTATTGTTTTTTAATAAAAAAACGATTTTGCTTTTTTGAAGGCTTTTTGAGGGTTTTGAGGGCATAGATGACACACTCGCCGAAAACTCGGTGAGTGTCAAAAACATGCCGAGTTTTTGAGCCTGGCGAGTAGTTGTGACTTCTACTCGCAAGGAAAACTCACCGAGTTTTTTGTGAGTTTTGGCCAAAAACTCGGCGAGTTTTGGCCAAAAACTCGACCGTGTTTCCTCATTAGCCGAAAACGGCAAAAACAGCATTCATTTTTTGTTTTTTGATTGGGTTTTGGGTTGAGAAGAGGGAAGTTGACTTGGAAGGACTTGCAAGGTAATTTGGAGTGATTTTTGAGTGATTCCAAATGGATTTAAAGGGGATTTGAAGGGGAAATCAGATTCCCAGGTAAGTTTTTTTATTTTTTTTCTATGCTTTTTTAAAACAATTTGTTTATTTTTTGTTGCATTTAGATTGATTAGAAATGATTCCTAGGTAATCTGAATCATTTCTAAGTTATTTGCACAAGATTTACACTAGATTTGACAAGTTTTGTTGAATTTTCACAATTTTTTTGAAGAATCTAGTTTTCAAAAAAAAATTCAAACCCTACTTTTTAAAAAAAAAAACTTCGAATGATGTCTAAATTTATTTAAACTAATGTAGATAGTTTGCTAAATTGTTTAACTAAAATGTTAATTTTTTAATTCACTTTGTATGTGTAGGTTAAGTAAGTATTAATCATGGCAAGGGAGCAATGGCCACTAGATCCATGCCCATCTGGATATATAGGCACCCGTCCTAGAGGTGCTAGAGATGGGGCATGGCGGTATGCCTATGAGGGACCCGATCCTGGGTCAGTTATATGCATAAAGTGTGAGAAAATACTTCATGGAGGCATCAACCGCCTCAAATACCACCTTGCAAGAATAGATAGGCATGATGCTAGAGCATGCCCTGGGACCAATGAAGAAATAAAAAGACAAATGAATGCCCTACTTGCAGCTGGGGAAGAGAAGAAATTGCAAAGGGAGAGGGCAAAGCTAGCCATGAGATCAGCCATAGCTGAATCTCAAGGTGTTTTTGTTGACCTTGAAGAGGAACAAGAAGCACTTGAGGGCATATTGGGCTCTCGGCATGGCCCACGTATCCGCAAACCCACCATCACCTCGCCCATTGCTTCTGCTTCCTCTAGTAGAGTACCTGGCACTGTTCCAATTCCATCACCACGATCAAGGTCCATAGGTGATTAATTTGGGCCCAGGAACACACCTGGAGCACAACCATCATTAGAGGCCACTGGATGGAATAAGGAGGTACATGAGAAAACTGACATTGCAGTAGCTGATTTTTGGTACTTCAACAACATTGCATGTGGCGGAGAATGCTTATTGGCTGAATTTGGTGACTGCTATCACAGTTTCAGGAAAGGGGTACAAGGCCCCTTCTCGCAGGGATTTGAGTGGGAGGTTAGTAAATTACTACATAGTCCACTTGATTTCATTTTTAATTTTTTTTAGATTTTTTGTTTATTAAATCAAAATTGTGTACTAAGACCTAATTTCACTTTGCACTTACAGGTTGCTCACAAATGCAGTTGCTAGGGCAAGAGAAGTGATGGAGGATCAAAAAATTGAATGGGCAAATTATGGCTGCACAATTCTTTCTGATGGATGGACAGATGGCAAGAACCGCACCATCATCAATTTTTTGGTTGCTTGCAAGGAGAATGTAGTGTTCTTGAAATCTATTGATGCCTCCAGCAAGGTGAAAATGCAGAAACATTGGCTAGAATGTTGGAGCATATCGTCATGGAGGTGGGGGTAGAGAATGTGGTGCAAATCATCACAGATAATGCAACAGCATATGTGTCAGCAGGTAGAATCCTTTTAAATTATCACCTTTAGGCATTAGCAATATTTTCATTTGTTGTGGCTTTCTTTTACTTGGTTGCATATTTCTTAAGAAAATTCTTCTTTTGCAGGAAGAATCCTCCAAGAGAGGCACCCCACTCTTTTTTGGACACCTTGTGCAGCACATGTCCTTGACCTTCTTTTGGAGGACATAGGAAAACTTGAGTGGGTGACTCCAGTTGTGGAAGAAGCAAGGAGGATCACCAAATATATTTACAATCACCCTTGGGTCCTAAATTTGATGAGACAACACACCCAAGGGAAAGATTTGGTGGGAGCTTGTGTCACAAGGCTTGCAACGATTTTCTTGACGTTGCAAAGCCTTCTTGCTGCATTGACTTCTTTGAAACAAATGTTTGTGAGTGGAGAATGGCTTAACTCACCTTATTCAAAGAAGCCTGAAAGAGAGGTTGTCGCATGCATAGTCTTCGACAGCCAATTTGCACAAAGGGCTGCAGAGATTGTGAAGGTTGTTACTTCAAAACTTTAATTTTTAAATTTTAGTTATTCTTGATTCAAGTCTCTCATTACTAATTTGTAACTTCATTATTTAAATTTTAATCTTTTTGTAATTTGTATTTTTCAATTGTAGGTGTTAGAGCCCTTGGTTCGAGTTCTTCGCTTGGTGGATGGGGATAAAATCCCAATGGGATATCTTTATGAGGCCATGGATAGGGCCAAGGAATCTATCAAAAATTACTACAAGGGGGATAGGCTCAAATTTGGTCCCATTTTGGAAATTGTTGATAGGAGGTGGAACAATCAGCTCCACCAACCCATTCATGCAGCAAGGTACTTCCTCAACCCTCGTTTTAGGTTCGGGGGTTCTTACTCAGAATCGAATGGAAAAGTCATGGAGGGCCTCAATACATGCATTGAGAGGATGGTACCTAATGTTGAGGAGAGAGACCTCATTGTGAGTGAGCTCCAAAATTATGAGGGAGGAAGGAGTAAGCTATTCTCTTCAGAGTTGGCTAGGAGAGGAAGAACCACTCAAACCCCAGGTATAACATTTGCCATTTGGATTTTGGGATCTAAAGACTAAAATGATTGATAAATTATGTTTTCTCTTTTCTCTTTGTTTTCTAACTTTTCCATTTTATTTATTTTGCAGATGCTTGGTGGCAAAATTGGGGTGGAAACACCCCACATCTCAAAAAATTTGCCCTCAAAGTCTTATGTCAACCTTGCAATTCATCCAATTGTGAGCACAATTGGAGCTTGTTTGAAGCAATCCACACAAAGAAGAGGAGCAAATTAGCGCAGAAAGGGCTCAATGACCTTGTCTACGTGCAATATAATCTTCGATTGCGCGTAAGGAAGGTAGAGGAACTAGAAGGTGGTCCAATTGACTTGGATGATATAGATCCTTACAGTGATTGGACATCACAGGAGCAGCGTCCATTGTTTTCCGACACTGACATCACTGATTTGGAGAGGCAGGCTATGGAGGAGGGGGGTGGATTTGGTTTCAGGCTGGATGACATTGAGGAGGATGAGGATGAGTATTCATTGCCAGTGCCAGAAGCAGGTGGAGACATAGCTTCATCTAGGATGGAGGATGAGTCTCAATCAGCCATACCGAGCGAGGAGGCACAGTCACGCCCACAACAGACTTATACGACTAGACAGTCTAGACCCTCTAGTTCTACCTCTCCCCAAATTTTTGCTAGAGTTGGGAAGAGGAAGTTGTAATTGTAATTTGTAATGATGTATTTACTTTTGTTTTTACAAAAACTATTTAGTAATTTACTATTTTGCTTCCAGGCTTCCAGCCATTAGCATTCCTCATGAGGATGCGATTTTGTAGACACTTTGCATTTAAATATATCTAGAATCAGCTTGTTTCTTTTGTGTTATCATTTATTGACTCATTGGATGCATCTTCTCATTAAATTTTGCAGAAAAAATGCATTTTTTACTAAGTTTAAGTGTGTTTTTTAAAATAGCCGAGTTTTTCGCCGAGTTTTTCCGAGTTTTCCCCGAGTTTTTTTCCCAGGGGCTTGGCAAGTCGAGCCGAGTCGCGAGTAGTTCAACTATGTTCGAGGGTTTCTAGTTCGTGTGCAAATTTCTTTGTGTTGGGCAACAGTTCATGTCTTTTTAGGGTTCTAGATATTTTCAGGCCTGCAACCTAGAGGTTTTTTTTTGCAAATTGAAAAATTTCCTAGAGTTTCTGCAATTTTCAACTAGGGTTCTGACCCTTCAGTTCAAGTCAAAATTTTATTCTGGTTGCAAATTCTTGGTGGGTTTTTCGAGACCTCAACTAGATCGTCATCATATTTTTCTGGGTGCATCATTTTCTTTGCCTCGATTTTTGAGCCGTCAGATCTGCACTCTAATTTCAGATTCTTGGTGGATTTTTCGAGAGATTCTCTAGGTTGGTCTCAGATTTTTTGGGTGCCTTGTTTTTCGTGCCTCGAATTTTGTGCCAGCAAATTTGCCTTGGAATTTAAAAACAGTCAGCAATTTCTGCTAATTCTGTGGACGTCGGGAATTTTGATGTCTTCTGGGTGCCGTTTATGTTATACATTTGACCTAGGGTTTCTACCCCTTTTTTTTTTCGGTTTTTTGGGGGAAAAAATCGTCATTATTTTTCTGGTTTTTTTACAAAAAAAATCTGAGGTATTTTTTTATTTTCTGCAAAAAAAAAAAAAATTTATTTTCAGGAAAAATTTTAGATTTTAAGTTTGCAGAAAATTTTAATTTCTGGGTTTCTTCCAAACCTCGAAATTTGCACCTTGGAATTTGTGCCAGAATTCTCCTCCAAAGGTTTCAGTTTTTTCAACAGCTGTTTCTATTCTATTTCCATGATGGCATCTTTAAGATGTTGGAACACAGACAAAAGTTCAACATCTGCCACAACACCTGGAAACAGTGCATGTTCACGATATCTGAATATCGTTGCCTTGATCAAATTGATTTAGGCCAAACCTCGTCTTTACAGGTCCCAAGGTTTTCGCATTTTTTTTCCTCAAAAATTGTTCACAGGGTTTAGAATTTTTTCCTTAAAAATTATTAACTGTCATCTGCAAAGCTTGCGTGGGTTTTCTGATTTTTCTCCACAAAAAATCATGGGAGGGTTTTGCTTGATTTTTCCTCAATAATCAGGGAGTGTTGTTTTACCACGTGATTTATGTTATTTTGTCGTGTGAGGTTTGTTGTTTTACCACGTGATTTCTGTTATTTTGCCGTGTGAGGTTTGTTGTTTTACCACGTGGTGTTTTGGGTCTTGCCATGCGAAGTTTCCGGGTTTGGTTCGATTTTTTCCACAAAAATCGTTTCAAGGGTTTTTACCATTTTTTTCCACAAAAATGATGATTTTGTATCTTCAGTTTTGGAGGGTTTGCCGATTTTTCCTCAAAATGGTTTCAGGTTTCAGTTTGGTTACCCAACGTCAGGTTGGATGGATTCTGGTATTCTTGGTCCTTAACACTTTTCAAATCCACGGAGAGTCCCCACCGCAGCAGAGTGTTCTTTTCATTTGTAATCAAAAGACCTGCAGTGTCTTCTGTAGGGTAGTTAGTAGATAGAATGACCATTAAGGGAGGTATTAGAATATTTAATTATATTTTAGTCACCTATATTTAGTTCCTTGTTTAATGGTCATTTAGCTTTTTAGTTATTTAGCATTTAGCTTTTTCTTTTTAGTTAATTAGCTTTTAAGCTTTATTTAGCATTTAGCTTATTCTTTTTAGTTAATTAGCTTTTAAGCTTTATTAAGCGTTTAGCTTTTTAGTAGTTCACTTTAAACAACTTGTTCTTAATTTAGAACATCATCTTGTAACCTCTATATATACGTGTGTCTATCATTCAATGTAATTGTCCGATTATTGAATCATTCATTCAATTTATTTTTCAGTATTTGTGTGTACGCCTCATGTCTGCATCTATTTATATGTATGCTCCGTATTTTTACATGTATGCTTTGTGCTTGGTTCATACTTAATGTCTTTTCATGTGTGCCTAAGACTAATGCTTAACAACTAAGAAAATCAAAAGACATGAGTTTATTTAAAAGACAAAATTGCATTTAAATGTATGAAGAGTTCGTTGGGGATATCTATAGAAACAACCAAACACAGTTCTTACAATTACAATTGATGAGAAAAAACTTGTTTTAAGATTACAAATCTTCTAGGGTTAGTTAGAAATCCACACATCAAGAAATTTTAGTTAAAACAATCACCTTGAGGACAAGCAATCTTGTGAAGGTCGGATTGTCATGCCCCACACAATAACAACCCATTTACCACCTTCAAGCAGGAAGAAAAACGGAAAACAAATCAAAGGAATACCATTGGCTACAAAACCGTCTCAATTACGAGACTTCACGATTTTCTTGCCAAAGATTAATATGTTCGATCATAAGAAGACAGCCATAGTTCCTAAAAACCTCCTTGATGCAAAGACAGACTGTGATCCAAAGGCAAGATAATATGGCAGCAGAATTATTAAGGCATAGTAAAGAATTATGTTACGGAGGTGCAATCACATCAACCAACATTAGGATTAATTAGACTTAATAATCATGAGTTAAGGGAGGTGGTTAGTTTCTGAAGAGATGTGATTGGTTACAAACACATATATACCATTTCAAACAGTCACACCTTGATGGAGAGTCACCACCTTACAAACCTTGATGGAGGGGTATAATATATCACTAGTAGGGGACATTACAAGTCACACCTCTTCATAATAATCACAACCTTTCACAATTACCACCATTCGAAAGGGTCACAACCCATTATCATTGCTACCCCTTTGAAAGAGTCACTTCCTTATCTTCTTCCCATTAATGTTTCCTTAATTCCTTTGCGCCCTTCTTTCTTCCTTCATCCCCTTTTCTCTCCAAATGAAGTTCTCTTCTCTCCCTTTTATAGCTCATGTTTGAGGGAGTCACAACTTTTCATTTCATGCCTTTTAACCATTCATTAAACTTAACTAATTTTTTAATTATATTAAATTTTATTTTTATTCTTTTATGTTTTAATTTATTATTATTATTTATTAATAAATCCTATTTCAACAAGGGGACATCACAGTTCCCCATATATGGCATAATGAATACTATTAATGTCTGCATACTACCGACTAATAACATATTGCTGTTATGATTATTTAATATAGCATAATGCATGTTATTTCTAATCTGTTCATTGCTGATTCATCTTTTATTATTGCTTATGACTGTTTAATATAGGATATCTGACATAATATAGGATGCTCTATATATATATTCTGTCTGATTATTATAACCAGCCATTGTAGAAGAAATGAAGGATCACAATGAGAGGAACGGTGATGGGGTACTCTTCTAAGTACGCCACCTCATGGTGGTGACCGAATGGTCGCACCAGGCCAAGGGGGTACAATGGGTATGGCCTTTGGGCTTTAGAAGAGATGGGCTTCCGGGGCACCCTATTGTGAAATACGCCTCATCCCTCTATCATGGTGAATTAATACACCAAGAAGTCCAACCATACGAAGTGAGAGATGGATGGCAAGGTGAAGGGAGGATGGGTATAGGACACCTTGCTAGGTACACCACCTCATATGGATGTCACAGCCCACATGAGGCCAAGAGGGATGGTAAATCCGCTCGTGGGCCAAGGGTAGAGGATCTCTAGGATATCCTACCGAGTCACTTATCCTAGCTCTCCTATGGTTGATCTTCCTAAAACATATGTAAGATATCTTATGATTAAGTTGATATTTCTGATATATGCTTCAATGATTCCTAACTAAAAGATCTGCTTTATGAATTATTGTTGTAAATGGTTTTCTAACCTGTTATGCAAAGCCTCAACCAAGTGAAAGATATCTCTAACCTGCTCTTGCTCATTTGGGAATTGTGATTTAGGGCTAAATTAGGGCTTTCACAAATAGAGGACACTACACTAGACCCACATAATATGAGGCCACTTGGTTAGTTTGAAACTAGGCCCCAAACCTTTATAACCTATAGAGCCATAGACCAAATGACTACATTGAAGATGAGCATCCTCCAAGGGATATACTGGAAAATTGGAAATGTACTAGAAAACATTGGTGTTCCAAGATAGAAATCAAGACATCTCCCTTGCCAAGACACTATTTCATGGAAAACTTCAAACTAAAAGAGAGTCCCAAATCAAGAAACTAAAATAGGTGTAAATTGTAATCTACTCAAGTTCCTCCTAGTAGAAAAGCAATGACTTGAAAAGGGCATTTTAAGTGTTGAAGACCATGACATTAGTTTTACTGAGGTTCACACAAGAAAAGAAAACTCAAAAAAACGAGCAATAGCATAAATCGCCCTTTGTAAACCATCGGCAAAATGAACAAAGCAACATTAGCAAAATGTAAAATAGGGATCAAGACATGATGTAAAATACAACTGACCTCAATGTAAGTATGTTGCCCAAAAAAGTCCTCAGTGTTGTCTATGCAACTACCAAAAACAATTGACCAAAAGCGAGATAAGAAATGCTTTTAGACAGTATGCCTTATATCTTAATTTCTTGACAGACTATTTCATACTGAAATTCCAACACGTTACTCATCTTATTGACAAACATTTACACAGAACATATTATTAAAATCTGATACTGTTTTGAAATTTAAATTTTTGATGCTGTTATCCATTTTCAAGATTTCATTATATATCTCTTTTGCATATTTTTCTTTCTGTTCATCCCATTTTGCTAATGCTATTTATAATCTGCAAAGAATAAAATTGCAATGGCTTCAAATATGTTCAGTACCAATGTCAGTATGTGTTCCACCAAGTCCCTTTTTGGGACACAAAGAGAAATACAGTAATGAGAAATAGGGGCATGCCCAAATTCTTCGAAACAATATTTGAATAGCAAAATAGAAAAGGAATGAGCACTAAGGAGTGGGGCTATGTCCCCTTGGAACATTGTTCATAGTGCTTTGAATAATTTTCTATAGATGGCTTTGTTGGATGTCAATCTGTATTCTATTAGAGTATAATTACTATTTAATGGTCATTTAGTGTATATTAGTTATTTTAGTTTGTTTCTATTTCTGCTTCTGTTTACAATTGTTTCTTTTAGAAACATCGGCTTGTAATTGCCTTTATGTACAACTTTGTTTTCATTGATAAATTAAGCAATTGCCATTTCATGGTATCGAAGCAAGCGAAGATTTTAGAATTTATTTTTTTTAAAATTTCACAAGTCTTAATTGTTTTTTAAAGAAAATCGAGGGTTTTCTTATAGATCAATTGTCTTTCTGAAATTTGTCAAAATAAAATTCTAGAATTTTTTTCAAAGAGTTTGAGTCTCTGAAAAATCAAGGGATTGTAGTTCATATGCGTGGGTTCTTTTTAGCAAAGAATCGCGCGGATTTATTTGCTGAGGAAATCTGTGGGTTTTATGGTGTCTTTTAGCAGGTTCTAAAACGGATTCATGAGTCTGTAAGTTTGAGCCACGTCATTTTTCATCTTAAAATCACGCGAGTTTTTTCATTTATTTTGCAGCTTGTTTTTGTTCTAAAGAAAATCATATGGGGGTTTCTTTTTCTCTGCGCTACAACAGGTTTTTAATTAAAATTGCGATGGATTTGTGTGTGCCTTGCATTCTATTTTCTGTCGCGACTGTGATGGGTTTCTGTGCAAATCATGTCGTGGGTTTCTTCATCATTGCTGTTTTCTTCCTCTTTGCGGGTTTTCTGGTTCTACTACGATTTTCAGACATTTTCTTCAAAGTTTGTGCCTGATTTCATGCCCCTCTTTGAGCGACGAGGGCTTCTAGAACTCTATGCTTTTTATCAGCAAGCAAAGGTCATGGGTTTGTGGCTGCTGAGTGTGTACCTATGGCTAGGGTTTTTTGAGACCCGTGGAATATATTTGTTTTGACACTTCATTCTTCTTGTGCCTTTTTGACTGATTTTTTTGGAATACAAATCAGGGTTCTATTTTTTGAATTGCTCCTTGGAATCCGTGCACCTTGAGATTTGTGCAAGTGATGTTGGGTTGACTGTTATTTGACCAATCCATTAAACTTTTGCAGTGGTTTTTTTGTGCATTGGACAGCTAGCAAGATGGCGTCTCTGACGAACATTATGTTGAAAAGCAGTTAGAAGTTCAATGGCCGCAATTATAACACGTGGAAATGGCGCATGCTAACTATCTTCAAATATCGGTGTCTCGATGAGGTCATTCAAGGTACAACTCGACCTTCAGCAGCAGGAAAAGATCAAGAAAAATATGATGAGCGCAATAGGGAAGCGGTCATGCTCATCAAATTATCCGTAACTAATGATCAGCTTCCTCAAGTCTCATTTGGTAAGACTGCTCCAAAGATCTAACAACATTTAAAGGACCTTCATGAAACGTCTGACAAAAGCCATGCATTCTTTCTGAGGAACATGTTGTTTTCCATAATGATGGACAATAAGATGTCTCTGCAAGAGCTTCTTACGAAGATCAAGCATATACACGATCAGCTAGAAGATATTGATCGCAAAATGGAGGAAGAAGACATGGTGGTGATAACGCTGAAAAGCTTGCCTCGATCCTAAAAGCATTTTATTGAGACACTCAATATTACTTCCACTAGTGATATTAGGAGAACTCCAAGAAGAATATTATATGCAACTACTATCACAAGTTTGGTCATATAAAGAAAGATTGCAAGAAACGATTGGCGTCTGAGCAATCTAAACAGGGAAGGTCTCAGCAAAAGGCCCATGTTATGTTACAATAAGAAATTCTAAAGAAGAAATCAATGTCTTGGCCAAACCCAAATAGAGCCAATTTCTCTCCCACTAGAAGCAACCTTGATAGATTAGTATCTGGATATGATGAAATAATTGCTAATACTTTCCTCAGATTATTTTATTTTATTTTGGTGAAAAATTCTAGCTGTGAAATTTTATGAAAATTTGTGTCATATACAACTTATACTGAGGTAAATTTTACTCCCCATGCAATGTTGAAATTGAATAATAAGAAATAGCTTAATTCTTCCTATAGCATAAATACATGACGATACCTATCCAAAAATAATGTATAGATCATGATACAACATATGTGAAGTTTATTTACAAGACTAAGAGCAACTAGTACAATTATGCATGACTGCCAAAGCCTCTAGAGACACACAAAAAAATATTGTCCTAAAGTTAAACAATGCTGTTAATGGTAACACACAACCCAACCTTATAAGGAAACATAAAGACCATGATTCTATCCAGCAAAAGAATTTACTATACAAAATCGACAGCCTTTAATTCCCACAGATATCATTGCAAATGATATTCACCTAATCCACATCAATTAATAATGCTCTAATTAGCATTGGACATGAATCAAACACCAGAAAACTAGGAACCAAGAATAATAAGAGCAAATTGGTTCCAGAAATAATGTGGTCTAACATTTAGCTATTTATAACAGTAAATAGAATACATGAAAGATAGAAAAACATAACTAAAGCTTAAGAAGGATTATGAAGCAGGAAAACAGGTGGACCTTTTCTTGCATATTCATCATAATAATACAATGCATACAAAACGGGACACCTCTCTAAAGATAGATAATATGACTTCCCTCCAAGAGTGAAGAAAAAAGATGATTTCTTAGTACCCAGCTTCCCACACAGCAACAATACTTATCAAAAACCTTCCATAGTAGGAGCATATAAAAAAAGGGCTAGGTCCTCTTTGCTTTTCTATAAGAACTATCCTGCCAAACCCTTTAGTCTTCTTTTATAAAAAATGATTGTAGATCTAGATAACTAAAACTGATGCAAACATTTTCACTTTAATCATTGGTGGGTTCAAAAAGCCCATAAAAAATAGATTATTCTTCTGGTTTGGGAAGAGAGAGAGTGTACCCCAAGATCTTGAAGTGTCTGATCAATGCGCTTGCCCATTCTTGCACCAGACGACGAGGTTGATGCTTGCATCAATTGTCCCAGAATGGTTGTTCTCAAAACGGCACGAAGCTGAGAAATTTTCTTAATGTCAGTTACAATAAAGGCAGGCAAAACAGCAAATATACTGGCAATATGAGAAACTCGCCCAGAAGATCAACATTTATTGCATGTAACAGTCAACAGTGCATCTTAAGACAGATTTGAATAACTAGAAATTTTTATTCATATTCAAACAAGCAAAAAGAAGAAAATGTCAGACCATAAAGCAAAATCCCCTGATTCCTATTTATTATTTTTATTCTAAGTCTTACCCATCGACATAGACCTACTCTTTGGATTGAAGTTCGTTTTATCCCCTGATTTCCTTTTACCCCATCTTTTTAGACCTACCTCTTATATAAGGAGCATCTTTAGAGGCATCATGCATGGATTCTCCTTAATTACTCATCTAGTAGGCCTGACACAACTTCCTCGAGTTTTAATATAGAAGCTATACCATTAATGGTCGTAATGAGATTATTCCATGAATAGTTAATGAACAAAGTAAAGTAATACATTTATCATCTTCTTCTATTGTTGCCTCTATGGAAAATAACTAGCTCACTATCACATTAAATGTATTTAAATGATCACTTATGGAGTCTCCTTCGTTTTCTTTACAAAAAACAACTTATTAACAAAACTCTTAGTTTGATACGATTCAGCAATCTTATTCCACAAGTTTTGTACAATGCCTTCCTTGAAATATTTATTAAAATGGTATCAGAAAGGAAACCTAAAAGTGCTTCTTACCTTTCTATCAAGTTTTTCCCAAATCATCTTGATAAATTCATGATGAAAACTGTGTTGTAAATAGTAAATACTGCAATCTATTAATCTCTTCCCCCAGGAGATATTCCATTCTTAGCTTCTAGAACTCCAAATTTTGCTTGCTAACTTATCAATCTCAACCCTCAAGGTGTTGATGATATAGCATCGGTAGAAATCCTACAGGCCGACTCAGCGAGATCAAATGTGTGAATGGCCTATTGGCCTTACACATTTGATGAATCTATAACTTATATTAATCCGTTAATATCTTTATTAAGTCACATATGCATTATCAGGTTTAATGATTAAACATACATTATCGAGTTTGACTTATCGGATTTGTTTCAAAGAGGCCGACTTTTGGTTAAAGTCCGCCACCCCTCGTTTGAAGGCATGTGATGCTTCATGAAGGTCATGCCTCCTTGATGAGAGCCAACTCTTGGATATCTCCTTTTGACGGATATATATGGACGTGGTCTTCCCTCTTTGGAACAAAGATAAGGCAACAAGTTCGATCATAATCAGGCAGATCGAATCCATGTACAAGCAGATCGAATCCATGTACAAGCAGATCAATTGATGGTGAGAAATTTATGTAGCGTGCTCGGGGGTGACGATAAGAGCTTATCGTCTATGGTTGGGAAGGCAACAGATATGATGTTTGCCTGTGGTTAACGAGCACTACCTTAAAATCAACAGAGGGTGCTGGGCATAACTTTTGGTTATCATGTCTGGAATCAACCATATGCAAGTACTCCCACTACAAGCAAAGAAAGCAACACAAGAAAAGTGTCCCCTCCGTCACAGGGTCAAGAGTCAAGACAACACAAGATCTGATAACAAATGTAGATTATATGGTGTTTATATTCAGTTAAGAGCATAAAATCATAGTTTAACTACTCGCAATATACTTGGCTAGTCACCAAGTATTTGCAATTTTTTCTGAACCACAAGTTTTCTAGTAATTACTCACCAGGTTTTTTGGATAAATTTTTGGTGACTTTTGCATTCTAACTTACACAAGTACCCAATGAGTTTGAAGGCAAAACATGTGCCACACTTAAAAAAAACCCTAGTCATGCAATCAAAAACTAAACAATGGCAAAACAACTTAAAATCATGTCCGTTCATCAATACTATCAACTGGTCATCAAATCACATGCCTGTGACAATTCTAAACAGTAAAGAGCATGGAATCACATGGTCAAAGACTTTCTTGAAAGCATAAACAAGAAAATTGCACAACTAGCAGCATTATGTTGGCGTCAAATAGGGAATCATGCAATTAGTGTTTTATTCCCCAAACCAATGCAATGAAATTCCACAACTAAGTGTTTGTTTGTCGGCAATCAACATGAAATTGCACCCATAATAGAACATAGACAATTTTAAGGGTTTCAAATAGCAAGGGAGGTCAAATTAGTCGCCTAAAACACAATTAGGTGATGGTAGGAAATTGATCAGCAAAATATTTAAGAACTTTTAAGTTGCACTTTTCTCAAGTTTTCATTGAGTTTCTTTCTATCGATTTTTAGCAAGATGAAAATTTTGGTTCTATTGAATTGGATTTAAGTCCAAGTATGGGAACTATGCATGAAATATGTAATAAATCTGATTGTATCTCATTGTTCTGAATTAAAAATTTGGACTTTAAAATAATTGAAAAAACATTTCAAGAAAGTAACAAGAATAGCTAATGATGGTAATGATAACTTAGGTGTACCTTGGGAAAACCCTTTCAAGAAAAAGCCCAACCTCAAATGTAGATCTCCCTAAATTAACTCTGAACAAGCTGTATAAGTTGATCCACCAAATGATGTAGTAGTAGTATCAACACTCTAATAACATGCCAATATTCTCAAGGCCAATATTTATAGGTTTAATTCAAGAAATCACTTGTGATTTCCACTAAACCATTAGCAGCAAAGAGGAGGTCCAACTCATGATCAAGAAAACTATTAGAGCCAAGCGCCACCTTTCTTACATAGAAATGTAACTCCCACTATTTGACTAATCTAACAATCAAACAAGGCAATCCACTTGGAAGATGTAACTCTTCTTCTAAGTTACTCTTACACACTGCCCAAAATATACCATTCAAAATGCTATTCCTAATCTACTATGTAACCCCCATTTCACACCAATTGTAATCCAATTGCCAAGTGGCATAGTGTGTCTTCAATGGAATCTCATGGACTCCCGCAAGGGTGGCATCACATTCATGGAGGGGCGGACAATTAACCACATTTAAAATATTAAATAATGCAAAAACACAACTCCTACTTCATGGGATTCCAAATGCTCCCAAAGCTTTGTAATTGTCATGCAATTCTTTCGTTGCCTCCCATGAAATTCCTCCTCGTCATTACAAAACCACATTCCTGTCTTCTTCCACCCTCATTCCCTATAGAATTTTTCTCCATTCTTACCACCATATTGTTCGCGAATCTTGATGCTTCTTTATCAATTGTCTTTACTCCCTCATTCTTCTATCTTCTGCTTTGCTTCTCAGATGCTTCAATCATTTTGCACTTTCCCTGCCTTCACTAGATTCCATTTTATATTTATTTATTTTGAATATAATATACAATGTTTATGTTAAATTATTTGGTTTAGTTTTTTAACTAAGAAATAAACTCTAAATATAATATTAAAATAGCATTAGTAAACAATAAATTATATTTTCTCCATATGCATTTGATTTTATGCAATGTTTTAATTTTCAACATTCTTTATTTTCTTTTTTTCCTTTTTTTTCTTTTCTTTTTTGCAAATTTTGAACAAATTACTAGTAATCTTTACATATTTTATTTCTAATTCACATTTAAAATTTTCTGATATTTTTCTTTTTAAGGTTTTTTATAATTTATTTATATCGGTACCTTGAGACCTTTTAGTGCAGCCCAAACCAGTTGAGGCCACAAACAGGGGACCTCAACCCCTGCATTAATGCAAATGGTCCAAGCTTGCGAGCTCAGCAGCCTAGCAAGGGAACAAAGCCTGTGAGCTCAACAACCCCATGAGTGTTTGAAGTTTTGAACATTGGAGGGAACAACAACACCAAATTTTGACCAGCACATCACACCCTTAATGGCAATTTCTATTTTTATTATTGTTCAAATATTTTTTGTAATTTGCTTATAGATTATTTACTGCCATATTCATATTAGGTAATCTTGAAACTTTGTCGTGTCCATATTCATATGCAACTCTAATACCAAACCACTTGCCACCATGGAACTACTCATAAAATTTGGGCCCATGGGTTTTTGAACCAGACTCAATGGTTTTGAAATATTTGCAAATAATTATACTTAGTGCATTAAGTAATTTTTTGGTAATTTTTCATTCACCCGTGTGTTCCTATATATTTGGCTTTTCCATATATATAAATAAAAAATTCTCAGTTGCTCTCAAAATAAAAGTAAAGAAGTGAATAATTAGACTAACTACATCCACTCAGCAAAGAATTATAGTTGAAAGGATAACTTTAAAATGAGCTCCAACCATCAAAAACAACAGCCGTAGAGGGACATGTGGAATGTGCTTCTATCAATCTGCACAAGACACAATATCCAACAAAGCTCAAGGCATTTTGGAGCATTTGTAGAGCGCGATACTTCTCTAAGCAAGCACAGATTCTCTGACTTTGGACCTCACACGTCTCAACAAAGTCATATTCCACAATTTCAAAATGGTGCCAAGCAAGAAACTTTTGGCTTGCTTCCTGCAGAATGTGACTCTATTAATCTGTACAAGTCACAATATGAAACAAAACTTGAGGCATTTTGAAGCGCTGGTAGAATGTGATGCTTCTCTAAACACGCACAGGTTCTCTGACTTTGGACCTCACGGATCTCATCAAAGGAATATTTCATGAGTCAAAATGGTGCTAAGTGAGAAACTTTTGGCTTGCTTCACTCGTCTTTAAGTAGATTTGTTAAACAGTAACAGGAGCTAATACAACACTATTCAGCATCAAAAGAAGCCTGGCCCATCCCCGTCTGGAACTCCACAGGAAATGTACATTTGTTGTTGATTAAACACCTCTTTGCCTGATTGCAGCCTCCTTACTTAATGAAGCAATCCAGAAGTTTAGAAACACTGCTCTGATAGGGCATTGCAAAGAACATTGGCTCTATATTATTTCTGTTCAAGAAAGGGTATCCAAAAAATGGAACTCTTCTCTGCAAATCTTCTTCATGCTGAAGGGTATTTTGTTTTGGATTCTTCTTCATCTTAGAAATGTAAGGAGGCTCTCTCCTTAGTAAATCCTAAAACCCTGGAATGGAACCTCTCATTCAAAAATGGATTCCTCAGCTTTCTGGATCCTCCTTGCCCTCTGCTCATTCAAAGGTATGGATCCACCATTACAGGCCTCCTTTGGCATTCTGGGGTGGAGAATGCTTATCTACCATTGATCAGAGATTGAAGAACCTCACTGATATAGATTACCGCTCCTTGAACAAATCCCATGGTCTATGCTACCTTAAATATTGCTCAGGATTTCAATCTGCCTCTCCCCAAGAAGGTTTCGATATCTCTTTTGGGTCTTATGCACAAGAAATTGATTATGAAGCCATTCCTTTCTGTTACTGTATATGCCATATATTGAGGCAAGAGGCTAAGAACTGTAAGAAGCACGAACTGCCTTTGGTTAAGCATGAGGGCAATGGCGCCTGTAATGGTCAACAAGGTGTGGAAACCAAAAGAAGTTTCAGATCTCAAGTGTTTCTTCTTCAAAGCCAGACATCATGACTGGATCCTAGTGGGAGAAGTAGCATTCTAGAAGGCATTTATGGAATCTCAAAAGGTTGCTCCTTAGGAGTCACAAAGGGAGGAGGTGGATTGCCACCCCCAAAAAAGCCTACACTTCCCTGCTTTACATTTCCTCAAAGAACAATGCCTCAGCTACAGAAGAGCAGAATGAGCTAGAACAATATTTGGTCAACCCTAAGAGGGAAGCATCTCTTGATGCATTGTGTGTTATCTAACTACAAAAAATCCCTCTCGTATACCACCATTGGAAAAGAAGAAAACACACAGGAATTCAGAAGTTGACAGATTGATTCGGAAATCCTTGGAAGAAATAGAATAAGGATCATGAAAAAACTTTACATGGTTTTCTCAAAAGTTCAAGCAGCAAAGGGTGGAGAAGGAAAGACCCTCCAAAATTAGTCTTTCTTGGAAACTTAGGACTTAGGAGTTTCAATGCCCCTAACAAAAAGAGGTTGGTTAAAAACCAGCTTATTAGTAGTAAGATGGACTTCAGTCTCCTCCAAGGAAACAAATTCTCTAAAGAATAGTTTGCCAGGATTCTGAAAACCTCTTGGAAAAACTGTCGGGGCTTAGTAACCATGGCAGAGTGCACTTCTGGGAGCTTCTGCATCTTGTGGAATCCAGCATCAATTCAAATATCTCTACTAACCAAGTCCCCTAACTGGATCTGCTGCTCATTCAAGTCCTACAACTACAATATATCTGGAGTTTTCTTCAATGTTTATGGCCCTAACAACCTCATAAAAACAGAGGCTTTGGGTTGAATTATCAAGGCATCTTGCGTTGCTTTATGATCCAAAGTTGTTCTTGGAGGTGATTTCAAAGCCATAGAAGGTCCTGTAGATAAAAAGGTGATGTTCAGAGGGACACTCAAAAATAAATTTCAAGGAGTTTCTGGTTAAGATAAATATATTGGATCTTATCCCTTAAAAAAGCTCCTGTAATTTGAATTTTGAATAACAAAAATAATGGCTTTTGTTACGTAGTTGAAAGGCTGAACAGGTTTTTTGTCTCTCCTCATTGGCTTCAAAACCAGTGGGTATCTGAAACCACCACTCTTCTGGTGGCTGTTTCAAACCACCACCCTCCTTGTTTGAAATTTCTGCCTGACTTGGCCCCAGTCAAATCTCCCTTCAAATTCGAGCTCATGAGGTTACAGCACCCAGATATTAAGAAATTAGTTAAAAAGTAGTGAATATCTTCCCCTATTTCCAAAGGTACACCTATGTTAAGATTTGCTAGGAAACTGAAGCATTTTGAACAAAACTTTTCCAAGTGCAATAAGGAGAAAAAAAAATTAGAAGAAAAGATTGCTATAGAAGCCTCCCTAGAGAAACTTACGAAAACCATTCAAGAATTCTGAATTTGGTTTGTCTGATGATCTTCTAGAAGAAAAAAACTAGATTGCTAGCCCTGCAAAATCAGTGCCTAGTAAAAGAAGAGACCTTCTAGAATCAAAAATCCCAAGATTGTTGGATTCTTCAAGGAAATTAGAATTCTAAATACTTTCATGCAGTAACAGTTGCTAAGAGGCAGGCCAACAGAATTTCAAAAATAGTGGAAGCTCAGAGGATTTGTCAGGTTAGTGCAAAAGAAGCTCTATTGCTTTTCTAACTTTTTTAATGCTAAGATCCGCCTTCTAGCTGAGATCTCTTCTTCCCTCCTCCATTAAGATGATGATGATCTCCTCCAAATCTTCTCGAGTGAGGAAGTCAGGGCAGCAGTCTTTGGGCTCAAAAGGGACAGAGCTCTAGGTCCAGATGGTATAGATGCTCTCATTTTTTATTTTCTTGGAAAAATTTGAGGGCCCAGTGTCACTAATGAATGATTCTTTAAAACCTACAAAAGTTCTTAAGGATTTCAAATGCACCTTCCTTGAGCTGGTCCCCCAGAAAGTGATATCAGTTGCTTTTCCTGAATTTTGTCCAATTGCTCTTTGCAACACAACCAATAAAATTATCTCAAAGGTTATAGCAGAGTGCCTCAAGCCTCTGCTTCCTAAACTGATCGTGGATGAACAGGACATTTTGTGGAAGCAAAATTTCGGATAGAGATCTGATTACTCTTGAGATTCTACATTTGCTTTATAAAAGCAAACATAGGTGCATCATTATCAAATTGAATGTTGCCAAAGCTTGTGATTGTATTTCTTGGACATTTTTAGAAAAGCATATATAGCCTTTAGCTTTTGCAATAGGTGGGTGTGTTGGGTGTTGCAAGTGGTAATAGGTGCTTGATTTTCAATTCTTGTCAATGGTAGCCCAGCAAGTTTTTTTTGGCGTTCTCATGGTATAAGATAAGGAGATCCCTTAGTGCCCTATCTATTTATTTTAATAGTTGAATATATAAGGCAACTTATCAAATTATTTCAATCCCTACAGAGGTTGTCTGGTAATACAATATTGCTCAACCAGTGCCTATAGCTCATTGGTAGTGAAACAAAAAATGTGGAATGAAATTCTCAACTGCTATGCTGCGGCATAAGGTCAACTCATCAACACGGAGAAATCCAAAATCTTCTTTAAGACTTCATTTCGTCTTGAAATATATTTAGCACACTCTTTGGGCATCAATCTTGTATCTCTCCCTAACAAGTATTTGGAGATTCCAACATTGCCTCAACTAGTGCCTACAACTCATTGGTAGTGGAAGAAAATGTGTGGAATGAAATTCTCACCTGCTATGCTGCGGCAAAAGATCAGCTCATCAACAAGGAGAAATCCAAACTCTTCTTTAATACTTCACTTCCTCATCAAAGACAATTAGCTTACTCTTTGGGCATCAATCTTGTATCTCTCCCTAACAAGTATTTGGAGATTCCATTGTTTTCAAGTAGGAGAAATGTGAAACTCTAGGAGGAGCTTGTGGAGAGGCTTCAAAAGCATTTGGAATCCAAGAGTGGAGGCTAGCTCAGCATGAGAAATACGATTGTCAAAATAAAAGCAGTGCTTCAAGCCATCCCTATTTATTCTCTCTTGATCCTACCAATTCCTAAGGCGGTCATTTATAAGTTCAATGGCATCCCGTAAGAGCTTCCTATGACAAGGATGTCCAAAAGTGAAAAACTACTCCATTTTGAAATGGGATAAAGTTTGTGCTCCCAAATCACTTGATGGTGCTAGAAATGTTACAAGGAACATTTTAATGTTGAGTGCCTACGGACACTTTGGTTGGAGCAAAATGTGAAAATTTTCAAGGATCATATTACTATTTGGGAGTGATGTTGGGCTCATATCTGTTCAACTATTTATTAAAGCATACTCCTTTTTAGAATAATATCAAAATAATTATTAGAAGATAAGGCTTACAGTTGTAATAAAGTCACCTTACTGACAAGTGTTTATTTTCGTTTTTTTAGTTCTCTATTTTTAGCATTGGGTGAATTATGTCATGTTTATCCTTTTGCATGGTTTCATTCTCCAATCTGAACCTCATTGTAATCAGTATCATGTTATCTAATAGAATATTTCAATAGTAAAATATTGTGTTCTATTGGTTTTTACAAAATGTTATCAAAGCAAGGAATTACATGACATAATTCATTTTCATGAACTGACTACTAAAAGTTTGTTTTTTTTGCAAGGAAAATCGCAAATCATTTCTTTATGCAAACCGCTACCCTGTTTTTCAGCATGTGGCATAGATTTTTGATGATAAGAATTGCACAAATATTTATGTGAAAATCGCAATGGATTTAATAAAGAAAAATTGTGAAAATTTTTAAAAAGTTGTTTTGGGCATTTTTTTTTAAAAGATTGCAATTTTTTTAGTTAAACCATGCCAGATTCGTCAAAAGAAATCACACAAATTTTCATGCAGATGAAACCATGATTTCTTTTCTTTCAAAAAAACGCAAGGTTTTTATTGTCTGAAAAATCACGGCTCACTTGCTAAAAATGTATCCTTTTTTTGCTGGGCTATTTATGGAAGATTTTCTATCAACAGTTTTGTGAAACGTTTGGTGCCGCACATCCACAATTTTTTTGTGGGTAAGTCGGATTTTGATTTGTGGTTTCTACAGTGGCTAAGACTAGAGGTCTAGCTACAATGATAAAGTACTGTAATGATCCAAACATTTTTCAAGTTATGGGTGTTGGGATTCCAACTGACAATCCTCCTTTTGCAAGTGAGGTAGTAGTAGCATTGACTCTACTAAATGAGTTAAGTGTTCTTTTCGTTGGAGTTGCTCTACGTGACTAGCACAACGAAGATGGAGCAGACTCAAAAGGATGGACAAACATGCACTTTGTCTATGGTCATCACAAAGTGAAATGTGCTGATGAGGTACTTCTTAAAGTCAATGCTGACACACTTTGTTGCCATGCTGAAGATCCTCCAAATGTATTGCTTGGAGAGCCTAGAAAGATAACTATGCCAAGATGAATGACAAATTGCTCATATTATAAGAAGCCCATACTTTGAAGACAAGAAGAAATCCAATATAGTTAAAGCTTAAAATGAATGGTTGCCTAGTTAGCTTGGGAGTCTGTGACCATGGGAGTCATACCCTACTCCTACTAAGGGTTAGGGAACAACTTGATGGAGCTCTATGAGTGTAGCTCAAAATGGATTGTTGTCCAATGGTTTGAGAGATCTACGATTCAGGAGTTCGAGGAGGTGGTAATCCAAGAACTTGAGAATTCATCTCGCAAGCTACACCTTTACAAAAGTTTGAGGCAGCTTGATGGAGTTTTCCCTGGTGTATGGTCTGTTTTCAAACGAAAGCTTCTGAAGAATGACAAATTCATGGTTTAGGGTGTTTTTAGTTTGATATGTTTTGCTTTCAATGAAGTAAGCCTTAAGGGAGGGGAGGGAAGGGAAGGGGGGTATTAGAATATTATTAAATAATTATTAGAAGATAAGACTTATAGTTGTAATAAAGTCACCTTAGTGGCAAGTGTTTTCTTTTTTTCTTCTACTTCTTAAATTGGCTATTTTTAACATTGGGTGAGTCATGTCATGTTAATCCTTTTGCATGGTTTCATTCTCCAATCTATATATAAGGAGATGAACCTCTTTGTAATTGGTATCCTATTATTTAATAGAATATTCAAATATTGTGTTCTATTAATTTCTACAATACTCTTTGCCTTTACTAAGAAAAGCCAAAGGCTCCCTCTATTGCTTGGAGAAAGGTATACTCCAATATTGGAAGACACACACACCCATCAAAGGGTTAAGAGCAGCAAATACAGGAAGGAACAGCAACAATAAAAAACAAGCCAATCCAAGCAAGCAAAAGACAGATTGGGAGCACCCCAAGAGAATTATGTGGAAATGGATTTTGATGGGGCGTCTCAAGACAATCTGAGGAATGCAGGGATTGCCTTTGTTCTAAGGATCTCTAAAGGTGATTTTGTATATTGCAGTTCCCTTCCTTAGTGTCAGAACTGACAATAAATCTGAGTGGAAAGCGATAGTTGCAGGGATGGTAGCGATGTCTTCAGAAGGGCTAGATAATCTCGTTATAGAAGGCAATTCAACGTTGGTTACAAACACCTTACTGAAAGGAACTTGTCCAAATTGGAGATTAAGATGCTATGAGGAAGAAGCGCTAGCTCTTGGGTCAAATTTCTCTAATATTAATCTCAATACTACAAAAGGAAGATGAACTCTGTGGCGAACTTCCAAGCTAACACTACGGATGATTAAAACCCTATCAAAATGTCATATGGCCACCTTCCCACATCTTGGGAAGGGATAAAACAATATTTTAGGTTTGAACTCCCTTGAGACTTATTCACATACATATGATGAAAGAAACACTTTTACCCGAAAAACATGTTAAATGATGTGTGCCTTCTTAAACGCAAAATAATAGCATAGCTCTTAAGTTACATGAGGATGATCTCTTGTTTACACTCATATAAGATTAATTTACTTCAACTGAACATATAATTGGCTAGTGGGATTTAACTAGTATAATTGCAACGACAATAACAAGTTGAAGCAAAGCCATGTTAGATATAATACAAGTTAGGGAATTGGCCTGAATCCATTAAAACCTGACAAGAAGGGGACTGGTATTGGTAAAGGAGATGTGGACATATACTGGTATGCCATTTTTAAAAAAATGGGAGACCAATACTTGAGAGAACAAATATAGAAAACTATTTCAATGATTTAATTTAGAAAAAATAATACAGTGGCTATACAACTTCAAATAATGTAAATGCTTAACAGATTAAAAAACTAACATTTAAAATTATTAAAATAAATGTCAACAAAAGAAAAGATTAATTATATTGATATTTGATGGTCACCGACTCACCATCATGGTATAAACAGTTAAATTTTAAACCATAATCACCCAGAGGCAGCAGATAGGAACTGGAATGGAAATAAAATTATCTAAAAATACAGTACAAGGTTACTCAGAGACGACTATATTTTCAATCAACTGATAAAACTTCAGTGAATGTAGGTATCTTAATCATTTTTAGCATTTTCTTCTCACTAGCACCTCATTGAGATTTGATAAGAAATTATTCTGCTAGGAAAAAAATCACACATTTTCAAGCAAAATATTGAAAATTGCAATTCCTCGTGTATTTCTTTGATTCTTTTAGCACTTTTTAATCCAATATCAACACCAGAGGTAAATAACCAATGCAACTTATATGATGTATATAAGAAACTTCTACAAGACATAACAGAGATGAGAAAAAACTTCATCTACAGTCTCCTGACATCTAAAGAAACATCCCCATAATGTGTCTCTAGGATGGGGAGGCATTTCTGATAGTGGAGACAAGTACCAAGTGTCAGGATATGAGTCTCTAGGTAACCATGATTCAGACCAAAAACAATAGTCACCAGTGCCTTCTCCCAATTTAAGCAGTCATTCAAATTACACAAGCTTTGATTACTAACAGAAAACTGTTGAGACATGGACCAGCTGGGACTCGAACCTAGGACCTTCCATACGCTGCTGGAATGCTCTACCACTGAGCTACTGGCCCCTCTTGGACCAGGCCATCGTCAGTTCGGGTGTGGCTTATTTCCAACACCAACACCCCCCCTTAAGCCACACCTCTCGTGTGCTTGGGGCTCCTAGCCTGGAGCTGGCTCTGATACCATGTTGAGACATGGACCAGCTAGGACTCGAACCTAGGACCTTCCATATGCTGCTGGAGTGCTCTACCACTGAGCTACTGGCCCCTCTTGGACCAGTCCATCGTCGGTCTGGGTGTGGCTTATTTCCAACACCAACAAATACAACACACTTGATTAGGTTTACAGAATTGTGTTCTTGTGTCTAGATAAGATGATAAATCCAGACAAATTTGACCAATTTAAGAGCTGGTCCAGTGCAGAGAATGACAAACACAAATAGTTAAATTCTTGCAACACATGAGAGAGAACAAAATTTAAAAGCCTCTTGTCTGCATGTCTTAGATTTTGTTGTTTTTATTATTGGAGTCATGTCATATCCATGTTTTTCTTGACCAGGAGCTTACTGTATCAAAATTCATTATTTAACTTAGACATGCCTGCAATTGCCTTTTCTGCTTGGGGCATCCTATAACACTGCCTACCCTTTCTCATTTGGACTATCTGTACTTAAGTCCCTACATACGAAAGAAAGATGAAGATTGAGTACTCAATACATTTTCCACTCTGAAATTTTAAAAAAATAGCAAAGATTCTTAGTTGAAACAAGTGGAAGATATTTTGTTTATAATCATATGATGTTATTTTACTTGCATTGAATACAGAGTTAGCTAAAGAGAAATTGCTATTATAATTGCAGCACAACATTTAATCAGAGGAAATGAAGGTTTACTGGATACAATACAAGTTTGGGATTTTCTCTGAATCTATTCTTAACAATAAAGCCATCAGCATCTTCTCCTAATTGACGTTGCTGTACTAGCCCACGTGAGGTTGACGTACTAGCATTGGCACCTTTGATGGCCAAGCATGTGCCTATAGGCTTAGTAAAACAAAGGGCTATAGTTAAAGTTGTGTTGGTGGTAAAAATATCTACCAAGTCCCACAAATATTTTGTAATTTAACATAATAGTAACTAAAAGTAATTGTATTCATTGAATGTAAATGATTTGCAATATTGAATTTTGCTCATTAAAATTATTTTTGACTGTTTTGAGAAAGGCAAGGATACTTCTAAAACTTTCATGCATTTTCTGAGAGTATGCATCATTGCCTCTCAATACTTGATAATCTACAATTAGGCCTATGTTGATTTCTAAGAGCAATGCTAATATGGTATAGGGACAATAGTAATTTCCATGGTTAATGAAGACATTTCATTGTCGTTTCCATCTTCCTTCAAAGCTTGGGAGTAATAATAGATTGAAATTTATCAGGCTAGTCATCTATCTTTTTTAAGCAACTTGTTTATTGATACAATATAAGATTTCAGTTTAGGAAAAGAACAGTGCAATCAAATCAAGGGAACTTGAAACAAAATCTCACAAAACCCAGATATAACTGCTTAGTTCAACATATTAACAAACTCTAGTTGCAGTCATTCAGTAACAACCACACATCAAATAAACAATATATGTTTTTATTTTCCTCATTTAATAACTTAGTTAGGAAACTCACCAAAATGTTTAGTGAGTTGCCTGTCAACTATGTCTGTACCAAGTTGTACAATATAAAGACCAGTCCCCATTTCTCTACCCAGTACATTACTACAAATATAAGGTTTAATCCCAATCCTTGTATGGTAATCTACCAAACAAATGATTAGAGATGTATGTTAACAATATACACGGTATGCCCAACTGCCATAGATTAAAAATATTGCAACTGATTTTTATGAAATGATTGAAAAATACATCGATATCATTATTTGGTTCTGTTTTCATATTTTGGTGACATTCTCCCTACTTATAGGAGACCATACAACAAATTTCCAGCAACAGATATAAATATCAGAAAACAAGGATCAGAGGGTATCTTAAAACCATATACTCCTATGCACTTCTCTTAAAATATTCTTGAAATTCTTCAAAAGAAAGAAAAACAGGAGAAAGGACAGTACATAATACCTTAGGACTAGATGGTACGGAGGAGATTCCAGCTGTACTCGGTGTTTGAGGCACAGAAACAGGAACTTGTGGCTGAGGAATGGGTGATGGAGATGTCGAACCAGCTGGAGCTGGACTTTTTTCAACTTCCACATTTGTAGGAGCAGCAGCTGGTGCAGTTGTAGGCAATTCTGTTTCTTCTACATTCTGCAAAGAAGTTGGTTGATAAATTTGTACTAGATCATGGCAACAACAACCAGAGGAAGATTTATCAATTTAAATCTTGATAGCAGATTGACACCTACTGGTATATCCTATAGAATTCAAGATTGGCATTCAAATGTGGGAACAAGAATATTACAATTATATAAGAAGAAAAACCTGATAATCACTACAATTACCATCTCAATGAGATTTTAAAAAATAGCAATAATGTGCAACTGAAAGAAAACATCCAATTCAAGGTCTTAGTTATTAAAATTGAAGTTAATGATGAGATGCATGCCTACCAGAATCCCTGAATTCACTTCTAAATTTGTCTAAGACTCTTAAAAAATATATCAGAATTATAATGTCGCAATAGTTCAATCATATAGCTCCATATCCTCACCTTTGCATTCTGTCGTGATTCAGTAATGCGTTTTGCCTCAGCTAAGAGCTGAAACAAAAAATCCAATGCAATATTTAGCTCTAACAGTTTACTTTCAGTTACTATTTCATTAATTGATGGAAAGATAAGCACAACTTTTGCATATGCCTTGCTTATGGAGATATATTTAAAAGAAATACTGAAATGAGAACCTCAGCATCCTCACGCTCTTGCTGCCGTGACTGAGAGAGCATGGTTGCTAGCGCCCGTTTACGTTCAACTTCATGTATTATGTTATAATGATCCTAGATAGAAAATGAAAATAATTAACAGTTTAAAAATACTGTGCAATCAAAAAGAATTAGCAAAAATAATCCAAGCATACAGCAGCATTTTGAATTTCCACAACTTATTATAAGATGCACCTTAACAAGAGGGTGGTCAGAAACCTCCTCAGGAGATGGAGCTTTGGCCAAAAGTATTGCTCTAGCAGCTGAGTGAAAAAGGAAGCAAAGAGAGAATCAAATTCTGTGATTTATAAGTATAAGCTAAAAATGTTGTACAAATTATAACTTGGACATATCTATTAAGTGGTGAATTAGTGCACCTGAATAGTACCGGTTCTTGAGCTCCTCCACACTTCGTGATGGAGTAAATCGATCAGCAATTATAATAAATCGAAGGTCAAATTGTCGGCACAAATCAAAGAGCTGGTCTGTCTCATGCCGAGTCCAATTCTGTACAAAGAAGAATATTTAGAGAGGCATTCTATATACCTTTCTTGAAATAGCATATGCTTAGACCTATAAACATACTCTAAAAATGAACAAATAACATAGCTCCTGAACTGTTTCCTTCATAAATGAAAGTAACATAGCAATTTAAGCCACATACTCCCTAACAAAATGAAATGTTAGATCTAAAACTTGATCCAAAGTCCTAACTTTAGACTTAGGTCTAATTATGTTTTGTATGTGGAGCATGCATATGTTATGAGACACCCACACTATAGACTTTAGACATTAGAATACTAATGATATACATGCTAGTCCTATTTTATAGTTAATGTTACATCCCATTTTTGCCCCAATCATTTTTATGCTACTTTATGCCATGTTATATGTGTGCCCTAGTTGATCTATGCTATACTTGCGAGATGTTTAAGCATGCCCTAGATTTTTCATGTTGTAACTAAATGAACATGCCCTAGGTGTTCATGTTTTAACTGAGTAATGATGCCCTTGATGGTATTTGTGCCAATACGGTGAAATGAGGACTTACAACGGTTAGACTGATGTTTTGATATTTATCATGATGATATTTAAGATGTTTTATTTATGTTAATAATATTTTTGAAATGTCAAAGTTATGACAAAATTTCAGACTAGTTGTTTGAATTGGGCCAACTGTGTACAAGAGTTCGTCGTCCTCCGAGAAGGGAGGGGAAGTATCATCAGGTCAAGAGGTAAGGAAAAGAGAAATCATGCCATCTGGAACCCTAATTCTGAGTCAGGCAGTCTCATGTTGACCTTGGTATTTACGTCAACCCGTCATGTCAGGTAACCCTAATTGGTCCGTATAGGAATTTTTAGGGTTTCACGACTCTAGTCGCGGATTGGAATACAAAGTTTATTATTATTATTTTATTATGAAAATTTAATTGTTTTATCGCTCATTCGTAAATATAATTTATATATGTATATAAATATAAGTATTTTGACCAATTTTGAAATGGTCTTTTATAAATACATTATCAAGGACTATGAGTTTTGAGCAAGTCTAATTTTATTAATCCTTAATTCCGAATATATTTATATATACTTTTATTTAAGTGAATAAAAGTTTACTTTGAAAGCCTACCTTATTTTTTTAATTTATTGAGACCTTATAAGAAGGTAACGACATCAAGCTATTTATCCAATGGTAGAATACAATTGTAAAGTAAATAAAATAAGAATGATTTTAGTGTAGAACATTATTGGGCATAAAGAAGGTGAGTATCGTGGAAAATGAGAACACCGTAGTGGCAAATTATTATCGACGTGCATTTTCTTTTAATTTGGAGATTCATTGATATGGAATGAATCAATTAAAATATAAAGGAGAAGAAACCCGAACTTCTAGAAGGAGGAATATCAAAAGGCGTTTTTGGTGTGACCATTATCATGGAGTGAAGGTAAGGGTTTGGCAGGCGTGAATTTTGGGTAATTATTTCTACCTTGCCGTCAAGGAAGAAGGCATGAAATAAGTGTGAACCGGAAAATGGAGGGGATACCAGGCTTTTGGCGTGATCATTAGCTACAGCAACAAAGAGAAGGGATTTGATAGCATGAAATATAGAGGCATTCGGCTGGGAAAGGGGACATTCATTCTACATGGTAGTTCGGTATTGGAAAATAGAAGAAGCTCTGCAATTTCTGCCATTTTCTCCTTATGTGATGCAAAACGGCTGCCATTTAGGAAGGATTTTTCTCCTTGCAGTGAGATAGAAGGCCAAAAGATGAAGAGGTGACTTCCAAACTTATCGTGGAAGCTGATTATCTTACTAAGAAACCACAGGGAGCTCATATCGCCAATTACACCAGGTCATGTGTTTCCTATCTAGAATCTAAAAAGGAAGAATTAATGTATTCCATTCTTGCCTTAGTTTCTTAAATCTGGGAAGGAAGAATTTTTTTTATTATCATGTAACCTGCCAATGTCTTGTGAATTACTGAAATTGGTAGAGTTTCAAATGGTTATGAGAAAGAAAACCCTACCTTGTATTCAACTGGTATGTGTGTTAATGAGCTGAGTTGCATTTGAACTTAGGATATTTGAAGATTTAATTGGCCATCATACCTATAGTTCATTTTAGCCGAGTTAGGGGTAGAATTGAACAAACCCCAGTAAGTGGCTTATATAATAATGCAAAATAGGAACAAAACAATTGTTCAGTGAAAGTCCAGGCAAAACTAAAACTCAGAATTTAGTATATTTACTGAATATGGATGAGTTTATTTTCTTTTAAAGAAAATACATAGTTAAATCAAGAGGCTTAACTTATATTAGTTATCTCTTGGTTTCTTATTATTTTAGCAGAGAGTTAAAGGAGGTATTACTGATTCTATGGATTTGAATCAGAATATATAAAGAGCCCATGTAGCCTTCTCTGAAGGGCAAGTTAAGGTCTGAAACAACATGTTATATATATAGGTATGTGTGAATATGGGATATAACCCGAAAAACTATGTAGAGCATAGCTGATTAAAGATATACAAGCAGTACTCCTCAGATTAGAGCGGATGCCTATCCAAGTCTTGTGTTAAGAAGACTTCCGACCTCTTAATTGAGCTTTTTCAGTAATTGCTTAAGTCTTGAAATCATAACAGCAGAATCAGACGACCTATCTAATTGAGATTAGATTATGAATAAACTAATATCCTAGCCTAGGAAGGTAGTGGGTAGAAGGGCACCGTTGTACTTCGATGCAGATAGCATCACCATTGAGAGATTACCCTCAAGATGCCAGGACAGAAGAGACATGTCAAGCATGTTTTACATTCCATACTTATGAGTTGGATGTACAGCTGGCGGCTCTTATGCCCCCTATTTTTCCATCTCAAGAATTTAGTTGTATCATTGCAAATTCTTTTGCAACCCTAAATGAGTAGAATATAACAAAAACTCCTTAAGAGAATTAGTGTTGATAACGAGAAGAATGTTAAACAATTAAGCGACCAGTAGCCTCCATGTGAGCGTAAATATGGTCAACTGTAAATTAAAACCTACATGCTCTAGACCTATGCCATAGAGGCCTTTAATTGCAGTCATGAAGGGAGTAATTATGATTTCACTCGCAAGTGTAATCACGGCTATTTGGAAACCTTTGGGCCAAAGGGGTCCTCATACCAGAGCATCAATCAAGATGGTTAAGTTATCTTCAGCTTGGTAAGAAACGTTTGACTAGAGTAGTATTTCAGTGCTCATTAATGTAGTTGGGCATAATAAACATTAAAGGAGCACTTAGACTTTTGGTAAAATATTACCTCAGTGAGAAAAGGGTTGATAGTCAAGGGAACTTATAACGCTCTTAATGCTGATAGTCCTATGTATAGAAATACATAGCTTCACAGCCCCCTAATGCAGTTGGCATTCAAACAAATTAGTTTCGTTGATCAGTATAGTAGCAACACCAATGCTCATAATACGCCAGAACATAGAAGCTTATGTTGATAAGGGTGATAGCAGTCTGTTGTCTTTCTCATCTTTTCCTCAACAAGGTAAGTTTACAGGTTAAAATCATGCTACAATAAAACTTAAAAGGAACAATTTACAACTTATATAAAGTAAGGCCTTGGACCTCAAGATGAGGTAGAGTACTAGCCGAAACTGTTGGTGTAAATAAATATTCATTTTGGATATTATTACACTTACTTAAGTTAACTTAGGATAATGCATCTCTTCGTAGTTTGGATTTGAGACACTTGGGGAAGTGTGCTCATAGGGATAGAGCTTGTAGGAGAAATTCCACCTTTTGTGGTCTTATTTTGCTGTTACACTCCACATTCGGTGGGTCATCCACCTCTTGTGGAATATTATATTATTTCTCCTACCTACCCTTAGTATTTCTTACCTACCCTTGTTTCTCATTAAGCCACATGTCATATTTGTGTGCTCATACATCCATATGGCCTTGCCTATATAAGCAGGCCTCTATTCATTGTATTGGTTAATCCAGTTGATCATTTTGCATATTGATGAGAATACAGTTTGTTCTTGTCATTCTATTGTCTCTTTTATGCTTTTCATTGTGCCCTTGATCTTGGCAAAATCCTACAAAAACAATCAAATGTGCCAGACTAGGGAGAACTATTGACTGTTGATATTCATGTGTGGAGAAGGACATCGTATGTTTATCATTTGCAACTTAATGGCAGATGCAATTTAATAAAAGCCAAATATGGGTTACTTCTCTTGTAAACAACATTGAGACTGTGGGAAATACGAACTAATCAACTATTGTACTTAAGACTGGTAGAATATTGATTCATAAAAGGGACGAATAATTCTTCATACTCATTAAGCTTGGATTCATCCTCATTCATGTGAGAGAGCAGGTTGTTAGCTCAATGGCACAAGCATGAACTCTGTATTATATTAACCTAGGGTTTGTCATAGAAAGGTTTCATTCTATGAGTTAAAGTCATCTCGAATCTGATAACCTGCATGTGAAACTTGATTCCAAACATTTATAACAGACAATGAGTCTCATAGAGTCGGAATGCAGTAGCATAGAGACAGACATGATAACTCGGATACCTTCAGGAATTTAATCCAATCAAGCAGGGCAACGAACAATAAACTTCATGATCTAGCGTGAATGCTTAACATAGAAACCCTCAGTCAAGGTGAGGCTACTGCTGTAAACATCAACCAGTATGTTAATCCAGATACACAATCCAGTCAGAGGTCATACAAGTTAAGGGTGGCCTATAGTGTATGACCGACTAGGGATCTGTGTAGGATTACCCTCCAGTGCAGATGGCATGAGTTCCACTTCCCGTTACCTCCCTGCGAAGGGTCGGGCCAATCCAGTCGGATATGGCACGGGGGACTAGTAAGTCCGTGGTTGGGCGGAAAAGCGCCCTGATGATACTTTCCCTCCTCGCTGGTATGTTGATAAAGTTACGAGGTTCAGAATGTTAGCATCAGTTGAAATGTACTCTCTAAACCTCTCTCTTTCATTTAATGCAATGTTAGTTATTTTCTTATCTTACGTTCATGTTTGGTTTAGAACACTGTAATTACTTTCAGTAATTATGTATCTCAAAATGAATAAAAAATATCTTCCTTTTATGTTAAGTTGCAATGATCATGTTAACAGCTATATTTGTTAACAGCTATATTCATTTCAGCAAGTTACTTTTATGTTTAAATGCTTTATTTAATTTTAGCATGTTACAGTTAACATGTTGGTTTTGGGCTCATAAAAAGGACCAAGTAATTTGTCGATAAAAAAGGTTTTCCACATAACTACATGCCTGGCAGGTTGTGTCAGTTTCCTCACAATAGACCCTTATTCCATTTGATAGGGTTAATGGTTTATACGCACCCTATTATTTTTCAGTTTTGGAGAATTACATAAAGAGCCTCGAAGCTAGGGCCTTAGAGAAGTTTTGCTTTACTACTGTGATTCAGAGCTATTGGGCAAAGTTATGGTACAGGATTGTGCAAGGTGCCAGTTGATGTGGAAAAGGGTAACACGTGAAAGCTCTTAAGCATTCCATGAGTGGTGCAAAGATCAATGCTACATTTACATCTTATTTATCTGTATTATCTAAATGCAATTAGGATTATTCCTTCAAAATTATCGGGTTATCAAAAGGTTGAATGGCAGGTGCTGTAATAAATATTTGGTCTCATTTGACATTCTCATGCATAATTGAAGTCTTAAGTTCTGCAATGAATATGTTAAGTGCTCTAGGTAGTTTTTTAATTGCCTGAAGCAAGAAAAAAAGCCTTATCAAAAACTACCAAAGAGATAGTATTGTTGGAGAGAAAGAGAATAACGTCAGGAAACTGAAAATCAAACATCATTTTGTTGTTTCACATGCAAAATTATACATTATTATGCACCATTATTCTTTATTTTAAATTATTAAGCTAGAGATAAGCAATTGTTCATAATACAATCAATAATTATCAAAGTTCCCAGACTTGGACTCGACTCTAACTCGGCAAGGCTGACTCGGCTCGGACTCGGCTCGGACTCGGCAATGACTCGGCAAAATAAGAAAACCCTTGAAATTTAGAGATTTTTAACGATTTAAAACTTATTTCATACACCCATTATTGAATTAAGCTTAAAGACACTATAACTGTGATGTCCCCGATATAATTAAATAATAAATCTAATTATTTTGTTGTAAGGCCCCAAATTTAATAACAAATCTTTCGGGCCCTTTTATTTAATTAGATTTGACAAGTTTTGGCTGGTCGTGTCGGTCCATTTGTAACCCTTCGGGAAGTCTCCCGGAGCCCATATATATGGCCGTGTTAGTCATTGTTGTAGGTATGCGAGTTTTTGTTATCTTTTCTCTATTGTGCGAATTCCTGTTGGAGTTCAATTATCCGCCATTTCGAAGGTGAAAGACCCTCCTCCCTGTTTGGTATTTTGCAGTTTCGATGAGGTTCACTCCTCACCCTATTCTGTCATTGTACTCGTTCCGGATCTAGCAAATCTTGAATTTTATCATTGTTTACCTTGTTGCGTCTCTATTAATCTGGTTTACATCCATAAGGAGGACTCCAATTATTCAGAATCCATTACTCCAGAAGATTACCACACAACCGCTGAAGCTCACTGTACCATTGCATCTTTACAATCACACACCGTACTACCACCCCTCCTCTTCTCACCACCATACGACCATCTTGTCACCACTGTACGGCCTCCTTTGGCCACACCGTACACCTTCCCCACCACCGTACGGCCTCCTTGTGCTCCACCGTACGACTTGTTTGACCTCACCGTACGACCCTCACACCATACGGCCCCTCCCTCACTCTCCCGTACGACACTTACACCGTACAAACACTCCTTCCTCTCCACCGTACGACCCTTCACCCCACACCACCGTAAGGCAGCCCCCTCCACTCCACTTCGTACGGCCTTGCTAGTGCACCACCGTACGACCAGTTGTTGAATAGTCTAGGAACATTACAATAACATCATCAAATAGAAGCTAATTTGATCACATACATAAACATACATCCATCACATGCGTAGAAATGTAAATTGTAGCTGAACGAATTAGAAAACATAGATATATAGAGTTATAAATGTTGTCCAGTGTATATAAAATCCATGACTTCAAATGTTCCCAAACATATATGTAACTGTAAAGTGTAAACAAAAACAAGTCTATGGCTCAGGCTCTGGCTCAGGCTCGTCTATCTACCTCCTAGAAAGGCGTCTAAGGTAGGTCCTGGATGACTGAGTAGCCATAGTCTCTGCATGTGATGTGCCAGTCTGAGTAGCCATAGGTGTTGTGCCTGATCGTGCTCTATCCTCCTCCGCCATAGCCACAGCCTCAGCCTCTCTGTCTGCCTGGTCAACCCACTCAAGGTCCTCATCAGTGAAGACTTGATCGGTGGACTCAGTGAGCCAATCGGACTCGGGGTTGACTTCGTCTAGAGTGATCGGAGAGGAGTCAGCGTCCAAAATCTGTCTGGTCCTGAGATGGAGGTTGTAATGAACAAAGACTAGATCATTCAACCTCTCCACCGACAATCTATTTCGCCTCTTCGAGTGGATGTGCTCAAACATGCTCCAGTTGCGCTCACATCCAGAAGCACTACATGGCTGGCTCAATATGCGGATGGCAATTTTTTGAAGGTTTGGGGTTGAAGGCCCAAACATTTGAAGGTTTTTTTGAAGGTTTGGGGTTGACTGCACTTTTTTAAGTGACATCGGTCAGGTCACGACCCCCGGACTCGGTGAGTCAGGGAGTGACTCGCTGACTCAACAAGTCAGGCAAGTCACGCCCCCTAACCCGTCCGAGCCCGAGTCAAGGTCACCGTGACCCGGCAGGATTAACAGGCCCGCTGACTCGCGTGACTTGCCGCGAGTCACAAAACTCTGATAATTATTATATTTAAACCTCATCCTTCTTTCCTAACCTTAATGGAGGATGGGGTTTACTGTCATAGGGTGCTTGGAAACCCTCTCCACAAATAGGCCCAAGGGTTTCATGAACACCCGTCGATACCAACTCTTGGGGCTCACCTATTTTGGGATGGAATTACTCTGCCTCTCCCTACACAAACCAACCTATCTTTCCTAAAAACATTAACGAAAGGTTTAAGGCTAGGTCATTACAATAGCCTTTCATGTATTATAAATGTGTATATATATATATTACTCCATATAATGGACAATTATATTTTATCGGGTTCGGCCCCCTAGACCCTTTGGTACTGGTCCAGTACGGTCCTCGTCAGGGGTTCTGGTCCGGTTTGCCTGTGATCCGAACAGGGTTCGTGATTCACAGGCCTGGTTCGGACCAAATCGAACCCAAGAGGACCCAGGTCGAACCCAGGGATCTGACAGGCCAAAAATAGTTTTAATTTTGCAAATTTTTTTTTTTTTTTAATTCCACCACATGAAAAATTAAATATAACCCTAAAAGTGAGTTTTAAAACATTAAATTGGCTCATTTCACACAAGCAACATGACTACAAGCAAGGGGAAACGAAGATGTGGGATATAGATCCAGAGCATACTGATTTGGATGCTTTCACTTCTCAGCTTGTTGCATTTGATGACTCAGATAGCGAGCAAACTTAAAGTGCAAGTGCAAGTGTAAGTGGCATTGGCATTGGGATTGATTCATCTAATGTCAATGTCAATGATGAGGAGGAGGAGAATGAGGATGATGAATTAGAGAATCCATTTGATGATCAAACTTTAAATTGTCGAAAGTTGAAACAATGATACTTGAATATTTTATCATTTTGATATTAAAATTGATGTATATGATGTTGTTATGGTATGATCATTGCTATGATTACAAGTTTATGTTGGTTTTGTTGTTTATATGATGCTATGTGACATGCTAATCTTAATTCATGCTTATAGGCTGCATATATATATATATATATATATGAGGAGGAGAATGAGGATGATGAATTAGAGAATCCATTTGATGATCAAACTTTAAATTGTCGAAAGTTGAAACAATGATACTTGAATATTTTATCATTTTGATATTGAACTTGATGTATATGATGCTGTTATAATATGATCATTGCTATGATTACAAGTTTAAGTTGGTTTTGTTGTTTATATGATGCTATGTGACATGCTAATCTTAATTCATGCTTATAGGCTGCATACATACATATATATATATATATATGTTTTTGTACTAACAAAACCAAACAAACCCAAACCCCTTTCCAAAATTTTGCCGTACTGGTTCTTCGAACCCGAACCGGCAACCTAGATTATTTATTTATTATTCTTCTTATTTAAATTATACTTATCAAACATAATGCATACCACAATTATGTTCAGAGATAGACTGCTGTAAAGAATGTCAAATGCCAATATTAATGCAAATTTTCCTTGATGAACTTTGATTCAAGATTTCCCCTACATCGATCTGTCTTTTCCCTTTTCCATTATGCCTTCTCCTAAATGAGTTTCTTTGTTATATAGTTTCAAAGAAGGTTGATTAGGCACCTCTTATTGCCTCTTCCCATGGGTGGTGTCCCTTCTTAATAAATCGTTGCCTTCCTTAATATTTAACTAATCGTAGCTTTTGGAAAACGCTGAAATAACCATTAGTTTCCCTTAGCCAGTCTTAATACAATCGCTACTTGTTAAATCTGAAATAAATCCAAGTGTGTTCCTTACTAGTATTGGATTGCTCTTTAATACGTAATCATAATAAAGTTGTTGGTAATGTATTACTAGATTATTTAACTGCTGCAAAGGCAAACAGTTCTGACATGCATCAGAACTGGTCTGCCACTCACTTTCTTCTACTTTGTAAACGAATTGCCTCTGATTGTAATGAAGACATTTCTTGGATTAATTATATCTAACTCATCTTAGGACAGCGTGGAAAATGTAATTAAGGTGGGGACATGACAAACCTGTTGTTTATAACTAGGGAGGAGGATTCCCATTGCCAATGGCAACATTGGAATCCACTTAAGGGCTGGGCCCTTTCTCACGCCACACTTAAAAGATTGTGTGTTCCCTTCAAATAGGGCAGACCCTATAAAAGAACACGCCACACATTAGATGAAATAAAACATAAAATGGCGCCAAGTTTAAATTAAACCAAGCCGACTTAATAAAGGTCAAGCATCATATAAGTAAAGTACTTTTGGCAAGCATCAAATATAATCTTCATTTGTTCAACCCTCAAGCGCATTAGCTCTGCAATCTAGTGCGAAATCTGATTGGAGAAGCGTAATACTTTTGTCATATGAAGGTGCACCTCATCCATTCATCTGTTGAAGAAGAAGAACTTCATCTGCTGTGTATACCTGTCATTTATGTTGTGAAAAGTGTTGCAAAGCTAGGTCATCAAGATGCAGATCTGAAGATGACATTTCCATTGATTTGAACAGCAAAGAAGTGTTAGGTGTTTTCATCAAGCTACCTAAGAGATAAGTATTGTAATCAGAATATTGAATATAATCCATAATCAGATCTGAGGATCTTTTCTGGCTGCGTTTTTCCTCCTAGGAGGTTTTCCCAGGGTAATGGTGTCTTGTTTCATTTTGCTTATCTTCTATGTTTGTTCCTAAGTCTGAAAATCATTAATTCTAACTGCAAACAATCTAATTTAATCGTTAAATTCTGATTTCTCAGTCTTCCATTAATCTGAAAGTATAAAATTCAACAAAACCACCATTGTTGCTGCTAAGACAAAATTTCTAAAACAGAAGCTAGTGCTTTCATTTGTTACTTGATTTGTTTTATTTAAACAAAGTGGTGTTGAGCACAAATCCCTTTGAAATATCCCTTTAATTTTTTTCCATTTTAAAACACAAGGATTTGTACCCGTTAACGTTAGCATAAGAAAATCCAACAAACTCAACCACTTGTTCAACAGGAGTAACAGATAGCAACTTGGAAAAGCATACTGAAAATGAAAGGGAATAGAACTTGGCAGTGTAACCAGCCACTTCTACTTCTCAGCGGGCAATACAAAACTAAACTCGACCACTTATTCAGTGGGAGTACTAATTTCAAATGCTGGAAAGTAATGAAATAAGAAATTGGCGGATAACCAGCCACTTCCACTTGTTCAGTGGGTAACAAGATTAGCTTCAAAATCTGAAAATTATGGAACGTTGTTTAGTACTACTAAATCAACGAATTACAATAAGGCTAACAATGAAGCATCATGAGAAAACACTGCCACTATGATTCAAGAAGTTAGAGAAACAAATCCAAACTCAATGCTAATATATTATGATGAAAAACAGGAGTTTAGAACAGTGACACCCAATCTGATATGCAACAGCTGCAATTGATCTTTTCAACCAGCAACCCAAGAAAGCTTCAAATGTTCATATCTCCCTCGATTCTTCTCCAAAATAGCTCAAACTAAAAGCAAAGACACCATAAAGGCTAGGCGTCCAACCTCCATTCAATCTCAAGTCCCAACCACCAACTATGGAGATGGCATGAATCCCAATGCAGCCCAGGCAAGATAGTACGGCCCGCAAAAAGGTACGACCAGCAAGCAAAATCAATGTCCTCATCAAAAATCATGAAACCTTGGGCATAGGAGCGCCCAGATCTCTGGGAAAGAATGAGCTAGTACCCACAAAAATCAGTTCAATCCTCTAACCAGGGTAAGTAAAAACATGAAATCAGCAAAGGGTTTCCACTACTGAAAAAACCAAGAACTTCTCTATTGAATCCAATGGCAACCTCTGAATGATGCTGCTCCAATCAGCTAGGAGTTGTCTTTCAAACTCGAAACTGCAAAAAGCTAGGAAGGCACGCAGCCCCAAAGCTAAGACTCTAAAAAACATTTCAGCAGCACTTCATTATCTCAATATTTAGCATACCCAAAGAAAGAAGAAAGAAATTTATTTTAATGTTCACGAGACTTAACAAAGTCTATGGGACAGCACATCAAATCTAACCAATTTCTGCAAATCTGCCCGCTTTCTATGTAAAATGCTGACAAATGAGCCTCTCAAACTTTACTTTTATAGCTTTTTCTCAAAAATCAACCCTCTTCTCCAAGTCATGTGGGATTAAAAAAATTTCTTTATTTTATTTCCCTTTTCATGTGCACCAATAACTTAATAAAAATTAATAATAATTCCCAACTTGGGCATCCACATGAGAACATCTTTTAAAAACAACTTAAAAGTCATTGAGCCTAGGCGTGGGGGTCAAAAATCAACTTGAAATTATAAAATCACTTTTTTTATTATCTTCCAGAAACAAACTCCAAGAAACCTAAATAAATCACCCCTCAAACTGGATTGCCAGAAATAGAAACCAAGTGTTCTACCATACTGCTAAAAATAGTACTTACTCAAAATAGCACTTACTAAAAATAGCATACTGCTAAAAATAGTGACTCCAAACTCCATTTGAGCATATTCTAAGCAAATGTCGTGACTTACTAAAAATTGTAAGTTCGGAAATCTTCTCTGATGATCTTGCAAGTCATACCACTCTAAAGCTCTCAAGAAACCCAAAAAAACCTAGAAGGCAAACTACCAAACTCCAACAAACACCCCTTTGAAATCCACCCTGAAGATGGAAACCCTAATTTAGTCTCTGATTAGCCTATGGGTTTCCAAAATAGACTAAAGATCCATCTAACAGTCTAGAGCTAAGAAGGGAACATTACGCCCTTAAAGCCCAATGTAAATAAAATCCAGCATTGAACAGATCATAAGTACAAATCAGTTGAATACAAGAACTTGGAAGCACTAGTTCAAATCATCACAAAATTATAATTTTATGAAGTGTTATTTGCACAAGAGGTATGTCTGATCCTCTAAATTTCAGAAAAATGGAATTTATTTCACATTTGTGGAAGCGATTAGGTGTATCACCAGCTTTATAAGATAATATTATTCAATATTTTGTAACATTGCAATTATACATCAAAGTGCAAAGATTTGTTGAAAAATATTTTAAACGCATCACCTGCAGGCCCAAGTGCAAAGAACCAGTAGTTGCGAATTGCAATTTTTATACCTCTTGTTTTGTTTCTTGATGGTGTTGTGGTTAGAACTCTAAAAATTAGTTTTTCCCTTCATCATGCCTAAAATTTACAGTTTTGTTAGTTTGGATAGTCATAGGATTACTATTGCTAATTTTCCCAGTTTTTCTCTGAGTTTCCAGGTTAGAGGGATGCAGGGATGTGTGGAGAAGATTTTAGAGACGGCCAAAAAAATTCCAAAAATTTGGGGATGACATTGGGATCTGAAATTTTAAAAAGCAAATACAAATGTGCTGAATTTGCAATGACAATCGAAAAGAGTCCGAAGATAAATTAGAGATGTTTTTCTCAGTCCCACAGACTGTTTAGTCTCATGGATGTCATTAAAATCTTTCTTTCATTCATTCATTCATTCAATCATCCTCCTCCTAGGTTTTTAGGGTAATGTTAGCATTCTTTCCCTTTAAAAGCTACTTTTTATTTTTGTGCACCAAATGAGGCAGGCTGTCCAATCCTGAAAAATAGAACATCCCCTACAAGTGCCCAAGTCCCTTGGATGTTCAGGACATTGTGAATGTCACCCAGACCCTTCAAGACACAACCCCATGGAATACTGAAGTACTTTTCCAAATGAAAAAGTTTGATGGAAGCAACTTTTATTATTAAAGAGTTGGGGGATGTTGCAAAAGACGATAGCCTTATATTTCCCATGAACATTGCTACTCTTGATGAGTTAAAATTAAAAGATGCCCAAACCTATGCAAAAACAAAATGCAGTTACACTAGAAAAACACGGCCCTTTAAATAAACAAGTACACCATGTATCTGACTATGAGAAACTAGATGAGGTGTCAAGTTAAGCTTACAACTTACTAGAGTAACACTCAGTTTGCCTGAACAATCAGCTAGTCTAATTAATCAACCTAATCTCAACATTAACAACTCATCAAAGTAGTTGAAACTAAGTTACATTGACAAACTGCTCAAGCGCCAAATTGTTAACTAGCTGATAACCTCAAAGAAGACTCCATATAATATTGGGCCATATTCTCCTATATAACTACATACTCTCCATCTTTACCTCTCTTCTGCACACAGGTTTGGATCTGCTGCTATCACTGTTCTGGAGCTAGGTATGTTATATCCATTGCATCCCGTGGATTTACCACCATTAGATCAGGTGACTTTGCCAATCCCAACCTTAGAGAGATCCAAGTGAATTGATGCTATGATTAGTAGTAGCATAATGAAGGCCAAGATTCATCATAGAGACCTCATCTTAGCACTCTATACAACTACGTTTAGCCCATTCTTCAACAAAGATGAGAGAAAATAATCATTCTTTAATTCATAGCCACATGTGCAGCAACTCCCAAATGGTTTGTGGAGTCTTTGAAGAATAGTTCCTATTGATGACAAGGAAGTGAAGAAGGGTTTCTTGAAGGCTCTTGTGAAAATGTACAAGGATCAAATTCGGTTAAACTTTGAGGTTACTTTGGCTAAGATGAATAGACTCACCATGCCACAAGATAATCTGGTAAAATGGTGGCAGCGATATGGGCAGAAAAGCTTACTGTTGTATGCAGTGCCTTTGTTTCATTGATCACAAGACAAATGTGTATATGGCGAGTCCAGCAGTTTCATTTATAAGAGAAGTAATTCGTAGGATCTCCATTTGATGACGATTCTAATTTTGGCAATTGATTTCAGCATTTAGTTGTAAGTTCAGACTTGTAATTCCAAATTGATGATGGATGGTTTAGTAAAAATATAAGAATTTCAATGTTGAAATTTCATTCATTACTCCTGAGTTGACCTAATGGTGGAGAGCTTGTACTATTGAAAGAGAGGTCACAGGTTCAAATCCTGCAGGGGTAGGGTATTTATGCCTCATTTGTAGCATAGTTAGGTGCCTCTTTCATGGATTACAGGGTACTCCCATATACTATAAGCCGTCTGTAGAACTAAAAATAGATCGCCTGATATCGTGGACTATAAAAGGATCCATTTCCATTCTTTGTGATTAATGGGCCAATGTCATTCAATGTTGAATCATGGATATTATAAATTAAAATTTAATGATTTTCTCAATGTTCTCAGGAGACAAGGATAGGTATTAGCATGCCATTTTCAGAAAACATTGGAGATTTAGTGACAAAAAATAAATAAATAATATTTAGATATAATTTAAATTTAGAAAATTATAATAATAGTCATACAATATATGCAACCTTAAAGAAAGAAAAATACCAAAATACTTCAAAAAACTTAGAAAATAACATTTTAAAGTATTAAAATAGATGTCAATGAATTTATGAAAGCAAACTCTAATTGTATTAATATTTGAAAATCATCATCAAAAAAAAAATTAAAATGGAATCATCTAGAGATGGCAGATAGAGACCAGGAGAGGAATGCCATTTTTTCAAAAGCATGGTATGGCAGCCCATGGAGATGACTATATTTTCAATCAATTGATAAAGATTCATTGCATGTGTACGTCTGAAGCCACATTATTGTCTCTTTGTATAATGCTTTGTACTATTACCTATTTGGGATTTGAATAAAAAAACTTCTGCTGCAAAGAACTTGTAAATTTCAATGCCAGAAATAAATCTTACAAGTCTATTAGTGTTTCTTTAGGTCATTTAGCTTTTGTCCTTTAGGAAAACCCAGTGTAATTTATACAATATAACTGAGAAATTTCCATAGGAAGTTACCCAGTTTTCAAGGAATGCTTCTACAAAACATATAGGGACACAAAAAAAACATCAAATGAAGTCTCCTAATGTTTGGAGACATCCCAATATGGGTCTCTGACATGGGAACATGTTTCTGGTACAGGAGACAAGTACCAAGGGTCATGATATGAGTCTCCTAGTAACTATGGATTTTCTTAAATATTTTTCCTATATTTGTCATCATCCTCTTTGCCCAAAATCTAGGAAAATTTCTCATCGTCCCTCAAAATGTGCCACCCGCCATCAACCCAAACTCTTGCCCCTCTCTCTCCCCAACCTGCCTGCATTTAGAAACTTGTAGAAGCAACGCTATATATTTTTTACTGTTTGAACCAAATGCATTGTTTTTTATTATTTAATCCATAGTAACATACTATTAATATAATCAAAAGAGACTCAAAGATAACAGGGTGATCTTACATACAGGATCAGTTAAGTACTTTGCATATTCTTCATCTGTGTACTGCACAACATCAACAGTCTGCATATTGTATCAGCATTCAAGTTTAAATATCAATAGATTGAATGGATGGATTATTTCACTGTACATTCAGAAATTGTAAACAAGTAAACCAAAACAAACAAAAAAATTACTTTGTTATACTTTGCAAATGCATAGTCTCCTGTTGGACGAACTCCATTTACAACTTTAACCTGATTAAAATTACATATTTCAAAAAAGTATGAGTCACTTTAGTTGACTAAATGTGCAATTGTATTTGCAACAATAAAACAAACATTCAACTCCAGTTGACAGAGATACTAACCCAATGGTAAAGCTCCAAATTATCTATACGAGCAGATGATGTAAAAGGAAGCCACTGCCAAGAGATCTGCATCATTCGACAAACATTCAATTAGACTGCAATCATGCACAAAATTCCAACATAGAAGGAGAAAATAAAAAGAGCATGACAGAAAATAAGTTGCAAAGAAGCAACCAAACTCAAAAATACAAAATGCTTAAAAAATATTACTGAATCTAGGATTTGAATCCAGTTCATTTCATGTGCTCAAGAATCATGGAACTCATAATCCATATAGATTCATGTCAACTAAGGGATTCTACCACAACCATTCAAAAACTAAAAGACGCAGTCACATAAACAGAGGACAGTCAATACAATTGAAAGTGACTTTATATCATGAGAAATATTTTAGAATTTCAACTGCAAATGGTCTTAGTCCATCCTGTCCATGACTATAAATTTGAACAAGTAAAAATTCATGCTACCAATTCCTGCAGGTATCAATCATCACTTCATCTTGGGATCAAGGAAGCAAATATTCACCAATCAACAATCAATCTATTGAATCAACAATCACTTAATCATCACTCACCATAATACCAAATCATCAAATCACAGGAATTCATTCATTTAATCAATCAATCATTGAAGGATCAGATCGGTTTGAATATAAGATATTGACATTCAAGCAAACAGCGGTCTTGTGAATTAACAAGTATTTGGTATGCAATGTGGATAAATGTTATTATACATCTATACTCTTTAATATATCTTTGACAAAAGATCAATAAGCTTTGTCAATCTATTATGCTTCATTAATCAATTAATTTATCTAGCCCTTGTTCCCACAAGCAATTATACATGGAATGGAAGGAAATATGTTAGGGAGAGGCAGTAGACCAGTTCTCTTGTATTAAGTAGACCACCCCAAGTGGATGGAATTGTCTTAGTTGGATGTTCCTGCCACTTGTGGGCCAAGGGGCAAGTTGTCTTAGTTGGATGCTCTGCGCTCTTCTGCTTAATTGGGTTGAACAGTCTCCAGGCGCCCTTTTGTGGGTTTCCTCTCCAAACTCTACTATGGTTGGTTATGGAGAATAAGCTAGGGTTTAGGTTCATTAACTCTCAAGCTCAGTAACTTTTAAATGAGTTGAACTTTAGAATGCTATTGGTAAAATGAATTATATTGTTGGAATTGTTAATTTTGGGCAAAACCAGGTCTATCCCAATTTGGGGACACTACATTGTGCATGTGTCCTAGTTCATTAAGCATTGACTGGGCTATTGTACTAATTTAGTACTAGTATTCCTACCTTTGTTCAAAGTGATGTAATAAGGGGGGAATGTTGGAAACTATTACATCTTAAGTTAGGTATGTCTACAATTCATAATTAGGTTATTAGTAATCTAGAGTTAATTTCCCATAGGTAGTTGTTAGTCATGGTGGCAATTTCTTACAAGATATGGCTTTATAACCTAATGCAATTGAAATGTAAACAAATAACATCAAATCCCAAATATCTTTATTATTATCTATGTAATAGTGGTGTAATTTGCAATTTCATACTCTACATTTCAATGATATATATCACAAGAAATATATAAGATAATCACAATCACAATATAACTATATTAAAAATAAATAAATATAATATATTAATTTATATAAATAATGAAATAAAAATAATAGTAAATTTAATATATTAATTAAATAATTTGTGATTTTATAAATACTACATATATAATAAATCAAATAATATACAATTTGGATGATAACGGCACAATGTAATGGTCAAATCACAACATTGTTGTGGTGGCCATCAAGGTCCAAACCCCCACTGGGTCATTGAGTTTGCAGGCCATGTGCATTCATTTGGCTGATATACTTGCATGTGCACCTTTGTTGGGCAATCTTGCTTGCAAGATGTGTGCCTATGTTGGACCATTGAGCTCTAGGTTTGAACAAAGCTATAATGTGTTAGGGATTGAGACCACCCAATAGTGGTCTCAATGATAAAGCCTCTAGGAAGAGATCCCCCTATTAGTGATCTCTTTGAACTCAAACCAAGCTAAAAACCCGAGTTTACCAAATCAAAAAAATAATAGTGTACAATTTGATAAGTATATTTATTTATTAGATTGGTTAAAACTAAATAATAAATGTATAATAAATATATTATATAAATAAAAATAAATTGAAACCCTTTATTCTAAATATATACTAGAAATATCAACAGGGCATAATCAAACAATTAAGCTATTAAAAGACATAAATAGTGGTTCTAAGTTCAAATCCCCAATTTCAACAGATATATGAGTAGGGGCAGCTCATGTGGCCAAAGATTATAGGGGCAAAGTAATTAGGGCATCACAAATGGGATCCCAACTAGTGTTGATTCCTCTATACCAAAAATATATACTCTAAATAAATATATTATATAAGTTAATCATATATAGATATAAATATATATTAAATATTTTACATAAATTATAAATACAAGGGGGTTGGATGTGTATGTGTATATACTCTAAATAAATATATTATATAAGTTAATCATATATAGATATAAATATATATTAAATATATTACATAAATTATAAATACAAGGGGGTTGGATGTGTATGTGTAACCTTGCCAACTGAAGGAAAGATGCTCGCCATAAATAAAATGGGTGACTAAGCTATCATGCACTACCACTCACTATCACAAACATCACAAACCCTTCCCGAAGTAATGCCTAAAGCTCCATGCATGGATATTCAATTTCAAGTTTTTATGTGACGAATTTGGCACCTACCTAGCAACCATCAAAATATCTAGTGTCAATTTTTATAACAAATTAATTGGAACTTTCAACCAAATTAGTATTCCACCCAATATCCCAAAAGTAAATGGAAATGAAAATGCATTATTTTTAAAAAAATCACAACATTCCATCATTCTTTTTATTTATTTTCTTTTTTGCTTTTGCTTGGTGTTATCCTACAAGACAACAAAACAGAAAGAATAAGCTATTTGAAGAAGAAAGGATAACAAAAATTGCAGCTTCCTTGATCAAGATACATAGCTGAAGATCCAAGATCCAAATGGAAAGGGAGATCAAGTAGGCATGGCATTTGCAATTTGTTTGTTTTGGACTTTTGTCCTTATCTATGGTGTTGCCTATCTGAAGATCCCATAGGCTGGTTGGCCTCATGGACGTTGTTAAAATCCTTCATTAATTCATTTATACATTGAAAAATGGGTTGTTTAAATACATTGTTTTTCCAAGTTCACCTATACATGACCCAAGCATACCCCACAAGTACTTAGACCTAGATCCCAACCCAGATCCATTTGGGACAAGTACAGCCATGAATTCTCACAAATCCAATAATATAGCTTTTTTACAAGAATGTGAAACTGTTGGACTCCTATCCCAACCTCCATCTTCCACCATTGGTCCCTATGCCCCTTAGAAGGTCCTCTAAAGGATACTTGTACTTGCACTTAGTTCTTATGATTAGTAATTTAACACTTTACAATTACCCCTCTTGTTAAGCTTACATTTCTTAAGGTCTTATTTTGAGTTGCTTATCTCTTTCTTTTTCTTGAGTACATTTACAATGGAAATTGGCATTATCTCTTTCTTTTTCGTGAGTCAAATCCTATTATGTCATCATTCATCATCATATGCATAGCTTCATTTTGCAGAACAAACCTTCTTTAAGAAAATTATCTATCAACTAACAGAAGTTTCATTCTAAGGTGCAACAAAAACTTCCTACATGTTTGGAGCTTATGCATACTGTTGTTTGCATTTCTCGAGACTGAATGGCTCCAATCGCATAATATTACTTGTTGCAAATATCTTAGTTAATTGTAGTCTAGAATCTAGATAATGTATCCACTATCTTATATATTGTTGTGTTCTTATATTTAATCACATAATCGATAATGATTTAAGAATCTCATACATTTGAAATGACAAGGCTTGCAACTTACTCTCTATTTGCAATTATTGCAATCGTTGGTGACTTTTATAAATAATATTTTCATCACCCAAAAAACATTGCTTCCATTTCATGCCTTGTACGAGTTCATAAAACCCATTATCATAAGTAGGAGAATTCACCTAACTCTCAAGAATAACTTAGCGTAAAAACATACCAAGCTTCCCCCTTGCATCAACAATGCTACCCGTCAAAAATCATAATGTCTTGTTTCTTCTCGAAAAGAAGTTTACAAATCTCATCTCCCATTCTCAGAAGCCAATTGTTAATGGCTAAAACAAATTGTGTGATGCCAATGCATGGAGTAGAGTCACAATCCTAGGAAAATGGCTAGTAATTTTCATAAATAATAAGAAGCACCAACAAATTGAAAGGTATCAGCCAATTCATACAGCCTATAAATTGGCTAGAACAATTCTCAATTCGACTATACTAACATAACCTTGATATGTCAATGATTGTCAAGCAAAAGCACAATTCTTCAAAGTAGCAACTAATTCCTCTTTATGTTCTTTATAATTTATTGTGAATTCTCCTCCATGTATAGTTGAAATGAGTATACCATCAAGTTGGAAATCACAAAACAAATCCAAAAAGTTATATAGAAACTGATTCATCAACCTCAAGAAGATAGTTGGGCAATAGACAAGCCAAAAGGAAGTAATTACTATTCATACCTTGGTTGATCTTGAAAGCATTCTTCCATACGCCATCTTTTTTCATCCAAGATTGACGATGCTCAAATTTTAAATCCAATTTGGTGAAGTACTTCACAAGTTGCAAATGATCAAGTAGATCATTTACCTAGGGCAAGGGATGCTTGTTCTTAATGGTTATATTGTAAAAGTATCATTTTTCTTAACATAGCAAGTTGCAATGTAATAAACTATACCTTATCACTCATTCCAAAAACCCCTACAATTGCTTTATAACTTTCAAAGAATAACTAACTATACAATTTGACATTTAGCAATTTAATAGTGAGTAAAGAAATGTGTCTAAAACTCTCCCATTTTCTTTCGTTTCAATCTAGTGCATTGTAAATTGGATTCCATACTCAGACCCCTATTTTTAGGCTTGATCACCGACGTATCAAACTTCTTATGGCATCCAGCCTAACTCGTTTACACAAAGGAAATCCTTTGGTTTCTCTTTATAGGGATTCGTCAAGTAAGATTTCTTAAACTTAAGTAATCAATATTCAGGCTCCCTTTGAATAAATGTGGGGTCTCTTTCCCATAGATAGGGTCTTCCAAAAACAACATCACAAATTTCATGTACAGCATCAGATTGTCTTTCAATTACATAATAGGTTGTATGGCAAATTGGAATTTTGCTAGCCTAGTCAATTGCAATTCATGTGCCTTTGTGTACTAGTCCACTAGGAATAGCTATGGATGCCTTTGAGTTTATGCAACAATTCTTTGGATATAACAAGTTCTTCAAAGAGGTTGGTGCTCATTAGATGACAAAGATGGAAGATGTTAGTCTAGCCCTATAGGAAATAGGGAATTACAAGAGTTAGAGGCCCTCGATACTGATATAGGAAGAGCTGTAGAAAACCTAACGGTGACTCACTCCCAAGCATTTGCAAGTGTCTAGTGCATTTACCTTGTCAACTTTGACTCAAGGAATTTAGTGACATCATAAAGCAAATAAAAGTTTTTTCTGGTATTAAGTTTCCTACGATTGATGTGCTTGGAAATGGCATCAAGGATGTGTTCCTTTTGGGCAGGAAGTTGGTGGTTGCAAGCCTTGTTAGTAGTCTTTGGATGGATGGTGGTTTTTGTTGGAGGTTGATCTCCAAATATCGTTTTGTTTTGTTTTGTAGTATGTCTCTCATTTCTCAATCTTTAGGTCACTAATTTTGTAACTATTTCTTTTTATTTTGGGGCAAGGACCCCAATAGATCCTTCACATTTAATTAAAAAAAATGTTCTAATAGGCTAAATCAAACAAAGTATATATTTTGAATTGAAATTTAGATAGTGTCACTCCTGTTGCTCTTCCAATTCTTTCTTTCGTATTGCTAGGATCTTCCACATCAAGATACACACAAACTTCCCACATTGTTTACTTGTTTCTTGGTGCATCTTTTGCTTCTTAAATTGAGAAACAAAATTTAGCTACAATCCAACATGTGGTTTCTTGTGCCCGTCAATATCACAGTCACTTAAGTTTTCACTGAGTACCCATGATTCTTCCATATAGAAGTGCCATTGTGTCTCCTTTGTAACCTTTTTTTGATTCTTTGAAGATTCATCCTGGGATTTTGGAAACGTAACAGCACCTTTTTAAGACTCTTTCCCTTCATTTTCATGCACAGTACTTTTTGCAGGCATCATCAATTCACATTGAAAAGACACGATCTCTGCTAATTACAACTATAGAGACCTCTAGGAATTATGCATACAATTCACAATGAAAAGAAGCAATATTTTCCATAAATTGAACATGGAGAAATCCTTGTAAGGGGAACTGTTTTGCAGCCCCTCATGGAGATATCTCCCATTGACCTTGCAAGATGAAGAAAGAAAATGAAGGAATTCATAGTGAAAACACATAATTTATCATAGTACACCAACCAAATAATGTATTAAAGGATTGAAATCAAATGAACACATTTTCAAAATTGTGTGAGAAGGATCTAACAGTTTAGGGAATGAGATAATGATTGAGATTACTCTCAGTAAGAAATTTAATCGATCACCATCACACACTTTTCACAATGTGTTGGCATGTAGAACCGTCATTTCCCATATAAAACTACTTACACAAAAATAAATCCCAAAACTAACATTATTAAATACTAAAAACTTATTTAATAAATTAACATTAGTATGTTAATTTATTATTTATTAGGCATGCACTAATTTCTAACATTCCTCCCTTTAGTGCTGACATAGGGTAAGGAAACAAACCACATAGACAGAAATATTTAGTACAAATATTCTGTCACTTTGATGAGAATCATCTTCATCACTAGAGGTATATTCCTTTTCTTAAATTATCATGGCCTTGTCCTACAACTTTCCATCATGGAGATTCCATGCTCCCTATATGCAATTCAATATGACATGCCCTAGCTTGTTATATTATAAACATGTACCATTTGCATTTTTAAACTTTGTCACATGTTTTGATTTCTTGTAGGAACTGTTGGGCTTGTTTTGTCCAACTAACACTTCTTCTAAAACATGTTGCTTATTTCCTTCATCAAGTAGTGTGGATATAACATTTTCCAAATTCAAGTCTATTTTGCTTACAATAAATACCTTATTGGACACATTCTTGGGCTCTCTATTTGCTATTTAATATGACATGCCCTAGCTTGTTATATTATAAACATATACCATTTGTATTTTTAAACTTTGTCACATGTTTTGATTTTGCGCAACTAACACTTCTTCTAGAACATGTTGCTTATTTCCTTCATCAAGTAGTGTGGATATAACATTTTCCAAACTAAATCTATTTTGCTTAGAGTAAACACCTTATTGGACACACTCTTGGGCATGCTATTTAGGATTATGGATTTTGAGTCATTTTCCTTTACTTCTACATTTATACCAGCCAACTTATTTATTAAAGAATAAATACTATATCTCCATCCTCTTCCATTTTTAACCCATATAATTTTTTCTTTAAGGTTATTTCAGCACTATCAACTTTAGATCCGAACAAAGCATTTAATATTTCCTAGATCTCTTTAAAGGATTTTTTGAGGTCCACATAATGGAAGTAGGCCCCAGAATTTTGATAAACCAAGACCAATAATGGCCAAGTCTTTCTTATCTTTGACCTTCCATTTTTGGAGTTCATCAGCATTTATTGGTTTTGTTACAGTGCCATCAACAATGTCCCAAATATCTTTCAATTAGTAACGACTGTATTTGAATCTGCCATGTATGGAAGTCATTTCCAACAAACTTGTCAAATAGACTTAATCTATTTACATTACCTTTATAAAGTTTAACTATGTAAAAATATTCAAATTTATGTTCAAAAATTGGAATGTTAAGGATTTTGTCTTTCTTTAATTCCTTAGACAACATTCAATGCTATTAATGTGTGCTCTCTTAGTTATTTCTGATTATGAACTGAAACTTCTTTGTTTGCAGGTGGCTGTAGATAATATTTATTGATTTCGATATATCTTCAGCATGCTTCACGGCACATATATAGGCATTGCCTTGTAAGATCAACGCATGCCTTGACCGGACATGTCTCATGACATGTCCGATCAAGACATGTCTTGATCAAGGATGGTGCCTCTTCATAAAGCAAACCAATAACTATCAGTTAATGTCAATGCCGATACATAACAAATGCCAATCCGTTTGTGATTTAATGCAGTTTGATTATCATTGTAACCAATAATAAATCGGTTAGATTCTAATGCATTTTATCATTAACCGATCACTAATTGGTTAATGCTATTTCGTGATAATCGATGGTAAATGTAACCCGATTATGGATCGGTATAAGAGCAAAAATATGTTAAGACGATAACTATTGTAGTTATCATATGACAACACTAATTAGTGTTGTCATATGACAACTAGAATAGATATGCAGAACCGATTACAATCACTGCATAGCAAATACAATCATATCTTGATCAATGATAAAGATGATTATGATGTCTACCATTAGTATGTAGATTTAACGATAGGATAAATGATTGAATGAGAGACTTCATTTATCTCTCATTCAATCATTTATCTTACCGAAGCTACATTGTTTCAACAAACTAAGTGGACATCGGCTTCAACTGAAAATGTGATGAATAATGATGAACAACAAATACCCTAATCGGTACTGAGAGGGGGGGGGGGGGGTGGGGGGTGAATCAGTACATACAAAAACTTCTCAACAACTTATCAAGTTAAAACAATGCTAACTGGTTGTCTTCATCACTGAACTTTAAGCATGGCAATACCAGTTAAACACAATAAGACTTCAGACATCTAAACCAATAAAACTGAATACTTGAAATAACATTCAACACTTGATAACTATTTCACCAACATACATATGCATGTGTTGTATCAGTAACACCATAACCATTAGCTTTGCATGCATAATCACTTAAACAAAGACTGCACAATCATCACATGAAAAATGCACAACTCATGACAGATAGATTTTTCACGTGGAAACCCAAATGGGAAAAACCACGGTGGGGATGAATACCCACAAGCTTGTTTTTGAACTCTTTTGAAGCTCGCTCTGCTAGGAGCCTAGTCCGGTTAAAGACTTTACAATAAGGTTCTGTTAGGAACCAATCCTGTTAAAGATCACCCAATTAAGGGATGGCTATATACCTTGTTCAAGGTTGAAACCCTGTTAAAGGTTACCTTGCTAGAGGATTTGAAGAACTCAATGATCTTGAGTCACCTGGTTAGAGGATTTACAATAAGCCTGTTAAAGCTACCTAGTAAAGGGATTTTCCTACTATTGAAATGGTTAGAAGACAACAGGTAAAGCTCTGATCTGATAACAGCACTACATGCTAAGGCAGATCCCTTTCAGGTCCTCTACTCTGCAATCACACTCTACAGTTTTCCACTCACTGGTCTGGCAAGTATCTCATCACTTGAATACAAACACAACATTTGCCAACACTTACAATATCAAAACTCATCGACCTTATAGACAACAAATTAGGTCGATAGCATAAACCCTAAACATTTTAGGTTTACGATTACAAGCGGTCCAATCCTGACCGTTCACACACTTTGCATAGAATAAAACAATCTCAAACAGATCACAAGTCAATCTGCATCGTCCATTCTTCACCGCATATGGAAATCATTAACCCATCCCGCTCTCTACACATACTGCTAAGAAGAATGTTCATTCCCGAGGTAGACATTTAATGCAATCGATCTTCACATGCAAGATCCTCAAGGAAATCCTTCGCGTGCACAAAACTGACATGGCATCTCGATCTCATCCTTATTTCTTAGCTAACTCATCACAAAATGTCACCAGTTCCATTGCACAAGCTAGATTGCCAAACCGGAAACCCTAAAGCTGAGACTACCAACCGGTAGTCACACTTAGTGAAACCCTGACACCAGTCCACTTCATCTCTTCATACTGGTTCTCCTACTTGAACATCAATAACAACTTCTTCCAATCTTCATACCGGTTCACCTGTATTTATTGACATCAATGACAACATACATTATCATCATATCATCATATGCCAACAAAATGTACCCTTACAATAAAAATTTATAAATCTACATACAATTTCAAACCTCTAACTATTAAAAAAACTTAATTTGCCCCTTATGCATCTATACACCCTTATACCACCATTGTGTAACTCCGCACTTTTAACATTCAATTCAAATGTTGCAAACCCTTTTAAATAATATTAGTCCCTCTTTCAAGTTCATGAAACTTGCAAGAAAATTAATAGACCAATAAAAAAACTTCACATGCTTTGATTTACCCAACAACAAAAAAAAATTACTTTAAAAGGTTCAAACAACTAACCTCTTGACTGGAAAGATAATCAAAGATCATCAACCATCCATTGCATCCTATTGAGATTCTAACAAATCAAATTCTCTTTTCAATCACCCAATTGTTTCTGTAGATACAAGTGGCCAAGTAATAGTTCCAAAGCCTCCCAAACTACTTATCATTGCCTTCAAATTTATAAAACTAAAATTCTCATTTGCAATTTGTGAGCCCAACCAAATAATTTCGATCTCCACACAAGCACAAGCAAAAAAAAAAAATTTTAAAACACTATATACTCCTCTACACAATCCGCCTAATGAGGACTAAAACTTGGACAGCAAACACTCACTAATCAAGTAGTGACCCCTTCTCTTGTATTTCTGTTTCAACTGCAAATCACACACTCTTTTTCTGTACCCTTCTGCAAACAAGGCAATGGAACTTGACTATAAATATCCTTCCAATTGTGATCGTCACTATCCCTAACTTCACGATGTCATTCTTGAACAGTTTAATGATTGTGCAGATATGAAGTGACCACGCAAAAATTGGTAGAAGACAACAAGCTGGTTACTTCTGAAAGGTAAACAATAAAGCCATTACCTTATCATACCACTAAATATCAAATAAGGCTGCTGGTCCACATCCCTTCCAAGCTCCTTCAAGGCTTTGAATACAAGTGCTGCAGCATTAGAAAACAACTGCAAGTTTGGGAAGGTTTAATCATTCGCTTTATGGGATGATTTACACCTACAATCAGACAACTGGTAGCAGGATGGCACATGGTCTACACTGCTCTTCTGCTATCAGCAAGAATGAATAGCCTATTGAATGTGAAGACTTCTGCACGTTCTCTGCACTGCTCAATTTTATTATGGGCAAGGCCAAATTTGCAGAGGGGTTTTGCAAGAAAACCTGCTCTGATACCATAATGAAGATTGAGATAACTCTCAATAAGAAATTTAATCGATCACCATTACACACTTTTCATTACAATGTATTGGCATATAAAGCCTTCATTTCCCATACAAATCTACTTACGAACAAAGTTGCGTCGACACAGATACAGATACAAATACAGATGTGGTATTGGATATGGATAAGGCAATTTTTTAAGATCCCTAATATGGATACAGCTGGATACGACATTCATAAAAAAAAACATGCACATATATTTAACACAATTTTCTAAGTTATTAGAGGAGATTTTCATTACTTCGAAAGCAATATAGACACATAATTATAAGTTGATTTAACAATTTACAATATGTAAAAATAGAGGTGTTGCATTGGAAGATAACCCAAAAAAAATAGATTGCTGAAATAGAAAAACATTTCATATGTCTTTCTCATTTGGTGCAGGTTTTGTTTATGCCAAATATTTTTTAAAAAATTGCATGAATGAAGTTTTTTTAAATTAAATTTTAGGAATTTATGTCAAATTTTAAAACTAAATTTAAATCACATAGTATTTGACACAGTTGGAAAATCAAGGTTCTTTGGGCATGCGTGGATACGGTATCCAACGTGTATTCCGGCCATATCGGATACGTATCCGTTTCAGATACAGGGATAAGCACACCCAGGGAGGGATAGAGGAGTATCCAGCTACTCTGCTTATGAGAAAATAACTCCCAAAACTAACATTATTAGATACCAACAACTTATTTAATAAATTAACATTAGTATGTTAATTTATTATTTATATGGAATGCACTAATTTCTAACATGTATGAATGATATCTATCAACAGTTCTCATTTTACATATGATCTGGAGAATCCTTAGTAACCAAGTTTGCTCAACATCACATTCAAATAGGAAAAATGGAGAAACAATTTTAATCGAGATCAGATGATCCAAAGAAATTGAATTCTATGTAAAATAAAAAATGGCAAAAAAGCATTGGTATATTTAAGGCATATTGTGGGTGTAGGTCAAGGAGCAGAGGGCAAGAGCACGGGCAATTAAGCATAGATCCATCAAAAGTTGAAGCAATTGTAAATTGGCCTACATCAAAAAAATACTACAGAAACTTGGAGTTTTGAAGAGGCTGCACAATTTGAAAGTTTATTCCTTCTTTTTCATAAAAAGTTGCACCTTTACATCAAATTGCATCATTGGGGAAGAACTTTAATTGGGGTAATGAACAAAATGAGGCATTTGAAACGTTGATGTATAAAATAAGTCATGCTCCTATTTTGGCTCTTCTTGACATACAAAAGCCATTTGAGGTAGAAACAGATGCTAGTGACTATGCAATGGTTGCTGCCTTGCTTCAAGGTGGTAAGCCTATATGTTATCATTCAAAGATTTTTACTTCAGCAGTTACAGGTTACACAAATTCAGTGTTCCACAGGCGTTGGGGACGGGGGGACAGGGGGGACGCGTTTCCGAGACTGGGGGACCAAGGGCCTAAATTTGGGGACGGCAGGGGGACAGCGGCGGGGGGGTGGCGGGGTGGTGGTGCTCATATACTTGTACATATACATATAGTACTTGAAAAACTAGTTTTGAAAAGATGTATGACAGTATTACAGTGTAAGAATTACATTTCAAATGAGACTATAGGAAATTTGAAATACTAAATCTAAATACCAAGATTTCTAAGTTGTGTTGTTATATGGAGCCTAATCAAACTCGGAGGTTAGATTTTCCCTACTTCTATCGGCGTGGTTTCCCCCTATATTTTTCAACGGGGGTTTGGGGGCAGCGCCCCCAAGTTGGGGTCAAGGGGCATCGCTCCTTGCGGGGTCAAGGGGCAGCGCCCCTTCGTGATACAGGGCGGGGTTGAGGGGCAGCGCCCCGCGAGGCCAAAAATACTTTTATTATTTTCTAAAGGCGTCGGGTGTTATTTTTCTATTGGCCCACGTCCAATTAGAGTTACTCCTTAACCCTCAAAAAACTTAAAAACTCACCTTTTTTAAAAAATTTAATTTTAAACATTGCATATAAGTGGGGGCGACAGGAGACGTCTGGGCGTCTCCCCGTCCTTGGAGAGACGTCTGCACGTCTCTTGAAGGACGGGGAGACGCCCAAACGTCTCCCAAGGAGACGTGGAGGCATCTCCATGTCTCTTTGGGAGACGCCCAAACGTCTCCCAAGGAGATGTCTCCACGTCTCCCTGGGAGACGCGGGGACGCAGGGACGTCTCCACGTCCCGGCGACGCTTGGGTGGCGGTGGCGGGACGGCGGGGGACGTCGTGCCCCCGTCCCCCCGTCCCTGAGACGTTTCTGACGGGGGGACGCGCCCAAAAAGGGGGGGGACGCGTCCCCGTGGAACACTGACAAATTATGATAAAGAGTTATACCCACTGGTTTAGACAATTGAAAAATGAAGAACTATTTATTTGCTAAAGAAACTGTTGTGCATACTAACCACCAACCTCTACATATTTGCAAGCACAAAGTAAATTACAACAAGACACCATAAATGGATGGAATTTCTTCAACGTTTTCATTTAGTAATCAAATATAAAAAAGGAACTAGCAATGTTGTAGCAGATATGCTGTCTAGGCCACCTATTTCAATGATGGCTATGGCAACTCACTTGGAGCTTTTCAAAAAAGAAGCTTATGTTGAAGAATATACACAAGATAAAGATTTTGTTGAAAAATATAAATAACTTCTATCATAGGAAATTATAAAAAAAAGGAAGAAGATTTCCATCTTCAAGATGGGTTGCCATATAAAAGGCTTCTATTGATGAGGGAGGGAGGTGCATACCTCCAAAGTGCAAGTGTGGTCAGTCACTTTGGTGTTAGAAAATCAATAGCTGATTTGCAATGGTACATGTTTTCACCCAATATGCAGCAAGCAGTAGCAAGGTTTGTTATAAATTGTAAATTGTGTTGCGCTAGCAAACCTAAAACAATAAAAGATGGAATGCATATGCCTTTGCCTGTTTCCACAAGACCATGGGAGAGGGCTTCTACGGATTTTGAAAGAGGGCTGCCTATGAGTAGACATGGGCATGATACTTATTTGTGATAGTTGACAGACTTAGCAATATGTGCAATATAATGGCTGTAAAGAGACTGTCACAGGAAAAGAAGCAAATGAAATGTTCCTTAGAAATATTTAGGTACATTCGGGCTACCTAAGTCCATTATACACAGTTTGTTAGCAAGTTTTGGTCTACATTATGGAGCATGATGGACACAAAGTTAAAGAAAAGCACAACCTTTCACCTACAAACAAACAGCCAAACAAAAGTGGTCAACAGGAATTTGGTACAGCTCATCTGGGGGTATAATAGTAAGTGTCCTAAGAGATGGGATGAATCACTTCCATACATTTTCATATAAAAGAGCACTGCATTCTTCTACTAATAAATCACCATTTGAAGCATGTTCGGGATATTTTCCTTCTAATCCACATGATGTAGCTTTTGATAAACAAGATGAACAAGTAGGGTAAGATAATGAGGTGACTAAAGCATCTAAATTTGTTAAGAGGATTAGACAAATTCAACACAAAGTTAAAGAACAATTGGAAGGAACTCAACAATTTATAAAGGAAGACATGATCAACAAAGGAGCACAAACTCAAAGAAGGAGACAAAATCTGGCTTTTCTTGGGTAAGGAAGAACCTCAAAAACAAGCAAAGAAAATTAGGTCATTTTTCTTCTATGACACATGTCACTTATCTCTTAATTCTTTTCTTACCTACCCCCTTCATCATTTTATTATTTCTTTTACCTACCCTTTAATCCTAGCCGACCATATATCATCTTCACCTTTCAATCTTATCCCTCCATTTCCTAAAATGTCTTCTATATAAGAGGATGTTTCCTTCATTATCAACCCTAATCACCAAATCAATCAATCAATCTTATGCAATCAAGCTATCAACCACAATTCATTCTTTGTTGAGCTCTTGTGCACACATAAAATCTGAGAGCAAATATAATAAACAAGATCAATGGAGATAGGAGACAATGGAGATTGAAACCCTACTTAACATGTGAATAGTAATATTGCTTTTATTTTGTTGATTAGCATGATCTTAGGTATCTTCATTGGTGTATGGTGAATGTTTGGTTGTAGAACTGGGGTTTTACTGTGGTTGAATCTTTATGGTTTTACAATAAATTTTCATCATCATTTTTCACTGTATACAAAGTTGTTTCCAATGAACTGGTTAAAGTTCCCCTTTCAGCTGGGACCTCTCCTGAAAATGTGAATCCGGTTTTGAACAGCGTTAATGCTTGTCAAGACTTGAATGTGAAGCAAGTGGAAACTCCTTCAGCATTGCAGCATTTGGATTCTTAAGGAAATGTGTCTTCACAAAGTAGGGGGGAGGAAGGTCAGAATGTAGATGGACAGGTACAGGTTGAGGACGAGGATATGGAGGAGGGCTGGCATGTAGTAAAAAGGAAGAGCGACAAATGCTGTAAGCAAGACATTAGCTGTCATATGCTTCTGAGATTGCACTCTAAAGACAAGGCTAGAATGTAGTGTTTAGTCTTGACTTGTTAATGGGTCTTTGTTCTTTAGGTATTTGAGTGGGGAGGTGGCTCCTCGTTTGTAGCCACACCTGGTTCAGGCCAGGCCAAAAACCCGTTTTCAGATGTTTTTGAATATGAATAAAAAATCACTATTACCGACCAAAAAAAAAACTTATCATATCCCATTTCAATTTCTGATATAACATTATATTCGCATGCAAGACCGCAACTTACACAACTACAGCAAGACTGGGCGATCTGCTTTAAAATTTTAAGACACTTTAATGTAGTAAACTTTCCAAATCTTTTTTTAATAATAGATTGTAAAACACGGACACTCACCCTGACATCAACAGAGCATTGGGGAATGCAGGATCAAGCTCGGAACATCTTTCAGCTTAGAAAGCATGTTCTATGGGTTTCTATTCCATCAAAATTCACTGAGAACTTGAAACCACCCTTGTCTGGATGTTGTCCACTGTAATATAGTGGCTTTAACACTAGGACCAAGTTGACGGGTTTGTAGCCGAGTTGCCACTATGCCGATTGCTGAGAGTTGCTTTCTGCATCCTTCCAGCTATTACTATCACACAAACTAAGATAAATACAATCGGCATTTTAATATTTTATTCATTTTATCCAAATTTCTTTCAGTAGTTTCGATAAGTAAAACCTTAATTTAATTGAATTCAACCAACTTTATAGGCCGTCATAAGAAAGTACTCGTTCAACTCCACTCCATTTTAAAATGGAACTTAGTTTTTGAAGAGGCTATCAAACATTTTCTATATCAATTGCTATTTCGAATTCTATTATAGTATTTTTCAAACAGCCGTCGGAGATGCTGTTGAGCATTCACACTTGAATGCAAGGGAACAAATCAGTTGCTGTAGTTTGCGGAATGCCATTCTGGACATGTACTACGGATATGTTTCGTTAATTTAGGTAGAATTTTATTTATTTTGGCTTAACAATATTTTCTTTACAAGGCTACCACTCCAGGTATGAGTATAATTGTGATGAAACTATGATACGTTCCTTTCGATACAATGTGATCCAAACGTTGATTAAAAAAAAATCTATACATTTTACTGGAGAAGTTCTGCAATCTCACAAATTCATACCTTGTCAGAATCTAAGGGAGGGCGTTTTTTCAAATTAGAGATGTCCAAAGCGGGCATGACAAGAGGCAAACCGCCAGTGAGCGCGTACACCTGCAAATTTCCAAAGAAAATATTAAAAAGTTGAAGATGAAATGAAGAAAATGGCTACCAGTTGTAGTACCTCTCGAGAGACGCCATCGGGCTTTTTAGGAGTTTCCTTTACGGGTTTAGGACGCTTGTCAACACTATGAACTACCCCCTTTGGAAGCCCTAATATCTCCTTCGCATCCGCCATTGCTTCTCTCTTCTTCACACCTCCTTCATCTGCAATTATAACCTCTGGTTTTATGAATTAATTAACTCGTTCGCTTTGTTTTTGTGCTTTTTATTTTCCTCACCTTCATGGACCAGGTTTCTTCTGTATTTTTTTTTCAAATTCAGACTTAGTGTGTCAAATTCTAGGGGTCTCGTGTAATGGCGCAGAGAGACTTAAATTTCGAACTGTAAAATGAAATTGTAAGGGTAAAGTGCCTTAGTTTTACCTTATTTTATGGACTGGCTACTTACTTCCTTCGTCTCTAATGACTAGTATAGAGGTGCTATATTTGTTACACAAAAGTTGTAAATCTTAGTTTATATATTTTAGAGTTCAAATTATTTCTATAATTTTATTTATAAGTTTATTTGGATGTGTGCAAATAATAAGGGTAAGAGGGGTAACTATTCAAGATCTATTATTGATTTGGTAATTTAGTTTATGATATGTGGTGTGAATAAAATTATTTTTCAATAATTTTGATGTTGATAGAAGTATTTAAACAACCTTTATGACCCTTCCTTGCATTTGGTTTGCCCTCTCCAACACTTTGTCTTGTGTATGTACGTTTATGCTTGCTCAAAACTATGTTTTCACCTTTCAAGTGGTGGGGTTGCTCAAGTATTTGAGGGCTCACTTAGGTGGCATGCCCAAGCAAAATAAACAACCCACCTTTACAAAAGGGTGACCTTGACATTCTAAATTGACATGTGAGAGCTCTCAATTCTAATGTGTTCTCTATCATTTTGGCTTCAAATTTCAAGCTTGGTTGAGATCCAACTCCACCTACTCTTTTTAACTCTCAAGTTGCCCCATTCCATCACCTCTCCCCTAAATCATGATTTTGATTGAAATTTCTAGCAAATTTAAGCACCACCCTTATTTGGATTCCAAAATGGTCTTTGGTTCTCCATTGGAATCTTTCTAATAGAGTTGTGATTTTGCTACCCCTCCTTCCATAACTTTGTTTAAGAAGAATAGTGAGTTGATTTTGGAAAGAAACCAAAGTCAAATCCACATTTTTCTTTGTAGCGTCCATGTTCCCTACAAGCCCCGAGGCTTTTTTTATATTGTCCCCTTCTTTAACCTAGGTGTTTGGGGAAGACCCCTTAGCCTATTTTATTTCCATAGGCTAACTCGAGAAACTAAAAAGAGAATAACTTAATTAATTAAATCAATTACCTTAAATTATTGCTACAGGCAACTTGTATTTAATTAACTTTACTTAAGTGAGGTCCAAAAAGCAAAAATAATATATAATCACTTTATGCATGTCTAATAGATTATTGTTTTAATGAAAGGTGGGTTTTAATTATAAAATTTGAAAATCTCTATCAAAGGTTTACAAAAAGGTTGAAGGAGCCCACTTGAGGATCTTAATCGTATTAAATCTTATTGTGAAGTTTGAGCATCTTGCTCTAGCAAAACTATAGGATGAATACTCTACAGGATTACTAGTTTTAGTGGGAAGATTTCACCCTGGCCAATTATGGTGAATGCATACAGATTCACATTCATATTGAATGTTCAAGTAGTAAGATCTGGATAAAAGCAATTTAATTTTCAAGTGCAGGTACAAATTTATAGTGATTTGCAAGCAAATATAAATTTGTAAGGGGAAATTGATTTCATTGTTTGAATAGTTTTATTTCACCTTTCTATGATGGAAATGATATGTTGAGAAGATGTTGGAGATCATGTCCAGAGATAATTCACAAACTTGAAATATTATTAGATATTTTGTTTGAGTTGTTCCTACAATGCCAACATAAATACTCTTTATTATTAAGGCAATGTATTGATGGAGTCACAATTTTAACAATTGAGAAGTCATGCAACTTAATTGTAGGAGTTAATGGTGACTCCTCAACACCCCCAAGATATGTTGTTAGATCAAAACAACTTGCACAAGAGACAAATTGGCAAGAATTGCAAACTTCATTATGAAAGATTGGTTGATGGTTTAATATGAATTATACAATGAGATGTCTTGCTTGTAAATGCAACATGTGATGTAGTATGACTGACTAACATCACAAATTTTAAATACTTGGGTAATTTAAAGTAAATAAAAGTCATAAAGATAAGATAGATAAATTCTTATCTAGACAACTAAAACTTCTAGAATGACACCTAAGACGTCAGTAAACTTAATTTACGTGAATAAGTCCCCTACCAAGAACTAGCGAGATACAACACCTTTATCAAGTACAAAACCTTACTCACAACAACATGCACCCCCCCCTTAAGTGCAACTTAGGGAGTAGATGAGTATGCAAAGAGGCAAGATTATTATGATGTGTCTCAACTACAAAACCATGTTAGGTACCCATATACAATGCAACTCTCTCACAAATAAAGAAAAGGAGAAACCTAGGGGGACAAAACTCCTCTCCAAAAATAGAGAAAAGATACAAAAAAAGATTATGTATGGAAGACCTAAAATGATAACCCCCAAGGGCTACATCCATCATGAAATTACAATCAATGATCCCCCCATGAGAGAGAATGAGAGAGACTATATAGTCCCCCATAATGTATCATATCATACAAAACTAGTGAGTGTTTGAATACAAAATATAGTCCAATGCCTACAAACAACATTCTTCCCTTGGAAAGAAGATAAACCAAGTACAAATACAAGAATTCTTCCAATTTTGGATAGGAATTGGTAGGAAGAATTTTTTTTAAATGTATGATATCTCTAAAATCTATTCATGTGTTGCCAAGTCCTTAGATGTTAAAGATGTTTTTGGTGTGAATATGCTTTTATCCTAACTGGTTCTTAGTTGGAACCTATTCACGTATTAAGTTTACTTAGGCATATGTGACAATTAGTTGTCATATCATAAATTTGCTTTATGTAACTTGTCATTTAATATTGTTCATAGGATCATGTTGGTTATCCTAGATGGCATTCTAGAATATACGAGTCATCTCTCATCATGTAATATTTTCTTTGGGAATTTATTAGTATGCACCATGCATTTAATGTTTATAACAAGGTAGTTTTCATGTCACATAGGATTAAGACACATGTCCACATCTCGTGTACTCCTACCTCATGTTCTTGCCAATATAAGCAAGGATCATTTGTACATTGTATCATATCAATTGAATAATTTTCATATCTCATTGAGTAATTCAATCTCATGTTCATGCAAGCTCTTGTTGCAACATTCTCTTTGTGGAAAGCATGTTTCTTGGTCGATCCTTTGAAGTTTGTGCAGCTCTGTTATGGGTTCTTCATCATTCCAACATGGTGTCAAAGGTTATGGCCTTGTAAACCCCTTACCATGTTGGATAATTGAGCTACTGCTAAAATAGAGATTTTTTATATTTGCCTTTTGAAGCAGGGTAGTCACATTAATGAGCATGGGTCAATCCACCCAGGGCTTAATCTGGCCCCCTCTTTTTTCATTGGGCTCCATATAGGCATTTTTTTCCACAGCATATCTTGGGCATCAGAGTCAATTTTTGAAATTCGTATATTATTGGAAAGTTGGTTTTTCTAAATCCGTAGTGGTGCAGGTCAATCTACTTGATTTTGATATTTATTAGTACTTTTTGTAGCTTGAAGTCAACCCTTCTATTTGGACCCTCGAGCTCATAACTTTTTGCCACAATCACTTTTCTATAATTCTCATGGCATCAGAAAGGTATTGAGGAGCTCCATGATTCTATCCATGCACTTTTTCTAGATTCAACCCCAGGTACTATCTATTGAGTTTTTTTGCATCTTTTTTGCATTTTCTTGATAACTTGGACATCCTAATACTTGTAGAAGTATAATTTGTGGGGGGTCTTCATTTTTAGATAATTATAAAATTTGGAGGTTTCTATATTCTTGTGATGGTTCCATCTTTGATATTTTGAAGAATATCATAGTATGCAATGGGTTTATCAATTCATCATTCTCTAATCATCTTAAAGAGGGGGAACTATAGACACTGTAGAGATGGAATTATCACCCATCTTAGAGAGCTTCATTTATTGCCATATTTTTATTATCTCATTCCTCGCATTGCACACCTTGTAGAAATATTGCTCAAAAATGCAATAGGGCTCATGCCTTAGGCGTTATTTCTATGCATGTACTTGATGACATTTTGGAGTCTATTGTTGATATTGAGTGTCCTAATGCTCTTTGGACTAAAATTTGGGAGTTATATGGAGATCCTAATACTCAATTATTCCCAAATGATCATATTTCATGTTGCAACGTGCCTCTTCTCCCTTCAAAGAGGACACCCTTTGATTGTGATAATATTAGGGAATTTGATACTTTGGAGTATTTTGAGACTCCAAATGAGGTTGCAATTGATTTAAGAGGTTCCTGATTCTTCTTCAATGATAGTTGATCCACCTTCACTTTCATTTACTTCTTATCCAGATTCATTTGAGACTTCCACCATTCCTAATTAGCAGGACTATCATTGTCTTTTAGATTTTATTGGAGGACACATTTTAGCATATTTTTCTTTGGAGTTTGTTATACATCAATTTCCACATAATTCAAATTTGTCACCTTCTTTATTGACTGGGAATGTACCTGATTGGATTGTGGAATCGTCATATCACTTGGACATGAAGACACGTGATAATTTTTCAGAGACACCATCATCATTCTTCATGCTTCCATATTTCAAAGCATATCTTGAATGGGAAGCATAACTGCACCTATACATGGTTTTGTTTCTTCCTGAGGGAAGATGAGTTGTTTGTAAGCATTGGATCATGTTTTGCATTTAGGCACTTACCATTCTCACAAAGTAATTATTCATTATAGGGGGCCACATAGTCTCTCTCTCTCTTTCTCTCCCACGAGGGAGCTATTGGTTGGATTCTCATGATGGTTATGGTTCTTGGTGGGTATTGATGATGATACCTTTATACAACACTTCGTAGTTCACTTGTACATGATTTGCATTATCCCTTTTTTTTTAAGAGGAGTTTTGTCCTTAATGATTTTCTCCTTTTCTCCATTTGTGAGAGATTAGTTACATGATTAGTTGTGCACATGGGTACCGAATATAGCCTAGTTGGTGGGAGCTATATCACATTTTCATATTAGTCTTACATCATTTGCATAGTAATCTCACTCCCTGAGTTGCACTTAAGGGGGGTGTTGGTGTGAATATATTTTTATCTCAACTAGTTCTTGTAGACACCTAAAAGTTGCACAACAAATTAAGTGAATTTTACTCATTTAATTATCCCCAATTCTTCCAATTAATTAAATTAAGATTTAATTAATATCCATATTCTTCTAATTATCCTATTAATCAAATTAAAGATTTGATTAATATTTCCCTTCTTCTATCTAAGACATTTAATTAAATCCCCCCCCCCCCCCCCTCTCTAACCATTTTAATTAAATTCACATTTAATTAAAATTCTTCGTTTATCCCCTTTCCCCTTTTAATTTGATCCACAGTTAATTAAAACCCCCTTGGCAAATAAATAAACCAAAATTTATTTATAAATCCCCCCACTTGCAAAAATTCAAAAATTCACATTTAAATAAATCAATATTTATTTAAATCTATCAAATGCAAGTTGCAACCAATAATTGAAATAAATCAATTTTATTTTAATTAAATTTTATTTTCCCTCACCCACTTGTAAAATCCTACATCTCCCACTTGCCTCCTAATTATCCTTCTAGAAACCTCCTAATCAAATCCTAATCATGTCCTTTCCCTAAATTTGAGGAGGTCACTTCTCAAGTTTGGAAGAAAGTCTTCTAAATGCATTAAAGGATTCATTTCTTCAACAAGTTAACTTGTTGAGTTCCCCAAATTTGGAAGGACTCTTACAAATTTGTCCCCCAAAGTCCTATTAACCATTAATGGTTAATTCAACCTCCCCTCATGGTTAGGGACTTTCTCTTTAACTTAACCCTCATCTAACCCAAGGGTCTCATCAAGCACTCATGGCTTTGACCCTAGTTATCTTATTAACCCTTACACAACTGTTTACCCCTTGGCTAAAGGCTTTATCCATTGGTTATCCACTAACCCAACCATAACCTTACCTCCTAAGGTAACCACCATGTCTTCTCAGGCATTTAATGCCTCTTACATCTCCTCTCAAGCTGACATTTGTTAACTTGGGATTGGATTGAATCCCTCACAAGGATTGACAACTTTCAATCCTAGGCCTTGTTGAGATTGCTCAATCTCAACCATCCGTTTCTCTATTTTCCCTATAAATAGAGCCCTTTCCTTCTTCAAAAGAATCCAATCTCTTTGTGCATCTAAATTATAGTCAATTTGTAGGTTAAGGAGTTCATTCAAGTCATCTTCAAGTATTAGCATTAGCGTTATAGCATTTAGCATTTGCATCATGTTTTAGGACATCATCTAGTTTAAATGCATATCTTTTCATAGCTTAATTTTAAACTCATCTAGTATCATTTAATCTTTAATTTGGGATCAATCTAGTTTCATTATATTCATCATCTTGAGCATTTAGTCTTGCATCTCGCATCCTAGCTCTCATCCATCGTCTTAACATTCATTAGGATCTTAGTTGTATCTATTTTGATCCTAGAATCATTTAAATCTCGTTCTCTAGGTTGTCATACAAGAGATCAAGTGCTCTTCCAAGTGAGGGTTGCCTTGAATCTTGAGGATCTTTAGAGATAGAGGAGCATGGAACGATTTTAAAGAGTTTAGATTCTCTAACTTGTTTTATTGATTTCTAACCTCTAATGCAATGTTCCATGTGTGTGTTTGAGTTGTTTTCCTTGCAATGCAGGTTGATCCCACATTTCTAGCACACATTTTTGGTGCCCACCGTGGGGCTCGACCCTTGAAATTTCAAATTTTCTAAATTTTTTTTCGCAGGCTTCACGCCTACAGTTTTCAAATGCAGATTAGCGCATACAACCTCTATTATCGTGTATTTGACATATCTTATAGCGTATTTGATGGATATTATCACGCATCTGACATATCTTTTAGTGCATTTAACTTTTCTTAGAGCGCATGTAACATATCTTCTTGTGCATTTAACTTTTCTTATAGCACATTTGACTGATATTTCACGCATACAACTATTCTTTTAGTGCATATGATCTTTGTTTTTGCGCATATATGGCAGAGACAGAAATTTGTAACCAAGATTTAAAATTAGGCTTGTGGAAGCCCACCTAAGGTTTTGTATTTTCACTAACTTCTTTCTTTGCAGGTTTCTAATAGTTTCTTGCAGATTTGGAGGAGTTAAGTTAGGATTTAGTGATTTCTTTTCTAGCTTTCTCAAAGTTGGTTAAAAAGAACTCATATTTCCTTTTGGGTAAAAAGAACTTCATTTTTCAATTTGGTGTTCTAAAAAGTACCTCACTTGTTTTTGGGCTCTAAAAAGAATCACATTTGCAAGTTAAAAAGAACAACAAATCAAACATTTACTTTCTTGCAAAGTTGGGATTCACACCTCAAATTTTGGGCTCTAAAAAGAACAACAATATTTCATTTTCTTGCAAAGGTAAAAAAACACAATCAATCTTATTTTTGCAAGTTAAAAATAACAATCAATTTGTCCATTCTTACAAAGCAAGTTACTTTCAAGCAAAACGTGTTTTTATTTCATTGACCAAGATTTCCATTTTCTAGTTAAAAAATCAATTGCTATGAAGGATTAAAAAGAACACCATGCTTGTTGAATAAAGGATAGAAAATCAATGCTTTGGAAGGATAAAAAGAACGCTTGGATTTCGTGTCTCAAAAGTGGTAGGCATATGCTCTCCCCTTAATTGGGTGATCAAAAAGCCAAACCCACTCTTTTATGCTTTCTTTTAATTCAAGCATTTTACATCCTTTAGAGGGCATGCCTTCCCGAAGCCTTAAGGGGGCTAGTGAGAAGAGAATGACCCAAGTGAGTAGAGCTAAATCCAAGTAATCCAACTCGCTATAATCAAATCGCCTTTTGAGATGAAAATCTCGAGGGATAAAGCATATTTGAGTTATCTCTTTTAAGTTATCTCATATCGATCACTTTGTAGGGCCTTCGGGTCTCAATCATGCTTGCATGACTACATCTTGTTTGATACTTTGTTGGGCTACTTCAAAGAATATCTTCAAACAAAATCCTTATCACGAATCATAGAAGTAGAAACTTGGACCTGAGTCAGTTGTCAAACATTGACAATATCATAGTGCAAGGGTGGGGAAGAATCCGCCCCCAAGGTTACTCACCATATATCTCCCAAGATAACTACCCAATTGTGAAGCAATTCACTTTGGGTTAATTTATGGAAAAAGAGCAAAAAAAGGTCTCCCTCTAGGGGGTGACAAGGTTGTTTGAGCTGATGGAGTATTGAGACTAGTGGACTATGATATTGTTGATGACTCTTGAATAAAGTGTCTATCTGATATGTCTTTTATTATAAATCAAACCAGTGATAACATCAGGGATTTGAAATCATCCTCACAAGAACATACACTCAATGTTTAGCATAGGGATGGCCATTGTTTTCGTGTGTGCTATGTCTTCTTGTCATGAACATTAAAACATCTTGCAAGTTAAAAATCAACCAATACAACAATTGGTTTCAAAAACAAAGAGCAAAGAGCAACCTTAGAGAGATGAGAATTTCCAAATCCAACTAGAACCTTTAGAAGGGGTATCAAATCTTCAACTATCTTATGATGTAAAATTTCATCCAAGGAGATCAAGGAGTATCAAATAGAGTGATCAAAGGTTCCATCATCCAACAGATCTTATCAAAACAATACCAAGTTAGGTTCTCAAGTTGTCAAATTAAGTTTCTACATCGTGAAACTTGACTCATATCATTTGACACACTTTGTCGTGGGGGTGAATCAAATTAAACCTCTACTTGAGAAGTAAGCTTGAGTATCAAAAAACAAAGTATCCATATCAACCATCAACATCAATATTGTTAGGGTTTCAAGCAGATCCGAAGCAAATATGAACTAACAATTATATGCAGATTTAAATACAAAAGATAAAGAAATAAAACAGGACACAGATAAAACAGAGATTTAACGTGGTTCACCCATAATGGGTTATGTCCACCATACACAGTCGTCCAATCTTTTTTATTATCCAGCAAAAATAGTACATCAACCTTACAATGCCTTAAGCATCCCAACCGCTTATAACATGCACTTTTAGGGCAAAAACAAAGTCAACCTTTTTAGGATTTTATTACAATGTCGGTTTTCATCAAAAAAAAATACCCAAATTTTTTTTTCTCGGGGGCGGGACCCCTGCTCGGGGCCCAACCCAGCCCTAGACCCCAGCAAGGATACGTGCTGAGTGTATAGTACTTTGTTGATCAGTCGCCACATTTCAACAATCTCCCACTTGGAGACTGATCAGGCTCCACACCGAACAATCTCCCACTCGGAGACTGATACTACATGACACCACTGTACATACAACATCCACTGGATAAAACACTAGGACTCGACTGGTATAAATTCCATAATTATCAATCAAGAAGACCAATAGAAACTAATGAAGAAATCAGCTTCTCTTGTGGAACTACCTTCGTGAACATATCGGCAGGATTCTCACTTGTGTGAATCTTCTCAAGCCGTAACTGACCCTCCTCCAAAATAGTCCGGATGAAGTGGTACCTGAGCTGAATGTGCTTTGTCCTTAAATGAAAAGAAGAGTTCTTCGCAAGATGAATGGCAATCTGGCTATCAGTATACAATGGGCGATCCTTCTGTGTTTGACTCAATTGCTCCAAAAAACATTGTAACCAAATCATCTCCTTGTTGGTTTCTGTAGTAGCAACATACTTAGCTTCAGTGGTTGAAAGTGCAACAACCTTTTGCAGCCTAGAAATCCAACTGACTGCAGTTCCCCCTATAGTAAAAACATACCCTGCAGTACTCCTCCGTGAATCAATATCACCTACCAAATCAGAGTCAACAAATCCACGCAGAGCAACATTAGATCCTTTGAAACATAATGCCTTCATAGTAGTTCCTTTCAAATATCGAAGAATCCATTTCACAGCATTCCAATGTTCCATACCCGGATTACTCATAAACCTGCTCACAACTCCTACTGCATGTGCAATATCTGGCCTTGTGCATACCATTGCATACATCAAACTGCCAATAGCTGATGAATACGGGATGTTAGACATTTTATTAACCTCTTCCTGTGCCTTTGGGCACATCTCCTTATTCAATTTGAAATGACTAGCCAAAGGTGTACCAACTGCTTTTGCATCCTGCATGTTAAATCTTTTCAACACCTTCTTTATATACTCACTTTGGGACAAATTCAAGGTTCTATTTTTCCTGTCCCGTGTAATCCTCATACCGAGAATTTGCTTAGCTGCACCCAAATCCTTCATAGCAAATGACCTGGCTAATTTCTATTTAAGATCATTTATATGTTGAATGTTAGACCCAGCAACAAGCATGTCATCAACATAAAGCAACAGGATAATATAACTACCATTATCAAATCTCTTAAAATATACACAATGATTAGAATGACATCTATGATAACCGTGTTCAGCCATGAAACTATCAAATTTTAAATACCATTGTCTGGGTGCTTGCTTTAGGCCATACAGACTTTTCTTCAACTTGCACACCAAGTTCTCCTTACCTTTGACCTCATATCCTTATGGTTGCAACATGTAAATTTCCTCCTCCAAATCTCCATGGAGAAAAGCTGTTTTGACATCTAATTGTTCAAGATGTAAATCATTTGCAGCCACAAGACTAAGTACAGTTCTAATTGAATTCATTTTTACAACTGTAGAAAATATTTCATCATAATCTATACCCTTTTTCTGTGCAAAACTTTTTACCACAAGTTTGGCCTTATATCTTTTCTAACCTCCTTCCTCCTCCTTCAACCTATAAACCTATTTGTCAGGCAAAGCTCTTTTTTCTGCAGGTAAAGGGACTAAGTCCCAAGTCTTATTTTTCATCAAGGAGTCCATCTCCTCTTTCATGCCTAGCTCCCACTGTTGTTTGGCATCCACCTGCATTGCTTCTTCATATTCTTCGGGTTCACTAGAATCAGTTAATAAAATAGAAAACAAAGAAGGAGAAAATCTTTCAAGGGGTCTACTTGACCTCGTAGAATGTCTAACACTTGCAAGAGTTTGTGGGACAATTAATTGTTGTTGAGCATCAGGTACCTGTGGCATTTCATTTTCAAGAATCTCATCCAACACCACATATTCTTGTTTGTCCTGTTCATGTTTCTTTTCCTGCATCTGTTCTTTATACATAACCTTCTCATTGAATATAACATCTCTACTTCTAATTATTTTCTTATTTTCAAAATCCCATAACCGATAGCCATAGTCATCTATCTCATATCCAATGAAGGTACATTTCTAAGATTTAGCATCAAGCTTGGTTCTGTTTTCTTTATCAACATGGAAAAAAGCTTCACAACCAAAGGTTTTCAGAAAAGAATAATTTACCTTTTTACCAGTCCATGCCTCCTCTGGAATACCACCATCCAAAGGGGTTGAAGGTCCTCTATTTATCAAATAGACAACAATATGTACAACATCTGCCCAAAAATGTAAGGGCAATTCAGCATGCAATCTCATGCTCCTCGCACGTTCCATGATAGTCCTATTCGTTCTCTCTAACACACCATTTCCTCTAGAGTTCTTGGAACTGTCTTCTACTTTCTAATCCCATTTAAGGAGCAGTAATCTTCAAATTCCTTGTTGCAATACTCACCTCCATTATCCGATTTGAGACACTTCAACCTTTTTCCTGTCTCATTCTCAACCAAAGCTTTCCATTTCTTAAAAGTTTCAAAAACATCTGATTTTTGCTTTAGGAAATATACCCATGTTTTTCTAGTTGAGTCATCAATAAAAATAACATAATAACAAGAGCCACCAAGAGATGATACCTGAGCCGGTCCCCATGCATCTGAATGTACAAGCTCTAACTTCTCACTCTTCTTCTCTTTCCCAACCTTGAGAAATCTGACTCTTTTCTGTTTGTCATAAACACAATTTTCACAGAACTCTAAATCAATCTTCTTTAGTCCTGGCAATAGATTTTTGGAGTGAAGGATTTTCATCACTTTCTCACTCATGTGCCCAAGCCTATGGTGCCACATTATCGAATCTATTCTTGCAACATCTATTGTTGTTGTCCCTACAGTAACTTTATTTGTAGCAGTTAAGGTAGAGTAAGTGTTACCAGTACACAACTATAACGTGTCTACCTTCGCACCTTTAGCTACTACTAGTGATCCTTTACTGACCTTCCAAATACTGTCTAAGAAGGTAACTATGCAACCTTCACTACGTAGTTGCCCTGCAAAAATTAAATTTCTTCTTAAGTTAGGAACATGTCTTACCTCCTGCAGAAACCAGTCATTACCATTCTGCAACTTGATCTTTATCTTTCCTTTTCCAACAATTTGACAAGGCTCATCATCACCCAAATATACCTATCCAAAATCACCTTGAACATAATATAAAAAATATTTTCTATGGGGTGTAGCATGAAATGAAGCCCCAGAATCTATTACCCAGGAATCATTAACATTATCCAAACATAAGATTAAAGCATCTTGTAAAGTATTACTTGCAATATTAACTTCCTTACTGTCATTTTCATTTTTGTCTCCTTCTTTGTTTTTCCGAGACCAACAGTCTTTCTTTAGATGACCAGGCTTTCTGTAGTACCAGCAATCTTTCTTTCCTCTAGATTGAGAGCTTCCTTTCTTTGACTTCCCTCGTGACTTCTCATTCCAAATGGCCTTTTCCTCTTTCCTTTGATCTTCCTCTATTCTCCACATTCAAAACACTACCTGATGATGTTGGAGTCTCACCTGTGCTTTTCCTTCGCAATTCCTCACTCAAGATAACACCAACAATATCATCAAATACCAAAGTATTTTTACCAGAGACAGAGTTACTTACAGCCATCACCAAGCTATTCCAGCTTTCTGGCAAAGAACATAAAATCAAGAGAGCCTTAACCTCTTCTGCAAAGGTAATTTTTACCGAAGACAATTGACTGGTAATTGTATTAAATTCATTTAAGTGCTCCGCTACAGATCCTCCCTCACTCATTTTCAAATTAAATAAATGCTTCATAAAAAATACCTTATTCGAAGCCAAGGGTTTCTCATACAGCTTAGTCAATGTCACCATCAAATCTACAGCCGTTTTTGCTTCTGTTATATTGAAAGCTACAGACGGTGCAAGGCACAATCAAATGGATCCCAGTGCCTTTCTATCTAAAATGTCTCATTCTTCATCTGACATTGTGGTCACTTTCTTTGCCTTTCCTTCTAATGGCCGCCACAAATCCTTTTGATACAGGTAATCCTCCATCTGCATTTTCCATAACTGATAATTCTAGCCGTTAAACTTTTCGACCTTGAATTTGGAATCCTCCATTGCTCCCACTCAAATCTGAAAGTCCTGCTAATTTACAGAAAAACCTCGCTTTGATACCAATTGTTAGGGTTTCAAGCAGATCTGAAGCAAATATGAACTAACAATTATATGCAGATTTAAATATAAAAGATAAAGAAATAAAACAGGACACGGATAACACAGAGATTTAACATGGTTCACCCAGAATGGGTTACGTCCACCATACACAGTCGTCCAATCTTTTTTATTATCCAGCAAAAATAGTACATCAACCTTACAATGCCTTAAGCATCCCAGCCGCTTATAACATGCATTTTTAGGGCAAAAACAAAATCGGCCTTTTTAGGGTTTTATTACAATGTCAGTTTTCATCAAAAAAAAATTTCTCGGGGGCCGCTTTTCTTGGGGGTTGCCGCCCTCGAACCCCTGCCCAGGGCTCGGCCCAACCCCAGACCCCGACAAGGATACGTGCTGAGTGTACAGTACTTTGCTGATCAGTCACCACATTTCAACAAATATTGATTATTTTGTATGATCACTCCCCATATTTTGAGAAGAATAAGTCTTCATCAAAAGACTAAGTTGAAGAAGAGACAACCAAGTCCTAGGGCCCTTACCAAAAGGAGTAAATTTCTCTACATCAACCATCAACTCTTTAAATCACATAGTGTTTTCTTGCGTCATGTGTATTGTATCTCCAAGGAAAAACCAACAAATTTGACAAGGAACCTTTAAGAATTAGGGATTACATTCAAAAAGCAACATTCAATCAACGCCTTAACAGTGGAGGAAGGATTAATCTCGCCTTATTTCTAAAGTTTTGCATTAATTACAATGAAGCTTGATCTAAGCCACCAACTCCACCAAGAACCCCAATAAAAGAGGAGGAATTCACTACTATAGAGGTATATTAATGCCCATTGGCACTCAATCTCGAAAAAGCAAGGAATTGGATCCACAATCAGAATCTCGCATGAGTCGTAGGGAATCCAACCCTTTTGACAAATACATGAATATGGAAGAAGAGGAGATCACTGAAGAACTCATCCAACAATGCCAACAAAGCGTCGCCTTCCAAAATCTCATGGAAAGGCTTATAGACTTGGACAAACAAAAGTACCTCCTCATGCTAAATAGAAAAGGAGTGCTGGTGCTTGAGGATTTTGAAATAGAAAATTCAAAGAATGAAATAGTCCCAAGACAAAGGTCAAGGACCTAAAAATTCACTCAGAAGCAAGAACATCTGAGAGGAGAGGACACACATGATCAAGACAACACACGCAACCGAGATGACACCCATGATCATGACGACATTAGTGAACAAGGGGATGCCCGTCATCGAAGGTCCAATGAAGGAAATGTGCCCCTAGCTCTTATTACACAACAACTCCATGCACTCCAACGACAAATGCAAGATGTGTAACAAGGGTCTACAACGAGGTATTCTTTGGAGGATATTTGTCCTTACCCTTTTGAAAGGAGGCTAAACATGATACCTTTCCCGCCAAATTTGAATATACCGAAGTATGATAAATACGATGGTAAGAGTGATCCCCGTGATCACGTCAAGGAATTATGTACTATGAGCTTGGATTTTGCTCGTAACGATACATACATGATGCGGCTATTCCCAAGAAGTTTGGGAGGGAAAACAATGGATTGGTTATCAAAACTCACACCTCCCATCACATCATTCGATGAGTTGGTGAATAAATTCATTACACAATACTTATACGATATCCAACATGAGATCACTATGCTTGACATGTGTAACACGAAGCAAAAGAACAATGAAACATTCATGGTGTTCTTACAACGATGGAGACGTATGGTCTCAAGGTACCCATGTGATGTACCTGAAAAGGAAAAGATGGAGATCTTCATAGACAATTTAAATAGTGAAATGAGTTATCAACTCAAACTACAATGTCTACCAACTTTTACAAAGCTGGTCGAAAATGACATCCAAGTAGAGGAAGCCTCCATCAAGAAAGGGACCTTGAAGTTCTCCAAGGAAGGTGTTAATTCGTCAAGAAATAAAACCTATAACAATCAATATAATAACGACAACTTAGACAAGTCCAAGTTTGGGACTAGAAACAAAAATATTGTTAATGATGGGGTAGTTGATGCCAACAATGTAAAGTCTAAACAACCAATGTTGACTTTATCAGGTAACACACCATCCAACAATGATCAAAGAAGTGTCAATCAAGGCACTGACTATTATCAATGCACTACCAACCAAGGAGCATCAAATGTCAAATAATAACAACAACAACAACAACCAAGGAAACAATGACTACCGGGCCAACAATAACAACAATCAGGGGAACAACAATAACCAAGGGGGCAACGCTAACACTTCACCTCCCCCACATCGAAGAACATATACACCATTGGGACAAACCTTGAAATTTTAATTTGGAGAACTATTAACAAATAAGATCATCACATTGCCAGTCATAAGCAACTTTGAACCCGAAGTCAAACCACCATGGTGGAATGACTCATATTATTGTGATTATCATCGAAACAAGAGGCATAGAACAAATGATTGCATGAGGTTGAAAAACCTAGTTCAAGATATGATAGACAAGGGAGACATAACATTCAATGGACATAAAACCAATGATAATCATGAGGCTTTCAAAAATCCTCTTCCTAATTACGACAAGGGAGGAGCATCAATGTCAAACAACAACAAAGGAGCTTGCATCAATCACATATACGAAAACACCATAAATCACATATCGACATATGACAATCAAGTAAATGTCATAAAGATTAAAGATAAACAAGAACATGCACCGGTAAATGTGACAACAAGGGCTCAAAAATATACCTTGAAGGGGAGCACATCTAAATAAACAACTATCCCCAAGACTCATTATAACTTGGTCGATCAACTGCAAAGGACACTCGCTCAGATATCAATACCAGAATTGCTCAAACTTTCACCAAAACATAAGGATATCTTGGAGCAAGCTCTTGTAGAAATAATTGTGCCAAATGATCTAGATATCAATTGGTTCCAAGACATGGTGGCCCATATGACAATGCCACATAACTTATCCTTCTCAGAACATGATGACATCTCTTTGAGTCATCCACACAACACCCCGCTCCATACCAAAGTCCTAGTCTACAAACATTGGGTGAAAAGAGTGCTAATAGATGGAGGAGGTGGTTTCAATATATGTACCTTGAAGCTTATCCATGCATTGGGCTTCTTCGAGCAAGAAATTGATCCTAAAAAGAAGATCACTATCAAAGCCTATGATGATGAAGAAAGTTCATCTGAAGGAATAGTTATACTGCCCATTCAGGTAGGACCTGTACAATGAGACACAATGTGCCAAGTTTTAGACATAGATTTGACATACAACATACTCTTGGGTCATCCTTGGATCCATGAAATGCAAGTGGTACCTTCGACGTATCATCAATGTCTCAAGTTCCCCTATAATGAACAAGAAATTTTGATATCAATAGATACAACCCCTTTCAATACTGCAATGCTATGGAGGAAACTCAAGATATCTCAGTTCCACACAACAGGGAGGCCCAAGATTCCTCATCATCCAACAATCAAGAAAAACTCAAGTCATTGTCCATAGATTTTGAGCAGAAGATGAAGATAAAGGACCAAGGTATGGGGGAATACTCTTTTGAACCCATGTGTCTATCTAAGTTACCAACTTCGCCAAAATCTCATGGACAACCTTCCACATCAAGATATCAGGAAACACAACCCATCAAGAAGTTTGATGCTAAATTTATCCAAATTGGCACACTAGCGAAAGAATCAAAAGACAAGGACATCCTTAGCTGGCTATACAAGGACGAGGAATAAGTAAGAGTTATTGCCCTAGAAGTAGTCGTTCCCACATAACAGTATGGAAATGGGTTCAAAATCATGAAACAAATGGGATACAAAGGAAAAGGGCCTATTGGAAAGCAGCAATAGGGCATCATAGAACCCATACAACTCCATTCACAACTTGCAAAAGACAAAACAGGACTTGGGTATGGCCATCATGTTTCACCTTTGCAAAAGTGAGATCACCATTAAAAACTCGATGGAGATAAAAGATAACACATAACGAAGACTTGTGGCAAGAAGCACTACATCAAGCAGCTGCAAAAACAAGTAAAGAAAATGAGAAATGACAAGAAGAACTCGCTATCCAAAGGGAGGAGGCTTCTTATAAGAAAGTACATCATGTACAAGAACCTGATCAAACCAAGTCCGAGCCACAACCTGAAGAAATTGCTACTCAAAGAAGGGAAACTATGTATGAGAAAATCCAAATAGTACAAACAAGTTCAAATCCTGAATCAGAACAAGCTACCAAACTTGTATCTATTATCAGTGACCTTTTCTCGCCCTATAACATACCTATCAAATTTAGTGAAATGACTTGGGCTAGTGATTCTGAAATAGATTCCAATGAGTATGAATGGGACACTTGTCCTAATATCACTGAGGATGTTGAGGTGGATACAATCCACACCTATACCTCATAAGGGACAAGGCTCAAGATCTAAATCGTTTGAATTTGGACCACAAAATATCTACGAGGCTAGTGAAAATGAGCAACGTCTATACGAAAGAGGCAATATCGATGAGAATACCATCAAAAACCTTGAGACTATTATAAACCTCACCCATGCTATGGACAACTATGATAATATCTCTATCATGACCCTCACAATGACTGATTTTGACCCACCAAATGACTCCCTACTTGTCATATATCTAGACCGTATAGACTGGGAAGAACCTGGGCACAATATACTAATATTCCAAAATGATGAGGCCATTGTTCAATACCTCTGCTCTATTAACCCCAAAACATGCTCCACCAATGAATCACATAATGATATCTTCAATCAGGGGAGTGCCAAGTCTCTCAGTCACAAAATGAACAATCGATCTAATGATGAAAACCATCTAATGGCAGTATTAGATGGCAAAAAAGTAAAAACAAAGGACACATCTAATGGTGAAAACCTCTTTGAGGCACCTAAAGATGGGAGACTTGACACTCTTCCTAAACATTACCAGGAGATATCACTAATCTCTATTGAGCCAACTCAATCAATAAATATCAGCATTGAAGCAACAACAAGAATCATACATCTGGCGGAATCACAAACGGAAAAAGAAAAACCTGACTTTGTCAAATTCTTCAAGGAGAAGCAAATCAACTTTGCATGGTCTTATGCAGACATGCTAAAGATAGATCCAAATCTCATCATGCAACACTTGTCAATCGCTCCTAGAGCTAAACCTGTCAAACAAAAATTAAGGAAGATGAACCCACATTTCACCATATTGGTCAAAGCAGAGCTGAAGAAGTTACTTGATGTATTATTCATCCAACCCATTGATTTGCGGAATGGATTTCTAACATTGTGCCAGTCTTTAAACTAGATAAAAGCATTAGGATTTGTACAAACTTCAGGGATCTCAACAAGGCTTGTCCAAAGGATGACTTTCCTTTACCAAGCATCAACACCATTGTTGATCTAACGGCAAGGTACACAATGCTATCCCTCATGGATGGTTTTTTCGGCTACAACCAAATCAAGATAGCTCCAGAAGATCGGGATAAAAATGCATTCACATGTCTGTGGGGTACATACTACTAGAATGTCATGCCTTTTGGCTTGAAAAATGTTGGTGCAACTTATCAGAGGACCACGACAACAATCTTCTACGACATTATGCATACTTTTATGGAAGATTATGTGGATGATTTGATAGCTAAATCATTCACAAGTACAAAACACCTAGACATCCTGGATAAAATCTTTCAAAGACTAGAACAATTCAATGTCAGATTGAATCCTAAAAAGTGTGTTTTCGAAGTCACATCTAGAAAACTCTTGGGCTACATTGTATCAGAAAAAGGCATCGAGGTGGATCTCGCAAAGGTTCAAGCTATCATGGAAATTCCACCTCCAAGGAACATTAGTCAGCTGCGATCTCTTCAAGGCAGGCTACAATCTATCAAAAGGTTCATTGCTCAATTGGTGGACAAATGTCTCCCATTCAACCATCTACTTCATAAGAATGTACCTTTCAGATGGGAGGACAAGTGTATAGAATCATTCCATCAAATGAATCAATATCTCATGAATCCACCTGATTTAGTACCACCAATAGCGGGAAAGCCACTCATCCTCTACATATCAGCAACATAAGTGTCACTAGGGGAATTAATAGCACAAGAGGCATCTATTACATTAGCAGGACATTGAATGGCTATGAACTTAATTACACTTTCATCAAAAAAGCTTTCTTAGTTGTAGTGTTCGCATCCCAAAAGTTGTGACACTATATGTTAGCTCATACTATCAAGCTAGTGGAAAAGATCGACCCTTTAAAGTATCTACTAAGAAAAGAAGCTCTCACATGGAGGTTAGCAAAATAGGTCACGATCCTAAGCGAGTTAGACATTCAGTACATGGAACGATGGGCCATCAAAGGACAAGAAATTGCAGATCAACTGGCAGAAGCACCACTCCCAGGCCAACACCCATTACAGGTGGAATTTCCGGATACAAATGTGCACACTGTTGCACCAAATAAATGGACCCTATACTTTGATGGATCTTATACACATCATGGATCAGGTGTCGACGTCATGTTTGTCACTCCAGAAGGACACACAATTCCAAGATCATACGGGTTGATGTTTCCATGCACCAATAACATTGTTGAGTACGAAGATTTAGTGACAGGTATCAAAGTAGTTATGGAATGGAGAATCACAAAATTGAAAGTCTATGAAGACTCTCAATTAGTTATCAATCATATCAATGACAACTATCAAATGAAAGATGATAAGCTCATGCCCTACAAACGCATGGGGGATGATTTCAAAAAGTGCTTTGTACACATCACCTTTGAGCAGATTCCAAGGCTAGACAATAGAGTTTCTGATGCAATGGCCACTATTGCCTCTCTTCTACAAATTCCAAATAAATAGAATAGTTATGAATTCCTGGTGGAGCAATTGTTTTCCTCAACCTATGACAATTTGGAATCCCAAGTCATGTGCTCCCTAAACGTTTCTGATTCCCCTTATACGAGAAGATCTATGACTATCTCAAAGACAATACCCTCCCACTAGACCTATCTCGTAACCAAAAACAAAGTTTTATCCGACAAGCAGCCCGCTACACCTTAACCGTTGACACACTATATCGCCAAGGTCTTGATGGTACTCTTCTTCGATGCCTCGATCATAATAAATCTGACTCCGCCTTACATGAGCTTCACAAAGGTATTTGTGGTACGCATTTAAGTGGTCCTGCGCTTGCCAAGAAACTTCTGAGGATGGGATATTACTGGTCGACAATGGAGAGAGAGTCCTATCTATTTGCTAGGAAATGTTCTAAGTGCCAAATTCATGGTAACCTCATACATGCACCAGTGTAGGAGTTGTAACTATTCACCACATCTTGGCCTTTCTGTCAATGGGGATTCAACCTAGTGGGAAAGATCCATCCTTCCTCATCAAATGGACACAAGTTCATCATCACGACCATCGAATAATTCACCAAATGGATTGAGGTAGTCCCATTGACTACCTTGACCGACAAACAGATAGCTTCCTTCATTGCGAATTACCTCATCTGTCAGTACGACATCCCTAGTTCCATTATGACAGATAATGGAAGACCTTTCAAAAATCAAGATGTCCAAGAGATTTGTGAGCGATTCCATATCCATCATCACTTTTTAACACCTTATTATCCATGAGGGAATGGCCAAGCAAAAGTCTCAAACAAGATAATCTTGAAAATCCTCAAAAAAATAATGAATGATGCTGGTAAAGACTGGCATGTCCAGCTTAATCCTGCACTTTGGGCCTACAGAACAAGTATCCGCACACCTACATGAGCTACACCATACTCATTGGTATATGGATCAAAAGTTATCTTACCTATTGAGGTAGAGATTTTGTCACTTCGGGTATCCTTGAAAGGTCTCATTCCAAATGAGGAGTATTGAGTCAACATGTTGCAAGAGCTAGAGCTGCTAGATGAACGTTGACAATCTGCCTTCGATCATCTCAAGGCATATCAACAAAGAATGTGTCAAAGTTACAATCACAAGGTCATCCCAAGGGCCTTCAAAATCGATGATCCATTCCTAAAAGAAAATCCCAGAAATCAGCAAGATTGAGAAAAGAAGGGGAAATTTGAACCTAACTGGTTGGGACCTTTTGTCATCATATCAACTTATGGATCAGGAGCATATCAGTTATCAACTTCAGAAGGGGACGTGCTCGACGAAACAACCAACAACATCCATTTGAAGAAGTTCTACACTTGAGTCGTCCAATGCACGGATCAAGCAAAAAAAATAAAATAAAAAAAGTATAAAAAATCGTCACTAGGGTGAAAACCTGGCAAACAAGCACCTTGTGACACAAAAAATAAAAAAATACAAAAAAATACAAAAAAAAAAAAAGAAAAACAAATCAAAAAATGCAATAAAAACAAATTGGTGAAAACCTGGCAATAGGTGCCATTTGTGAGAGAACAACTCCTCTATCTATTAATAATCCATCATATCTTTGATCCAGCTAATCTAAGCCCATAGCCACTGCTAGAAAACACTCCCACTAATGCTTATCAATCCTGGACATACTTAGCGTAGTCACTATCCTTGATTATTTGAACAGTTATCTATATCATATCCTACCATGGCTTGGTGCTTAGTGTAAATATCCATATCAAGTAGTATCGACAGCAAGGGGCAAAATCCTAACCTCATTGGGGGCATTTCGACTTGAGGGTTTTTAGGCATCAGACCAAACATGTAGCAAAATAACAAATATCAAGACAACCAACAATGACCACAACAAAGCAGGAAGGCTAAACATCAAGGATTTCACTTATTTGAACTTGACAAAAGGATCTATTTGCAAGATGTTTTATTTTGACAAGAATACTTTTTAGATAGGATGCATGCTTATGTATGGTTGTTAATCTTTTTGTTTATCATATCTCTTAAGCAACTCAAGGATGTCTTACGACTAGAGAAGCAAGGAAGGAATCTAATGTTTTCTTTGTCTGTTGTTTGTTAGTGGAACCTTCTACTATCTAAATTTATCTTATGACGTGATCGGGTAACATATCACTAAAGACATTTCGGATTTGTATGGGACAAAGGTTAACTCTTGTCTATTTTATGCAAGCAACACTCAGGTCATCTTGGTTCAATTATACCTCGACGCTTGTGTCGTCTTGCAATATCAAAATCCATGTAAGTTATACTTAGGTCATTGTGGTTCAATTATACCATGACGCATGTATCAACTTTCAACAAATCAAGGCCTGATGATGACAACAAGGGAAACACTAACACTTTGAGAAAAAAAAATGGATGATAACATTGAGAACAATAATGCATATAAAACTTTGCATTAGGTGCATTATCATGTTAAACTATAGCTAGTTGCATTATCATCTTACATTAGTATCATTTTATTATCATTTCATTACCATGTCATGTTAATTAGTACCATTTCATTATCATATCATGTTAATCTTGCATTAGGTTGCACATCATTATCATCTAAAAGCTTGCATTAGGTTGCACATCATTATCATATAAAAGCTTGCATTAGGTTGGACATCATTATCATCTAAAAGCTTGCATTAGGTTGGACATCATTATCCTGTTAATGTTGCATTTAGGTGCATTCACATTATCATTTTACAATTTCATTAGATGCATTAACATTATTCATATCATTATCACATCATACATCTCATTTTCAAGATACATCTCACATCATACATCTCATTTTCAAGATACATTTCATATCATTTTCAAATCATTATCACATGTTACATATCAAAAACATTTGGCATTCTAGATTGCATTATCTGAAGCACGTAAAAGCACAAAAACATGTTAGCAACATTTGCACCATCATAGGCATATCACCTTCCACACATATAGTATCCATTAGACATACATTACAATCATCATATAAGCATGTAGATCATAAAAATGAAAAAACACAAGCCACATCATCTGCAAAAGTCATATAGCTAAAAATCATATCATATAGCTCATCAAAATCAAAGTAGCTGCATCCATAACATATCATCATATATATATATGTGTGACCACATGTTGATCCAAAGGAAAATCAATGGTACAAGTCAGAGCCAATCATCAGTGAAACAATAAAATGTCCAAAGTCCCTAGATATCATATCAATAGCAATGTCCATCAAATCAATCAATATCAGTATCAAGGAAATCACTAAACATCAAAACGCTATGAGATCATCAGAGCATCATATCGGACCATTAATGTGTATCATATCAATAAGAACATCAACGTATCATATCAACAGGATCAAAGAACAACAAGTTCCATTATGAGAGGTCATCAAAATACAATAATGTGTGTATCAATAAAGTACACCAAGGTACAAATACAACACTTGTGATCATGATCAAGGGGTAGGATAAACCTGGCCACCTCCAGAACCTGTCGACTGAGAGCTCGAGCTACCCGCACCTGTGCTACTACTGGGAGCATCTCTCCTAGTTCCCACGACTGATGAATAATGATGAACAATAAATACTCAACAGATACTGAGAGGGGGGGGGGGGTGAATCAATATAGAAAAAAACTTCTTTAACAACTTAAACAACAAAGACTGCACTAACTGGTAAACAACATCACCGATCGAAATCAAGGAAATACCGGTAAACAACATCACCAATCTAAATCAAGGCAATACCGGTAAAACACAGTGACTGTAAAAGTCATAAACTGGTAACACTTAGATCTTTGCAAAACCTAATATCTCATTTCCACTTCACCCATATGCTTAAAACCTAATATCTCATTTTACACTTCACCCATATGCTTAAACAAGTAATACATCAGAAATATAATGACCATTGGATCAACATGCATTATCACTTAACAGAAAACACTAAAACATCACATGAAAAAGCATCACACATGACACACTTATTTTTCACGTGGAAACCCAACTGGGAAAAACCATGGTGGGGATGAATACCCACAAGTTGATCTTGAACTCTTATGAAGTCCGCTCTATTAGGAGCCTAGTTTGGTTAAAGACTTTACAATAGGTTCTGCTAGGAACCAATCCTGCTAGGGATCACCCGATTAAGGGATGGCTAAATACCCGGTTAGAGGTTAAAACCCTGTTAAAGGTTACCTTGTCAGAGGATTTAAAGAACTCAATGATTTTGAGTCACCCTGTTAAAGGATTTACAAAAAGCCTGTTAAAGCTACCCGGTAAAGGGATTTTCCAACTGCTAAAATGGTTAGAAGTCAACAGGTAATACACTGATATGATAATAGTACTTAATGCCAAGGTAGATCCACTTTAGTTCCTTTACATCTGCAATCACACTCTGTAGATCTCTACTCACTGCACCGGTCTGGCAAGAATCAAGTATCTCTTCACTTGGATACACACATAACATTTGCCAACAACAACAAACAAAAATCATCATCGACCTTATAGACAACAATTAGGTCGGTAGCAACAATAATCGCGAAAAGGAGCGGGAATCCCAAATTTCAAAACTGGGAATGGCGGACTTCCTGGGGAAGGCAGTTTTTCTGGGGTCGGGTCTGGCAATCAGGCAAGAGGACAAGCATCTCAAGGGTTAGAAGAGGACAAGGAAATAATCAAACTGGGGGAGGACAAAGATTCTACAACTGGGGACCCACATGACAAAGGTAAAGGTAAAAAATGGTGTTCGCTCTTTGGAGTGAAGCCGCTAGCTAAATCAGGGCTCCCGGAAGTTACAAATATCTCAAATCCAGTTTCAGGGCTGGTTGCTATTTCTATTCCTGATAAACTGGTAGATCTGACTGTTGCAGGTTTAACCATGACCTTAGTGGGATGATTTTCTGGCTTTAGGCCTAACATTGATGTTGTTAGGAATTTCATAAGGAGGAAATGGATTTTAAAAGGTCAAGTGGATGTGGCAGCGCTGCTTAGGAATTTTTTTTCCTTTGCTTTTAACTTTGAAGAAGATATGAATAAGGCTCTATGTGAAGGCCCATGGATGTTCGGCAAGTCAACTTTGACTCTTCATAAATGGGTCCTGAACCTCGCCCTTGATGATTCCTTCTTTGTTTCTGCGCCAGTCTAGACACGCCTCCCGGGTCTCCCGCTGGAATTCTAGAATGAGGAAGTCTTTAAGGGTATTGCAAACTCTTTTGGAGAACTTCTTTCGATTGATCCGATGACAGCGGCTAAATCAAGGTTGGTCTTTGCTTTCATCTATATTAATGTTAATCAAATGACTGATATGCCTCAATCTATAGATATCATTTCTAAACTAGGAAAATGGACCCAAGCTATTGAATATGAATCACTTCCATTTGCCTGTTTCCATTGCAAGAAATTGGGGCATTGGGCAAAATCATGTCTTCTTAAGAAGAGTAAGGAAAGCAAGACTGACAACAATGTCAAGTATAAAAAGATCTGACAAACAATTGATAAAAAAGGAGACTCATTAGCTGAGTGTGATCAAAATAAGGATGTAACAGAACTAGTAAATGAAGTCAAGAAGGCTGAGAACAGTAATAATGAAAAACAAGATTGTGTTTGCTCTAATAACCAAACAAAGAGTTCTAAAGAAGGGGAGAAAGGTACAGAGTTGAACAACAAAAATAACCTAGAGGACCAGGAGGTTGGATTCGTCAGTCAGGAGAAGGAAGAGGCAAGTCCCAATGAAGCTGTACCCGTTTCTTCTTTCTCAAAATTAGTCGAGGAAAACTTTAATGAAGTTCAAGAGTTTAACCCTTCTGATATCGAGCCCTTATTGCTTTTAACTAATGGAAGCCCAAAGCCTCCTCTATGTAAAACCCCATCACATAGTATGGTAATGGATATCTTGGAAGGGAATCTCCGGATTCTCGATTCGAAAGAAGGAAAAATGAACAAGGAGGAACTCAATGGAGGGATCTCAACTAGAAGCAGGAATAAGAAAAAGGCAGATATTGGAAGCCAAAACAAAAAACAGGGAAGGCCATCTCTAGAACATCAAAGGGAATAGGAAAGCTGGAAGAACTGTGCTGATGGAACACAGTGTTCCATCGAGTCAGCCCTATCTCCGGTTAAAGTATGAAGATAATATCCTGGAATATCAGAGGGCTGAATGCCCCTCATAAGCAGGATGTGTTATGAAACATCATAAGAGATCATAAACCGGATGTGGTCCTCATTCAAGAAACTAAGATGTCTAAGGAAAAAGTGGAAAATATTAGAATTTTTAAGAATAATGGTGTCATAGGATCTAGCTCGGAGGGAGCTTCTGGAAGAACTGCGATTTTTTGGAACCAAAAAACCATCAAAGGTAAAGAAATTATCTCTTCTTTTAATAGGAACTCAGTGCAGCTTGAGCATATTAAGGATAACTTTGTTTGGGTGTTAACTAATGTCTATGCGCCTAACACCAAAACTGGGAGAGTCAAATATTGGAGAAGCCTTGTCGACGACAGACTAAAGTTTGTTGATCAAAGCTGGATTATAATGGGAGATTTCAATACTCTGCTAAAAGAGGAAGAGAAGATGGGAGGTCTCCCCTTCCAGCTTGATGGGAAACAAGACCTTATGGAGTTCATCAATGATCAAGCTCTTATGGATGTGGATCTTCAAGGCATTAACTACACTTGGACTAATAGAAGAACCAGAGCTGACCTGATCCAAGTAAAGTTAGATAGAACTTTAATTTCTCCTAAGTGGTTAACCAAGTATAGCTGCTCCCTTGCTTCTGTTATCAAATTTGGGTTAGACCATTATCCTATCTCTTTTACTACAAACTCTTTTTCAGCTAAGAGAAACTTTCCTTTCAGATTTGAAAAAGTGTGGTTATCCCACCCCTCTTTGGAAGCTTGTGTCGCTGATTGGTGGAATTTTGAGGTTGAGGGTATGACTCTCTTTAGAATAGCTAAAAAGCTCAATATTTTAAAGGCTAAAATCAAAATTTGGAACAAAGAGATTTTTGGGGACATTTTCAAGAGTAAAATTCAAATTAAAACTGAAATTAAAGATGTTCAAGATAGAATCCAAGAGTTCAGGCTGTTTGAAGAACTTAGGGTGGTGGAAAATGTTCTTTTGTCTAAATACCACACCATTATTTCTAATGAAGAGACGTTCTGGAGACAAAGATCAAGAGCCTTGTTCTTGAAGGAAGGTGATAAAAATACCCAGTTTTTTCACTTAACTGCTCTTAAGCATAGGGCAACTAACAGGATATCTAGATTATCCTGTAATAAAGGTATCTTAACGGAGGATAATGATATTAGAAAGGAAGCTATGGAGTATTTCAGCACCCGGTTGGGAGATGTGGATAACCTGGATATCAGTAATCAAAACATCCTCTTGCAAGCTATTCCTTATACCTTTACTGTTGATGATAATAACTTTTTATCCCGTATTCCCTCTAATCAGGAAATAAAAAAGGTGGTGTTTACTTTTTAGGGAGATAAATCCCCTGGATCGGATGATTTTCCAATGTTTTTCTTCCAAAATTTTTGGCACATCATGGAGGCTGACATCTGCAATGGTGTTAAAGAATTCTTTGGCTCTAGAAGGCTCCTAAAGGAACTAAATGCTACCTTCATTGTCCTTATTCCGAAGATCCCAGGTGCTGACTCTCTCAACAAGTTTAGACCCATTAGTCTGTGCAACTCTGTGTACAAGATTTTATCCAAGGTTCCGACTTCCAGGTTGCTGGAAATTTTTCCAAGAATTATCTCCGTCTAGCAGAATGGCTTTGTCCCCGGTAGACAGATTATGGATTCCATCATATCTGTTCATGAAAATATCCACTCCCTGAAAGTGGCGAATAATAAGGGCTTCTTCCTGAAGTTAGACATGGCTAAAGCTTTTGATAGAGTGAATTGGCAGTTTCTCCTAAGGATCATGAAAGCGTTTGGTTTTGGTGAAAAATTAATTCAACTTTGCTCTCAACCTATGAAAACTTCCTTTTCTGCTATTATTGTCAATGGTTCCTCGTCTAGTTTCTTCAAAAGCTCTAGAGGCCTTAGACAGGGGGACCCCATATCCCCTATCTTGTTTACTATTTTAGCTGAATGCCTGGGTAGATTTATTCTTAAAAATGTGGAAGATGGCAATCTTAGGGGTCTGAAACCATCTTCATCCAATGTCACTTGTTCTCATGAACAGTTTGTTGATGATTCTATTACTATGGGGAAAACTTCCATCTTGGAAGCTAAAAACATGAAGAAGGTGTTGAATACTTATGAATCTGCCTCTGGTCAAAAAATTAATTGGGATAAAAGTTATTTGTTCTTCATCAACACCCCTAGTCAAAGGCAACTAAGGATTGAAAGAATTCTTAGTTGCAAAATTTCTGAGCTTCTCTCTTCTTATTTGGGGCTTCCTCTATGTATTAAGCCTGAGGATTCTTTCTGGAATAAGCTGGTGGATAGATTTAACTCAAAACTTGCTGGTTGGAAAGGGGCTATCCTTAGTCAAGTGGGCAGAGTTACTCTGCTTAAAGCCACTCTCCAAAACCTACCTATTTATGCTCTTAGTTTGTTCAAAATCCCCAGAAAATTTGTCGAAGCTATTGAAAGAATCCAAAAAAAGTTTCTTTGGTTAGGGGTGGAAGTCAAAAACAGAATTCCCCTTATTGCCTGGAATAAAATCTATTCTCCTAAGGCCTCAGGTGGGTTGGGTTTAATGAATATTAGTTCCATGAATAAGGCTTTATTAGCCAAACAAATTTGGAGAATGAAAGGGGAGGAAAGAGAATGGAACTCTATCTGGAAAAACAAATATCTTTATATGCAACCTTCTGAGGAAGAATTCTTAGATGATTCTTTTATTGTTGAAGGTTCGGCTATATGGAATGCTGTTCAATCGGCTAAAAGTTGGGCTGTCGCTGGACGAATTTGGAACCTTGGGGATGGTAGGAGAATAAGATTTTGGAAAGATAGGTGGATATTGGACAAACCTCTGGAGGAAGTTCCAATCCTTAATGAATGGAAAGACTGGTTCAAAAGCAGGTTTGGGGAGCTGGTCAGAGACTACTGGAGAAAAGGGAATTGGACTGATTTTAGCCAGCAGTGTCCGGGGCTTAAGTTCCTTCAGATTGCTCTCTCTGCTAAAGTTCCTAGAGACAACAAAGATGACAGATTGATATGGAGGGAAACCCCAGATGGGAAATAATTTGTTTCCTCAGCTGTGGCTATCCATAATGAATTTGTGGAAGAAAATCATATTTGGGCTAAAGTCTGGAACAAGAAGTTAGTTCCTAAGGTTAATATATTTTTTTGGATTTTCATCCAAAACAAGGTTTTAACCTTGGACAACCTTCAAAAGAGAGGTTTTATTTTTCCTAACAGGTGTTCTCTTTATTGCAGGGAAGAAGAGACTACCTGCCATATTCTTAATCAGTGTACTTTTAGTCAGGAAATCTAGAAAATCATCTTAAGTAGGTGGAACTTGAGCTGGGTTTTTCCGAACTCCCTAGGGGAATCCTGGCAGCAATGGCACTGCTCCAATTCTAATCCTAAGATTGTGGAGACTTGGAGACTTACTCTTCTGAATGTTATCTGGAATATTTGGAAAGAGCGCAACAATAGGATTTTTAGGGATAAAAGTGTTATTCCTGAAGTGCTAGCAAATAAAATTTACAGGAGTATATTTGAATGTATCTATGGTACTGATTATGGACCAGCTATTAAAGAAGACTTCAAAGATAGGTGGAACTTCTCTACTACTACTACTAGTAAGGAGAAGGGAAGAGAAGGTCTCATTTGGTGTTTTCCTCCTCAGGGGTGGATTAAGGCTAACTTTGATGGGGCCTCTAAGGGGAATCCAGGTAAAGTTGGATATGGGGGAATTGTCAGGAATTTTGCTGGAAGTTGCTTAGTGGCGATGGCTGGTCCTTTAGGGAGTCAAACAAGTCATTTTGTCGAAGCCTCTGCTACCCTAAACACCTTAATTATAGCCAAGAATCTTAATCATGATAAATTATGGCTCGAGGGAGACCCACTTAATATTATTAAGTGTTTGAAGGGGAGTCGGAGCCATCATGGTCAATTGAAAATATTATCATGAAAGCTAGGGAAATTATTGCTAGTTTTAAAGATATTATAATTCATTATGGATTTAGAGAAAAAAATATGGTGGCAGACTTTCTGGCGAACCTAGGTGTCAATTCTGATTCCCAAATGATTTGGCATGAGGAAGATGTCAACATAAACATTAAAGAGCTCCTTAGAAAGGACAGATAAATGGGGAGGGAAGGACCGCATAATCATGACAGAGAATATGAATAATTTATGCCTTGATGGAAAGGTAATTATTACCTGGCCCCAACCATTTCTTATAATACATTGCACGCTTTGTGGGTCACCCAATTCAAAATCTCGAGTAACTACAGGAAAGAAGTGCTGAGTTTGCAGAGGAACAGAGCTGATAATCCAAATTCGAAGATGGGAGGAGATTTAAGGAGGGAGGTGTGTGTGTGAAAAAGTGAACCTGTAGCTACAAGCACAACACTTCAATTAAGTCATTATATGCATGGTTAGTAATCAATAATCAATAAGAAATAAACCATAGCAAAGTGACTAATTGACTTCTAAAAGATGCGAGTATAAGATTGCTCTCAGATTTTTATAAGCAATACCAGTGACTAGACTACACCAAGACGAAGGATTTAATCTATATGATATTAAGCTATATGGATGCAAGATGGATGAATAATTCAAGCAATAATAATCAATTCAAGCAAACAATGGATGCAAGCAATGATGAATGTAAAATGGATGCAAATAATCTAAAAAAGTACAATAATTTTCAATGACTCTAGAGCGAAATTAGCATGATAATAATCTCCAAGCGTGTTCTCAAAAATCTCTGGGGTGAATTGGAATGAGAGTTGAAGATCGAATTTATAGAGAATCACAAGAAAAAACCTCAATTTATGATTAATTGAAATAATTAAGAAATCATGTTCAGTTAACCTTGAGATAGATTCCAATTATAGTTTAATTGAAATGCATTCAAATTAGAAGTCCAAGTTGCATTGGAAAATAATAATAAATTAATTCCATGCATATCTGATAAAAATAGATAATTCTTTAATTTATTCAAGAAAAAAGGTCTTTTCAATGCAACTGAACTTCTTTTTCTGTTTTTAAAAAGCTTTAAGTTCCAATTTTAGAGAATAATTCAATAATTCAATTAAATTGCTTTTCTGATTTCAAGTTCTAAATTTAGAAAAAGAAATAATATCTCAAGTTTGATTTCTCTCTCAATTCAATTCTTTTTGTTTTATTTTCAATTCAATTATTTGTAATAAATTAATCCTTTTTGCATGATTGAATGGCAAATTTATTAATTAATTAAATATGCAAGGATATTTAATAAATTAAAATGGGATAATTGATCAAAATGATATTCTTGGAAATGATTTGATTAATCAAATAAATATTTAATTAATGTTGAGTAGTTGATTTGCCATGTGATTTTTGATAATTAAAGAATTAATAATGTGCTCAAGATTAATTTAATTGCCTTTGGTTAGGACCTTGGTGATGTTGTCGAGATTAGGGGCCCATGATTTAGATGACCAATTTTAGGGTATTACATTTTCCCCTCTTTGAATTAATGTGCAAGCAGCGCTTTGATTCAAAGAATGTGTGATGTCTAGGAGATGCTAGTTCTGAACTTGATTGATCACAAACTAGATGAAAAACAAGGTGTTTAGCTTGATTCGAAGCAACAAAGCTGAATGAAGTCTGATTAAAGTGATACCGATCCTGAACTTGATTGAACTGAGGAACGATAGAAAACAAAGATACCAAACTTGAACTTGATTGATCAAGAAGTAGATCTTACTGATCTAGAACTTGATTGATCTTAGATACAGTGAGTGATGATAAAAAAAATTGATCTTGAACTTGATTGATTAAGACACGATGAGAGAAGAATAAATCGTTCAGCTTGATCAAGAAACGAATACTGAACACCTGCTTAGATTTAGTGTGATCAAAGAAACTCTTTAAACTTTTGATTGAGTTTAAATGAATAATCAGTTTGATTTGAAGCGATGAAACTGATTAATGTTAAGAGATTAATTCAGATAAAAGACAAATATCAGCTTGATTTGAAGTGATGAAACTGATATGCCCCTAGCGATTGATTTGATTCAGATGATCGAGAGATCTCAACTTGATGTGAAGCGATGAAGTTGAGATGCCCCTTAGCAATAAGGATTTTTTTCTTTAATTGGAAAGATTTTGCTCAACTTTTGATGAAGATTTGAAAAATTTCTCGACTTGTGAGATGTGAAGTCATAAGGTCGTGAGTATGCCCCCTTGGGAGCGAAATCGAAAGATAGCGAGGGATTGATTATAGGCAATTGTGTGGTAAAAATAACTTATTTGAGCACAAATTGATTCTGAGGATTTTTTTTTTTGAAAATTTCAGCGATGATTGATAAGAAATTGAGCATAGAGTTGATTGTAATGTTGATGTGTAGAATGAAATTGAATTAAGATTCAGCATTGAAATTGAGCGCAATTTGAAGAAAGAATGAGCATTTGATGAAAAAAGCGCTAAGTGGTCAAAATTGTGAAATTGACTAGCAAGATGATCTCGAATTTTGATTTCGATCCAGAAAATGGAATCAGAGCAGGCACATTAGCTAAGGGTACAATTTTCATGACCATCAGAGCAAGTTGAAAAATTAGGTTTTAGGCAATATATAGGACGAAAGTGTCATTTTCAATTCATTTTAACCCTCCAAGCTTGAAAACTCAAAAAGCCTTTTGCGAAGAAAAATGGTGGTCCCTACTCGTCAGCATCAATTTGAGCGCCAGAGACGTCACAATCGACCCCGAAACTACGAGCCAGCGGTAAGTGATCGATCTTTAGCCTCTTTATGTTTCCAATTTTGAATTTTTTTGTTTATTTTTCACGTTTTTCATGGGTTTTGCGTTGGGTGTCACGGTTTATCGTGCGAGACAGGATCCTGTCTCGTACGAGAAACTGGCAAATTGTCTTTTATCGTTTAAAGCCATTAGATTTATTGTACGGGATTCACCCTCGTGTCATATGACAGGTCTATTAAAAGACCATTTTGTCGTGCGATGTGTAAAAGTTTGTCATTCGAGGCTGTTTACTTGTACGAGAGCCATTCCTGACTCATACGAGATGTTGTTTGACTGTGTTTTGTCATTCGGAAGACAGTGATCATTTTTGAAAGTGTAAACATGAAATTTTGCTTTTGCATTTGACTTAGTTGGATTTGCGTGATGTTTAACTTCTCTTGTAGGCTCATTTGGAATGTTTTCTGATGATCGTTGTTGGTTTTTTTTTTGCAGGTGTGCTTACCTCCTGTGCTCTTCAGATGTGTATGTCCTCCCACTATGACTTTGGTTCATGATTTGTCTAAGGTTGAGCAGGCTCATGTTGATACGTGTGCCTTGACTCACCTGATGAGGTTACCTGATATCCGTGTGAACCACGGGATGCTCACAACATTGGTAGAGAGGTTTCATTCAGAGCATAATACCTTTCATTTGCCAGTTGGGGAGTTGACTATCACTCCTAAGGATGTGTATAGGATCCTTCGTATCCCTTTTGTTGGGGATAAGGTGGATTATGATACTGCATTGTTACCTAGACTACAGGCTCTTAGGATCGTATTCAGGGATCTCAATATCTTGACTCGTTCTATGAGTTGGGATATATTGATGGGCAGGTACAGTGAGGAGTATCCGCTGGCATGTGTCATAGCAGGTTTCATTGGTTGCTTCTTGATGCCAGATAGAGGACAACAGGGTTTTCAGAGTGGAAGGGGCCGTATGCTGGAGAGGTTGATAGAGACCCCTCAGAAACTAGGTTGGGGCTCTTGTTTGTTGGCCCACATGTATCGGGAGATGCATGAGATTATCTACAGAGATGGGCGGAGAATGGCTGCAGGGGTGTACATTTTACAGGTGTGGGCTTGGGAGCACCTTCCCATTTGTCGATCGATAGTTGATGATAGCAGAGAGCCAGAGCAACCAATTATTTAAAGGTATGCTGGATATAATATACAGCCCCATCTGGGCAAGACAGACTTCTGGCGATGACAACTCGATGATCTGATAGCTGTCATATAGAGACCGTACAGGAGGTTGGAGTCATGGGATGACTGGCGGGTGGTTCGGAGAGATATTTTTGTTACATGCCTACTGATTGGGAGGTCAGAGACTATTGTGGAGCGATTCGTCATTTCACGAGTGATGAGGCAATACGGCCAGCCTCAGGGTATCTCTTAGGAGTATACAACGTATGCTCGATACGCTGATGAGGAGAGACAGGGATGGTCACCTAGGCTATCTTATGCTTTAGCGATGCAAGAGCTGACAGGTTTACACCATCTGAGGTGGGATTACCTGGATGATATAGCAGATGCGGGGGTATTGCCCCAATACAAGGATTACTTTCAGCAGCATCCATTCTCTCAGTTTACAGATCCAGGAGAGCATGCTCCTCATATTGAGGATGTGGAGGATGATGCCCCCGCACCGGCACAGGGACAGGCAGAGAGACAGGGCCATAGGTAGGGATAGGGCCAGAGACCAGATGTTCCACGACGAACTGGTGGTGATCCCGGTGCTAGCAGCAACGGAGTGCGAGCTGATGTTGGACAGTAGAGGGGTGAGGGTGGATCCCTTGGGAGAGTAGGCGTGAGGTTGGGTGGTGGAGAGGAGGAGCGAGCAGCTCTGAGGCATGTCCGACATCGGTGGGATGAGCAGGGTGGAGCCACAGGTGGAGATGGTGGTGAAGATGGTGACAGAGAGCCTGCGAGAGAGCAGGGGGCTGACACGGGATGGTCGATGAGAGAACGTCTTGCAGAGCTGCAGTCACAATTGACAATGGCTCAGACTTAGCTGGCGGAGTGAGACCGATAGTTGGTCAAGGTTAGGGCCGAGCGTGATCTCCAGATCACTGCATTGAGAGATGAGTCGAGAGCAGAGATAGAGTCTCTTCGATAGGAGGTGCTTCTCCAGAGCAGTAGGGCTGCATATTATGTGGCAGCATATAGTGTCACAGTTCCTGTTGCACAGCAAGTGCAACCCTATTCACAGTATATGGTTAGATCAGAGGGAGCACGAGCACCGCGCCAGGATCCTAGGCATCAACCTCCTCCTCCTCCACCAGGTGATGAGGGAGAGGGCTCCAGCTAGATGATTCTTTTTGTAGCTGGGATATTTTTTATAGACACACCCATTTTTTTTGTAGCTGATATGATTCTTGCTCCGATGGGAGTTTGTATATGTCATTGGACATCATTTTGTACCCTTAGACTTGATATGATATACATATATACGAGATCTGATTTTACTTCATCGTACTTGTGTTGATCGACTATGAGATATTTCTATATGCTTTATTCTATATGTATGCATTTATTTCAGCATGAATTTATGTAATGCAAATGAATATGGATGTCTATGTTGTGGTTTCTTTTTTTTATATGCAAATAAATGAATGAATGAAAATGAGTAATGAGTAATGAGTAATGCAATTTTTTCATTTTTCTATGCAATAAGATCAATGTAAATGAATAATAATGAAATGAATGAATGAATCTATATGAAATGTTATGTATGCAGCTAAACATCTCAAAACACAAGTACTCAATCGAAGAAATAATGATAAAAAGACCACTTAGCATAAGAAATGATGATGCTTTCAGCTCTCATTCAGAAGATAAAGAGATTATTACTATACCGAAATCACTCTAGATTCACAAAAATGCAAAATGAAATGCAAAATGATATGCGAAATGCAACCTAAACCTAGTCACTGGATTTAAAATACTTAAGATTCATCACTGAGCATAACGAACACAACAGGTAGGTTAGAGTTCCTTTATTTTTCAATGTGCAATATTACTTATCTTATTTGCAATGACCCTTTTTTCGTTCATATCCTTGGACAGATTTCGGAGGGACCCAGATTGCATCATGAAGAAATTCCCTCAAAATAGACAAAGAAATAATGTGGACCTCCCTGTAGCATACAAATAAGGGGAGTCGAGGTATGTGAGGTAGTTTCACCTTAATGTGAAGGCTCTTATCACAAACACCCAGCTAATTTATATGTTTCCAGATCATCGGGATAATTCCTACAAGCAGAAAACAAAGAAAATATTATGCCCCCAATCCTTGTTTCTCTTAGTCACAATAGACTTCCTTGAGTTACTTAGAGGGACAATAATCGAAAATCAATATAAAAGACAGCATACAAAAAAAATTTGCATTCATAGCTCAAACTGTTTAGTAATTATTTTCCATTATGTTGTTTTGCTTGTGAACTCAGTGATAAAAACTCTATAGTAGTCAGTAGACAGGTAACTGACTCGGAGTGGACGACCAGGTTGCATTGACGGAATAATGACTTGGTTGACACTACTTAAGATATGTAATGTGCTCTGTGGAGTAACCTAAGACTAGGACATTGATCAGTTTCAAGTCATGAGGGTTCCAATGAACCAGGATGTCACAAAAGTGACTGAAAATATGTACAAGCAAAAGCAAAAGATGCTTGAAAGCGGGAAATGCCAACGTTGCGTTGATAGATGGAGCGCTTGAGTACAAGAGGCACCTTTTTGCCAGGTTTTCACCTGCTTGGCAGAGATTCTTTTTTTTTTTTTACCAAGGTGCATGTTTACTAGGTTTTCACAAGGGGAATTTCTCTCTTTTTTTATTTTTTTTCTTTTCTTTTCTATTTTTTCTTCTTTTTTTTTGATTTCTTTAGGACTTTTTCCAATTTTTAGGATTTTTTTTCAAGACTTTTTCCAACTATACAAGTTTGCTGGAGCAGAGAGTGCTAAGCGAAGAATTTCTTCAAGTGGATGGTGTTAATCGGTTCACGGAGCTATTCTCCTTCCAATTTTGAGAGTTCATAGGCACCAAAGTCGAATACTACAGTAACAATGTAGGGACCCAGCCAGTTGGGTTCAAACTTCCCTTTATTGTCATGAAACTATTGATTTTTTGGATTTTCTCTCAGAACTAGGTCACCAACTTGAAATTCTCTTTGTTGAACTTTCTTGTTATACCCTCTGGACATTCTCTTATGATACACTCTGAGATGATCAAACACCACTTACCGACGCTCATCCAGCAATTTGAGTTCTTGCAATCTAGATATTCTATGATCTTCATCAGTAATAAGACCTTGCAACGAAACTCTTAGAGATGGTATTTCTACTTCAATAGGTAATACTGCTTTGGACCCGTACACCAAAGAAAAAGGTGTAGCCCCAGTAGGTGTTCTGATACTGGTTCTGTAAGCCCATAGTGCAGGATTGAGCTGCAGATGCCAATCCTTCCCGGACTTGTTCACTGTTCTGTGCAAGATAGTCAGTAGGTTTTTGTTAGATGCCTCAGCTTGTCCATTACCTTAAGGGTAATATACTGATGACCAGTGTTGGTTTATTTTGAATTTCTCACAAAGCTCATCCAGATCTTTATTCTTGAATTGTCCTCCATTATCAGTCATGATGGACGAAGGTATCCCATACCTGCAAATTATATAGTTTAGGATGAATAAGGCGACTTGTTTACCAGTTGCCTTGGTGAGCGGAACTGCCTCTACCCACTTGGTGAAATAATCAGTGGCAGTTATGATGAATTTATGTCTATTGGATGAAGCCGGATATATCTGACCAATGAGATCAAAGGCCCATTGCTAAAAAGGCCAGTGTGTTATAAATGGTATGAGGTCCCTTGCCGAGGCATGTATGAGATTTCCATGAAGCTGACATTTCTCACGAGTCTTAGCAAATTTTATGGCATCTTTTTCCATATCTAGCCAGTAGTAGCCAGCCTGTAATAGTTCCTGAGCTAAAGTAAAACCATTCAAATAAGATCAACAAATACCTTCATGGACTTCTGATAATGCACATTTAGATTCTTCAGTTTCTATACATCTAAGCAAAGTACCATCCAAACCTCATCTAAATAAACCATTAGCTATGATAACATACCGTGAAGCGTTTCAAGTTAGGTTTCTTTTCTCGTTACGAGTAAGGTTTTTAGGGATAATTTGATCACATAGATAGGAATAGATGTGGCTGTATTGGGATGAGTCATGTCCAATAATAAAACAAACTATTTGGGTCTCAGGAGAATCATAAGTAGGGTAATATAACTCTTTCACTAGGAAATCAAAGCGAAAATTGGACTCCTGTAGCTCAGGTATAGATGCCAAGGTAGCCATAGCATCTACTGCTCTATTCGCTGATCTAGGAATCTGTTGGAATGATACAAAAGCAAAATACTTCTTGAGATCATCTACCATCCTCTTGTAAGGCATCAATTTCTCATATCGAGTCTGATATGTATCGTTGATTTGATTGATGACCAACTGAGAATCTCCATAGATATGTAATTCAACAACCTTCCATTCAATGGCTAGTTTTATTTCATTCACCAAAGCTTCATATTCTGCAATGTTGTTTGTGCAAGGGAATAGAATCTTATAAGACTTTGGAATTGAATACTTCTGAGGAGTAATGAATAGTATGCCAGCACCTGAACCATTTTGAGTAAAGGAACCATCGAAGAACATCTTCCAATGTTGTTGAGTAAGATGCATTATTGATTCATCTGGGAACTCGATGTGTAGTGGTTGAGTATCCTCAAGTGGAGCTTCAACAAGTTGATCAGCAATTACCTGTCCTTTTATGGCTTTGCGTTCCACATATTCAATGTCAAACTCTGTAAGGATCATAAGCCATTTCGCCAATCTTCCAGTGAGTGTTGCTTTATTAAGAAGATACTTGAGTGGATCAATTTTGGCCACCAACTTGACTGAATGTGCCAGCATATAGTGCCTCAGTTTCTGTGATGCAAAGACTAATGCCAAGCATGCTTTTTCTATTATACTGTAGCTCATTTCATAAGACACCAATGTCCTGCTGATGTAATATTAGCTCGTTCTTTCTTATTGTCATCCTGTTGCGCTAGAAGTGCCCCCAGTGATGAATCAGTTGCTGATATATATAAGATTAGTGGCTCACCCTGAATAGGTGGCATCAATATTGGTGGATTAGACAGGTACTCTTTTATCTGCTGAAGATGTTGTTCACACTGCTGATCCCAGCTGTATATTATTCCTTTTCTCAATACTTTTGTAAAAGGTTGAGTCTTGTCTGCTAGTTGAGAAATGAATCTTCTAATGGATTGAAGACGTCCCAGTAGACTTCTCATTTGATTGATGTTCTTTGGAGGTGGCATTTCCATTATAGCTTGGACCTTCTCAGGATCAACCTCGATGCCCTTCTTTGAAATGATGTAGCCAAGTAGTTTACCAGATGTCACTCCGAATGTACACTTCTTTGGATTTAATCGGAGCATAAATTTTTCCATTCTGTCAAGTATAGGACCCAACTCTTGAATATGCATTGATCTTTTCATAGTCTTCACTAAGGTGTCATCAACATAATCTTTCATATTCTTATGCATCATGTCATGAAAGATAGTTGTAACTGCTCTTTGATAGGTTGCCCCTGCGTTCTTTAACCCAAATGGCATAACGTTCCAACAAAAGGTTCCCCATGCACAGGTGAAAGCTGTATTTTCTTGATCTTCAGGAGTGATTTTAATCTAATTGTAGCCGAAAAAGCCATCCATTAGTGAGTACATCTCATACCCAGTTGTCATGTCGACTATCATATCAATATTTGGCAATGGAAAGTTGTCTTTCGGACATGCTTTGTTGAGATCTCTAAAATCTGTACAAACTCTAATAGATTTATCTGCCTTCGACACAGGTACTATGTTGGAAATCCATTTAGCATAATCTATTGCTCTGATAAATTCAGCTTTGAGTAGTTTCTCTAGTTCAGCTTTGACCAATAGTGCGACATGCGGGTGCATCTTACAGAGTTTTTGTTTAACTGGTTTTACTCCTAGTGTGATTGAAAGATGGTGCATAATGAGATCAGGATCCAAGCTTGGCATATTAGAGTACGTCCATGCAAAGTTTATTTTCTTCTCTAAGAATAGCTGAGTGAAATCCTTCAATTCCTCTGCTGATAGTGATTGAGCTACGTGAATAATTTGTGGTGTCTCTTGATTCCCGATGTTCACTGGTTGAGTTGGCTCGATCAATATGGAAGACCGCTCTTGAAAATGATTGGGTAGTATACCAAGTATCTCACCTTCAGGCACCTCAAAGAGGTTTTCACCTTTAGGTACGTCCTTTATTTTCTCTTTTTTAGATTTTGACACTGCCACAATATGGTTTTCGCCATCAGATCTTTTATTTTTATTTTTCTTGTTTTTGCGACTAAGATACTTGATATCCTCTTCAGTCATATTTTCACTCCATTCACCGGTGGAAGAGTTCATAGGTTCGATTGCATTGAGATAATAGGATAATGTATAGTCATTGGCAAAAGTAGGTATGTCCATGGGTTGATTCTATAAAGTACAGTCAATCAATTCAGGATGTACTAAGGACAAATTTTGGATAGGTTCAAGAGTGTTCACGGTATTGTTATCACAACTGCGGATCGAAAAGTCGAGTTCCAGAATGATACCTTGTGTAAGTGTCTCAAGACCAGGAAAAGTCAGATCATGATTATTAAAGTTCACGTTAATATTTAATCGATCTAATCCAATAGACATACTTGTAATGACGTTTACTACGCTAGACTGGACATCATATCATGGTTTAATAGCAATAAGACTAGTAGGCAACTTTTCATTGTTTGTATCAGATGATTCAGAATTTCAGGCTGAGTGGGTATCATCATGAACATGACTGTCATCAGAGTCATCGGATGAAGTTTCCAAGTCTCTTTCAGGTGATTTAGTAAGCATATGTATGGTATCAATACTAACATCTTTAATGCTACAAGTTCCTTTATATTGTGGTTCATTTGTCATTTGTATCTGACACACCTGTTGACATGATCTCATTGTTTCTGTGATTTTTTGTCGTCTACTCCATTCAACTTCTTCTGGACTGATGACTAGTTCTTGTTCTGCAGCTTCTAACTCATCCTGTGTAGTGCTATAACTGATTTGTTCTATTTTAGGATAAGGACACATAGATGAGAAGCTTTCTGGTATTGTTCCTTCTTTCAATGCTTGTTCATAATTTGATTGCCTCTTTTGTCTAATTTCTTGTATTTCCCTCTCTAGTTTTATGCTCATTAGCTCTTGAGTATCATCTATGACACCACTAGATTCTTCTGGAGTTTCTGTAGCAGATGTGTCTGAAAGATAGTCAGGACCCCATTCATACTCGTTTGAATCAGTCTCTGAATCATCTACTTGTTTCCTGTCAGTAGATGTGACTGGAACTTTTAATGGTGCAAACAATTATCTGCTTCTTACAACTTCATCTCTTATATCCTCAGGGACCTCAACTTCTTGTATTATCGTAGCTGATACCGTCGAAGCTTGAGCACTGACTATTTCTTCTTTCTTGACCGTTGATTCCTCTTTCTCTTTTCTACACTCTACTTTTATTTGTTTAGTGTCTGCTTCATGTAATGTTAAAGGTGATATCTTTTTTGAGCCTTTAGACTTAGAAACATGTTTTTGTTCTGATGTCTTTTTAGGATTGTATCCTAGTCCAGCCTTATCATGTGTGGATTTGGTTTGTAGCTGAATTGGTTCAGTAATACCTTCTTTTTGTTTGCCCAAAGGACCAGTACCTGACTACCCCATGTGTTGAATCATTTTGTAACCACGACCATATTGGTTTGAGGAAATCTCACAATGTCGTGCCTCCTCATTTGGACTATCTTCCTTAAAGAGCCAGTTAAGCACAACATCCTCTTCTATTTCATCCGCCAAGGAGGTAGAAGACTATATGAAGAGACCATCATATATAGTATTCAGAGCCAAAGTTTGTGTCCTCATAGCCTCTGATGGCTTGCCCAACTATTTTGGTGATGGAGGGAGAGAAACTAATGATAGTACTAGTTCTATCTTGTAGCCATCCATGCCGGTATCTGTAATCTTCAATCTCTTTTCTAAGTCTTTCATCAATGTTTTTGGTTCTTCATTTGGAGAGGCTGCCCTATTATGAGGCACAAAAGTATCTGCACCTTTTGTCAATGCATTACAGATGACATTTGTATGAGCAGGAATATTGACTTCAGCTCCATTATAAGGAAACTTTAAGCATTGGTGATATGTTGACGGTACTGCCTTTATTTCATGAATCCATGGCCTACCCAGTAATATATTGTATGACAATGGAATATTGAGAACTTGGAAAAGGACATCTCTCTCTACAAGTCCCACTCTGATTGGTAATGATACCAAACCTTTGGAGGTCCTCTCTTCTTCATCATAGGCTTTAATTGTTATTTTCTTGCCTGGATCAATGACATTTTCAGAGAATCCTAGTTGTGTAAGCAGATGATAAGTACAGATATTCAACCCCGCGCCTCCATCTATCAAAACACGTTTAACTCTGTGTTTGTGGATCATGGCTTCAATATGCAGTGGCTGGTTATGTGGATGATTTAATGAAGTGTCATCTTCTTCAAAGAAGGTCAGATAGTGAGGTGAAGTCAAATGACCCATCATAGACTGAAACCAATCAATGTCTAAATCTTTTGGAACATTGGTAGTGAGCAATGCTTTGTCTAGGATTTCCTTGTGAGCAGATGAGAGCTATAGTAATTCAAAAATTGAAATTTGAGCATTTGTCTTTTTTAACTGTTCAACCACACTGTATCTAGAGGATGATGATGAGGTTAATCTTTTAAATTTATCCAAGGTTGATTCCTTTTGTTTGTTTGGCAAGGCTGTTGGATTTGATGTTTCTTGAGCTGGGTTGGAAGAACTAGCTCCTTGGAGGGTAACTTTCTTTTGAGATTTGGTCAGAGCTTTTGCATATCGTGATTCATTTGGTTTATCCTGAACTATAATCACATTGCAATATTCTAAGTGTGAAGGTTCAATCATGTTGATAACGTTGTTCTGGCTAGCATAAGCATAATTTACCTTGGCACCTCCTTTGGTCTTTGAGGAATCACCTTGTTCGTAAGCAGGCAAAGGGTCTTTAAATGCTTTATGATCAACATTGGTTGGATGATTCCCAACAACAACTTTACCAGCGTCTATGAGATCCTGAATCTCATGTTTTAGCTTCATGCAATTGTTTATGTTATGACCCTTATTCCGATGGAAGTCACAGTATTCATTTTCTCTCCACCATCTTGGTTTGACATTCGGATCATATGGTATGGAGTTATCTGGTAGTGTTATCAAGTTGTTTGCCAATAGAGTTTTGAAAGCGGACTCATATGATTCTTCAAGAGGAGTAAAATCACGCTTAGGTTTGGAAAGCCAAGGCTTTTCTTTGAACCATTCTTTTGTTTTCTTTGGTGGATTCTCTGTTGCAATCTCAGCAGCTTTAAGTGCTTGTGTACCACTAGCCAGGTTGAATATTGTGGATTTTGAGTTGGTTTTGATAGTGTCTACTACCCCATCATTAACAACATTCTTGCTGTTGTCTTTGGCAAATTTCCAATACTTGTTCTTCTCTTTGGAGCTAGATCATGTTTGTGTTTCTTTCCAAGGTGTGATATCCCCCTTCTTTATGAGTACATCTTCCATTCAAATGGCATTATCTACCATTTTGTTAAATGATGGGTGTACTTGCATTTGTATGCTATATTTCAGTTCGGGGACCAAGTTATTGACAAATATATCCATTTTCTCAGAGTCTGGAATAGGTCGTGGGTACCTAGAGAACATCCTCCTCCAGCGTTGGAGAAAAGTAAGAAGAGGTTCCCCTGTTTTCTGTTGAGTATTACAAAGATCAATCATAGTCACAGGATTTCGAATGTTGTATGAGTATTGTTGTAAAAACAGTTGGATTAGTTCTTTGAATGTTTTTATTCCTTTGGGTAGACTTGAGAACCATTCCATTGCTTGACCCCCTAAACTCCTTGGGAAGAGACGCATGAGGTACGTTTGATCGTGCATGAATTCCATACAAGCAGCACTAAATTCCCTAACATGATCTTAAGGATCTGAGGTACCGTCATATTTGTGAAATTTTGGGATTTCCACTCGTGAAGGGAATGGAGGAATGTGTAGATTTTTGTCAAATGGAAAGGGACATATTATTTCTAGAGAATATTGTTTCGGGGACTTGTCCTTATTCTTCAGCTCTGTGAGCTCCATCCGCAGAGCTCGTATCTGTTTGTGTACCATGATTATAGGTGAGTCTTCCCTTTTAGTAACAAGTGTCTGAACATCATATCTAATAGGAAGTTTGGCACCTTGTTTTGCTAGTTCTAAGAAATAGTCTTCCTTTTCTCGGGTCATGATAGTTTTCATCATTTTTCTAAAGTCTTTGTCTTTCTGACAGTCAAGGATTTCTTTTTCTGGAGGTTCAGCATCTTCGTCAATCTCACTTGATGATGAGGAGTCATTATGATTTTCGGGAATATTACGGTCATTTTTGTTTCCATCATTGTATTCTGTCTCATGTATAGTGGGAGATTTCGGTTCATCAAAAATTGGTCCGCCTGATGACGATGGTATGTCAGTGAATGGATCCTTCATGTAGAATGGATTATCTTGATAGGTGAAGGTTTGTTCTTTGCCTTTGGCTTGTTTCTTACGAGAACTCCTAGTTTGAGTAGGCATTTTTATGGATCAGTGTGCCCTAAAGTCGTTTTGTGATGCAGAGGTCAAGATCAATTTCAGAGCTAGTTGTTTTGTTTAGAGTATTGTTTGGGAGAAACAACTGAGATTTTGTCTGATATTAGGAATGATCTATCCTATCTAAGACATTATCCAAGTTGACTCTAAGTGTAGTGCAAGATTCAGTCTAGTTTCAGGAATGATCTATCCTATACAAGACATTATCTAAGTGACTAAAATTTGATAGGTAGTTGATTGAACTAGCTGAAAGGTGATCGACCAAATCATGCAATGCAAATGGTAGAGGTACATTGTCTTGATCTGTTTACGCTTAGGAAAATGATAACCAGTATTATATTTGCTGTAAGCTGTTTCTAGGCAAGTTTGACTGTTCTATTTTGACAAAACCAGAGACTCGTACAACAAGATTTTCTGGACCGGATGACAATTTAGCAACTACAAGACGACAATAGTTCTATTTTGTACGAGTTGCTACCTCATATTGTATGACAAATGGGCATGTGCAGGATGACAAAAGACTCAGAGCAGTTCTATTTCATACGACATAGGATATAGAGTCAGACGACAGAATAAAATGACTCGTACGACACAGAATTGGGTCTAGGACGACAAACTAGAAAACTTGTACGACACATGATGTGATATAGGACGATGAATTATCAGACTCGTACGACTGTTCACAGGACAAAGCCTAGAAATTTTGAGTTTTTTCGATTGCTGAGTATGACCAATTCTGAGATGGACTGATTTTTGACCAAGATAGACTAGTTTCTAACACAGACAGAGTTTCGACTTAAAATGGACTAGTTTCTGACACGGATAGAGTTTTGACTTAAAATGGACTAGTTTCTGACACGGACAGAGTTTTGACTTAGGATGGACTAGTTTCTGACACGGACAAAGTTTTGACTTAGGATGGATTAGTTTTTGATACATACAGAGTTTCGACTTAAAATGGACTAGTTTCTGATATAGATAGAGTTTTGACTTAGGATGAACTAGTTTCTGACACAGACATAGTTTTGACTCACTGAGTTGTTTCTGGTCTTCACGGATTTTTGGTATTTCAGTTTTTTTGTTTCAGGGATGAAAACACAGAAAACAAGTAGTATGTATAGTGACTCCAATCACAACATGCAAACCCTAAGGAATTTGGTGAGGAAAGAAAACCTTTGCTTGTAGACTCAGGTACACACCCAATAGCTAATCAAAATACAGCCGCTGAGTCTCACGCAATGGATTCTCAACACCGTATTATCCGACTCCAAATGCTAATGGGGGCACGAAATGACAAGTATCTTGGGAGAGTTACTATCTCTCTTGCACAAAGATTATCCCCCTTTAGGAGATGAACCGGGTAGCTTCTAATTTTAAATTGGATTTAGTCAGGGATCCATTCGGCACGTCGAGGTATAAACTCAATTAAGAGGTCTCCTAGCCTTGAAAACCAAGGTTTAATATACCCGAAGGTACGGAGGAGAGCTATTCCCGAGCACTGCCGTTGACTTGATTTTCATCAAATCACGTTTATTTTATAGTGGGTTGGAGTACTTGGCATCTAGCCATTCCCACTTAGGTCATTCCCCTCACATCAGCCGTAATGGTTCTAAGAGATTTTCAACCCCTCGGGATGGCAGGCCTACTAAAGATGTACAAATCTCAAACAAAGAAAAAGCTTCAAGGGTTTGGATTTCTGATTGTCTAGAAAAAGACAAGAGCATACTCTCCTACCTCTCAGAATCTTCTAAAAGCACAAAAGACAGATTTTTTCTTTAACCAGATAGCAAGTTAGGTTCCTAAAAATGAATTTAAAGAATACACGATGTTTAGTCAATTCTCCTTAGGCAACCTGCAAAGACAACGAATCAGTAGTCATATTGTCTTTGTGTGACAAGCATATTCTTCGAGAAGCATTCTGCAAAAACTAGTTAGGCTATGAAAAACTCTGAGATAGACAGATAAATAGTCAGGGTCAGTCATCAGAATAATCAATCAGAAGTTAAAAAAATATGAAATTTGCCTCTTTTACCAAAAAATACAGAATCGTACGACAGACACTTGACTCGTACGAGACAGGATGCACTATCGTACAAAAGAAGATTGCTGATGATGTCGGCTCGTACGACAGAGGATTTCTGCTCGTACGACAGAGGATCTACTCATACGACAAAGGGTTTGATCATACGATAATATATTTGCAATTCATGCGACACCTGCAGTTTGTCGTTTCAGCTTGTAAGAATTATCGTACGAGATGTACGGATGAAAAACCAAAAAATCTAAACCTGGAAAATAACAAAAAAATAAAGCAGACAGTCTTGGAGGCCGAAAAAATGTAGTCTTAGAGCCCCACGGTGGGTGCCAAAGATGTGTGTGTGAAAAAGTGAACTTGTAGCTGCAAGCACAACACTTCAATTAAGTCATTATATGCATGGTTAGTAATCAATAATCAATAAGAAATAAACCATAGCAAAGTGACTAATTGCCTTCTAAAAGATGCGAGTATAAGATTGCTCTCAGATTTTTATAAGCAATACCAGTGACTAGACTACACCAAGACGAAGGATTTAATCTATATGATATTAAGCTATATGGATGCAAGATGGATGAATAATTCAAGCAATAATAATCAATTCAAGCAAACAATGGATGCAAACAATGATGAATGTAAAATGGATGCAAATAATCTAAAAAAGCACAATAATTTTCAATGACTCCAGAGCGAAATTAGCATGATAATAATCTCCAAGCGTGTTCTCAAAAATCTCTAGGGTGAATTGGAATGAGAGCCGAAGACTAAATTTATAGAGAATCACAAGAAAAAAGCTCAATCTAGGATTAATTGAAATAATTAAGAAATCATGTTCAGTTAGCCTTGAGATAAATTCCAATTATAGTTTAATTGAAATGCATTCAAATTAGAAGTCCAAGATGCATTGGAAAATAATAATAAATTAATTCCATGCATATTTGATAAAAATAGATAATTCTTTAATTTATTCAAGAAAAAAGGTCTTTTCAATGCAACTGAACTTCTTTTCTGTTTTTGAAAAGCTTTAAGTTCCAATTTTAGAGAATAATTCAATAATTCAATTAAATTGCTTTTCTGATTTCAAGTTCTAAATTTAGAAAAAGAAATAATATCTCAAGTTTGATTTCTCTCTCAATTCAATTCTTTTTGTTTTATTTTCAATTCAACTCTTTGTAATAAATTAATCCTTTTTGCATGATTGAATGACAAATTTATTAATTAATTAAATATGCAAGGATATTTAATAAATTAAAATGGGATAATTGATCAAAATGACATTCTTGGAAATGATTTGATTAATTAAATAAATATTTAATTAATGTTGAGTAGTTGATTTGCCATGTGATTTTTGATAATTAAAGAATTAATAATGTGCTCAAGATTAATTTAATTGCCTTTGGTTAGGACCTTGGTGATGTTGTCGAGATTAGGGGCCCATGGTTTAGATGACCAATTTTAGGGTATTACAGGAGGAACCAGATAATATGTCAACATGGAAAGCGATGCCAAAAGTGTGGGCGAAGTTGGAAAAAGGGTCCCTCACAAGCTTTATGGAGAAGCTAGTGGATTATGACAAAGGTAGGGTAAATCTCGCCGTTTCCAAAATTTTTGAAAATTGGTGTAATGGTTCCTTTAAAATCTATGGGGTTAAGTTCAAGTTGGATGCAGACCTCATAGCTACTGTGACTGGCATGCCCCATACTGGGCTTAATTTTTTTAGAGACCTTAAAGTCTCCAACAACGCGGTTAATCTATTCCTGCAGAAGGAAAAAGAGGGATAGAATTGGCAAATCTACAGGGGGCTACTATGAAGTTGCTAATATCAAGAAAATCTGGGGTTGGGTTTTGAATGCTATAATGGAATATATCATGGTTGAGGGCTGATTCTCCAGGGTCCACACCTACCACTTTGTTCTTTTAAACCATTTCAGACATGACAAAAATGTATCCCCGCCCTACTACCTTTTCAAGTCCCTTTCCAAGTCCCTCAATAAACATGGTAAGAATCCCTCAAGTCCGGTTCTCCATTGCGGGCTTTTGCTGCTCATTTATGAGCATTGTAAAACCCTCGCCCTGTCGAAAAATAAGAGGTTATCCGCCTCTCTGGGGAAGAGATAGATGGAGGGAGGCAATCTCGACAAGGAGAAGGCATCTTCTAGAAAAAAAAGAAAGAGTGCCCCTGGGATGGAAACAAAGGAAATTGAAAAAGAAGGCAGTAAAATGGAGATGGATGATTCCGATGGTGAAGACAACTAGAAAGATGAGGAGGTGGGTATTAAGGAAGAAAGTGGTGATAATGAGTCTGACAATGAAAGCCCTATCCATAGTGACTGCCCTGGCAAGGACAACAACCATCCTATGGAGGATGTGGATTACAAGGATAATGAGGAAATAGATGCGAATTTTGAGAGCGAAAGGAACAAGGAACCTGAGAAGGATATGACTAAGGACAGTTTAAGCGAGGACAAGGAAAGTGCGGATAAAGGGTTATTCCTAGATAACCTTAAAAAACTCACTGAGGCGAAACTGGATTATGATAGATGGACCTATGAACTCTTGAAGAACCTGGAAAAAAAGGGGAAAAATATGGATGAGAAGAGGGAGAATGATGACAGGGTGCAGATAAAATGGAAGTAGGATATGGAGGAGAAGGTTAAATCGCTGGAAGAAGGGAGAGAGGCCATGAAAAATTTGTTGGGCATTATCTCAAATATCCTATCGACTGTCACTAAAAACTTGGAGGATATTGCTAAGGTCTTTGATCATACCAGCTCTCCTAAACCGGTGGTGAAACTTGACATGGATGATGAGACTATCTAGATTGGTAGTGGTGAAGCTACTCCGGTTGGTGGTGCTGCTAAGAGGACTAGGGCGAGTGTCAAGAAAGTTGTGGCTGCTTCTGCTAAGGATCTCCCAAATCTCAGGGATAACATCAAAGATCTACATGGGATTAGTAACACCTTGGCTAATGCCTTGAAAAAAAATCAATTAGTTTCTCTTCTTGGGTTTGGTTGGTTTTGCTGGCTTTGTGGGGCTTTAGTCGGTTTTCTATGGTTTTTTGCTGGCTTTTCGTTGGCCTGTTCCTTTTTGTCTCTTGTTGCTTTTTCTGTTAAGCTCCATTTGTAAAGGGTTTCGGGGCCCCTTCAAAACCTATTTTTACCTTAATAAAAAACAATTAGGTCGGTAGCATAAACCCTAATCCCCTAAGCACCTGGGTTATCAATATAGTCGGTCCAATCTTGATCGTTTAATCACATTGCATAGAGTAAAACAATCTTGAACAAATCTCAAGACATTCTCCATCGTCCGTTCTTCATCACTTCTGGAAGCTGATAACCCATCACGTACTCTCCACCATTTACTAGGATTTTGCACATTCCCGAGGTCGATAGAGTCAATCTTCTTCATGCAAGATCCTCAAGAAGATCCTTCGCGCGCACAAGGCTGACGTGGCAACATGATCTAATCTTCATTTCAATGCTAACTCATCACAGGATGTCGTCGATTGAATCACACAGACTTGGAATGCATCAACCAGAAACCCTGAAGCTGAGACTACCAATCGGTAGTCATATCAAATAAAACCCCGATACAAAATTTCCATATACCGATTCACATTCCAACATACCGGTTCACCTTTTTGTATATACCGGTTCATACCATCATACTAGTTCACTTCATACCATCATATTGGTTCACTTGCCAGTTTGCTTACTTTAATATACCGGTTCATACTTCAACATATTGACATCAATGATAACATACACCATCATGTCATCAAATTCTGCACATATGCCAACAATCTCCCCCTTTGGCATTGATGGTAATCTACAAAGATATCTCTACATCTTCACATATTCTCCCCAATATCTTCCATACTATATGTCTTCAATACTGCAGATATCTTCTCTGCTTCACATCTTCTCCCCCTTTGACAACAATGCCAAAGTGGAGGCACAAACATCCATGATATTCTACTATGTTGCTCCCCTTGAGGAGTAGCATCCTTCAACACATCAATCCTGAAAAAATTTGACAATGCAATACCTGACTAATGTGGAGCACATACCTTTAGTTCACCTCTTGAAGGGGAAACACCCCTAATTCACCTCTTAAATAGGTAAATGTAGCCTTCGGTAGAGGCTTAGTGAATATGTCTGCTAACTGCTCTTTACTAGAAACATGTTCCAATACAATCTCTTTGTTCTGAACTTTCTCCCTCAAGAAATTATAGTTGAGCTCGAAGTGATTGGTTCTAGCATGTAGCACCGAATTCTTGGAAATATTAATTGCACTTGTGTTGTCACAAAACATACTCATAGGTTCAGATACAGGGACTTTGAAACCACTTAATACATGCTTCATCCAAATTGTCTGAGTGCAGTTCATAAATGCTGCTACATATTCTGCTTCTGATGTGGACTGAGAGATACAACTCTGCTTCTTACTCATCCATGAGACTAGTCTACCACCGAGAAAGAATACACCACTGGTTGTGCTCTTCTGGTCGTCCACATTACCAGCCCAATTGGCATCGGTAAACACTTTGAGATTGAAATCATTACTGTATGGATACCGCAATCCATAATTTATAGTTCCCTTTAGATACCTAAGAATCCGCTTGACTGCTACCAAGTGGGATTCTCTTGGACTTTTCTGAAAACGTGCAACAATTCCCACTATATGTGCAATGTCTGGTCTGCTGTGTACAACATAATGCAAATTACCAATCATTGATCAGTATTCCTTCTCATTCACCAACGCTGAGTCATCTTCTTTTGACAATTTAGAACCAATCATCATCGGTGTACCAAGTGATTTGCTATCTTCCATGCCAAAGGTCTTCAACACCTCGTTGACATACTTGGACTGAGTGATAAAGATACCATTTTTCATTTGTTGAATCTGTAGTCCAATGAACTTAATCTCTCGGATTAGTGACATCTCAAATTCCTTCTTCATCTCATCTGCAAACGCATGGCTCATCTTGTCATTTCCACCAAAAATTATGTCATCAACAAACACTTCACAGATCATAATCTGATCTCCTTCTGACTTCAAATAGATATTGTTGTCTTCACTTGTTCTTTTAAATCCAATCTTCACAAGATGGGAGTGTAAACGTTCATACCATGCTCTAGGTGCTTGTTTCAATCCATACAAGGCTTTATGTAGCCTACACACCATATCATTGTCTTCTGATAGGGCAAACCCATCTGGTTTCTCTATATACACTTCCTCTTCAAGTATTCCATTTAGGAATGTAGATTTTACATCCATTTGATACACTTTGAATCCCTTAAATGCTGCAAATGCAAGTAGCATTCGAACACCTTCCAATCTAGCTACTGGAGCAAAGGTTTCTCTATAGTCTTCTCCTTCTTCTTGAGCATATCCCTTACATACCAGTCTTGCTTTGTTTCTTACCACTGTGCCATCTTCATTCAGCTTGTTTCTAAAAACCCATTTGGTGCCAATAACATTTTTGTGCTCAGGTCTGGGTACCAAAGACCATGTACCATTCTTTTCTATCTGGTCAAGTTCCTCTTCCATAGCCTTAATCCAGTCTTCATCATTGTGTGCCTCTTTAAATGTTTTGGGCTCAAATTCAGAAATCATGAAAGAATTTTCTCTGACCTTTCTTCTTGTAAGAATTCCTGCATCCTTATCTCCTATGATCTGCTTTGGATCATGATGCAGCTTTACATATCTAGGAATGATCTTGGCTGATTCCTCTTGCTTCTCCTCTTCATCCTCATCTTCATCTTTATCTTCATCTACATCAACATCTACTGGTGTAGGAGCACTGTTACTTGTACTTGGTTGTTTTGCAACCGGTTCCCAGAAGGTTACAACTAGTTCCTCTATCGCTCGCTCACTGCCAGTTTCCTTAGGTTTCTCAGAGGTTTCATCAACTCTAACATTGATACTTTCAACAATTCTCTGATTCCTATTGTTAAAACACTTGAGAGCTTTGCTCTTGGTGGAATACCCCAGGAATATTCTCTCATCACATTTTGCATCAAACTTTCTATGGTATTCACTTCTCTTGATATAACACTTGCTACCAAACACTCTAAAGTAGCTTACTACTGGAGTCTTACCAGTCCAATACTCATAAGGAGTTTTATCCTAACCTTTCTTGATGAGTACCCGCTTCATAGTGTAGACTGCAGTGCTCACCGCTTCTCTCCAAAAAGTGTGAGCAACCTTCCCTTGAATCAACATCATTCTAGTTGCTTCAACTACAGTCTAGTTGTTCCTTTCTGCTAGGCCATTCTGTTGTGGAGTCTGGGGGGTAGACAATTGCCTCTTGATGTCATTCTCTTCACAGTTTTTATTGAATTCTCCAGAAGTGAACTCTCCTCCTTAGTCGGTTCTAAGACATTTAATCCTCTTAGCGCTTTCCTTTTCAACTAGTGCTCTAAAGGCTTTAAACTTTCCAAAAGCTTGAAACTTGTCTTTCAAGAATGTGACCCACATCATTCTTGAGAAATCATCAGTAAGAATCATAAAGTACCCTTCTCCTTGAACACTCCTAGTTTTCATAGGACCACACAAATCAGTATGCACAAGATCAAGTAAATTATCTGCTGTGAAAGATTTACCTTTGAAGGTTGAGGAAGACATTTTCCCCAGTTGACATTCTCTGCACAAAGGATTCTCTGGGTTGTTCAACACAGACAATCCTCTAATTGCCTTGATATTACTTGTCTTCACAATATTATCAAAATTTACATGGTAGAGTCTCCTATGCCATATCCAACTGTCATCAAACTTAGCCATTAGACATTGACTGATATTTGTATTTAACTGAAATAAGTTACCTTTGGTCTGCATACTGGTGGCCATCAGTTCACCACTCTTTCCTTTTATTTTGCATACTCCATCTTTGAATTCCAGAGTGAGTCCTTTATCATTCAGTTGAGAAACACTCAAAAGGTTATGCTTGAGACCTTCTACCCAATACACATTATCAGCACTGCTTTTTCCATTTAGAGAGATGGACCCTTTTCCTTTTACCATACATGGTGCATCATTACCAAATCGGATTACACCTCCATCATACTCTTCCAGAGGTAAAAACTTTCTCCGGTCACCAGTCATGTGGTGAGAACAACCACTGTCAATAATCCACTCATTAGAATTATCAAAGCGGGAGACAAGAGCCTTCTTGTCTGACACATCCTCCTTAACAACTACAAATACTATGTCTTCTCTTTTTTCATCTTCTGATTCATCATCAGTGACACCTTCATCAACTGCAACAAGACAATTTCTCCTATTTCCTCCTTTGAACTTTTTGAACTTCTTTGGTTTGTCCTTATTATCACTATTGGGACAGTTGACAGCAATGTGCCCTATCCTATTACAAGAAAAACATTTCAAAGGGAGCTTACCTCTGTATTTTCCAGTTCCCTTAGGAAGTCTTTTGGCAAGAAGAGCTTCAAACTCCATCAAGATCTCCTCATCATCAATATCTCTGCTTTGTCTAGGTTCACAGCTGGTACTAACCTCTTTTCTTCTAGATAGTGCAGCAGATGCTCTAAAGGCTGAATCAGTCTTCTGAACACTGCCATCATAACTGTTTAGCGCATATGCGGTCAACTTATCAATGATAGAATCAAGAGATACCTTTGTCTTGTCAATAGATCTCAACTCCTGAATAGCAACAACCCTTATTGCATAGACTGGTAATAAGGTTCTCAAAACTTTGCTAACAATGGTGGAATCATCCATTGTACCTCCTATACTCTTGATGTCTCCAACAACAGTTTTAATTCTTATCGCATACTATTGAATAGTCTCTCCTTCAACCATCTACATGTCTTCAAATTTTCCCCTAAGGCTCTCTTCCTTAGCTTGCTTCACATGCTCATCACCGCCATAGATAGACTCTAGAGTATCCCGTACATTTTTGGGATTGTCTTTATCCTGAATATCTATAAACTCAATATCAGATAGACTGCTGATAAGAGCTTCCATGACTTGCCCATTCTCTTGAATTTTTCTTCTTTGATCATCGGTGAGAGTACCGGTAGGGACAACATAAGTATTCTCAACATAGTTCCAATGTTGAGCACCCTTGCTTTTAATGTAGATCTTCATTCTGTCCTTCCATATCTTAAAGTTGTCTCTGTTAAACTTAGGACCTTCCCTCTTCATCTTTAGAATAGGATCTTTTCCTCAAGCGGTTAAGCTTACAACACATAGGACCTAGAGGATGCTCTAATACCAATTGATGAATAATGATGAACAATAAATACTCAACAGATACTGAGGGGGGGGGGGGTGAATTAGTATAGACAAAAACTTCTTTAACAACTTAAACAACAAAGACTGCACTAACTGGTAAACAACATCACCGATCAAAATCAAGGCAATACCGATAAAACATAGTGACTGTAAAAATCATAAACCGGTAACACTTAGATCTTCGCAAAACCTAATAATTTATTTCCACTTCAACCATATGCTTAAAACCTAATATCTCATTTCCACTTCACCCATATGCTTAAACAAGTAATACATCAGAAATATAATGACCATTGGATCAACATGCATTACCGCTTAACATAAAACACTAAAACATCACATGAAAAAGCATCACACATGACACACTTATTTTTCACGTGGAAACCCAACTGGGAAAAACCACAGTGGGGATGAATACCCATAAGTTATTCTTGAACTCTTCTGAAGTATGCTCTTTTAGGAGCCTAGTCCGGTTAAAGACTTTACAACAGGTTCTACTAGGAACCGATCCTGCTAGGGATCACCCGGTTAAGGGATGTCGAAATACCCAGTTAGAGGTTAAAACCTTGTTAAAGGTTACCTTGCCAGAGGATTTAAAGAACTCAATGATTTTGAGTCACCCTATTAAAGGATTTACAAAAATCCTGTTAAAGCTACCCAGTAAAGGGATTTTCCAGCTGCTGAAATGGTTAGAAGTCAACAGGTAATACACTGATATGATAACAACACTTAATGCCAAGGTAGATCCACTTTAGTTCCTTTACATCAGCAATCACACTCTACAGATCTCTACTCACTGCACCGATCTGGCAAGAATAAAGTATCTCTTCTCTTGGATACACACATAACATTTGCCAACAACAACAAACAAAAATCATCATCCACCTTATAGACAATAATTAGGTCGGTAGCATAAACCCTAATCCCCTAAGCATCTGGGTTATCAACAGTTGGTCCAATCCTGACCGTTTAATAATATTGCATAGAGTAAAACAATCTTGAACAAATCTCAAGACATTCTCCATCGTCCGTTCTTCACCGCTTCTGGAAGCTGATAACCCATCACGCGCTCTCCACCGTTTACTAGGATTTTGCACATTCTCGAGGTGGATAGAATCAATCTTCTTCATGCAAGATCCTCAAGAAGATCCTTCACGCGCACAAGGTTGACGTGGCAACACGATCTAATCTTCATTTCAATGCTAACTCATCATAGGATGTCGTCGATCGAATTACACAAACTTGGAATGCATCAACCAGAAACCCTGAAGTTGAGACTACCAACCTGTAGTCATATCAAATGAAACCCTGAAGCAAAATTTCCATATATCGGTTCACATTCCAACATACCGGTTCACCTTTTCGTATATACTGGTTCATACCATCATACCGGTTCACTTGCTAGTTGCTTACTTCAATATACCGGTTCATACTTCAACATATTGACATCAATGACAACATACACCATCATGTCATCAAACTCTGCACATATGCCAACAATGACCCCCTTGCAGCCCCTATGTCTACGAGATCCACCTCGCTAAGAACTAGTTGCATAACTAGGAGCCCGCTGAGCTGCCGACACCGTTGCAAAGTACAAATCCTAGTAGTAGGTGGCCCTCTTAGTCTGATAAACAAGAGTCTGGATGGTCTCTCTTGTAACCCCCCATGTGGCTACCTATTGCAGAGTCTGAAACATCTCATAGGCCCAGGACCAACACTCTATCTCTACATCCCGCTCTCCAGTAACCTGCATGATCTGTGCATGGGCAACCTGTAGACCCTGTTGTGTTGTGTCCCTCTCGGTCTGAGTAGTATCCCGCTTTAGTGACATTGGCACCACCTGTCTCTACAGTTGTCTCACCTATGCCTAAGCCTATGTAAGTTGACCATGTACCCTATGCATCAGGGACTATAATGCTACTATCTATGTCTGTTGTAGATGCGAAGGCACTCTAATATGTACCCCATGTGGATGCGATGACTATGGATCTTGAATATCAACCTGTTGAGGGGCAGAAGGGGGCATATTAATCCTCCTCCATCGAGTAAGTGGTTGTACATCCTCCTCCTCCTCCTTAAGTGCTATCCCCACTAGTCCCATCAACCCTAATCCTCCACCAACCTCCTCAGAATCGGTGTCCTCATCAGAAGAATCATCAATCTCCTCCTCAGAGCCATCATTACCTGACCCCTCCTTGACCTCCACTACAGCAACATCCTCATCCTGCACCGACCCTCCTCATCCCAACTGCTTCCTCCATCCTCCTCATCTACCCCTCTCTCCCCGTCCACCACCCCTCCCATCCCCTCCTTCATATCCTCCTCCCCTACCACCGCCTGCTCTGCGACCGTTCCCAATCACACCACCTCTAGCAACTCTCCTGCCTCTCCCTGGTCCTCTCCCACCACCTTGGCAACCTCCCTCTCCACCTTGATCATCATCATCATCAACCTCGTCCAGTGCAGGAATGGGCTCTCTTGGCCATGTCAATCGTGGGAACCTGTGTGCCAAAAAATATTACGTATACTCCATAGTCATCCCCGCATGAACTACATCCTCCAGCATGTTCCAAACACAAAAAGGTAAGGAGTAGAACTTAGCCCGACTGTGCAAAATCCAGTGTCGGCCTTGAATCTGTCCTCTCCTTGTGTACCTTAACGTACACAGTCATCCCCTATGACATAGACTGCACGTGACCAAACTGTCGGTATACTTGAGGAAGTATAAACCACTCTACCACATAGGGGATGCGACCCAAGAGAAATCTGCTAAAAAAAATATGGCACCTTGAAACCATCCTCTGGCCAAGGCTCGCACAGTCGATAAGACCTCCACACCACCGAATCAATGTCATCTAGAGCCCGCCTCCAATACTCTAACTTCCTAAGCATCGACTAGGAAGTGACCGGGCTATACATCATAACAAAAGGTGCCCCTACTAGTTTGAACCTCTCTCCAAGTGGACAGGTCACTGCTATGTGCTCCCATGCCCAGATCTGCATAACAGTGCACCCAGAAACTAGATTGGTCGCATCATTGTAGACCATCTAATGGAGCCCATGATATAGGTGGGAAAGAAAACATATCCCCCACACATATCGTGCATGCGACTGCACCATTTATCATAGAACTTGACCCCATCCAATTGATAACCCATGGGACCTCTTGTCTGGAATCAGGAAGCTACCATTCAAACCTGCCAATACTGACAAGAGTGGGCCATAGTTGTCTACCATGTCCTGCCATGCCACTGAGTAGCTTGCAATTTGTGGATCGACAAACACCTCCCGCATAGCGTCTATCCCACCAGATTCCTCCACATCATAAACGACCAACTCTCCTGTAATCGAAATCCGAAGAATCCGATAGACGTCCTTGGGCGTCACTATGATCTCACCCATCAATAAATGGAAGGTATTATGCTCGCTATGCCATCTCTTGGCCAGCGTGGTAAGTAATTCCCTATTCTTCCGATAGGACGATATGTGGAGCAAGTGAATGATACCGCAAGCCTCTATAACTGACAAATCATCAACATTCAATCGATCTCTCATCACAAAAGCCTTTGAGTATTTCTCCCGAAGCATGAGAACCCCTCGATGCACCTATATCAACACATGGGTATCATCCTGTCAATTACATCTATTCTAAACAGTCAGACAATAAACAAATCAAGTGACGACAGTCATGACATCAACCAAGGCCTATCTAATCATCCAATCAATCAATCAATAGCTTCATTTAAGGACTCATATAAAAAATCAAGTACCATATCAACGACCAAGTTTCATATCAAAGATCAATCTCAGAAACCAATCAATTATGTTTCACTCAATCAAGACTCATATCATAGATCAATCAATCAATCAATCAAATTAGTCTCATATCCATAATCAAATCAGTCTCATATCAAAATCATTCCATATCAAACAACATCAAGACCTATATCAAAAAATTGACCCATATCAACATCAAGACCCATATCGGAAACAAACCCATATCAAACAAGAGTCTCATATTGACAAATAGACCCATATCAAAAACTTGACCCATATCAACATCAAGACCCATATTGGAAACAGACCCATATCAAACAAGAGACACAAATCGGAAACAGACCCATATCGAACAAGAGACTCATATCGATATCAAGATCTATATCAAAAATTGACCCATATTGACAAGTAACCCATATCGACTTTGACCAACTTGATCCAAACTACAATTTGAACCATCTCGAACTAACATAAATGACACATAATGATGAACAACAGTCAATCAACAAAAAACTTCAACACAATCAATTCAACTGACACATTGATAGGGTGCAAAACTTCACAACAAACCTCAAAATCAAAATTGCACATGTCAAAATTTTCTTAAAATTCAAAAAATTACCTACTGTCTCATATGCGCTAAAATAATATTTAAATGCGTTGTTTAATTAATCATATGCGCAAAAAAATTCATCATATGAGCTAAAAAATCACTTATATGAGATCTACTGTCTATCAAATGCGCTAATAAAAAAATCATATGCACTAAACTAAAAATCATATGTGCAAAAAAGAAACCAAAAATTGAAAATGTGGAAAAATCCCTAACCATAGGGTGAAAAATTAAAAAATGTTGCAAAATCACCTAAAAACTAATCTAAAAATTCACAAAGAGGGTTAGAAAATCAACTCACAGGTGGCCTGTACTCCAGTGGCCTTTGGAATCGCCGAACTCGCTCAAATCGATGACAATGGTAGGGGGTTGCCATCTCTCTTCTCTTCTCCAAGCTCCAATTCTCCAAAGATAAGTGTGCAAATGAGCTGGAAATGGGCCCTTGGAGGCTTATATAGCCCATGCTGATGCAGGCAGCATTGATGCCCCAGTGGACGTGTGGGGAATGTACGTGCTATCCCCACATAGTCCTAGACCCATTTTTACATATCCTTTTTAATAAAATCTATTGGGCGATGAATTTTTGAAAAAACCATAAAAAAAAAATTTGAAAAAATCTAAAAATCGTCGTACTTCGCGCTGCTCCCTTGAAAAATGCATTTTTTTTCAATTTATCATCTAAGGGGGAATATCATCATTATCATATCGATATTTCCATATCGGCTTCATATCGAATCAACATCATCATCAGTCTCATATCGATCGGTCAGTTTCATATCAAAATCAGTTTTTCATATCTAGGGCACCATATCAAAAATTTTGATGACAAATTGAGCGTTTTTCTTTGATCAACATGTGGTCACACGTCGACTCAAAGAGGGGCAAAATGTAGACGCCTAAAAGTTGCACAACTAATTAAGTGAATTTTATTCATTTAATTATCCCTAATTCTTCCAATTAATTAAATTAAGATTTAATTAATATCCCTATTCTTCTAATTAGCCTATTAATCAAATTAAAGATTTGATTAATATTTCTCTTCTTCTATCTAAGCCATTTAATTAAATCCCCCCCCCATCCATTTTAATTAATTCACATTTAATTAAAAATCTTTGTTTATACCCTTTCCCCTTTTAATTAAATCCACATTCATCAGTCTCATATCGACCGATCAGTTTCATATCAAAATCAATTTTCATATCTGGGGCACCATATAAAAAATTTTGACGACAAATTGAGCATTTTTCTTTGATCAACATGTGGTCACACGTCGACTCAAAGAGGGCAAAATGTAGACACCTAAAAGTTGCAAAACAAATTAAGTGAATTTTATTCATTTAATTATCCCTAATTCTTCTGATTAATTAAATTAAGATTTAATTAATATCCCTATTCTTCCAATTAGCCTATTAACCAAATTAAAGATTTGATTAATATTTCTCTTCTTCTATCTAAGCCATTTAATTAAATTTACATTTAATTAAATCCCCCCCCTCTAGCCATTTTAATTAAATTCACATTTAATTAAAAATCTCTGTTTATCCCCTTTCCCCTTTTAATTAAATCCACATTTAATTAAAATCCCCTTTGCAAATAAATAAATCAAAATTTATTTTTAAATACCCCCACTTGCAAAAATTCAAAATTCACATTTAAATAAATCAATATTTATTTGAATCTATCAAATGCAAGTTGCAACCAACAATTGAAATAAATCAATTTTATTTTAATTAAATCCTATTTTCCCTCACCCACTTGTAAAATCCTACATCTCCCACTTGCCTCCTAATTATCATTCTAGAAACCTCCTAATCTCATCCTAATCATTTCTAATCTCCTAATCATGTCCTTTCCCTAAATTTGAGGAGGTCACTTCTCAAGTTTGGAAGAAAGTATTCTAAATGCATTAAAGGCTTCATTTCTTCAACAAGTTAACTTATCGAGTTCCCCAAATTTGGAAGGATTCTTACAAATTTGTCCCCCAAAGTTCTATTAACCATTAATGGTTAATTCAACCTCCCCTCATGGTTAGATATTTTCTCTCTAACTTAACCCTCATCTAACCCAAGGGTCTCATCAAGCACTCATGGCTTTGACCCTAGTTATCCTATTAACCCTTGCACAAGAGTTTACCCCTTGGGTAAAGGCTTTATCCATTGGCTATCCACTAACCCAGCCATAACCTTACCTCCTAAGGTAACCACCATGTCTCCTCATGCATTTAATGTCTCTTATATCTCCTCTCAAGCTCTCTCAAGCTGAGATTTGTCAACTTGGGACTGGATTGAATCCCTCACATGGATTGACAACTTTCAATCCTATCCCTTGTTGAGATTGCTCAATCTCAACCATCCATTTCTATCTCTTCCCTATAAATAGAGCCCTTTCCTTCTTCAAAAGAATCCAATCTCTTTGTGCATCTAAATTATAGTCATTTTGTAGGTTAAGGAGCTCATTCAAGTCATCTTCAAGCATTAGCATTAGCATTATAACATTTAGCATTTGCATCATATTTTAGGACATCATCTAGTTTAAATGCATATCTTTTCGTAGCTTAATTAACTCATCTAGTATCATTTAATCTTTAATTTGGAATCAATCTAGTTTCATTATCTTCATCATCTTGAGCATTTAGTCTTGCATCTTGCATCCTAGCTCTCATCCATCATCTTAGCATTCATTAGGATCTTAGTTGCATCCATTTTGATCCTAGAATCATTTAAATCATGTTCTCTAGGTTGTCATCCAAGACATTAAGTGCTCTTCCAAGTGAGGGCCACCTTGAATCTTGAGGATTTTCAGAGATAGAGGAGCATGGAACGATTTTAAAGAGTTTAGATTCACTAACTCGATTGATTGATTTCTAACCTCTAATGCAATGTTCCATGTGTGTGTTTGAGTTGTTTTCTTTGCAGTGCAAGTTGATCCCACATTTCCAGCACACAGTTCTTAGTTGGAACCTATTCATGTATTAAGTTTACTTAGGTATACATGACAATCAGTTGTCATATCATAAAGTTTATTTGTGTAACTTTTCATTTAATATTTTTCATAGAATCATAATAGTTATCTTAGGTGGCATTCTAGAAGATATGATTCGTATCTCATTATTTAATATTTTCTTTGGGCATTTATTATTATGCATTATGTATTTAAGGTTTGTAACAAGGTGGTTGTCACGTCACATACGATTAAGACACATGCCCACATCTTGTGTACTCCTATCTCATGCTCTTGTTCGTATAAGCAAAACTCATTTGTACATTGTATCATATCAATTGAAGCATTTGTATGTCTCATTGAGTAATTTAATCTCATGTTCATGCAAGTTCTTGTTGTAACATTCTCTTATGGAAGGCATGTTTCTTAGTTGATCCTTTGAAGTATGCACAACTTCATTATGGGTTCTTTAACAAATACCACAAAACAATCAGGTACATACTCAATCATAATATAAGGTGACAAGAACTAATGGAAAATAATTTTGATCAACCTCCAAAGACAAAGATGAAGTGACAATTGTAATACCCTAAAAATGGTCATCTAAACCATGGGCCCCTAATCTCGATTACATCATCAAGGTCCTAACCAAAGGCAATTAAATCAATCTTGAGCACCTAATTAATTAATTTCTAAATCATCAATGTCACATGGTAAATAAATCATAATTAATTAAATATTTATTTAATTAATTAATCATTCCAAGTAAATCATTTTAATCAATTATCCTATTTATTTAATTAAATATCCTAGCATATTTAATTAATAAATAAATTTTCTATTCAATCCTCGAAAATGAATTAAATCATCAAAAAAGGAATTAATCTACAAAAATGAATTAAATTGAGAAAAGAAATCAACTTGAGATATTTCTTTTTCTAATTTGAGATAACTTGAGAAATCTCAAAAAAGCAAGAAAAGCAATTAAATTGAATGAATCATTTTCTCTAAAATTAAAACTCCAAAGCTTATCTCGAGGAAAGAAGTTTAGTTGCATTGAAAAGGCTTTTTGTAATAAAAATCTTGAGTAAATAAGAGGAATGTGCATGGAATCAACTAATTTTATCTCAAGTGCATGGAATCAACTAATTTTATCTCCAATGCAAACTCAGACTTATATTCTCAATGCATTCAATCAAGCTTTAATTGGAATTTATCTCAAGATTAACTCAATCTAATCTTCTTTGAAACTGAATCAAAACATCCAATTATTTCAATTGACCTGGATTGTGCTTTTTCTTGAGGAATCTCAACCGCTCATCATTAATTGATCTTGACCGTTGGTCTCTCTTTGGATTCTCTATAAATTCAGTCTTTCATCTCTCATTCAAGACACCCCAGAGATTTATTGTTATTATGTTGTTTTTGCTCTAGAGTCATTGAGAATATTGTGCTTTGAGATTATTTCATCTTAGTTTTTTTCATATTAGTTTAATCATGGTTGCTTGTATCCATCTAGCTTAATCTTACATCCATCCAGCTTAATCTTGCATCCATCTAACTTAATTTTGTGCTCATATAGATTAAATCCTTCGTCTTGGTGTAGTCTAGTCACTGGTATTGCTTAGATAAATCTGAGAGCAAGTCTATACTCGCATCTTTTAGAAGACAATATGTCGATTTGTTATGGTTTTTATATTCATGATTATATCTGTCTAACAATGCATGCATTAATTTATTGAAGTGTTTGTGCTTTGCAGCTTACAGATTACCACTTTTCACACACACACATTTTTGGCACCCACCGTGGGGTTGAAGACTACAATTTTTGGCCTTGCAGATTGGCTCATTTTTATTTTTTGGATTTTGTCTGTACAATTGCTACTAAAACTTGTATGAGTTTTTATAGGTGGTAGCACGATAATCTGTAGCTTAGCGTACGATCTATGTTAAATTGTCATACTATTCAGTGAGAATACTCATACGACATTTTTTTTTCTCGTATCAAAAGGTAGAGTGATTTTTAAGGATTTCTCATTGAATTTTGATAATACTAATGCTAACCCTGGCTTGTTTTCTATCTGTTTGAGAGATTTTTTTTTCACAGCCTAACCAGTTTTTGCAGAACGTTTGTCGATTAACATGCTTGTTGCTCAAAAACAATATGACTACTAATTCATTGTTTTTGCAGGTTGCCTGAGGAGATTCAAGTAAACATTGTGTATTCTTTAATTCATTTCTAGGCACTTAAATTGTGATATGGTTAATGAACAAATCTATTTTTTGTGTTTGAGAAAAGTCTACAAGGTAGGAGAGTATGCTCTTGTCTATATAGACAATGAGAAATCTAGACCCTTGAAGCTTTTCTAATTTGAGATTTGTGTTCCTTTAGCGGGCTTGTCATAGTGGGAAAAATTAATCACCCTGTGAGAATGACCCAAGTGAGTACAACTAGACCCAAGCATTCTGACTCACTATAATAAATATGCCTTTTGGGATTAAAGTCTCGAAGGATGGGATTATTTAAGTTTTCTCTTTGAGATCTCTCATATCAGGCATTTTGTAGGGCCTCGCGGTCTCAATCACACTTGCGTGACTACATCTTGTTTTGGTACCTTGTCGGGTTATAGGCCTTAATCGTGCTTACGCGACTTCAAGGGGTAATTTTGAATGAAAATCATTACTAATAACTTTAAGATAGAAGCTACCCGGTTCACCTTCGAAAGGGGGATAATCTTGTGCAAGAGAGATAGTAACTCTCCCAAGATACTTGCCATATTGTGCCCCCATTAGCATTTGGAGTTGGCAAATACGACATTGAGAATTTATTGCGTGAGACTCAACAACCATATTTTGATTAGCTATTGGGTGTGTACCCAAGTCTACAAGCAAAGTTTTTCTCTCTCAACCAACTTAGAATTAGCATGTTCTGCTTGAAGTCACTTTACATCTTGCGTGTTTGCTGTGTCTTTGTCCTGGAAACAAAAACTAAAACTCTAAAACTGGAAAATAATCAAAACATCAAAAATTCTATTTGTAAAACTCTGTCCTTATCATAAACTTGTCCATATCCGGTCCTATGTTGTATGAGTCTTCCACTTTGTCATCCTGGTCTATGAGAATTATCGTCTGGTTAATAGAAAATTGTCATACGAGTCATAACCTTAGGGAGTCATCATTGCCAGTTTGTTGTATTACCTGCCAGAAATTATCATCTGATAACTAGTATACTGTCATACGAGTCATCATTGTAGAGGTTCATCTTTTCCAGTTTGTCGTACTACCAGTGGGAATTGTCATCTGGCCTTACATACACTGTCGTATGAGTTATCATCATCTTTGACAGTTTGTCATTTGATAAGCCTTGTATTGTCATTTGAGTACAGACAACAACTCGTACAAATATCTGTCTTTGTCATCTGGGACTCTTCAGATTATTGTCTGAGTCATAGTATTTTGTCGTACGAGCCTATGATTTTGTCATTCCAAAAGCCTGTCTTTTTGCGTGCTTTTCGAGATCTGTCATACTTGCCTAATCAGTGTATAGTGAGCGTATATCTGGTCTTTTTCATCCTGAGCATAAACAATCTTGATAGTTTACCCCTGTTGTTGTGTTACATGACTTTGTCGATTATATCTCAGCTAGTTCAATCAATCCTACATCAATTTGATCAACCTAATATGCTTAGATCATGTCTTATATAGGATAAATCATTTCTGAAATCAGACTTGGTCTCAATCACTTTACTCAATCATTACCTCAAATGAACAAATAGCTCTGATTTGATCTTGACTTCTGTATCACTCCTAGCTCTTGGTCACATTAATTTTAAATGTTTGTTTGAACTAGAAGTTCTAATAAGAAAGCTAACAAAAGTAAGGACAATCTTACTCATTACAAACTAATCCATTCTTGCAAATTAAAACTTTCATAAATCTCCATGGCTACCTTGGCCCAACAAATTCAAGATCTCAAGAGAGAAATATATGAAGGGATTCCTTTCAGATGTAGGATATGTTTTAAGACTGGACATAATGCTGATTCTTGTGCTAAGCGTAGGGTGAAGAGTCTAGCTTCATGGTGGAAGGATGTTACCCCCCAATCTTACACGATGGAGAAGGTGGCTGGGATTCTGAAATCTCATCAGGATGTCGAGGGTTTGATCAATGATTCTATTGTGAAGGTTCCAGAACTTTCAAATGAAGGGCAAGATCTGGCTGGTGGTTTGGTTGGCGAGGGAGTTTTTCCTGAGGGTTGCAGCTCCTTTCAAGATTCTATTGGAGGTATTCATTTAATGGAGGAAGGTCCTAGCTCTCATAGGGGTTTAAATGCAGGCTTGGATGAGGGGAATCAATCCAAGAATCATTGTTGGGATAGTAAGGGGCTGATTGGAATGGATTTTTAAAATCTGAAATGTTTGGAGGATGCCAAATCAAATGGATGGATAGAGGTGAAGCGTAGAAAGGGTAAGCAGGGTAAGGATGGGAATAGTTGTAATGACTCCCCTCTTGAAGGGGGTGATGGATCTGGGGAGGTAGCTCCCTAATTGTAGCACCACCTAGTTCGGGCCAGCTCAAAATCCCGAGTAATTAATAAAAATCACTATTACCGATAAAAAAAAAAAAAATCATGACATCATGAACACCAGACTTCAAGAAATGCTAAAACAATTATATAAGGTGGAACAGAAAGTAATTGAAAATGAAAAGTCAAATCTCATACAAGATCACGAGGTACCTTCATCAAGACAAAAAGACATCTATCCCCTAGATAGATAGTTTACACCTTTGGGGAAATTTATTGAGTCAGCTTTGGAAGAGCTTCTTAAGCACAATCTTATCATATTGTCTAACAAGACCACATGGGGATGTGAATTTTTGAGTAATTACTATGCATATCATAGGCATAACAAACATAAGACTTCAATGTGTATGGAATTAAAACATATAATTCAAGACCTCCTTGATGATGGTATTATTGAAATTGAAGATCCTAATAATTCACCTAAGGAGAAACTAGATGTGATTACCAAGCATGATCAAAATTATGAACCTGTTTCTAGAAATGACCCACATGTATCCTCCATCTCTTCCATGATGCCTCCATCTCCTAAGGCTTCTCAACAACAATCCATACCATATCCCTCAAATAATGAACCTAATGATGAAACTTCTCATGTTGACCCTCAAGGGTTATCTCAAGGGCCATACCATCCAATGGTTGAAAAAGATCTTACCTCCCTAGAATACCATGATGATCCCATTATACCTTTCCATTTATTCCAAGATAATCCCCTTCCATCTCAAGAGAAAAACATCCTTCCAAATCTCATTCCTAATCCATTTCCTAAGCAAGATCATGATGCCTCTTCCATCTTTTCAAATGATCCTATTCAAAATGAAGAGTCAAACACCCTTCCTACTTTATCCAATGGTCCTCTTCCATGTCAAGATCAAATTATCTCTTCATCTCCTTGTCATAATCGTCCATGTCCACCTCAAGGATCCATCATGCCTACAAATCCCTCTCATGATCCTATCATTCCCTACATTCCACCTTCACCTCATAATGGACTCACGTCTTCTTCCCAAATCAAAGTGTATCCTACTAGTCAAAATATTTATAAAGGCAAAGGGGTATACCTTCATAAGAAAAAACTTCTCCATATTAAAGAAAATATTAAGGGTCATGGCCTCAGTGACATTCCTCGAGATGTTGGTATCTCTACTAAACCAAAATCCAAATACACGCCTTCCCCTTCATCTCTTTCATCCATTTTAGGCCCCTGTATCCCTCCATCCCTTATGCAGGATCAACAAAGGCATACATCTTCGAGCACCTTCCATCCATCCAAAATACCTCCATATCATTCCTATCCATCTACTCATTCTTTTCCTTCTCTAAGCAGTTTGGATGCGAAGCATACAAGTCATAAGTCAAGTAATCCACATGTATCCAAGGGTGAACATGTTCCATCTAATCGACATGTCAAAACAAAGAAAAATATGACCCAAAAAGAAGAAGAAAAATCTAAAAGGACACAAAGGCCCACTAAGAAAAAGAAAGAAAAATCTAAAGTTATATGGGTTCCTAAGACACTTGTAGAAGCAATGCATTCCAAGAAACTAAAAAAACATGAAAAATAAAAAACCATGTGGATCCCTAAGCGGCTCCTTGAAGCACAACAGTCTAAAGAAAAATCCAAATTGGCATCCGAAATTGTTGTTCCTTCATCCAAACCTTCCAAATCTATTCCTCCATCATCTCCTTCATCCATTTTGGATCCTTATGTCCCTCCATAAAAATCTCAGAATCTGAGATCCACTTTTCCTTCATCACACCACACCTCAAGATGTCTGCCAATGTTGATCCTGCCAACATTTCCATTCACTCATGCACCAAACTTTCAATATCTGATCCATTATCCAACACCTCTTTTTCACCCTTCCACCCCCCTTATCCAATCCTTCGCATAAGACTTTACCCTGGTTTCATCACAAAATCCAAAAACTAAGGAAATCAACATTGGAGATGTTGAACATGTACACTTAGCTGAGTCCTTATATTCCACTGGAAAAGACATCTTTATCCGACTCTTCAAACAAAGACTAATGAACTACCTACGCAACACTCCTTGACCCTATGAACAACATGCACCTTAAACAATATTATATCTAAGAGCTGGGTTAGTTTCGGTTCTACTTTTTGCATTGCATATCATTATATTCAAAGCGCTGCATCACATATAGTTTCTTTTTTAAACGCATCACATTCACAAAATTTCTACATTTGTATATAGCAACATTAATAAAACAAGGCAACTGTCCAAGTTTATCATTTGTTTGCATTCAAGACAAACAAGGGTCGTCTCCTTTCTTAGATATTCAGACATGAAGTCTTTGAGATCCTAAGGTCATTCATTTTCAACATTACCTTGTGACGACGCTTTACTTATGGTTGGGTAGTGATTTCACTATTTGAGACTTTTTAACCCAAAATCTATCAATTGCTATATCTCAAACACATTAACAAAATCTCTCATTCATTCTAGACACCTAGTTGATCATATGACTAGTGAAAAATCTAAAATTCTACTTCAGCCCCACTATAATTGTCACACTCAAGTAGGTTTCATTACTTACAAGTCAAGGCAAGAAAAGAAAAAAAGAAAAAGTGCTATGCTAAATATTCATCTCAAGGCAAAAGAGCAATGATATATAACTGAAATATCACACATACAAGTGCGACAAAATCTTGACTATTGGAACATGTGAGTAACCCTATCAGGGCTATGAATGCCTGCTGGCAATGGAGTAATATTTGAGAAATTATAGTCTATAACCTCGTCGGAGCTCTAAAAGCTTGCTAGCAGTGAGGCTCTATTCAGGATATTTTTGAAGCTAGAATAATCCACGTAGCTAGTCATATAGGATGCTAAGGATCTTTAGTGAACCCAAGAGCATGAATTAACTCATTTTCACGCACATGGGCAAAAGAAGATCAAAGTTTCAAGAACTAATGGGGAATTTTTCCACGTCTCCATTTGTAAATCCTAGTCACTAAGTGTGTTAATTTGGATGTTCCAAGGGACCTTAAGGATCAATTGATTGCTTATCTATTAAATGTTTTGTACCTCCAATTCAATTGGTGTATTATGAAATGCTAAACAAACACAATCATCCTTTTTCAAATAGGAAATGCATCTTCATCATGCATATTGTATTAACATAGGTCATATCAAAAATTCATTGTCTCCGCAAGCATTCTGCAGATCATCATGTCATATAGGTCTGCATACTGGGGGCATAGCTAAAAAAATCCAAATCATAAAAATCATAAAAGGTCCTGAAAAAAATCCTAAAAATCATAAAATGTCCTGAAAAAAAATAAAAAAGCTGAAAAAATCAAAGCAAAAAAGCATAGACCATCCATCAAACCAAAACAACAACAGACAAACTCTCAAAGTCTGCAATCAAACTTATCGCATGTCTTGTTAATCAATCTATCAAACTCTATCAAACATCAACATGTCTTATACAAGGAAGGGTACACTCGAAACCAGACATTTCGGTCTTATACGGGGTACTCACTCTTTGAAACTAGACATTCCTTTTTTTTTTTGATCGGTAAGAGGCCAAGGCCAAGAATTTTATTAATTATTTTGAAATTTTACATTACTCCACTTGTGTGGGCGCTGGTAGGAAAGAGTGGAGGCGAGAAAACCTCCGGCTTTTCCCAGGACCAAAGTCCAGCTAGTCTTATCTCAATATACAAAACTATCAGATTTTAATACATCAACACCCCGAGCTAGGGTGATCAGGAGGGAGGGTATTTCTGTTTTACCCCTCCCTTACATGCCCTTATTTATAAATTTCAATAATCATTTGTCCCTCAATTCCTGGCGGCATGGTTATGAAGATGTTCTTTGTTGTATAAAGTATCCCTTAATTGCCCGAGATATACCTGTTTGGCCTACATGGTTAGTTTCTCAAACACTTGGCAAATTTGTTAGTATCGTACAGTCCATAAAATATCCTCAATGAGAATTTATCTGTAAAGCTTGAAAGTAACCATAATAAAATATCCTGTGAAACCTATCCTTGCAGATCATGGATTTAGAGATTTAAAACTTTAAACTGAATTGGGTTTCCCGATTCATTTATCTTAAGCCCAAACATGATCAAACCATGACCCATCAAAACATAAAATCTCCAGTTTACCAACTCTTGTTAATGCTCCTAGATGCAGTCCTTAGTGAAGGATGTGATCCAAGCTATACTAAAAAGAGTAGGTGAATGAGATTCGGTCATTCCTCCTCCCCTTCCCTGTAGATTTATAGCAGAGAGGATGACACAATCTATGAGTATTCAAGGCTGGATATATTCTCTGTCTAGGCCCCAAAATTTTGCATGTTAGCCACATTTAATCCAAAGTCTTCAGATATGACAGACGAGTATCAAAAATAGAAGAATACAACAAATGGCATTAGGGTACTATGACCGATGATTAGTATTCTAAAATAAGCCAATATTACCCATCCTAAAATAATTACCCTCAGTATGAATAAATACCAGTAAATGCATGCATCCAGATGCTTGTAATCTAGAGTATATATTCAAATTGCTAGGTATCCAAAACAGAAAGCTAGTATATGTCTATGTAAACAGATAATCCATCATGCCTATTTAATCTTCGTGACTTTTTTAAGATTGACCATTAAAACTGACTAATATAGTGTCCCGCAGGTCACTTAAGTTTGTCTTTAAGATTCAATACCAATTACTATCTTTACCCCGATCTTTGATAACTAAAGATAAAACCCTATTTTACTAGCTATAGTAATCTACTTGAGTTACCAGAATAATCCTAATATTTAGTGACAAGATTATCCCCTGCAAAAATAATACTGATTTCCTATAAAAAATGGTCCCATGCATGCACCGAGGGCCGAGCCTACTCACTCCGACCCCGAAGGTGAGGTAGAAGCCTTCTCATTGTCCAGAACCAGGCCTTCAGCCTTGAGGAAGTCCTTGAACCAGGTGGAAATTGGAGGGTGTCGCACATGAAACAAGTAGAGCAGAAAGTTGATGTTTTTATTGATTGCCTCAAGCCTTTCCCTGGTGAAAGGCTCACCATCCATGGAGATGATAGGGAATCTGGGGACCGACTTGTTGTTTCAAATGAGAATATCATAGTTCTGTGGTTGAGGGATAGTCCATTCATTGTCAAAGTTGACTAAGACCCGTTCCAGATCACCCAATATAGAGGCAATAAAGACCTGTTTACATAGAGCACTTGTATCCTCACGATTTTTGGATGAAGTAATCGTCATAGCGAGAAACATGGCGGCCACATCCGTGTTTTCCCTAGTCCTATCAAAGTTTGTGAGAAAGTCCGGGCCCAAGATTCTCTCAACTGCATCAATCACTAAGGTATGGGGAAGTCGCATGATACGCTTTAGGCGATCTCTGGTAATAGCCCCTTCAAAAGCCATTTGCCTCTTCATACTGCGTAGTTTGATCGGAGTGTCCATCACCAGTTTTCTTTAATTCTAGCTCTCTGATGGATTACAGAACATCTTAGAATTAGCTAAAGCTTGGTTAATAGCTGAATGGGTTAATAATGTGAAGGAACTGAATTTGCTTATTCTTTCAAGATACACATGAGCCCTAACCCACTTTGGATAAATCTAATTGGCAAAGAAATAGTGCATATCTTTTAATGATGCACCGCCTATAGGAAATCCCACTGAGGAGCCATGATTAATTTTGGCAGATGATCAAATGGGTATGCCACACACTGCAACCCTGACTTGTCATAATGATTAGGATTACGTGGGGATCCTATATGCTCTGATAATCAGGTGCTTATCCGGGGTTCATTGTTATGGAGTTGCTGTGTTTAGATATGAGTGCAACCGCCTGCTGAGTTACTAATCATCCTCTGATTCGAGAGATGAAGGACATATAAGCCTAAGGACAAGCTACTCCTAAAATCTTGATGAAGATTTAATTAATTTCAAGTTTAAGGTAAAATGTACTATAGATATGCTATAGATTTGACAGTGTAGGCTTTAAATATGAAAATAAATACTAATTATTGTTATTGGTTTTGGGTTGAGGGAATGAATTAATTTATGTAAGAATTTATTTATATATATATATATATATATATATATAAGTCTGTATTTCTAAGTGAATATGAATGACTGTTAAAAAGTCTATATAAAGTATATCTATATTTGTATATATACCTAAAGTGTGTATATATATATATATATATATATATATGAGTCTAAAGTATATATATAAATTAACATTGATATGTTTGTCATATAAATAAAAGGATTGTTAGTATCAAAAAATTCTATGATGATCAATATATGTGATTATATATCTGAATATATCTATATCTTGGTATATATCTGTGTATATATACCCCGATTAATATAAATGGATCTTTAAATATATGTACATGTTTATATATATATAAGTATGGGTTTAGATATATATATTTGTATAATATATATGAGTATATATATGTATCCTTAGTATCTATAGGTCTACCTACAGACATATATGTTATATATATATATGTGAAAAACTCTATTTAAGCTGAATAATTATAAACAATGGCTCTGAGAAAAAATAAATATGAGAAAGCGACTAAAAGGATATGGACACATAGAAAATGATTTTGAATCTAAAGATGAGCCTACAAGGGTCGAAGCCTACCCAGATATATATATATATATATATATATACATGTGAGTATATGTATATATATTTGTAAATATGAGTAGATATGTATATGAAAAGATTACAAAAAGTTTCAAATCAAACAACCGTAAACCTGTCCATGAAGGCCTAACAACAACTAAATGCTACGCAGGGCTTGTAGAATAACAAAAACGCATTCTCCAACATGGATGACATTGCTAGTCGATTGAACCGACAGCCACCACTCCTCAGATTGGGTAATCCTCCTGAAGGGTCCCATATTGCCATTCATAACAGCACAATGAAACACTTCCCAAGCATTCTCGCAGAAGATTCTCATTTTATCCTGTTCTTCCAGCTTCGCCAAATATTTTTCCATAGCACGATTGTGCCTTTCATTGTCCAACTCCTCCCCATCCTCCTTAGACAAGCCATTATCTGAGCTATCAGATGGTAGATAGTTTTACATCCATAAATAAACTTTTAGGATACTCAGTCTCTGATCTGATGGTAAACTTAAAATGCAGTTAGTCACTGCGTCCACCAGGAGCGGTTTAACAAATTCGCCTAAAAACTCAACCATTTTTCCCTTTGACTCCAGAACATCCACCATTCGAATAAGTGTGGCTTCAAGGGCCTTTGAGTTGCACTAGTGCCTTTGAAGATTGAGGACCACACCTACCAACCCCTCCATGGCATCATAGGCCGCGTCCACTGTAAAGAACAAGTTCTATAGTTGCCCCCTTAGGTCCTCTTCACAGTTAACACATGAGACATCTCCAAAGAAGGCCATTGTCAACAATCCTAACTCAGGAGAAGGCACTTCGGGTATGGAGATATTCAAAGAATGATCCCATAAATAGCAGGAAACATCCCTTTCTAGGAGCTTCCACCAAACAACACTTTCCACAATGAGGATTGTAAAATCTCTCGTCAACCGAGAGATCGGGAAGTGTCAGTGTGGATTACAGATCTACTATGCTCATGGTCCACTTTTCTGTAACATCTGCAGTCATTACAGATCAAAAATAGACCCTGAATATCGGAAGTGTCCTAGCACGCCGTCAAAACGTGAACATGTCATAGAATCTTTCTGAGCGTGATCAATTTTGAATAATTTGTGGACTGGTTCTATGACTGATTGTATATCAAAAGTGGAATTGCCAAGTGGGACATCAACTCGGTAAAATCAGCCACCTGATTGCCCTCCCTATATGTGTGATTAAATTCTTAGTGATTAATATCAATGAGGGGTTGGGATATGCATGGGACCCATTGGTTTAGGTTCCTGCTCTCAAATCCCTGAATGAAACATAAGGACACCCGTTCAATGACAATCTTGGTCATTTTATTGGTAGCACATAAATTAAGGCCTTCCAAGACGGTCCTAATTTCTAAAATGCAAGAGTAGGAGAATTTGATTGTATATGTAGAAATAAATGTGTATATGTATGTCGATAGTATGACTTGAGTAAGAGGATGGAAGACTAACTCGAGGTAGATATAGATGACAATTACCAAATACAAATATAGGGGTGTTATACGAGGGGTCTCTTCGCGATCTTGAAGGAGGGGGACTAGCTAAATGGAGAGGATAGAAGGGGAAGAATGTGAAGATAAAGGAAAATACAAATCAGGGGGTTAAGCCTGGCTTCCTAAGCTAAAGTCTGGGAGAACAGGAAAATGGAAATACTTTAAATGAAAAATATGTCTGGCTGATCCGGGGAAGCTGGGATTCGGGCAAGATAAACATAAAGGGAGGGAAACTTGAAGATGGATACTGGGGCGAAGAAGAGGACCTGGCCTTAGGATGGCACATAAAGGAGCTTGATACCATCAACTCCCATGTTGGCCAACTCATCCGCCCTTTTATTGCCTTCCCTATAGATATGATTAACTGTATACCTATCAAAGCCCTTGCATAGGTTTAGAGCCTTTGACAACAAGGTATTAAGTTTCCAATTGGGCATGCTTCCTTTCCTTAGAGCATTAACAATTATGGCCGAGTCTCCTTCAATATCTAATGATTTAATTTCAAGTTTCCTGCATAATAACAGACCTTCCACTAGGGCCATCAACTCCGCCCAATTGTTTGTGTTGATGCCAATCGGAGAAGCCAAGGTGGCTATTTCTTTGCCTTCCCAGTTATGAACCATGCATCCTATCCCAGCTTGCCCAGGGTTGCCCTGAGCTGCCCCATCAAAGTTTAGCTTCAACCATCCTTCACCTAGGGGCTGCCATCTGCATGCCACTCTTGTTCGAAGGCTAACAGTAGGAACCTCTCCCACAAAGGGGGGAAAGGATAAGCCCACCCATCATTTTTTCATCTTTTCACCCCAATAAGATATAAAGGAATTTTTTAATGAGCCTGAGGTAAGTCTATTGTTCACAAGCTTAATGACCGCTGACTCTATCTTATTGATGATTCTAAGGACATCTAGTTTTTCATTCTTAAAGAGACGTTTGTTTCTCTCCTTCCATAGTTCCCAAATTATGGATGATGGAAGAGTTATCCATAAACCTTGAAAGAGATAGCCACACCTAAGGAGAGGCCAAGCTTTGAGCATTCCTGAGATGTTGTGGGGGAAGGCATCAGACCATTCAATTTTATGGGTGAATCATGTCCAACATTGATGAGCAAAGGAACAATTAAGGAGTATATGATTGGTGTCCTCCTCATTTGCTTTGCAAAGAGGACATCTGCTAGGACCCTCATATTCGATACGCCTGAATTTGTCCACAGTTAGGAGTTTGTTTTGGATCATTAGCCAGGAGAAGATGCCTACCTTAGGTAGACAGTTTCTATCCCAACAGAGATTTAAGGGGAGCTCTAACTTGGGTCTTAAGAATGCTTTGGAAATGTGGGAGTACCCATCCTTGGGATTATATTCCCCTCTTAAGGAACCCTCCCATACAAGATTGTCCTCGTTATGACTTAAGACAAACTTCCTAGAGTTGAGAATTGACATAAGTTTATGCCTGTCCTTCTTCGGGATGGCTTCATCATCCCTTTCGATCCACTACCATCCAGCCCCTTCCTTTGAAGGGGATTGATAATTATTTTAAAAAGGACCTCTATGTGATTCAAGAAGGGCTCGGGTGGCCCCAAAGTCATGGAGATTTTCAATGGCCTTATACCCACCCCAAGAATCAGACCAGAAAAGGGCTTTATCCCTGGAGCCCAAGTTCCAGGTTAGCCTATCCGAGATGATCTTCCTACAATCGAGCATAAAATTCCACAAGCAGGATCCTCTGGGAGGGTTGGTCTCTTTGAAGATTTGGATTGGATCATCACCATTAAGGTATTTGTGGTTTAATAATCTCACCTATTTGAGGTGAGGAGTTCTGAACAATCTCCATACCAACTTGGCACCCAAAGCTTTACCTTGATTCTGTAGATTTTTGATGCCGACACCACCATCTTCTTTAGGTGTGCAAATCTTGTCCCAAGAGATAAGTGAGATTTTGTGGCTGCTATTAGCACCTTGCCAAAAGAAGGTCCTAAGATGCTTGTTGAGCTCAACAAGTTTGGAGGAAGACAGATGTTGGCAGGAGAGTTGGTAAATGGACATAGCTGATAAGACCGATCTAACCAGAGTTGCCCTACCAGCTGAAGAGAGCCATTTCCCCTTCCAAGTGCTAATCCTAGACTTGATTTTGCTCACCAAGTTGTCCCATAAATTTGAAGATCTTCTACCCCTGTCAAGGGGAATGCCTAGATATTTGTAGGGAAGGGTACCTTGGCTAATTTCCAGGACATTGCAGATTTCTTTTCCTAAATAGGGATCTATGTTGAACAAGAAGATTGTAGATTTCATCAGATTTACCTCTTGACTCGAGGCTAACATGTAGGAGTTGAGGATGCCTTTGAAGGCCTGGGCTTCCTCCGCACAACCTTGCCCAAAAAGCATTGTGTCGTCAACAAATTGCTGGTGGGTGAAGGGGGGGGAGGCCACTAGTGATGGGAATTCCTTGGATCCTTCCCTCCTCTTTTGCCTTGGAGATGGATCTACCTAGAGCTTCAACCATGATGATGAAGAGGAAGGGGGACATAGGATCACCTTGCCTAAGTCCTCTTGAGTTGCTAAAGAAACCTTCCGGAGAACCATTAGCTAGAACTGAGAATTTAGGGGTGGATATGCATTCGTAGATAAGGTTGATCGAAGTTTCAGAAAAGCCAAAGGCCTCCATGCATTTACATAAGAAGCGCCAATCAACTTTGTCATATGCTTTACTTATGTCCAATTTGATTAGAATGCTTGGGGTTTTGTTGATCTGAACCAAATGAATGGTCTCTTGGGCAATAATAACCCCATCATAGATTGATCTGTCTGCTACGAACCCTGTCTATTCTTCGCTAATAATTAAAGGGAGGAGATTCTGAAGTCTGGTTGCTAAGGTTTTAGTTAAGAGTTTATACAAGGTGTTGCAGAGAGCAAGAAACCATATATTCCTATCAATAATCACACAAAACAAAATAATGGCATAGATCAGTATGGCTACTAGATTTTGTCCAAGTTAGTCTTATTTCCTGTACTGAAGTGTTGCATTTTTGCTTTAGCTTGTATATATCTTTTAGTCACTTTTGTGACACCTTGGTTCTTCTTGGAACCCTCATGGCTTGAAACCGATCAATGTCCTAGTCTTAGGGTAATCGACTAATCAATCTAAATGTCCTAAGTAGTTTAACCAAGTTAGTTTTTTGTCGGTATTACTAGGTCATCTAATCTGAGTCAGTCAACTGTCTCTAAACCACTGTAGGGTTTTACCATTGAGTAAACAAGCAAAACAAGAACAATGAAAACAATCACTAAAACTGTTTGAGATATGATTGACATTTTCTTTGTGTGCTATCTTTTAAATTGATTTTTATTATTATTCCCTCTAAGTAATTCAAGGAAGTATATCTTGACTTAGAGGAGCAAGGATTGGGGGCAAAATACTTTTCTTTGTTTTATGCTTGTAGGAATGATTCCGATGATCTGAAAACATCTCATAAGATGGGTCTCTGTGATAAGTGTCTTCACATCAAGGTGAAATTGCCACACATACCTCGACTTTGTTTATTTGTATGTTACAGGGAGGTTGGAATCATTTCCTTGTCTGTTTTGAGTAATTTTCTTTGTTTGTTTTGAGTAATTTTCTTTATATGAACGATAAAGGGGTAATTGCAGATAAGATAATCAGTATTGCATATGAAATGGAAGGAACTCATCTTTCTCTAGTGTGTTTTCACACAAGTAACATTTAGGTCATCCTAGCTCTTCATGTCTCTGTGCTTATGTTCGCTTGCTCGATCAAAAGGATGTGACATTCAAGACATCTTGGCTCTTCATGCCTTGGTGCTTATGTCTATCTTCAACATTATAAAATGCTTAGTGATGATCATAAGCATACCAAATACAATGACTAAGTTTTAGGTTGCATTCATACTAAGCTTTGTGCATTTCAAGTGATTTCAACATAGCAACTTTACTTTTTCTTTGCTTTGAATAAGAGCTTGAATTTGAAACAATCATCATTTCTTTGCTAATTTCGGGATCGAAATTGAAATCTAGCGTCAATTTCTAGTCAAACTCTCACAATGTTGACCACTTGGCATTTTCATCTTCGCATCAATATTTACATCATTTTGCGCTCAAATCTTTTTTAAATCAATTCTGATCTCAATTTTATTCTTGCATTAATATTTGTGCTCAGATTATCATTGATAAATCATTTTAATAAACAAAATTGCCTAAAATCACTACAATCTCGCTCCCGAGGGGCATACTCATTACATCATCATTATCAGTGTTTATCATCATCAAAAAGTCAAGAAATTTTCAAATCTCATCAAAAGCCGAGCAACAAATCTTTTCAAATCAAATCTTAATCGAACTTCAATCAATCTCTAGGGGCATATTAGTTTCATCGCACCAAATCAAGTTGATATTGTCTTCATTTGAATCAGTCTCTTAACAATAATTAGTTTCATTGCACCTCATCAAGCTGGTTATTCGTTTAAACCTAATCAAGGGTTTAAAGAGTCTTTTTGATAGTGATCATAGACTCAATCCAAAAAGGTGTTCAGTTTCATCACATCAAATCAAGCTTGGCATTCTGTCTCGCTAATTAGTTCTTGTTCAATCAAGTTCGGAATCGGTTTTATCTCTTTGCTTAGCCAATTCTAATTCAATCAAGTTCTAGATCAGTGCTTGTCTCTTGACCCATCAAGTTCAAGAATGGTATCTCGCTCTTCATTGGTCCTAGTTCAATCAAGTTCAGGATCAGTATTGCTTTAATCAACCTATTTAGTTTCATCGCTTCAAATCAAGCTGAACATATCACTCTTCATCGGTTTGTGATCCATTAAGTTCAGAATTGATATCTATTTGTCATCAACTATTCTTTGAATCAATGCATTGCTCACACATCAATTCAAAGAGGGGAAAATGTAATACCCTAAAAATGGTCATCTAAACCATGGGCCCCTAATCTCGACTACATCACCAAGGTCCTAACCAAAGGCAATCAAATCAATCTTGAGCACCTAATTAATTAATTCCTAAATCATCAATGTCACATAACAAATAAATCATTCTAAATTAATTAATCATTCCAAGTAAACCATTTTAATGAATTATCCTATTTATTTAATTAAATATCCTATCATATTTAATTAATAAATAAATTTGCCATAATCCTCAAAAATGAATTAAATCGTCAAAAAAGGAATTAATTTATAAAAAGGAATTAAATTGAGAAAAGAAATCAATTTGAGATATTTCTTTTTCTAATTTGAGATAACTTGAGAAATCTGAGAAAAGCAAGAAAAACAATTAAATTGAATAAATCATTTTCTCTAAAATTAAAACTCCAAAGCTTATCCCGAGGAAAGAAGTTTAGTTGCATTGAAGAGGCTTTTTCTAATAAAAATCTTGAGTAAATAAGAGGAATGTGCATGGAATAAACTAATTTTATCTCCAATGCAAACTCAGACTTATAATCTCAATGCAGTCAATCAAGCTTTAATTGGAATTTATCTCAAGATTAACTCAATCTAATCTTCTTTGAAACTGAATGAAAGCATCCAATTATTTCAATTCACTTGGATTGCGATTTTTCTTGAGGAATCTCAACCGCTCATCATTAATTGATCTTGACCTTGATCTCTCTTTGGATTCTCTATAAATTCATCCTTTCATCTCTCATTCAAGACACCCTGTAGATTTATTGTTATTATGTTGTTTTTGCTCTAGAGTCATTGAGAATATTGTGCTTTGAGATTATTGCATCTTAGATTTTTGCATATTAGTTTAATCATGATTGCTTGTATCCATATAGCTTAATATTGTATCCATCTAGCTTAATCTTGCATATCTAGCTTAATCTTGCATCCATTTAGCTCAATTTTGTGCTCATATAGATTAAATCCTTCATCTTGGTGTAGTCTAGTCACTAGTATTGCTTAGATAAATATGAAAGCAAGTCTATACTCGCATCTTTTAGAAGGCAATAGGTCGATTTGTTATGGTTTTTATATTCATGATTATATCTGTCTAACCATGCATGCAATGATTTATTAAAGTGTTTATGCCTTGCAGCTTACAAATTACCACTTTTCACACACACAACAATAGTTGTGTCATGACTGCCATCAAATAGAAGAGATAAACCCTTAAATTGGTCTTCCTAATTTAAAATGTGAGATTCCACAAACAAATAAGCAATGTTTTATAAATAGGAATCTCAATTAGGAAGAAAATAAGATACCCATTGTAATAACTCACTTAAATTTCTCAATAAAACATCAACATAAGATGAATGTGTGATCTTAATAAGAGAAGTCAAATTTATATGACAAGTCTTTGGATCATCAAGACACTCAAGTTCTACATCATATTCAAAGTCTTCTCAAGTACCATCATCAAAGGGAAGATTATCAACATCATCAAGTGGAATGAGGCAGTATAATGCAGGATCATCTAGGAATGGAGGAATATATGGATCTCCAAAAATCTCCCAAATCTTAGTCCAAATCGAGTGTGGGCACTTGATTCTTGAAATTTGATTGTAGGTTTCTTCAGGATTTAGGTGCCATCAACCTTGTAAATCCTTTAATTTATTATTTTTTAAAATACCTTTTGTAATCTACACATAAGAGGTTAAATAGTTAACCAATGGTAGTGAAAGAGACCATGTAACTTAGTAAAGTTACTTTCATTGTTCATCCTCTAAGAAAAGGACAAAATAGCTCGGTGACCCCTTTTGGAATATTCTATTTTGAGGTGCTTGGACACTTGCTATCACTTGTAAGAGAATATATGATGGTTATGACAATCATTATTGCTATGGTAGCATTTATGACAAGTTCCGTATACAGGTGCACGTGCATGAGAGATGCCTTTGTTAGGATTCCCATAGATATTGAGAGGGGGGGGGGGGGGGTGAATCAATATCTAATTGGTGTACAAAATTTCTTATCTTAAAACATGCAAAATATATTATAACAGTATACCGGTATGCAAGAAATAATGCAGTAAATAGAATTGAAAACATCCACATGAAAAGCACACCATGACACAAGGATTTAGCGAGGAAACCGGGTGTGGGAAAAACCTCGATGGGATTTGTGACCCACAATATCCACTTACTGGCCAATAAGAGAATATTACTTACAATAGGGGCCTGCACATGCAGGAAGGCCAACTGCCTAGAGCTCACTGCTCAAATGGAAGTCTCACTGACTTACAATATGGATTATACAAATCCAGTATCTTGTACTACTTTACAATAGCATCTATAATGCCTGATTCAGTACCGGTTGCTGCTCTTCTTCTTACATAAACCCTTTACCCTATATTTCACATAATAGGTCTTCCTTAATATTTCACATACATCACTTTCTTTTCTTTTTTCCTTACTTTCAAAATGTCTACAATGATCTCTTTTATATATAAGAGTCATTTTACAACATGCCAAGTCAGCTTACAAAGTTTTTACAATAATAAGCAAAATATAATATAACAAAATCCTATCGGCCTCTGTGCCGGTATACTTCCTTTCTCTGTGTCGGTGTTGGTGTCCTGAGTGCCGGTGTAGAGTCTGATCGTTGATGCCGGTGCACTAACTTGCCGGTGTAATGCCTTGCTGGTACCATAGGATTGTAAGGTTGCCATCAATGACAAAACCTTCAATCACATACAATGTCTCATTAGAGTGTGCATATGCAAACAATCTCCCCCTTTGGCATTGATGGCAACACTCATGAGAAATTTCAAAAGTGTATCCAAAAATGTGAAGTCCAAAAATGTTACCAGAAATGTGTGTGCTCCCCCTGAGCATATGATTCATGTGATGTTGAATTTTCTCATCCCACTACTCCCCCTTTGGCATCAATGACAAAGGATGTCAAGATGTCAGTAGAGTTTGTAGTTTCAACCTTGTAACTGGGTAGTTACAATTTGAAATAGATCCGCCAAAATCAAGTTTATACTCTGCATAAACTTTTTACTATCTCTTATTGCTGTCTCTATTCTTTTAGCTGTAGCAGTGAGATGCTGCAAATGCTCTGTCGGTGTTTTCTATTCCTGTATTAGTGTCTCAGATACGTCCTTCCGTAATGATGCTAAATAGTCCAATCTTGGACTCAGTTTTAATCTCAGATGCTTTGCCTTATTCACTATTCTCTCTTTTTCTCTTTCCAATTTAAGTAATTTTTTCTCAAAATTTGTTATCTTCTGTTCAAAAACTGATAATGTATTAGGTGAGTTAACAAAATTATCTGCAAGTTTATTGATTTCATCCTATACCTTGCTCATCTTCTTATCTATATCTATAGTTAAAATGTTTGTCTTACAGGTGTCTTTGTACAAAGTTTTGTACTCTTTTAATAAATTGCACAGTTCCGGTAGAAGTGTGTCAAAATCTCTAGTACACTTCTTTATCTGCTCATCAAAGAATCTTTGTTTTTCCATTTCTACTTTGTCCTTCAATGTCTCTTCCTTTATTTTCTCAGTGTTTTCTGTGATATATTTACACAAGGTATCAAGTTGTCCTAAAGAATATTTGTTGTCTATATTACAATTAGGAGAAATTACCTTCAAAATTGGTATTGTGTCATCTATTGCCTTATAAGCTTGTGAGCTGCAGTCTGTTATCTTTTTAATTGAATCCAATAGTACCTCAGTCACATTAGTTGATTTGTAGCCTGATGATGAACCAATATTCTGAGTACCACCGGTGGAAGTAACCAAGCTTGTATTGACCTCTGGTAGGTCTGTTTGTGTTTTCATTTCCTTAAGCAATGGTTTTTCTACTTCTCCAGTTGTCGGTGGCACTGTTTCCTTATGAACCTGTTCCTGTTCTTGTTGTTGTTCCTGTTCAGGAGCCTTTTGCTCTGTTTGTTTCTCTATTTGTTGCATTGTCCGAGTCTGAGTCTGAGTCTCTACCTTTTGCTCTTTGTCATCTGCCGGTTTCTTCTGTGTGTTATTAGTTTGCTCAGCTACCAGAGGTTCACTAGCCATTTTAGTCTTATTAGTTGTATCTTTGTCTACCATAATGTTGATATTTTGAGTATCAACATCCACAGTATATAAGACTTTAGGATTAGGATTAACATCCTCTACATCCATACTTTCAACTGCCGGTGGATCTTTTGTAGTTGTTGTTTTTACCGGTGGAGTAATAAAAGGAGGCGGGGGTAAGTTGTCTTTAACCTTGATACTGGGTGGTCCACCAACCTTACTTTTACCCTTGTCTCTTTCTTTCTGATATACCTTTATAGGTTTGTGACTCATGTATTCTTCTTGTTTTTCTTTTTCCACTAGGAAAATGTCCCATGCATTTTTTGTCTCCTCAGTCACCTCATTAACTCTTCCAACCATTAAACCAATGTGCCGGTGTGCAGTAGAAAATACTGACCGGTTGGCTTCAGCAATTAAGTCATCAATTTCTTTGGGTGAATTCATTGGATATACAACAAGTAGCTTTTCTATCTTTATTTTCTTGTCAAGTTCTACTATTGCTTGTCTTCTTGCTTCCAGTCTTTTAAATAGTTCATCTGGTACTTCATTTACTACTTCCATAAAAAATTTCTTATACATATCCATATGCAATATACACACTATTTTCTACTTGTTCTTTTTCATTAGTTGTCAGAGTGTCATATATTTTCTCTATATTCTTCAATTTTCCTTCCTCTGTAATTTCATTTAACAGTATATCAAGAGGGGCCAAGTCCTTGTTTGTCCTCTTCTTCTTCTTGGGTGTCAGTTTCTTCTTCTTTGGTGTAGCCTTTCTTACCAGAGATCTCACTGCTTGTTGTTTTTGTCTTGTCCTCCTAGGTGAGGGTGTGGTTGCCGGTGAGGGATCTCTTTTTCTTACAACTCTTTTGAAAGTTGTAGGCATGTCATTCTTTGAAGGAGTGCCTATCGGTGATAGATGAGTCTCAGGTTGTGGAGCTGCTAACTCATCCTCTATTATATCGGTTTGCTTTAACACATCTTCTTTAATAGCCTTTGCCTGTTTGGAACCTCTTCTCACAACTGCCTCAACCTTTTTCACTCTTTTCTTAGATTGTATTTGGCTTTAAATAGTTTCTACACTACCAAATACTTCTTCCTTAGGTTCTTTAGGGGCTTCCAGAAGTGCTTTAGCATATGTTTCAATTATATGATCATCTGTTTCATAGCCCATCTCTATTACCCAAACAGTCCTAGGGATGACTGCTTCCATCCAGATCTCATCCTTCTTGATTACAAAGCATATTTTATCCTTATATTTGTCAACAATATTTTGTGATAACCTTATTCTTTTCTTCATTTTGGCCTTTAGTGCTTGAAAGAAATCATGGATATTGTTTTCCTTATCTTCTCCCATATTGTTGAATAGTTCTGTTAACTGTTTACCTACTGGTATATCATATCCAAGTTCTTTGTAGCCTATACCAGGAACTTGTTTGGTTATATGTAGCATCAGACATACTAACTGATTTCCAAATTTAAAAGTTTCTTTCTTGTCCTTCTTAATCTTGCCTAAGTTGTCAATTAATTCATCCTTCAACCACTCACATACATCAATCTTTGCATTATCTGTGACCATATCATAAGCACTCTTAATGCATAAACTTGAAACTGAATTAAGTCTATTTGCATGAGTAGCTTTATATCCTAATATCATGTTGATAAATCTCACATTAATATCTGTTACATCATTTACTCTTAAGGACCTTCTATCGGATGTGGCACCTGTTAACTGAGTAACTAGGTCATTGGAAACCTTCTTGGATTTGTCTGGCCTTTTACCAGTGGTTGGTAACCCTGTGACAGCTTTCACAGCTTCCTTAGTGATTTTGTGAATTGCATCTAACTAGAAAAATTCACCATGTACCCTGCTTAAGACTATCCGAATCACATCCTTGGGAAATTTAGGAATGCTAAGGATCTCTGTAAATCCTAGGGTTTCAATGATCTTGTGTTCATCTTATACATTGCCGGATTCATCACATATGACAGTTTTAAACATGGTTTTAATCTCTTCATCTCCTAGTTCCTCAATGTTACAATGAATGTAAATTCTGGGGTCTTCAGCATAAACAACTCCCTTAGGAATTTGAGAAAAAGCACCTAAGGTATCATCTTTCTTTGCTATCTCAGGAACTAATTGAAATACGGGCCTAGGTCTTTTTATAACTTTGACAACAGTAGGGTTTGCTATATATTCAATTGTAGAGGTGGATGCCATGATAAAATACCTTTTACTGCCTTTAGGATGGATGATTGCTTGAAGTGTTCTTACCTCTTGTTCGAAATGCTTTAGCTCAGAATCTTCGTGCTCTTCATAGGTTTGAAATCTCGATGAAATGAAATGGAGCCAAAACCTCAAATTTATAGTATCTTTTCACCATCTACCACATTAAATGCATGCCGGTTAAGTATTCACTTAACATTGTCTGCCGGTAATAAGTAATTTCCAACTTCTCATCTCTAACCGAGGGAATAATAGCACGTGTCATTAGATTGCCAAACCCTCAAGGAAACTTTCTTCAATTAGATGAAGAACTTCCTGCCGGTGGAGCACTACTCTGTCTTGCTGGTGAAGCATCACTCTGTCCTGCCGGTGAAGCATTGACTGGTTCTACTGGTGGAGGAGTATTCCCAATATTTAGATCAACTTTTCTAATCCATTGTTTTGAGAATTCTTGCTTAACCTCTTCAACCTTTTCTTTACCTTTCAAGCTAGAAAATTTGTTGTCTACTGGTGATCCTTTACTTCTATAAAATTTTGCAATATGCCCAATCTTGTTACATGCATAACAAGTTATATTATTCTTTTGATTAGCTTTCCCATAACTTATGCTAGTTTGTGTTCTCCATTGATTGGATAAATGTCCAAATCTTCCACAAACATAACATTTCACATTCATTCTGCAATTTGCAGAGTTGTGACCAACTTTGTTGCATTTTGAACATTGACCGGTGGGTGTGTTGATATTATGATAATTTCTAGATCTACTTTCATTTGCTTTATGACCATACTTATTACAGTTAAAGCATTTTCCATTGAATTTATAAGCATTAGGTTGTCTTACCAGTTTGTTGTGATCCTGAGTATTTGCAGTACCAGAGCTTTCACCAACTTCAAAGCCAATTCCAGAAGTGTCACCTTTAGGTTTTTGATTCTTAAGCAAGGTGCCAAGTTCCTCTGAGCTTTTCTTGAATTTTTCTTTATGTTGATTTGCAGTTTCTAGTTCTCTTTCTAAGACCTCTATCTGTCTCATCAGTTCATTGGAGTCATTCTGAGTGTGCATCAGATCTGTCTTCAACATGTCATTTTCATAGCTAAGTCTTGTGTTCTCATTTGTTGCATCACTTAGTCTTCTGGTCAATTATTCTTCATTCTTCTTCCTATCCTCAATCTCTTTACAAAATCTCTTAGTCATATCCTGCATCTCATTCTTTGTTGTCATGTTTTCTAGTTTCAGCTTGCTTATCTGATCATTAAGTGATTCCTTTTCATCATTCTCATTTTGCATATTTTCACAAAGTTCTCTTCTCTTATTTCTTGTACTAGTAAGATTCTCTTGAAGTGCCTGAATGATATCCTGAGCTGCCCTTAAATCATCTTCTAGTTTGATATTTTTCAATTTCTCTACATCATAGTCTGAAAGAGCTCCTTCAAGTTGCTTCATCAGATTTTCCATCTTTACCGGTGTCAAGATCTTCCTCAAGTTGTTAGGCTTCTGAAAATAGAGGACCAAGCTCTAATACCAATTGTTAGGATTCCCACAGATACTGAGAGGGGGGGGGGGGTGAATTAGTATCTAACCGGTGTATAGAATTTCTTATCTTAAAACATGTAGAATATATTATAACAGTGTACTGGTATGCAAGAAATAATGCAGCAAACATAATTAAAAACATCCACATGAAAAGCACACCATGACACAAGGATTTAGCGAGGAAACCCGGTGTGGGAAAAACCTTAGTGGGATTTGTGACCCACAATATCCACTTACTAGCCAATAAGAGAATATTACTTACAATAGGGGCCTGCACATGCAGGAAGGCCAACTGCCTAGAGCTCACTGCTCAAATGGAAGTCTCACTGACTTACAATGTGGATTATACAAATCTAGTATCTTGTACTGCTTTACAATAGCATCTATAATGCCTGATTCAGTACTGGTTGCTGCTCTGCTTCTTACATAAACCCGTTACCCTATATTTCGCATAATAGGTCTTCCTTAATATTTCCCATACATCACTTTCTTTTCTTTTTTCCTTACTTTCAAAATGTCTACAATGATCTCTTTTATATATAAGAGTCATTTTACAACATGCCAAGTCGGCTTACAAAGTTTTTACAATAATAAGCAAAATATAATATAACAAAATCCTGTCGGCCTTTGTGTCAGTATACTTCCTTTCTCTGTGCCGGTGCTGGTGTCCTGAGTGCCGGTGTAGAGTCTGATCATTGATGCCAGTGCACTAACTTGCCGGTGTAATGCCTTGCCGGTGCCATAGGATTGTAAGGTTGCCATCAATGACAAAACCTTCAATCACATACAGTGTCTCATTGGAGTGTGCATATGCCAACAACCTTATGATAGATGTAAGAGCATTTGTAAGAGTCTATTTGGTAAGGTAGGTGTGAGTTTTTCTAGGTAGTTTTTCTTATTTTTATTTTGGTGATACCATAGTGGTATTCATCCTTACAAACTCCTATAAAGTGGTGCCTTGAGCTAGTGTTTTGCATTAAGTCTTATTCAGTTTGCAAGATAACGAAGTGTTGTCAAGTTTTACAAAGGTCTTCAAAGAAGTGTATAATTGGTACATTCTTCATTGGATTATTAATATACTTGCCTCTCTTTATATGGTGGAGTTTTTTTTCCAAAAGGGTTTCTCCACGTAAATATGGTGTTTCATGTGCAATGGTTTTCTTGTTCTTGTTTTGATTCTACAATCATTGTGTTAATGGTTAACCTTAGTTTCAAATTTGCAAAAACTTTAAGTTTATATTGCAATCTTTCTTCACCTTGTTTTATAACATTTGGAATTAGAGCTAATAGTTCTGTTGAGGGAGGGACACCTTTGTCTATAAGTGTTGAAGGTTTTTTTTTGTTGTAGTGGGAGCTTTTGTTTTATGCATTTTTTGTAGATTTAAGAAATGTTGTATACCATGGCCTCCACCTCTCATCAAGATATCGAGAAGCTCAATGGTACTAGTTGCAAGATGTAAAAGTTGTAAGTTGAGGATCTCTTAGAAGAGATAGATCAATGGTTGCCAATTTTGAAACAAAAGAAACCAAAGGATTATACCTCGAAAGAGGATGAGTGGAAAAAGTTAGACAAGAAGGCACAAGGAATCATTTAGTTGTGTCTCATTGACTCTATCCTGGACTAAACGTCTCTAAAAAAGACACCACATACAAGTTATGGAGGAAAATAGGTGATATCTATCAAGCAAAATATTTGTCTAATGAACTATATTAGAAAAAGACATTTGTATTCTTTGAAAATGAGGGATGGGGATTCTATTGTTGAACATTTGAATGTTTTTAACTTGATTTTAAGTTAGATTGCATCAATAGATGTTAGTATTGAAGATGGAGATAAATGTATTCTTCTACTTTGCTCTTTGCCTAATTCTTCGAAAAATCTAATTGTTGCCATAAGTAGTGGTGGTGTAGAGCCTAAGATGGACAGTGTGATCCCCATACTTCCTTTAGAAGATATGGGGATACAGACGATGAATGTTGGCTTCCAAGATGTCTTGCATGTTTGAGGAAGGCCTAAAGAGATAGGTCCTAAAGAGGATAAAAAGAAGGATAAGTCAAAATGATGTTCTGGGACCCCTAGAAAGAGTAGAGTTAAGTGTTGGAATTATGGTAAACTTAGAGGATATGTTAAGGAGTGTAGAAATAAGAAAAAAAGTATTGAAGCTTCCATGGATAAGTCCTTAGATGACAATGATTCTGATGCATTATTTATTTTAGTTAACTCTATTAGTAATGATGTTTGGCTTATTTATTCAAGTACTTCCTACCATATGACTCATCACAAAGAATGGTTTTCTAAGTATAAAGGATATGATGGAGGATAGTTTTTTCTTGTTGATAACACATCAGTGAAGACTCTTGGCAAAGGAAAGGTTGGTAAGGGGAAGTTTAATAATTGCTAAAGGATCTCAGATAGGGACTTTGTTTAAGCTACATGCTTCTACTCTTTGTAATTCAACTTTTGTAACTGTGACAAAAAATGCATGTATGTTGTGGCATCATATATTGGGTCACATTGGTGAAAAGGGTCTTGAGACCGTTCTAGATTAAAAAAAAAACTAGTTAAGGGGATTTCTGATTATTCTCTTCATAAGAATGATTTATGTGAGCATTGTGTGTTTGGTAAACAAAATAGATCTTCATTTCCTAAAGGAGTTAATAATGTTGAGAGACTTTAGAGATAATTCATTTGGATGTATGTGGTCTATTGGATGTTGACTCTTTGATTAGATCTCATTGTTATGATTCATTCATTGATGATGTCTTAAGATATACCTAGGATTTATTTCATGCATTCAAAATTTGAAGTTTTCACCGAGTTTAAGAAATTTAAGGCATTGGTTGAAAAGTAATCATCCTATAAGATAAAAATATTGAGATCTAATAATAGGGGTGAATATTGGTCTAAAGAAATTGATGAGTTTTGCAAACATGTAGGAATTGTTATGCAAAAGACTACACCTTTCACTCTCTAACAAAATGGGGCAACAAAAAGAATGAACTATACATTAATGGAAAGAGTTAGGAGCATGCTAACTAGTGTTGAGCTTGATAAATGTTTTTGGGTGGAAGTTGTTGGTACTACTTGTTATTTAGTTAATAGATCCAGTTGCATAGCTCTTGTTGATAAAACACCTTATGAAATGTAGTTAGGTACAAAGCCTTCAATTTCACATTTAAGGGTTTTTGGTTGTGAGGCTTTTGTTCACGTGTCTCAAGAGAAGTGATCTAAATTGTATCTAAAATCTCATAAATGTACCATTATAGGATATGGTGAGAATGTAAAATGTTATAAGCTTTGGAATCTTCTAACCTGTAAAATGATATTTTCTAGATGATGTGATTTATGGGGAATTAAGAGTTGGCTCGGGTGAAGAAAAACCAAATGAAAAGTAAAAAATAGTGCATTTTTTAACTAAGTAAGAAGTTGTGTTGTCAAAATGAATTCTGGTGTCATTGAAATCAAACTTGTTGGTCTGGAAGAAATACCTAACTATCCTTTGGGTCTGGAGATGGTTCTAAAATGAGTAGTTAATGCAAGCTGGTGTAGATGACACCTAGTTATATGAAATATGTGTATGGATGTTTGTGGCACATATTATGGTGTGTTATGATATTTAAGTTGCTTTGTTGGTGTTCTTTGTATACTGATATGATGCTTCAGTAATGTCTGACTATTTTGATGAAGAGTATATTGTATAGTTTGATATGGTACATGGTGGATATAATCACACAATTATGTAGTTTCAGAGAAGTTTTTGTGGATGTAAATTCTCATTATATCTTCGTATTCAGTATGATAGGTGATCTAAAATTGAAGATAAGTAAGTCTAAGTTTCCACTAATATAGTTGCAATACAATGATATGGAGAAATATGTGTTAGGATTCCCAAAGATACTAAGAGGGGGGGGGGGGTGAATGAGTATCTGAATGGTAATAATATTTTCTTAACTTATAACATGAAAAGCATATTAAAACCATGTATTGGTAAACCAGAAATAATGCAGCAAATAAGAATAACAACCACAACATTAAAAGCACACCATAGCACAATGTTTTAACAAGGAAACCCGGTGTGGGAAAAACCTCGGTGGGATTTGTGACCCACAATATTCACTTACTAGCGAATAAGAGAATATTACTGCTACAATAGGGGCTTGCACATGCAGGAAGGCCAAGTGCCTAGAGCTCACTGCTCAATTACAAAAGAAGTCACATTGACTTACAAAAATTGGATTATACAAAATCCAAAGTCTTGTCCTACTTCAGATTAGCATCTGCTATGCCAAATTCAGTACCGGTTGAAGCTCTGCTACATACATAAACCCTTAATCACTATTTCGCATATTAGGTCTACTACCTTCTATTCATATTTCACATCTTTTCATATCCTAAATGATCTATAGTGATCTCATACATATATGAGTCATATTACAATCCACCATGTCGGCTTACAAAAGATTTTACAATTAATTACAAAATACATTAATACAAAATTGTTGTCGGCCAGGGTGCCGGTAATCTTCCTTTTCGGTGTCGGTGTTCTGTATGCTGGTGTAGAGTTTGTCGGTGCCAATGCTTGTGTTTGTCTACCGATATCACATGATTGTAAGGTTTCCATCAATGACAATACCTTCAATCACCTACAATATCTCATTGGAGTGCATTTTCCAACAATCTCCCCCTTTGGCATTGATGGCAACACTCATGAGAAAAATTCAAGAATGTATCCAAAAATTGAAGTCCAAATTTTTTACCAAAAATTGTACCAGATGTGTGCTCCCCTTGAGTAGATGATCTCTATTTTTTTATTTTTCTCATCTCTACTACTCCCCCTTTGACATCAATGATAAAGGTTGTCATTCACTGTCAGTGGAGTCCTGTCTGGATTCTTGTAACCGATGGGTTACAATTTGAAAAATATATGTCAAAATCAGATTTAAACCATTACTGAATGATTTGTTGTCTTTTAGTGCCTCTTGAGTTTTTTGCACTGTACCGGTGAGTATGTGCATTTTCTCTTCTAGTGTCTTAAGTCTGAGAACCAAAGCCTCAAAAATTTCTTTTCTCAAAGAAATGAGGTAGTCTAGTTTGGGACTAAGTCTACATTTCAAGTCCTTTGCTTTATCCTTTATTCTTTCTTTGTCCTTCTCTAACTACTTGATTTTCTCTTCTTTCTCTACAATCTTCTTCTCTATCTCCAAAAATGAATCCGATGTACCTATCAGATTGTTAGCAATATTGTTAATCTTATCTTATGCTTTGCTGATTTCCTTTTCTAGATCTTCTGTTGAAATATTTGTTTTACAAGAATCTCTATACAGTTTCTTGAAGTCAAGAATTATCTCTCCAAGTTCCAGTAATAATGTTTCCATTTTCTCCTTATTCTTCTTCACAATTTCCTCAAAGAATTTATCTTTTTCCTTAACCAATCTCTCCTTGAATGTGTCCTCATTTATTTGATCAATAGTCAATATGTTGCCAGTGATGAACTTGGACAATGTGTCTAGTTGACCTAAAGAATCTTTGTTATCTACAATACACTTTGGTGCTATCAATTTAAGAATGGGAATTGTGTCATCAATAGCCTTATAGGCTTGTGCATTGCACTCTCTGATCTTCTTTATTGAATCCAATAAGACCTCTGTTACATTCGTAGGTCTGAATTCTGCTATAGAAGTACCAGATGTTTGTCCAACTGTCTTCACACTAGCCATACTACCGGTTGTAGTAATCACCTTGCTTGGTTTGACCTCTAGTAGGTCAGTTTGTGTTTGCATTTCTACAAAAAAAGGTTTGGGCTTTTCAGTTTTGGCCGGTGGCACTGTCTCTATCTGAACTTTTGTCTCAACCTATACATGTTCTAGTTTTTCGATCTGTATCTCAGAAGGTTTCTTTGAGCTCTCAACAACCGATTTCTCAATCTGTGTCTCTATATGCACTTCCATTTTCTCTATTTGTACCTCTGCACTATGCATTTTTGGTTCTCCTAACTGTTTATCAGTTGTATCTACCATTTTCTCTAATGGTTTACCAATGGTATCCTTTGCCGGTTGCTCTGTCTGAGTAGGTTTTTTTGTGTTTATATTTACAGTTTCATTTACGTCAACCTTAGCATCTGGAGTCTGTGACTCAGTAGTCACATCTGTCTTCTTGTCCTCAGTGGTTTCTCTATCAACCACAACATTTACTTCTTGGGTATCTATATTCACAGTGTACAAAACTTCAGACTCAGGATTTGTATCCTCTAATGGAGTCTCCATACTCTCAGTAGCCAGTTGATTGTCTGTAGTATCTACTGGTGGAGTATCCAAAGGAGGTGGGGTTAAGTTATTAGTTATTTTCAGGCTTGGAGGTCCACCTACCTTACCTTCCCCTTATCCCTATCCTTTTGGTATACTTTAATAGTCTTTGGTCTGAGTAATTCTTCCTGTTTTTCTTTTTCCACAAAGAATATATCCCATGCATCTGTTGTTTCCTCAGAGACTTCATTTACTCTACTTTCCATTAGTGCTACATGCCGACGAGCAGTGGAGAATACTGTCCAGTTTGATTCACTGATTAGTTTATCTATTTCATCAGGTGAGTTGACTGGATGTACTGCAAGTAATTTTTCAATTTTAATTTTCTTGTCTAGCACAATGATGGCTAACCTTCTAGCTTCTAATCTCCTATACAGATTATTTGGTATTTCATCAACAACTTCCATAAAAAATTTCTTATATATATCCAAGTGTAAGATTACACTATTCTCTATGTTTTCCTTGTCATTTGTAGATAGTGTGTTGTATATTTTGTTGATGTTCTTCAATTTACCATCTTCAGTTATTTCACTTAGAAGTTTATCTAGTGGAGAAATATCTTGTTTTACCTTTCTTTTCTTCTTAGGTGTTAACTTCTTTTTCACTGGAGGTCTCACTGCCTGTTGTTTTTGCCTTGTTTTCCTGGGTGTAGGTGAGGGTACCGGTGAGGGTTTTCTTTTCCTTTCTACCCTTTTAAATACTGCTGGCATATCACTCTCAAAGGAGGTTCCAACCGGTGAAAGATGAGCTTTTGGTTGAAGTCCTTCCAACTCACTTTCCTTTATACCAGTTTGCTTCAAAACATCTTCCTTAATTGCTTTTGCCTGCCGGGTTCCTTTTCTTACTGTTTCTTCGACCTTCTTAACCCTTTTTCTAGATTGAATTCCACTCTCAATTGTTTTAGCATTTCCAAAAACTTTCTTAGTGGGTTCCTTTGGTGCTTCAAGGAGGGCTTTTGCATAAGTTTCAATAATATTGTGATCTGTTTCATAGCCCATTTCAGTTACCCAGATAGTTCTAGGGACAACTACCTCCATCCAGATTTCATCCTTTTTAATTACAAAACAAATTTCTTTTTGATACTTGTCCACAATAGCTTGTGACAGTCTTACTCTAGCTTTCATTCGAGCTTTCAATGCTTGAAAATATTCATTTAGGTTTTTCTCCCTGTTTTCTCCCATGTTGTTTAGTAGATCCAATAGTTGCTTTCCTACCGGTATGTCAAAACCAAAATCTCTTGCACCAATATCGGGTACTTGTTTGGTTATGTACAACATTAGACAAACAAGTAAGTTTCCAAATCTGAATGTTCCTTTCTTATCTCCTTTAATCTTCCCTAGATTGTCTATCAATTCATCTTTGAGCCATTCACATACATCTATTCTTGCATTATCATTAACCATGTCATAAGCACTTTTAATACATAGGCTAGAAACCGAGTTCAACCTATTTGCATGTGTAGCTTTGTAGCCTAAGATCATACTGATAAATCTCACATTTATGTCCTTTACATCATTTACCCTTAGAGACCTTTTGTCGAATGTTGCACCGGTTAGGTTTATCACTGTGTCATTTAAGACCTTCTTTGTTCTGTCAGGTCTGCTACTGGTGGAAGGTAACCCTATTACTGCCTTAACAACTTCCTTTGTGATTTTATGAATTGTATCCAACTAGAATAATTCACCATGAACTCTTCTTAGCACAATCCTTATAATATCCTTGGGAAAATCCAGGACACTAAGGATTTCAGTAAAACCTAGGGTTTCCACTATCTTATGTTCCAGTTTGATATTTCCAGATTCATCACAAATCACAGTGCTATACATGTTTTTGATCTCATCATCACCTAATTCCTCTATATGATAATGTATATACATCCTAGGGTCTTCAACATATACTACTCCTTTAGGAATTTGAGAAAATGCACCTATGCTATCATCTTTCTTCGCAATTTCAGGAACTAGTTTGAATACGGGTCTAGGGCGCTTAATTACTTCAATCATAGTAGGGTTTGCAATAAATTCAGGAGTGGATGAAGAATCCATAGTTAAAAATACCTCAATCTACCTTTAGGATGAATGCTTTGATGAATTGCTTCACTTTTTTGCTAAGGATGCCTTCGCTCAGGAATTTTCATGCTCTCGAAGGTTTGAATGCTCGGTGAATGAAAAAGGAGCCAAAACACTTGCTTTATAACGTTATTTTCTCCAACTACCACATTTAATGCTCGTTGGTTAAGTCACAACTTAACTCATCTGCCGGTATAGAAGTAATTTCAACTTCTCACCATCAACCAAGGGAATAATAGCATGTTTTTCATTTTGTTGCTAAACCCAACAAGGATTTTCCTTCAATTAGATGAACAGTCTCCTGCCGATGGAGTGACACTCCATTCTACCTATGGAGGGGTATTCCCTTCAACATTCTGGTCTGAATTTCTGAACCATTATTTTGAGAATTCTTGCTTTACCTCTTCAACCTTTTCTTTACCTTTCAAGCTAGGACCTTTGTTATTTGCCGGTGGGGACTTGCTTCTATAAAATTTTGCAATATGTCCAATTTTGTTATAGGCATACCAAGTCACATTGTTTTCTGAATAGCTTTCCCATATCCTATGCCAGTATGTGTTCTACATTGATTAGATAAGTGTCCAAATCTTCCACAAACATAACATCTTACATTCATTCTGCAATTTTCTAAGTTATGACCAACTTTGTTGCATTTAGAACATTAACTGATGGGTGTATTAGTGTTCTGATAATTTCTAGATCTACACTGATTTTCTCTATGACCATACTTGTTAAAGTTAAAGCATTTCCCATTGAATTTGTAAGCATTAGGTTGTCTTAACGGTTTGCTATGATCATGATTGTTTGCAGTACTAGAGTTTTCACCAGCTTCAAAGCCAAGGCCATTTGTATCACCATTAGGTTTTTGATTCTTTAGCATGTCAACAAGTTCTTCTGAACTTTTCTTGAATTTCTCCTTGTGTCGATTTGCAACAGTCAACTCATTTTCCAAGATTCCGTTCTGTCTCATGAATTCAGTTCTGTCATTTTGTGTGTGCATCAAATCTGTCTTCAACATATCATTTTCATGACTGAGTCTTGTGTTTTAATTTCCACCATCATTTAGTCTTCTAGTCAAGTCATCTTCATTCTTCTTTCTGTCTTCAATTTCTTTACCAAACCTCATAGTCATATCTTGCATCTCATTTTTTGTTGTACAGTTATCTTGTCTCAGTTGGTTCACCAGATCATTAAGAGTTTCCTTTTCATCTTCCTCTTTCTGCATCTTCTCACAAAGTTCTCTTCTTTTATTCCTTGCTATAGTGTAATTTTCTTGAAGTGCTTGAATGATATACTGAGCAGCCTTCAGATTATCCTCAAGTTTGATATTTTTCACCTTTTTTGCATCATAGTCTAAAAGAGCTGTTTCCAATTGCTTTCTCAAGTTTTCCATCTCTACCGGTGTCAAGATCTTCCTCAAGCTGTTAGGCTTCTAAAAATAGAGGACCAGGCTCTGATACCAATTGTTAGGATTCCCAAAGATACTGAGAGGGAGGGGGGGGGGGGGGTGAATCAGTATCTGACCGGTAATAATATTTTCTTAACTTATAACATGAAAAGCATATTATAACTGTGTACCGGTAAACCAGAAATAATGCAACAAATAAGAATAACAACCACAACATGAAAATCACACCATAACACAATGTTTTAATGAGGAAACATAGTGTGGGAAAAACCTCGGTGGGATTTGTGACCCCCAATATTCACTTACTGGCCAATAAGAGAATATTATTGCTACAATAGGGGCCTGCACATGCAGGAAGGCCAAGTGCCTAGAGCTCATTGCTCAATTACAAAAGAAGTCACACTGACTTACAAAATTTGGATTATACAAAATCCAAAGTCTTGTACTACTTTAGATTAGCATCTGCTATGCCAGATTCAGTACCGGTTTAAGCTCTGCTACATACATAAATCCTTAACCACTATTTCGCATATTAGGTCTGCTACCTTCTATTCATATTTCACATCTTTTCATATCCTAAATGATCTACAAGGATCTCATACATATATGAGTCATATTACAATCCACCATGTCGACTTACAAAAGATTTTACAATTAATTACAAAATACATTAATACAAAATTGTTGTCGGCCAGGGTGCTAGTAATCTTCCTTTTCGGTGCCGGTGTTCTGTATGCCGGTGTAGAGTCTGTCGGTGTCAGTGCTTGTGTCTGTCTGCCAGTATCACATGATTGTAAGGTTTCCATCAATGACAATACCTTCAATCACCTACAATATCTCATTGGAGTGTGCATTTGCCAACAATATGTTGCATTCCTCAGCTTGCAGTTGGTGAAGTCTTATGGATGGTTGATTAAGGTTCATTGATGTTCTATGTTGGTTCTTTGGTCATCTGCAATTTTTGTTGGTGGTCTGGATTAAAACTTTGAGTTTGTTGTATTGGCATGAGTTAATTATTTTATCTTTTGAGGTTGACTTATGTGTTTTTGGTCCATGTGGTAGCGTGCAGGTGCATGAGAGCCATATTGGGAGTATCCGGAAGGTGTGCAGACATAGTGTGATCCTTCACACATTTTATTTGCCTTTCATATTTGCCTTGGAGACTAATTTGGGCCAATGATTATGCATGAACACTTTACATCTTATTAGATCAACAAAGTGGATCTTATTAAGGTTGTGATTGATATATAAAGGACAAAATTATAGTATTGATGTTAGTATGGTGGGAATATTGTGTGCAAAGTCATCATGATAAAATTCAAAGGTTTGGATGTGTAGTCTAGAGTAGATATGAAAATTGTTTCAAATGTGTACTAAATTGTGAACTGTTATCAACATTTTAGTAGATATTTTTCTACAATTCAATCTTGTTGATGCCATTGTATTAGAAGAATTGTATATATCCCTAAAGAAGTGATATTCAGTGTGTGCAAGCAATTTATCTCTCTCTCTCTCTCTCTATATATATATATATATATCTCTGTGTGTGTATGAGTTTTATTCTCACCATGGTTTTTCCTAGTTTGAGTTTTCCACGTAAAAATCTTGGTGTTCGTGTGTTTTTGGTTTAGTGGTTCAGTTATTTATTTTCATACGCATAGTTGATGAAATTACTGATAAAGTAATAAGTTAAATTTGATCAATATTTTAGTATATGTTGATTGACCCCCCTCTCATCATTTGGTAGTGTTCAACAATTGGTATTAGAGCTTGGTTCTTGAAGAAGCAGTTTAACCATTGAGGTAGATCTAGGATTTTAATACTATATTTAAAGAGGAGAATATGGATCTAAATGAGTGAGATTTTGAAGCTATTGTTGATATGGAAGGAGAACTGAGATATGCTCTAGCAGATCTAGATGAAATAAAAAATAAATACAAGAAAGTACAAGAAAAAAATCACCTATCTAAGAAAGTTACTTGATGAAGGAAGGAAGACTATTGATGATCTAGAAACAAAGCTAAATGACAAGACTAGAGAATGTACTAGTCTTGGAAAGGAAGTGGCTATGTTGAAGAAGGAATTAATGGATGTAAAAGAGAATATTTACAAAGGATTAAAGCTTAAAGATGGTAGTGAAGTGCTTGGTGTAATGTTGAGTGCTTAGAAACATAACAAAGACAAAGGCGGACTTGGTTTTGATGGAGTTGAAAATTATAAAGTTCCAAGAAAGGAAGATAAAGGAAAGGAAAAGGGCAAGGATGAATTGATGAACAATAATTATGATCAACAAGGTTTCAATCAAGTCTAGAACAATAAGAATTTTAGAAGGAATCTGCCTGCTCAAACTAGGTACTCATCAACTTTCAATGGTAATCATTTTTCATGCAATAAGTTTGGACATAGAGCTAGTGAATGTAGAGGTCAGATCAAATCTCAATCGTTTAATGCTTGATATTATAATTATAATAATTTTGGACATAAGAAAAATGAATGAAGAAGAAAGGTGAATTGGAATGGATATGGAAATACCAATTATGGCCGAAATGCCCAATCTTTCAATGGATATTGTTATTCTTGCAATATCTATGGGCACAAGACTTTGAGTGCACGTTTAATTTTAGAAGAATAGAAATGACTCACAACAAAGTCTGATATGCTACAATTGAAACAAACTTGGACATATTTCTAGACTCTGTAGAGGAAGAAATGGTCTGGAAAAGAATATTGATGTTAATGAAGAAAAGGAGAAGATGCAAAAGATGTGGGTAAAGAAATCTGATGGAAATATAAAGGTAAAGACTAAGGATGGGTTCACACCTAGTATTGGTGTTGATTCCTCTTCCAAGAACTAAGAAGATATGCACTTCTTGAGGGGGAGAACTAAATGCATATCACATATGTCCCCTTGTAGTTTGGATGCTAAATTCTTTTTAGCATGACAGGGATTAGGAGTATATATCTAGAGGTTATCAGATTTTTTCTCTAGTCCAGATAGTTGTTTGTGAAAAGCGACAAAATAGAGTATCAACTTTTGTATTATAAATGTAAAGTACATTTATGGCAGTACAACTCTACTTCGTGGATACATCAAATAAAATGGGATGTTGAGTTCATTTTGTTCACTTGTGAACTTTCTATTTTGTGTGCTCTTGCTTGTTAAGAAGATTTCCTATGCGATTAGTGCATGTGATTGAAGAGTGTGTGTACAAACCCTAGTTTTTGTGCAATTTGAAAAGTAGTGTAAGACATGGCTACTTCGATCATTGTTGACCTTGAGTTAAATGCACAAACAATTCTCAATCCTTATTTGTATGTGGCAATGGTAACATACAAGGGTGGTGCATTCTCATGGGTGTTGATCTACAATGTTTACACCAAATATGTAAGGGAATACATTCATGCCGACATGGAAGAGGTGAGCCATTATAGGTTTAATGACAATTGAGACAATATTATTGAAAGTGATTAGGTGAATTTCAAAGATGAGTATAAGAATATTATGGCATTGGGGTTGAATATTTGGAGAGAGTTCCTAGATTTCACCCATGAGAAAACGTGGGTAAGAATTATTTTGAGTCAAATTCATGGAGATGTCATGTATCTAGATAAAACCCACAAGATTACAAGGGAGGATATTAGGGAATTAATTGGTTCATGCATGAACACGATGATTTTAGCGTGATGATTGTTGAAGATATAAAGGATCTAGAGGCAAGTAGGTGATTGAGTGTTTGGACTACAAAGTTTATTTTTAGAATTGGGAGGGTTTGACCACTACAAAAATAATTTATGCAGCACATTAGATGGTGGTTATCAGTGAAATATTTGGCATCCATGATATTTTGAGACAACAATTGATGGAGAATCTGGAAAAAAACAATTAAATGTAAGTATGCATTCAAATATGGGTCCTTGATCATTTTTTTGACATTTATATTATTAATTGAACTTCCAGGAAGGGATAATCATACTTGGGAAAAGTCTTCCCCTGCTACAATTTAAATCAAACAATACATCATAAGTTTTGGAATGGATAATAAAGCATACAATACTACATTTTCTAGATGGTTCAAGAACTTTTAGGACACAATGAAAGAGAGACAAAGATTCCCTCCAAATATGGTATAGAAGTACAAATATACATTTACCTTCTTGGTAAGCATAGATAATTGTTACATCGAGGCAGTAGATCCTAGGACAACATGGATTCTTGAGTTACCATATGAAGTTTTAGTAGAAGAAGTGGAAGTAAAATTAGCTACTATAATTCAGTTAGAGAAGGATCCTGATGAGCCCCGTTTGGTACTATGTAGGAGCTTGAAGAAAAAATGAGAAAATAAAAAGTTGACAAGTGACATGGTAATAGAATGGTGAAGTTGTTTAAATACATTGGTTTGAGGATAGTATCAGAGACCTGTGTTGGGACTCCTCTTGAGGGGTCATTAGGATAGGGACAAAGGAGGACAAGGTCTGTGTTCACCTCCTCTCAAGTGAAGTTGGGTTCCTCCAGAACCCATACTCAATTCAAGACAAGTGTGCTAAAGGCACCAAGGAAGAAAAAAATGGGTAGAAGAAAAATAGATGATCTGAAGCCAAAAGTAGAAGAAGTTGAGAGAAGTAGTTTTGATGAAGAGGTCCGAAAAGAACAACTCTTTATCTAGAATAGGGATAAAAGGAGCGAGGTGGAGGAACCACAAGAAGAGGAAGAGGACATTGTGCCTCTTGAAAAGAAGAAGAAGAATGTGTTCTCTCTGGTAGAGACCCTTGCAGTGAAGACGAAGGAAACAAAGCCTAAGATGCATATGAAGAAAAAAACTAAAGATGATCCAAATTATGTCTTTGGAGTTGAAAAATTTAGTCAATGCTATTTGTGAACATGGTTGTTTTGAGTATATAACAATTTTGTATAAGGTTTCCCCTCCGTTCAACAAAAAGAAAATAGGTAAAGAAATCCTCAGGTATTTAATGAATTTTGATAAAACACTTAGTGATATTGAAGATAATTTGCCTAAGGAGCTTTTTGAATTTTTGACTTTGAAAAGGAAGCATGTGGTAGTAAAAGAGAATAAAATGAGATCAGGTGCTCTAGATAAAGTATGTAGTCCATTGTCTAAGGAGGCTAGAACTATGATTGTGGAGGCAATTAATACAAGATTTAGAACCGAGGAAAGAGGATATATGATAATGGGTAATGATCTGAAAGACTACAAGAGATTGGTCAAACAAATAAATTAGATGCCTATCGAGATTGCAGAAGAGATAGTGAAGACTTTGGGGAAGACAAACATAGGAATCAATAAGGTGAGGCTAGCAACAACATGACTATTCTAAAGAAGGGGACTAATCAGTAGAAGAGTAAAGGTTTTGGTCCTAAAACTGATCTAGATGAGAAGAATGAAGAGTAGGAAACTGAGAATGTTATGGATGATAGGAGGGAAGAATAGGGTACTGGTTTGGAGACTGTTCAAGGTGATCGGGTTGATGATGGACCAAAATGTAGATATCACAACTATGGAGATTCTAGATGACAAGGATGAAGAGAGGACATATGAAATAGCATAAGAAAATGAGAAGGAGAAAGGATATGTCATTAATGGGTACTGTGAAGAGATATTAGAATTACCGATGACTCAAGGAAGATTGGATATGGACAAACTAGGAATCCTTCACATGCTACGCTTGGGTGATATCCTATATTATAAAGCTAGGAAGAAGTACATTATATCAAAATTTGGGTGTATAGATATGATTAAGGATATAGTGAAGTTTCTATTGGAGAAACTTTTGGATGTAAAGTTGGATGAATCTTTGAGTGGCTAGGAACAATTGTGGGTGTTGTTAGGAGGCCCAAAGGGCTCTGCTTCCAACCTAGAAGCAACCATTTTGGTAAATACTAAGGAAAAGAGATTGAGGGATTTTTTGAATAAGTGTATAGACACACATTCTCAATTGTAAGATTGTGTGTTAGCTCTTGAACAAAGTGTAGATAGTGTAATTAACATCTATTAGTTTTGTCACCAATGGCTCGAGTCTACAAAGGAGATACATAGACAAATAGGGATCTTTGAAGAAAATATTTTATAGATGACTGAGAAGGTGAATCTAAAGGAAGATGAAGATGGAAAAGGGAGAATGGAAATAGAGAAGGAATACACAAAATATAATTGGCTAGTAAACTAGAAGGAGTAAATCAAGAAAGATTTTTGTAGACTGAGATATAGTAGACATGCACCTCACCAATATGGTGAAAATCCTAAAAGACTCTCAAACATTATGCAACTCAATAATAGTTCTAGTCAGCTATGAAGAGGCAGAAGATCCCATTTTGTAGATGGAAATTCAATTGAACCTTTTGATCTCTGTAGAACTAGATTGGCATAATGCTTAGGCTTAGTTAAAACCAATTCATAAGGAAGTCATTTTCCTTACCTAGCAACATGCTTAGGTAGATTAGACTAAGGCAATTTTGACCATGTATATATATACTTGAGCTAGTTTTGGTTTTGAGGAGATGTTATAGATAGGGGAGCTATGTAGAATATTCATATTTGTATTGTATAGGAACCCTTTTATCCTTGATGTCAAAGGGGGAGAAGTTTTGAAGAGATAAGTGAAGTTTTGAGAGATAAGTGTTTGAATTGGAACAAGTTTTGCCATCAATGACAAAGCGGGAGATTGTTGTAAATATAAGTTTTGTTTGTCATTGATGTCAAAATTGTTGGTCAGGAAGAGATACCTAACCATTCTCTAGGTCCATAGATGATTATGAAATAAGTACTTAATGTAAGATGGTGCAAAAGACATGTGGTTTGTATGGAATATGTGTATGGATGTCTATGGAAACATATCATGGTGTGTTATGATATTTTCAAAGCTTTGTTGGTGTTTTTTGTATACTGGCATAATGTTTTAGTCATGTATGGTTGTTCTAATGAATAGTCTATTATACAGCTCGATCTAGTACGTGGCAAATATGCATCAGGTATAGTTATGTAGTTTTGGAGTAGTGTTTGTGGATTTGCATTCTCATTATATCTTGATTTTAAGAAGGATACATGATCTATAGTTGAAGATAATTAAATCTAAGTTCTATTTGATACAATTGCAATATAGTGGTGTAGAGAAACGCATTGCATTCTTTGGCTTGCAGTTGGTGAAGTGGTGCAAATGGTTGATTAAGGTTCCTTGTTGTTTTATGTTGGTTCTTTGGTTGTAAACAAGTTTTGTTGCTGGTTTGGATCAGATTGAAGCTTGAGTTTGTTGTATTGGCATGAGTTAACTATTTTATCTTTTGAGGTTAACTGATGTGTTTTTGGTTCGTGTGGTAGCATGCGGGTGCATGAGAGCTATATTTTGAGTGTTTGGAAGGTGTGCTGGCATGGTTTGATCTTTCACATGTTTCATTTGTATTTCACATTTTCCTTGTAGACTATTTTGGGCTGATGATTATGCATGAATGCATTACATCTTATTAGGCTGACCTAGTGTATATTATTGAGGTCGTGGTTGATATGTAAAGGAAAAAAATATTTTATTGATGTGAGTATGGTGTGAATATTGTGTACATAGTCATTGTGATAAATTTCAAAGGTTCAAATGTGTAGTAGAGTAGAGATGAAGATTGTTTTAGATATGTACTAAATTCGGAATTGTTATCAACATTCTAGTAGATACTTTTCTACAATTCAATCTTGTTGATGCCATTGCATTAGAAGAATTGTATCTTGACCTAGAGAAGTGGTCTTTATTGTGTGCAAGTAATTATTGTATCTTGCCCTAAGATTGTGTACCTTATCCTACAAGTCATCTTATGGAGCAGTTAGCTCCCTAGCATTTGGCCTTAACTCTGTAATCAATTTTATATATATTATGATTTTGATTCTCACTATGGTTTTTCCTAGTTTGGATTTTCCACGTAAAAATATTGGTGTTCATGTGTTTTTGGTTTAGTGGTTCAGTTATTTGTTTTCATACATATAGTTGATGAAATGAATGATAAAGTAAGATATTGAATCTAATCAAGTTTTTAGTATATGCTGATTCAATCCCCCTCACAACATTTCATAGTGTTCAACAAGATGCACATGTGTAAGAACAAAGAGATGGACAAGATGATGCAGAAGAAGAAGAGAGTTGAAGTAAAAGTTATACAGATTTAGTTTTGGAAAAAGAAGTTAAAAATAATGAAGAACACGAGGAAGAACCTCTTACTCCACCTTTGAGAAGGTCCATAAGACAACATAATCTAGTTGATGGGTTTAGCTCACTAAATTTTCATTGTAAGTTTTCTTTATTAACTACCGATGATGAACCTAGATATTATAGGGAAACACTCTCTTTCAAGGAAAGTGAGTCTTGGATGCAAGCCACGTAGGAGGAGATGACAACTTTGGATAATTGTGCCATGTGAAATCTTGTTAGTTTTCCCAAAGGAAGAAATCCCATTGGATTAAGTGGGAATTTAAGAGGAAATTTGGAGCAGACAGTCGATTAGAGAGGGACAAGGCCAAACTAGTGACAAAGGGTTACACTTAGAGATAGACAATTGATTTTGATGAAATATTATCTCTTCTTGCTAACCTAACTTCTATTAAATTCCTATTATCTATTGATGTTTCTTGTGATTTTGAGATAGAGTAAATGGATGTTAAAATTGCTTTCTTGCATTGGGATCTTGAAGAAGAGATTTATATGCTACAGTCTGATGGTTGTATTGAGAAAGGAAAAGAAAACTTGGTTCGCAGGTTAAAATGATTATTGTATTGTTTGAAATAGTCACCCAAGATGTGGTACCGAAAGTTTGATGCTTTTGCATTAGAGTCGGGTTATGTTAGAAGTGAAGAGGATCACTATGTTTATGTTGAGGTTATTGATGACCAGCTATTGATTACTGTCTTGTTGTTGTTGACATGTTGTTTATTGGTAACAATAAGGCAATGATTAAATAGATCAAAACTTTGCTTTCTACACATTTGATATGAAGGATTTAGGGGCTACTAGATATATTCTTGGGATGAAAATCAACAAGGATCATGTTCACAAATTATTTGGTAAAGTCAAAGCAAGTATTTTGACACTAGTTTGCATAGATTTAAAGTATTCCAAGCCAATAAGTATTCCATTTTTCAGTTGGTACTAAGTTGAGTTTGGACATGTGTCTTGATTTTGATGATGATATAAAAGAAATGTCCAATATCCCTTATGCTAGTGTCATCAATAGTTTAATGTATGTAATGGTTTGTATTAAACTAGATAGAGCCCAAGCACTAGGAGTTCTAAGCAAGTTTATGTCTAACCCAAGTGAAGAGCATTGGACTTTTGTCAAAAAGGTATTAAGATACTTGCAAGGCACTTTTAATTATTGTTTGGTTTATCATGGTAATAATGACGTGGATAAGTCATTAGATATACAAGGTTTTGTTGATGCATATTGGGTAGGTGACTTGGACAATCGAAGTTCCACTAGTGGCTATGTATTTACTTTGTTTGGAGGTGTAGTGAGTTGGATGAGTAAAAGACAACCTACATTTGAATTGTCCACCATTGAAGTAGAGTATATGGATGCTACACATGCCTCTAAGGAGAAATTTTGGTTACAAAGACTTGGTAATGGTATTAGTTTTGATTACAAAACAGTAAGGATTAGATGTGACAATCAGAGTGCCATATATTTGACCAAAAATCCTATGTATCATGCTCATACTAAACATGTTTATATTCATTATCACTTTTTGTGAGAGATGGTTGAGAGTGGAAAACTCTTGATTGAAAAAGTTAACACTTTGGATAATGCTTCAAATTCTCTTACGAAGCCAGTAATCACAGATAAATTCTCATGGTGTAGGAAAGTCATGGGCCTTGATCATTGTACTTGATTTGTATTATGAATCTCTATGGGGTAATTTACAATATGATGTCAAGTGGGATAATTTTAGGATTTAGGAGTCATCGACCTTGTAAATCCTTTAATTTATTATTTTCTTAAATATATTTTATAATATATCCATAAGAGGTTAAACTATTTAACCAACTGTTGTGAAAGAGACCATGTAAAGGCAAAGTTACTTTCACAATTTGTCGTTTAGGAAAAGGACTAAATAGCTAGGTGACCCCTATTCAAATATTATTTTTTGAGGTTCTTGGATACTTTTTAGGTGCTGTAAGAGAATATATGATGGTTATGACAATCATTATTTCTTAGACAATATCTATGGCAATATTTATGACATATTCCTTATATAAGTGCATATGCATGAGAGATGTTTTATGACAATTGCAAGAGCATCTATAAGAGGCTATTTTTGGAGGTGGGTGTTATTTTTTCCAAGTGGTTTTGTTGCACATTTTTTGGTGATACCACTGTGCTATTAACTCTCACAAACTCCTATAAATTGGTACCTTGAGTTAGTGTTTTTCATTCAATTTTGTTTAGTTTGCAGGGTAACAGAGTATTGTCAGATTTTACCAAGGTCTACAAAGAAGTGTATCATTGTTATATTCTTTATCAGATTAGTAATATAATTGCCTCTATTTTTGTGGTGCATTTTTTCTCAAAATGGTTTCTCTGTGTAAATTTGGTGTTTCATGTGCAACGATTTTCTTGTTCTTGTTTTGATTCTACAATAATTGTGTAAATGGTTAATCTTAGTTTCAGATTTGAAATCTTTGAGTTTAAGTTCATCTTGCAAGCTTACTTCACCTTGTTTTACAATAGGTCACTTTGAAGATGCTTGCACTGAAACTTGTACCAATCAAACCTATAATGTGATCATTATTATTACCCCAAACAAATATCTTTCATTGTTTCGTTGGCTCAAGAATGAGTCAATAGAGATGATGAAAAATATTAGGCCACCTACAATGTGTTAGAATGTTGTTCACCAATACTCAGAATTGTCCTTGGTTAAAGTGACTATAGAAGGGTGAATTTCATAACCCATGATTACAATAATGATGCACTTTTCAAATGACTAAATTAGAGATCAATACATGTGTAATGTGTTGAAGTGGGGTTGAATAGCCCAAACATAAAGTATACACCAAAAATTGGTTAGGAGATAATTGATTAAATACGAAGTTATTTAATTAATTAAAGTCTTTTATTCCTCTACTATATAAAAAAATTTAATAATTTATTTATATAGTTCATTATTTCTATTCCTCCCACCTTAATTCATTTCTTTTTTTTTCCTAATTAAATAGGCAAATTTGATTAATTTGTTTATTTAATTATTCCTCACCATTAAATTTGAAATTTAAATTCAAATTTGGGCACATGTGTCCTAACCTTTAACCACATAACCTAACTACCTTTTAGCCTAACTCATCCCACCTAACCATGGGTTTAACTAACCCTATCTCCTCTAACTTCGTCATCCTAACCTCGTGTGGGTTGGTTATCTTCTCTTGAGGATACATGGTATCTTTGGCACATGTTCTTCATCTCCTTGCCACTTGCCTTCTTGTTGGTATTTGATGGAGATTCCTTGACACATGTCCCTCTAGGGATGACAAGTATCCTATCCTTTAACCTCCTCTCTAACTCCCTCATTTCCGACCGTTGACCTCTCTAGACCAAATCCCCACTGTTGAATCTTGCCACCTCATCTTTGGCTTTAGAAAATCTATAAAAATCCCCCTTCTCAGCCATGAGAGGACCCTTATCAATATTAGTAATCTTGAGATCTTAGAAATTTTAATCATAGCATTATTAGTAACATTTTCATAAGCATTTTCATAGTTTTAATGTCATAGCATAACATATCAATAGGATCATTGCATTCTTAGCATAGTCATCATAATAATTTAGAGTTGTGCATCATCATATAGAGTTTATAGAATTGCATAATTTCATTCTTGTTTCTTATGTAGTCATCTTGTGATCATGCATCTAAGAGCCAACATCTAAACCAACAAGGTCAATAAGAATAGAGAACAATGGGATGATTTGAGGGAGTTCTCTAATTTGTTTATTTGTTTTAATCTCTCTCTTGTAATGTTTCATTGAATGTGGTGTTCAATGTTGGATTTAATGAATTGAGACACAAAATTATACACTACATTATTTATGGCCCCCATCGTGGGGCCCGAGCCCTAAAATTTTAATATCTTTTTCTATAGGTTTTTCTAGACAGGTGCATTTGGAAACCTAGTCTAGCATTTTGGCGACCAAGTTCAGTGCAATAATCTTCCGACCGGTGTATAAGTCATCGGGACTAGATTTTGATTTCACAAACTAGCGTTTTGCTTTCACATACTAGCATTTTGGTTTTCCAGACTAGCATTTTGGTTTTCCAGATTAGCATTTTGATTTTTTAGATTAGCATTTTGATTTCTCAGATTAGTGTTTCACTTTCACAAATTAGAATTTTGGTTTCATAGAGTAGTGTTTTCGTTTCACAGAATAGCGCATTCATAGCACAAATTGTTGGTATTTGATTGAAGATTGCTTTGATGAACTATTGTGTTGTCATTGATGTCAATTGTAACCGGTAATGATGTTGTTTTGCAACCAGTAGTTGAGCAAGTGAAGGAAAATGGTATCACTTTAGAAGCAATGAGATCAATCAGTAACCCTACCTGTTGATGTGCCAAACCCTAACCGATGGAGCTTGGTGAATTGTTTAAATTGGTTTATGATCAAATGGTGATCAGTAATGATTATACCACGTATGCATGTTGTATGTGATGAGTTTCAAGTAGTTTTTGGCACGTAGAGATAATGGTTTTATCTTGGGAATGAGGGAGTACATTGCATGAAGACGAAACTGCATGATGAGTTACAAGAATTGATGAGCAATGATCAAGGAGCGGTCGAGGTTGTCTTAAACAATGTGCTGATAATTGCTATGTAATCTAACGGTCATACTTGAACCGATTTGTTTGTAATATCTATGAGATCTTAGGTTTGTGATGTGTTACCGACCTATTGTTTTGCTTATAAGGTCAATGAGTTGTTTTGTTGTAGTGTTGGCAATTTTGGTTAAGTTTCAGTGTGATTGATTGTTGAACCAGAAGGAGTATCTGCAGTATGTGTGGAGGAAGATATGGGAATGAAAAGGATTTGATCAAGAAAAGTAGTGCTATTTACCAGATCAGAAAACCCCTGTTGTTCTCTAACAATTACAACAGTTAAATCCCTTAACTGGGTAAGCTTTAACAGGCTTAGTGCTATCTTAATCCTCTAACCAGGTGATCCATTAGCTTGGATTTTAAATCCTCTATTGAGGTTACTCCTAACATAGTATTGCTTCTAATAGGGCATTATAGTCAATCCCTTAGCCGGGTGGTCCCTAACAAGATCTTTCTTAACAGGACATTTTGTAAAGCTTTAACATGGTTGGATCCTAATAGGGCGAACTTCAAAAGAGTTCATAATAATTATGGGTATTCATCCCCACCGTGGTTTTTCCCATTTGGGTTTCCACCTCAAAAATCATTGTGTCAAGTGGTGAATGGTTTTTGTGGTTATGTTTGATATGGTTAATTTGCTTAACTGTTACATCCACTTAGTTATGATAAGATGACCAACAATTATCTGAAATATGCTTTTACTATTGTTATTAAAGTATTTTAATGCTTTGGTTAAATGGTTTGGGAGTTTCAGAGCTGTTATACTGTTATTTTGGTATGCCAGTCAAACTGGTAAACTATTAGTGCTATTGTAGTTTGTAGCTCAGTGTTTGAACCAGTTTGTTTAGTGATTGACTTGAGAGATTGTTTTTGAGTTTGGTGAAAGTTTATTTAGTTTTCTATCTACTGATTTATCCCCCGCCTCTTAGTAGTTGTCTGGATCCTTATTGATTCATCATATCATCAATTGGTATTAGAGCATTTCAGGTCCTCTAGTGTCTAAGCCTAACAACTTGAGGTAAAGATCTAGAAGAACATGATGAAGAAAGAAGGTCTGCAGTTTAATAGGGAAAACTACATAATATGGAGTGATAGGATGAAAATCTATATCAAGAGTCTAGGAAGTCAATACTGGGAACATGTTGTTACACAATATACTGTACCTAGTAGGACTCTGTCTGATGATCAAAAGAAAGAGCAACAAGAGAATAATCAAGTATTGGAGGCCATTATCAGTAATTTGTCTAATTTAGAGTATGTTGATGTCCATGGTATGGAGACTAATTATGATGTGTGGAAGAAACTTGAGGAGATCTATAACGGTGATGAGCATGTGAAGATTGCCAAAGAAGAGAGTCTGAAAGGTAAATTTGATGACATGTGGATGACTAAAGGTGATAATATTCAACATTATGGTCAAAGGATCAAGGAGATAGTCAGTGAGATCAAGAGTGCTGGTGGTAAAGTGGAGGATGTCATAGTGGTTAGTAAGGTGTTGAGAACCCTTCTACCGATCTACGCTATCTGAGTTGTAGCCATTCAGGAGCTAAAGTCTATTGATTAAACTAAGGTAACTCTTGACTCCATCATTGGTAAACTTATTGCATTTGAGTTAAATTGTTATGATGGTAGTGCTAAAAAATCCAAATCTGCATTTAGAGCTTCAGTTTCTAACCCACCCATTAGGAAAAGCAGAGATGTCAGTCACAGTTATGAGTCTAGATCTAGTAGAGAAGTTGATGATGAAGATAGTCTAATCAAGCTTGAAGCATTGTTGGCTAAGCGGTTACCTAGAGTTACTGATAAGTACAAAGGTAAATTACCTTTGAAGTGTTTTGCATGTAATAAGATTGGACATATTGCTGCTAACTATCCTAATGGTGACAATGAGCATAAACATGAGAAGTACAAGAAGTAAAAAGGAAAAGGAAAAAGAGATTGCCTCATTGCAGTTTATGGTGGTATCACTGATGAGGAATCTGAGGGAGATGCTAATGAATACATTGTATTTGTTTCCATTAAAGAGGAGACATCTGATCAGAAGACATTAGTTTCTTGCATGGATAGTTTTGATGATTGGATCATAGATAGTGGTTGTTCACACCACATGACTGGTGACCAAAGTAAATTTCTTACTTTGAAGGAATTTGATGGAGGAGTTGTAAGATTTGGAAATGAATCACCCTGCATGGTAAAAGGAAAGGGAACCATTTCTCTTAATATAAAGAGCAATGTAAATGGTGTCTACTGGGTTGAAGGACTAAAGAACAATCTGTTGAGTGTAGCTCAACTAAATGACATAGGTTATCCATTGGAATTTAAGAATAGAATGTGAAAATTCTATGGGACCAAAGGTGAACTGATTGTAACAGGCAAGAAGACAAAAGGTAACCTGTTTCACCTGAATTCTAAAGTCAACAACTATTTAATTGCTAAAGTAGATGATAGTTGGCTTTGGCATTGAAGATGTTGTCATATAAATTTTGATAACTGCCTCAGTTGGACAAACTGGTGAATGCTCTGTGTAAGGAATGTCAGTTAGGGAGGATGACATCCTCAAATTTTAAGAGAAAATATTTCTCAGCAGCACATTTATTAGATCTGGTTCATACAGACCTCTGTGGACCAATAAGGACTAAAATTATTCAAGGTGATAGATATTTTATGATCTTCATCGATGATTGCTCAAGAATGATGTGGGTCACATTCTTGAAGAACAAAACAAAATCCTTTAGTAAGTTTAAGGCATTCAGGGCCTTACCTAAAAAGGAAAGTGGTAAGAAGATAAAGTGTGCGAGGATTGATCAAGGAGGTGAATTTACTTATGAGGAACTCACTAGATATTGTGAAGACAATGGAACTAAGAGGCAACTTTCTGTACCTAGGACACCACAGCAGAATGGTATTGCAGAGAGGAACAACCAATCAGTTGTTGAAGCTGCTAGAATGATGCTAATACAAGGAGGTGTAGCAAAAACTTTCTGGAGATAAGCTGTCAGCACAACTATATACACTATGAATCATATATTAGTAAAGAGAGGTAAAGATAAAACTCCTTATGAATACTGGTATGGTAGACCACGTAATGTCAGTTATTTTAAGATTTTTAGCAGTAAATGCTTTATAAAGAGAGGTGACTATGTTGGTAAGTTTGATGCTAAAAGTGATGAAGGCATATTTCTTGGTTACTCCACCAAGAGTAAAGCCTACAAATGTTACAACAACCAGACAAAGAGAATCATTAAAAGTGTTGATGTCTGAGTGGATGAGTGTCTTGAAGTCTTAGGAGAAACCAGTGAGGAGAAGAAGGAAGATGAACCTTACATTCTAATTTTGGAACCAGAACCAATGAAGCCAAAAGTTAATGAAGTGAATGCTTTAGTACCAGTTCAACTAGACCAGGAAGATTCTGCAGAAGAAGATGATGACAGTGAGGAAGAAGAACCTGAAGATAATGATCATGCCATTCCAAGGTATGTGAGACTCAATCATAATCATGACTAGATTATTGGAGATAAAGATGCTGGAGTATTAACCAGAAGAAGAATTAGAGAGATTTCTTTCATGATCTCCACTATTGAGCCTAAAACTGCTAAGAAAGCCTTTGGAGATGATCACTGGATCAAAGCTATGGAAGAGGAGCTTGACCAGATTGAGAAGAACTATACATGGACTCTAGTACCTAGACTGGTGAATAAAAATGTGATAGACACTAAATGGCCATTCATGAATAAACTGAATGAAGATGGAGTAGTAGTCAGAAACAAAGCAAGATTGGTATGTAGAGGTTATGCACATGAAGAAGGAGAAGAATATGGAGAGACATTTGCACCAGTTGCTAGATTGGAAGGTGTTAGGACTCTACTTACATTTGCAACATATAAAGGATTCAAAGTATATCAGATGGATGTAAAGTCAACATTTCTAAATAGAATACTGGAAGAGGAAGTATACATTGAACAACTAGATGGTTATGCTTTGACAGATGAAAAAGATATGGTGTGAAAACTACATAAGACACTATATGGTTTGAAGCAAGCACCGAGAGCATGATATGAAAGACTACATTCACACCTGATGAAGATAGGTTTCCAGAGAGCCAGTGAAGACAACAATATATATCTCAAGACTGAAGGAGATAAGATACTAGTTAGTGAAGTGTTTGTGGATGATATCATTTTTGGAGGCAATGATGACATGAGTGATGACTTTGCAAATGAGATGAAAAGTGAATTTGAAATGTCTCTGGTAGGAGAGATAAAATTATTCATAGGTTTGCAAATTCAGTAGATGAAGAGTGGTATTTTTATCACATAGTCCAAATACGTGAAAGAGGTACTGAAGATATTTGGAATGAATGAATGTAAACTAGCTGGGACACCAATGGTTATAGGTTGTAAATTGTCTAAGGAGGATGATGCCACATCCTTTGATGAAAAGGAGAACAAATCAATGATAGGGAAATTGCATTATGTTGTTCACAATAGACCATGTATTGATCATGCAGTTGGATTAGTTGCCAGATTTCAGAAGAACCCAAAGGAGACACACATGATTGCAACTAAAAGGATATTCATATATTTGAAAGGTTCTATTGATTATGGATTATGGTATCCATATGCAGGTAACTTTGATTTGAAGGTTTATATAGATGCAGACTGGGTAGAAAATGTTGATGATAGGAAGAGCACAACCGGTGGCGCTTTCTTTCTTGGAGAAAGACTTGTATCTTGGAGCAGGAAGAAGAAGAGTTGTGTATCACAGTCCACTACTGAAGCTGAATATGTTGTAGCATATATAAATTGTACCCATACAATCTGGATGAAACACATTCGGGAAGGATTCAGGTTGAAGATCACAGAACTAGTAAAGATTTTATGTGATAACACCAGTGCAATAAATATCTCAAAGAACTTGGTGTTGCATCCTAGAACCAAGCATATTGAGCTGAAATATCATTTCTTGAGGGAGAAAGTGCAGAGTAAATATTTGTTATTGGAACATGTATCTACTAAGGAGAAGCTAGCAGATATATTTACTAAACCTCTGCCTAAGACTACTTTTGAGTATCTTAGAGGTCAGCTAGGGGTTGTGCCTCTCTATGAGGTCAATTGAGCAGATGTAGAAGACATCAATCCTAGAGCTAATTGAATAAAATTGAAGCAGGATTGGTGTAGAGTGGAGTTACTCCACAGAGGGAGCATCAAGTTGCAGATTGTTGATGCAGAACAATGAAGTATGACACTGCATGTTTTACTTTCACTTTGGCACTGTAGTCAAAGGGGGAGAAGAACTATTTGATTATAGGGAGAAGAATTGTATGGTTGATAGAGAGAAGAACTATATCCAGTTACCAGCTGTAAACATGGAGACTCAGTTGAAGGAGAGTACATAGTAAAATATAAACCAAGATTCCTATACTTGTGTATGTGCATTACTCTGAATCATTACAATCAAGGGTATTGATATTTGTATTGCCATCAATGCCCAAGGGGGAGATTGTTGGTATTTGATTGAAGATTGCATTGATGAACTATTCTGTTGTCATTGATGTCAATTGTAATCGGTAATAATGTTGTTTTGCAACCAATAGTTGAGCAAGTGAAGGAAACTACTATCACTTTAGAAGTAGTGAGATCAACCGATAACCCTACCTGTTGATGTACCAAACCCTAACTAATGGAGCTTAGTGAATCAGTTATATTGGTTTATGATCAAATGGTGATCGGTAATGATTATGTCATGTATGCATGTTGTATGTGCTGAGTTTCAAGTGGTTTTTGGTACGTAGATGGTGCAGGAGCACCTAAGACTTAGGCTTATAGTCTTTTCACAATTTTGTCTTGCACTGACCTTAGCTAAGTTAGGTTCCTAATAAGGACTCAAGGAGGGTCCAAAGAGTGAGTGTGATGTTTGTTTTGAGTCAAGTGTAGGCCTAGTTGAGTTAGTTTTCTTCCTAGGTTTGCATTTTGTGCATAGGTAGTAGTTTGAGTAGGAAATTGACCTTCTTGATGGTCAAAAGTGGCATAACTTGGTATAAGCATTAGAGGGGTTTATAATTTCTTAGGAATGCTTAAAAAGTCATGAGAAATGACTTGAAATAGGTTTCATAGGTTGACAAGCAAAAAGCAAAAATTTGTAAAAGTTGTCATGACAACTTTTGTCCTAAAAGTGCTTAGCGATGGAGTTAGGGATAACACAATGCCCTAGAATTCCTCCACACATGGGGAAGACTATAAAAACCTCCTCTTGCATGGTTACCAAGGTTGGAAGTTTTTTTTTGTATGATCAACAATCTGAAACTACTCATTTTTGGACTGTTATCACTATTTTTGGCTTATTTTGCTTACAATGTGAATACAAATGGATTGAATCCATTGATCCAGTTATGGATTGAGTTTCTTTGGTGTATCTCAGATTCATTTTTTTCATTTCAAGCTTTATAGTTAGTGTGTGTTGGTGCTTTCATAGTTTTGTTTTCAATTAGCCAGTTTTGGCTTGTATAGAGCAATTTCTTGTAAAATGGTTGCCCCATAAAATACCTCCGTGCTACCATCCCGACCTATTGGGAAATGGAAGGAAACAACTTGTAAAGTGTACATATGTAGGGATAAGTTCTGGAAGTGGTGTTTGATATGGCTACCACCTTGTTCTAGGCGAGTCCAGAAGCAACCCGGCTAGAGAAGACAGGGTGAAATTTGAGTGCTTAGTGCAGAGGTGAACAAAAAACCACAAAAAAATAATTTGGAGAGGTCCATGAAGTCATACAGAGTTTCCATTGCAAGGAGAAGACTTGAAAAGACTTTTAGATGCCCATTTCACTAATTTGATCAGTCATTGCCGGTTAGGAGGCCTAAAAACCCTTCAAAACCCTCATTTTTGGGTTAGGGCATTGTACGAAAAGTTGGGAAACCAAAACCACCAAAATCACTTGGGGATAGGTGAATGAATGAAGAAAATAAAACCTTTTTGCAGGGTCTTTTAGACCATTTTCTTCTAAACCCTTGAAAACCGGATTTTGGAAACCTAATAGGGGCTCACTCCTTGTAGCCCCTTTCTAGGCAAAATGGTGAAATCGGTAGGAAGAATAATGGATGAAAGCCACAAATGGACCCAAATGGAATTAATTTCATGTTAAAATCCACCTCCACACCTCTACAACAACTCACAACAATAGGAGGTGAAATTGACAAGTTGAAGACAAGACAACAATAATGAGCATATGGGAAACACTTTGAATTGGTAGGGTTCCTAGTTAAACACTTGTTGAAAACACCTTGAGATTGGAAAGAAGAAAGCCCTAGAAGAGATTGAGAAGGACTTGGAGGTCTTGGAGCATAGATAGACCTAGAGAGGTTGTTGGAATTGAGCAACACCAACTAGATGAAGTGTGAGCAAGCTAGGTGAACCCCATCAAATTGGTATCAGAGCCTATAAGATTTGGGCTAGGTGAGTAGATGTCCTCAGTGGAATCTGTAGGAGACAACAACATGGTGACCAATCTAGAGTTGGAAAAGAAAATGGATGATCATGAGGAAGAAAATAGACTCCTGAAGGAGAAGATAATTGAATTGGAAAGTAAGCTTGGTGAGGTTGAAACCAAGGCAGATGAAGTGTTGGTAAAGGTTGAAGGAGCAGAAGGGAAAGGTAAAGAGGTGTCAGAGGTAGATAAAGTACCTGAACTTGATCCAGTCTTAGAACAAGAACCTTTCCTAAAGGCATTGAAAGCCTTAAGTGGTAAATCACTAGAAGGATTGCCATTGTTTACTGGTAAGATGGAAGCAGAAGTGGTTCTAGAATGGATAGAGGGTACGGAGAATCATTTTGAGTGTGAAGGCATAACTGAAGCCCAAAGAGTTAAAGTGGCCAAGTCTAGGATGAGAGGATCTGTTCTCACATGGTGGAAATTTGTGCAATATGAGAAAGAAAATGGGCAAAACACCCATCTCTTCTTGGAAAGGGATGTTAGTCAAAATCAAAGAAGTCTATCTCCCTGATGACTATGAAGTGTAGATTCATAGGAAGAGATAAAACCTAAGAAAAAAATACCTCGACGTGAGTGGTTATATGGAGGAGTTCCATAAACTTAGTCTTAGATCTCATGCGGTGGAAGAAGAAAGTCTCAAAGTTGCTAGGTACCTACATGGACTATGGTGGAGCATCCAAGAGGAACCCAGTCTAATGAGCCCAAAGATAGTTCATCAAAGCTATCAACTTGCCCTTAAAGTGGAAGAAAAACTAAAAAGAAAACATGATTCAAGTAGTAATAGGGGCAGAGGTAGAGGGAAATAAAATAGAGGCCACAGGGGAGGCTTTGGAGGAAGAAGTTCAGAACAAAGAACACAAGGTGAGTCTAAACTCACTGAGTAGCAAGAGAGTAGCACTAGTAAAGGAGGATTCAATAGAGGAAGGGGGTCAAACAGTGGTTTTAGAGGAAGATCTAGTGGACAAGGTAGAGGTTTCTCATATTTTGCAACAATGAACTATTACCATTGCAACCAACTTGGTCATCCAGCATATAGGTGTTCAGAGAAGGGATCATCATCACATAGTAGTGAAAGGAGAGTGAACTATCTTCAAGAAGAGACTTTAAGCAACAAGACTTCAGAGGTTGCCTTTGAATCAGAGGTAGGTGACAACTTGATGATAAGAAGAACTTTGAAAATAGAACCTGTCAGAGAAGAGCCTAGCCAAAGTAGGTCATTGTTTAGGATCAAATGCAAGATAACGGACAAAGTTTGCAAAGTGATCATTGATTCAGGGTCAACAGATAACATTGTGTCAGAAGAGGCAGTGAGTAAGCTTAAATTACAAAGGATACCTCACAACAACCCATATAGAGTCACTTGGTTCAACAAAGGCCAACATGTCCTAGTCAATGAGCAAGCATGGGTGGATTTTACCATTGGGAGGTATAAGGACAAAGTGTTATGTGATGTCCTACCCATGGATGCATGCCATCTTCTATTAGGAAGACCATGGAAATTTGATACACAAGCTATTCATGATGGAGCCAAGAATGCATACTCATTCAAGAAGGATGGAGTCACATTTAAGATTTAATCTATCCTTGAGGAAGGTGAAAAGAGGGCAGCAGGTCCTAATGTTCTCTGAGTGAGTGAAAAATAGTTCTTGAAGACACTTGAGGAAGGTGAAGGTATATGATTTGCAATAGTAATGAAACCTAAAGAGGAAGACAAGAAAGAGAAACCAGATTTGCTAATAGAGGTTCAAGACCTATTGAAGAAATTCAATGGAATAGTGAGTGATGGACAACCAGCCACCTTACCTCCTAAAAGAACCATAAGCCATCAAATAGACTTTATTCCCGAAGCATCCTTACCTAACAAGGCAGCTTACAAAATGTCTGCCCAACAAAATGTTGAGATTGCCAAGAAAATCCAAGAGCTTTTAGACCAAGGCCTAATTAGGAAAAGAATTAGCCCTTGTGTTGTTCCTACCGTGTTAGCCCCAAAGAAAGGTGGTACTTGGAGATTGTGCACTGACTCTAGAGCTATAAATAGGATCACCATCAGATATAGGTTTCCAATTCCTAGAATAGAAGACCTAATGGATTGTTTAGGGGAAGCCAAATACTTTACCAAGATTGACCTTAAAAGTGGATACCACCAAATTAGGATTAAGGACGGTGATGAATGGAAAAATGCATTCAAGACAACAGAGGGTTTTTATGAATGACTTGTAATGCCATTTGGCTTATCCAATGCTCCAAGAACCTTCATGAGGCTTATGAATGAGGTGATGAAGGACTTCATAGGTAAATTTGTGGTGTTATATCTAGATGATATTCTCATTTTCAGTAAGGATAGGACAGATCATATTAATCATTTACAAAATGTGTTACAAAGATTGTATGAAGAGAAGCTAACCTTGAACTTGGACAAGTGTGAATTTGTTAAGAAGGAGTTGGTTTAACTTGGGTTTGTGTTGTCTCAAGGAAACCTCAAGATGGATCCTAGCAAGGTTGAAGCCATAGTAAATTGGCCTACTCCTAAGTCAGCAACAGAGGTGAGAAGCTTCCATGGACTAGCTCAGTACTACAGGAAGTTTATTAGGCACTTCAATGTTATATGTGCACCAATATTGGACACAATTAGAGGTGGAATGAAGGCAAAGTCTCAGTGGAATGAACAAGCAAATAAAGTTTTTGTAACCTTGAAGGAGAAGATAGCTACTCAACCGGTGTTAGTGTTGCCTACTTTGAGAAACTCTTCACAGTGGAATGTGATGCAAGCAATGTTGTAGTAGGTGCTGTCCTAAGCCAAGAAGAAAGACTAGTAGACTTCCATAGTGAGAAGCTAAGTGATGAAAAGAAGAAATACTCCTCATATGATTTGGAATTATATGCTTTAGTGTAGGCTTTGAGGAAGTGGAGACACTATCTCCTTCCTAAGGAATTTGTAGTCTATACAGACAACCAAGCTTTAAGCTTTCTAAACTCACAAGACAAACTTAGTCATAAACACATGAAGTGGGTGGAGTACATGCAAGCCTACACATTCACAATCAAGCACAAAAAAGGACAGTTAAACCGGGTTGCTGATGCATTGAGCAGAAGACTCTTGATAGTCCAAGAAATTCAATTAAGGAGCATAGGTGTTGACAGTTTTAGAGACCTATACCCAGAGGATGAAGACTTCTCAAATGCCTACAAGGTGTGCAAAGAATACCAAAATCATTTTCATCGTGAGTATTCATATTTTTACCTTGCAAGATGGACTATTATTTAGAGGTGGACAACTTTGTGTATCTAGAGGGTCAATGAGAGAAAATCTCATACAAGGGAAGCATAATGGCAGCCTTAGTGGTCATTTTGGAGTCAATAAGACTCAAGAGTTGGTTCAGAGGTATTATTATTGGCCTAGGATGAATCAAGTCTTGAAAAAGTATGTGGAGACTTGTATTGTTTGTCAAAAGGCCAAGGGCACTTCTTCAAATGCCGGTTTATACCAACCTCTTCCCATACCAAATAGACCTTAGGAGTGCACTAGTATGGACTTTGTAGTAGGTTTACCAAGGACAAAGTAGGGATTTGACAACATTAATTTCATTATGGACAGATTTAGTAAGATGGCCCACTTTGTACCTTGCAAGACTACTCATGATGCATGCCAAATAGCTCATTTATTTTTCAAGGAAGTGATAAGGATACATAGTTTACCCATGAGAATTGTTTCAGATAGAGACTCAAAGTTCATTAGTCATTTTTGGAAGACACTTTGGCAAAATCTTGGCACCAACCTATCTTTTGGATCAGCCTACCATCCACAAACAGATGGGCAGACCGAAGTGGTAAATAGGAGCTTAGGGAACTTATTGAGGTGCCTTACCAAAGAGTATGGTTAGACATGGGATCAAGTTCTTTCACAAGATGAATATGCTTACAATGACACAACAAATAGAACTACCGGAAAGAGACCTTTTGAGGTGGTCTATGGTGTTCACCCAAGGGGTATATTGGAGCTAAGAGACTTAGGCAATGCAACAACAAGAAGTGGATATGCAGAAGACTTTGCTCAGTCAATGAAGGAGGTACATGAATTAGTCAAGCAAGCATTGATAGAGAACACAATTAAGATCAAGGAAAAAGTTGATGAGAGAAGGAAAAACCTACAATTCCAAGTAGGAGATCTTGTCATGATGCACCTAAACAAAGCAAGGCTATAGCAAGGAGTACCTAACAGATTGTAAATGAGAAGGTTGGGTCCATGTGCCATTCTAGCCAAGTATGGAGAAAATGCATACAAGGTGGACCTACCTAGTGACATAGGATTGTCACCGATTTTCAACACAACAGACTTAGTTGCCTACAAAGGACCAATTCAAGGTTCAGATTGTAGTCACTTAGAGGTATCAGATGATGCAAACAACCTTCAATTACCAGCAAAACCAAATCCAAAGGCTGAAAAGGTATTAAGTTCAAGGATTGCTAAGAAGACAATACGCCAAATCTATTGGGAGCACCTAATCAAGTGGTAGGGTATGGATGATGATGAAGCTACATGGGTGCTTGAGACAGAGTTTAAGAAGTTAGGCTTTGATCAAAATCTGATTCCCAAGGAGGTGACTTAGTTTTCTTATGTTTAGGAGAATGGTGCAGGAGCACCTAGGACTTAGGCTTATAGTCTTTTCACAATTTTGGATTGTACTGACCTTAGCCAAGTTAGGTGCCTAATAAGGACTCTAGGAGGGTTCAAAGAGTGAGTGTGATGTTTTTTTTGAGTCAAGTGTAGGCCTAGTTGAGTTAGTTTTCTTCCTAGGTTTGCATTTTGTGCATAGGTAGTAGTTTGAGTAGGAAATTTACCTTCTTGATGGTCAAAAGTGGCATAAATTGGTATAAGAATCAGAGGGGTTTAGAATAGTCTTAGGAATGCTTAAAACGTCATGAGAAATGACTTGAAATAGGTTTAATAGGTTGACAAAGCAAAAAGGGAAAGTTGTAAAAGTTGTCATGACAACTTTTGTCCTAAAAGTGCTTAGCGATGGACTTAGGGATAGCACAACGCCCTAGAATTCCTCCACAGGTTGGGAAGACTATAAAAACCTCCTCTTTCATGGTTACCAAGGTTTGAAGTTTGTTTTTATATGATCAACAATTTGAAACTACTCATTTTCGGATTGTTATCACTGTTTTTGGCTTATTTTGCTTACAATGTGAATATAAATGAATTGAATCCATTGATCCAGTTATGGATTGAGTTTCTTTGGTGTATCTTAGATTCATTTGTTTCATTTAAAGCTTTTTAGTTAGTGTGTGTTTGTGTTTTCATAGTTTTATTTTCAATCAACTAGTTTTGGCTTGTATATAGCAATTTCTTGTAAAATGGTTGCCCCATAAAATACCTCCGTGCTACCATCATAGATTGTTGGGACATGGAAGGAAACCACTTGTATAGTGTTCATATGTAGGGATAATTTCTAGAAGTGGTGTTTGATATGGCTACCACCTTGTTCTAGGCGAGTCCAGGAGCAACCTAGCTAGAGAAGACAAGGTGAAATTTGAGTGGTTAGTGTAGAGGTGAACACAAAACCATAACCAAATCATTTGGAGAGGTCCATGAAGTCCATACAGAGTTTCCATTGCAAGGAGAATCCTTGAAAAGACTTTTTGATGCCCATTTCACTAAGTTGATCAATCACTGCCGGTTAGGAGGCCTTGAAACCCTTCAAAACCCTCATTTTTGGGTTAGGGCATTGCATGACAAGTTGGGAAACCAAAACCACAAAAATAACTTGGGGATAGGTGAATGAATGAAGAAAATAAAACCTTTTTGCAGGGTCTTTTGGACCATTTTCTTCTAAACCCTTGGAAACCGGATTTTGGAGACCTAATAGGGGCTCATTCCTTGTAGCTCTTTTCTAGGCAAAATGGTGAAATTGGTAGGAAGAATAATGGATGCAAACCACAAATGGCCCCAAATGGAATTAATTTCATGTTAAAATCCACCTCCACACCTCTGCAAAAACTCACAACAGCAGGAGGTAAAATTGACAAGTTGAAGACAACACAACAAGAATGAGCATATGAGAAACACTTTGAATTGGTAGGGTTCCTAGTTAAACACTTGTTACAAACACCTTGAGCAAGAAGCAAGCCCTAGAAGAGATTGAGAAGGACTTGGAGGTCTTGGAGAATAGCTAGATCTGGAGAGGTTGGTGGAATTGAGCAACACCAACTTGGTGAAGTGTGAGCAAGCTAGGTGAACCCCATCAGTAGAGATAATAATTTTATCTTGGGAATGAGCGAGTACATTGCATGAAGAGGAAACCACGTGATGAGTTAAAGGAATCAATGAGCGGTGATCAAGGAGTGGTCGAGGTTGTCTTGAACAATGTGCTGATGATCGCTATATAATCTAACGGTCATACTTGAACCAATTTGTTTGTAATCTCTATGAGATCTTAGGTTTGTGATGTGTTACCGACCTATTGTTTTGCTTATAAGGTCGATGAGTTGTTTTGTTGTAGTGTTGGCAATTTTGGTTAAGTGTTAGTGTGATTGATTGCTGAACCAAAAGGAGTATCTACAGTATGTGTGAAGGCAGATAGGAGCATGAAAAGGATCTGATCAAGTAGAGTAGTACTATTTACCATATTAGCAAACCCCTGTTGTTATCTAACAATTACAATAGTTAAATCCCTTAACCAGGTAAGCTTTAATAGTCTTAGTGCTATCTAAATACTCTAACCAAGTGATCCATTAGCTTGGATTTTAAATCCTCTATCGAAGTCACTCCTAACAGAGTATTGCTTCTAACAGGGCATTATAGTCAACCCCTTAACCGGGTGGTCCCTAATAGGATCTGTTCTTAACATGACATTTTGTACAACTTTAACAGCCTTGGCTCCTAATAGGGTGAACTTCAGAAGAGTTCATAATACTTGTGGGTATTCATCCCCACCATGGTTTTTCCCATTTGGGTTTCCACGTCAAAAATCATTGTATCAAATGGTGAATGGTTTTTGTGGTTATGTTTGATATGGTTAATTTGCTTAACTGTTAAATCCACTTAGTTATGATAAGATGACCAACAATTATCTGAAATATGCTTTTACTATTGTCAGTAAAGTATTTTGATGTTTTGGTTAAATGGTTTGGGAGTTTCAAAGCTGTTATACTGTTATTTTGGTATGCTAGTCAAATCGGTAAACTGTCAGTGCTATTGCAATTTGTAGCTCAGTGTTTGAACCAGTTTGTTCAATGATTGACTTGAGAGATTGTTTTTGAGTTTGGTGAAAGTTTAGTCAGTTTTCTATCTATTGCTTCACCCCCCTTCTCAGTAGTTGTCTGGATCCTTATTGATTCATCATATCATCACAAATTAGTGCTTAGATGAGTTATTTTAGTGTTTTCACTTTTGCTTGCAAAATTTGAACTTCAAGAGACTAATTTACACCTTTTTATTTTGCAGGTATTTTTATGCTTCCAAAGACTAAAATTGAAAAACATTACACAGCCGAAGACATCTAATTGAAACTACTAACATTGTTTGCAACCACTGGAGTATTGCATTTGTTTGTTTAATTTAGGCCCATACTATAATTAGGGGATTAATAAACACCATGTCTTATGTGTCTGAGATGGTAGGTGAGTATTCTCTCCCCTTCATTGGGTGATTAGAAAACCAGACCCATCGAATCTTTCTTTTCAAGTAGTGCAATAAGTTTAGCGGGTCTACCCTCCCACGTAGCCTATAAGGTTGGGTGAGAGGGAAATAACCAAGTGGGAATGGTTAATCCCAAGTTCATATAACCCACTATAAAATAAAAGTGATTTCGATGAAAATCGAGGTCAATGGAAGTGCTTGGGAATAACTCTCCTCAATACCTTCAGGTATATCAAACCTTGTTTTCAAGGCTGGGAGACCTCTTAATTGAGTTTATACCTCGACTCATTGAATGGATGTCCTTACTAGTACAGTTAGAGTAGAAGCCATCCTTATAAGCCTTGGTGTGTGTAAAGTGGAAAATTGGGAACCTTAACCAAATTCGCAACTTCAGAGGAGAAAGGTGGGAGCTTAACTAAGGTTCAATTTTCACTTAGGGAGACTTTACATTCAAAAGAGGGGGATGAATCTACTAGATACAATCCTAAAGGATGAAAGGATTGAATACTAAGTAGTTTGGAATAGAATTAACCCTCTTTTGTAAGTTGATTGATTGAATTAGGACAAAGTGATGAAAATGAAGACAAAGTATTCAAAAATAGTGAGCTACAGATTCGGGTTCAGCCATGCACCTGGATCTGAAAAGTTTGAGATGATTCAAAGCTGCTCTATGAAATCCAACAAAAGTTGCAAGGACCGTGTGTCCAAACAGGGGCGCCCTCCTATCAGTCCTCTGAACTTTCCGCATGTCGAAAGGGTTTTTGTGTCTTTGTGAATAAAGCTTAATTCTAGAAGTATAGTTGCACACTTGTTTCTTGCACACTGAAAGAAAGGGAAATGTGTTGGGAATAGGGGTTTGTCTTCATATCAAAACCTAGTTTTGGAATTAACCAAGTGGTTGAAATAATTTAAATGAAATGACTGAAAGTAAGAATCCTCCTCTTTGAGGGGATGTTGAATTGAATGAAATTGAAATTCTTATACCTCCTTGTGAAGTTTTGCTTTCTTCCACATGGAATTAGGGTTTCATGAAGTAGAACATTTATCTCCTCTTCAATGCTTCAAATCTTGTCTCGATTGCTACTCCAAAGATTCAAGGAAGATTGAAAATGCTCAATTTCTCTTGAATGATTGATGTCTTGGATGCTCAAATGCTTGTTTATGATTTACGTTAGATTCGATAGGATGTCAAATAAGAGGGGAAATCCCTATTATATAATTGCCAGTGGGTTTAATTGACTAATTTTTAGACTTGGGCCGACATAGGAGGGATTTTTACACTCTAATTTGAGATAAGCACAAGGGAGGGATCCCAAAATAGGTCCCAAATAGGGGATCCTAGGGCGCCACGCCCTTGTCAAGCCCTATTTTGGGGCAAGATCAAGGTGTAGGTAGAGGGCTAAGTTGAATTATAATGTATTTTTGATGTGCATGAGCATATTTAGGTCTTTGATTAGGCCAAGGGGCACAAACTCTAAGGCAAAGACCCAAATGCAGTCGAAAATTGCAAGGGGTGCAATTTTAGGATGTTACATTTAGCCCCCACTTTAGCGGGAGTACAAGATTACGCAAATACTGTCAGTAAAGTTCAAGGAATTCAGATTGAAAGACTTTCACCACATCAAGGAGGAAATATTCACCAAGTCCCCAGTGGACTTTAGGATCTTACGACTTCAATGATAAGGTAAAAGGGAAGATCATGAGAGAGAGAGAGAACCATGACTACAACTAGTAAGGTTCTCTTACTATGAGTCATGAAAAGAAGCACCAAAAATTACAAAGAAAAGACAAAGTTCACTAAGTGACTTTAAGTATCAAAAGAGAGAATCATGAGCAAAGTGTATGCCCCCACGTTAAAGTGATTTCGTACGCCTTATCAGGAGAAATTTCTTTAAGGTATGATACACCTAAAGAAGACAAGAACGTTATCACAATAATTTAGCCCCCAAGAGAGGACAAATCAAAGGATAATGAACACAAAGCACAATGCATGAGGTGGTTTCACCTAACTTTGGAGTTAGTATTCTTTTTATGATAACTCATGCATATCATATATATATATGCATAGAATCATCCTCATCCTCGAAAGAGAGAAAACCACCACGGAAGAAGGGAACACATGTGTCTTTTGAGTCAACATGGGAGAGACCAAAAGAGATCTCAATGCTTTGCATCATCCTCAAGTAGACATCACTAGGGAGAACAAATAGAAGAATGTCACAAATAAGTAAGAGAGGAGAGAGAGAGAGAGAGAGAGAGAGAGAGAGAGAGAGAGAGAGAGAGAGAGAGAGAGAGAGAGAGAGAGAGAGAGATTCTACAATGCTAATGAATATAATCAATAACGTCGTCCTCCCCCCAATCTTGTTGATCATTATTTTGGGAAGGTGGACAACATGCAAGAGGATCCACATCAAACATAGTAGATGGAGCTATCACAGATTCACAAGTTCCAAACAAGGACCATTCTCTAATGATAAGTCACTTTGTTCATTACTAGGAGCTAGGATTAATGCTTTTGAAAATTTTGTAGATAAGTCATTATCAACGTCATCATATTCATAGTCATCATAAAAAATATTAGGATTAACATTTTCATCATTAAGAAATTTTCACCTATTTCTTCATTAAGATTAACAAGAATGGGAGCTCTATGAGGAATATAACTTGAACCATCATTTGCTTTAAGTATTTTGCATCTTGGAGAATTAGGTTGAACATCCTATTTAGGAGAAAATAGAATCATGTCAACTATTGGTGTTTTAGGATAAGAAATGGTTTGGGAAGAAACCTCATGAGCTCTAGCATGACGTCTTCATATGCGTTCTCTCATAACGGTTTTGTCTAGTCTTGGATGAAGTTTTGGGAGGTTTAGGTTCATTAGGTATATAATTCATCTCTTCTTTTAAGGAAGGATGAATGGGTTGAGGTCTTTTAGGTTGGAATATAGGAGAGGCCAATTATTCTCTCTATAAGATAAAGGAAGAGGAACCACACCATACAAAGGAGGAATGGGAGGTGTAGGAAGGAGATCGGGTCCATCATGAGGAGGAGGGATAGTTTTTTTTTTAGGAGGAATAGTTTGTCTACCTTTGGGAAGAAGAGGAGACTCATCCATAGGAGAAGGAATGGATTCTTTGTTAGGAAGAGGGATATCTCTTTTCTTGGGTGAAAGGATACTCTTATCTTTAGGAGAAGGAATAGATGCTTCCCTGAGAAAACAATCTTATCCTCAAGGAGGGGTATATGATCATCAAGAGGAATGCTAAGTGCTGGATTTCTAGGTTTACTCAAGGATAAAATCATTTCATTTTTCTACTTTTTATATGATCTAAAGTGAGCATCGCTTCTAGGTTCAAGATGCTTGAATTGTTCAGACCAAAAATAATCAAGACAAACATCTCCACACCTCTTTGTAGGTTGAAATATGATATGATTAACAATTATTATTTCACCATTATGAGGAAATTTAAAATACTTGTGAATAGTGGAAGCGATTTCTTTCACGGAAGAGAGCCAAGGATGTCCCAATTTCACATGAAATTGATCAGATGTAGGAATGATTGCAAATTTAACATCTAAGCATTTAGTGTCAACATCAATAGGAAGTGTTATAGAACCAATAGCAGGACAATAGAAGCCATAAAACACTTTAACTATCACATCAGTATCATCATAGATCACTTGATGCAATTGCAAAGTATAAAGAAATTCTTCAGTTATCACATTAACCATGCAAGCAAGATCAATAAGGACTCCTTTAGTAGGTATACCTTTGATTTTTGCACTTATGTATAATGGGCCATTGGGTTCTTTAATGGTCTCACTAGGATCAAATGTTATGCACAAATCCTTAGGAGGTTCTTGTTGATCTACAAGGTTCACCATGATATTAGATTCAAGGCCAACATCATTGGGAGAGAAAGCAAGATGATCAGTCTCAATCACATTAGTGGAATGGGATGGTAAAGGATTAGTAAAAAATTGAAGATTTTGATTAGGAGGAGCTACAAATTTGTTTCCTTTATCATTCACACTTGCCACAAATATGGTATTGTTATCAATCAATTCTTGATTCTTACTTCTCAATGAATTTTTTTTTTCAGTATCATGACCAGGTTGACAATGATATCGACAAAAAGATTTAGCATCAAAGTAAGGGGAAGTTGTTTTAGATGGATCACTTGGTTTGATTTGGGGAAGTTATAAGACATTCCTTTGTATTAATTGAGACATAATTCTATGCAAAGATTAATTCAAAGGAGTAAACTATTTTTTTATTTTAAAGAATTTAGACAAAGGAGGCACACCTGTAGCATATACGAATTGACTGTTGTTGTTGTCATTGGATTTGATGAATCCTTTGTTTGGTTTGAACTTCATAGACGGTTGTTGAGCACTGTCACCCTTATCACTCAGAGCCATGGAAGGAGATGATTGTTCCAATTGACTCACAGTCAGTTGAAATTTGTGAAGTACCGTGCACAACTGTGGAAAGGAAGTAAACTCAGTTAATAGAAGTTTATCCCTAATGTCTTTTTGTAAATTAGCAATGAAAATATTTTGAATGTCTTGATCAGGCACAAGAAAAGAATTTGAGAATACAAATGCTTATATCTACCAATAAAATCAATCACTTTTTCTTTAACACCTTGTTTACAATGCATTAAATCAGTCAAAGTAACTTTAGGACCAAAGTTATTGTGAAATTGTTGAATAAAGCCATTAGCCAGTTGTTGAAAAAAAGTAATATAATAAGGAGGAAAAGAACAATACCATTGCAAATCCCTATCCCTTAATGTTCTAGTAAACAAATTTGCTAACAACCTTTGATCATGAGCAAAGTCACTACACAAATTTTGGAATGATTTAACATGAGTTAAGGGATCACCTTTTCCATTATAAAGTTCCAATTGAGGGACTTCTACAAGTTTAGGAGGGATGACTCTAACAATGTCATGAGATAATGGGCTTGCTACATCAAATGTGGGCACATTATACTTGGATTGATTCATAGAAGCTATTTGTTGTTGTAAGGAAGATATTGTCTGGGCAAGGCTATTGATTGTAGCTTCGGTAGAAGGATTGAAATGAGACAAGTTGGAGTGAGAGGGTGGAGTAATATTGTTGAATGAAGGAAGAGATTAAGAATATGGAGGTGGAACACTATGATAAGTGGGTAATGGAGAAGATTGGGTAGCACTGGAAGACTCATGGGAGGAATGAAGGAATTGTGATTAAAGGATTTGCCCCCTTGACTAACATTTATAGGTGGTCAATGTGATTGGGTAACAAGGGGAACACTCATGGTAGGAGGAATGAAAAAAGAGGTATTTGCCCCATGACTAACATTTGTAGGTATGCCATTTTGTGTAGAAGTAGACATGATGTTTGATGTGAAGGTAGGAAAACTAGTCATGGAAGTTGTCAAAGGAATAGAATGATTAGCTTGACTAGGAGGTTGTGTATAACCTATGTTTTCAACACAACTTTTCATAGGCATGATATTAGGATCTAAAATATGAGAAATACCACACAAGATATCAACACCATGTCTATCACTTTGAATCATTATTTTTAATCCTTCAATCAATGGGAGAGCTTCACTGTCTGGGTATTCTTAACTCATCCATTGTTGAAGATTATCAAATTGATTGTCCATATTTTCCAATTGATCAATGAATACCATAGTTGGTGATTCCTCATCATTATGAGAATTATGAAGATGATAAATGGGAATATCTGAAGGATGGAAAGAAGCAACAATATCCTCATTGAAAAAGCTAGCCAAATTAGGCTCCATTTCCTCAGTAATTAAATCTTGGGCAAGCTTAATGCTACAAATTCTCCTAATGGGGTTACTATAGGTAGGACTAATAGTAGTAAAACTCATGCACTAGAGAAGAGAAATTGGAAATAATAATGCAATCTCCTAGGAATTCTAAAATTAGGGCTTGAAAATGACCTCTTAATTTTAAAAGTTTGAAAGGAAGGAAAATCAAAATTAAAATTATGGTTGTCCAAATTTAACCTCTTAATTAAAATTTGGGATTTTGGAATGTTGAAATATTGAATAAATCAATTTAATTTTAAAAATTAGGGTATGTGTAGTGAACCACTCGATTTTAAAATTCAAATTGAAAATAGAAATGTTGAAATTTAGATTTGTCTTCCACGCTTTGATTAAGTAAAAATAGGTTTTTGAAAGGAACCAAAACCTTTTACATAGAAGGAGAGTCAAAGAACTAGAAAAAACCGTGCCTGATCACTTCAGAAACAAAAACTGATCCCATTCAAACAAAAAGGGATCTCAACACACATAACATGAAGAACCAGAAAAAGACAACAAAAGGAAAGAAAAAAGACAACACAAAGACAAAGACCAGGACTGAGACCGAGACCAAGACAACTATATATTTTTCATGATATCTTCAGTGTGGACCACCATTTGTTTCATGTTGTCTACAGAGGTCTTTAAATCATCTAGCTCTCGACCTTTAATGTCGCCCTTATTCCTGGTATTAGCTCTGGTCCTCTTCTCGTGACCTTTTTTGTCTAGCTGATCCTTGTCGCCTTCTTTCTCTTTGATGTTGTCAAATCTGTTAATCAAAATGTTCATGTTGTCCATCGAGGCTTTGAGAATCTGGAAGTCCTATTCAACTATCTTCTTTACAGTGAGTTCCAAAATGTCAATTTTGCTGTCCAGATTGTTCATAGCAATTTCCATCCCTTTCACCTCATTTTCCACCATCTCCTTAACCTTATTTTCAGTTGCAATAATTTTACTCACCATGCTTTCAATGGCTTCAGCATTATTAATTGCCACCACCAACTCTTTAACATTTTCAGTCAAGGGTTAGGGTGACCTAAAATCATTAAAATTTCACAAATCTCTGGAATTGTGTAGTAAAATACTGTCAAAACAAGCTCCCAAAATTTGAGCTGAAAAAGTCAGGACCAAGTAGGTAGCGACTTGGTTCGAACACATAGTCTGACCAACTTTTTTCCAAAATTTTGGGGAAGCAAGATATTGTGATTTTTATGCAAGTTCCAGAAGGATATAGAAATTGGAGATGCCAAGATACGTGAAATTAAGCCTTGAAGGTTGAAATAGGACACACTTAGAATGTTTGATAAAATGATTAATTGAAAGGAAAACAAAAAAGGTCACACTTAAGGGGCAAATTTTTATGATGTTTAAAAGGATAATGAGAAGCTTTAGATTTAATTGAGCCAATTAAATGCTTAAAGGAAAACTTGAATTTGCACAGGACTAATTTAATTTTAATAATTAGGGTTTGTTGCATAAACTGCTTAATTTTAAAAATTTAAATTTGAAAATTTGAATGTTGGAAGGCGACAAAATGAATTTTGAAATTGAAACAAAGACCCAAATCTGAAAATTAATTAAGGATCCACACAATCCACAATTTTAATTTAAAATTTAAAATTAGGGTTTTGTGATTTAACCACTTAATTTTTTAATTTTTTGAAAATTGAAAGTGTAAATGAATACTTGAATTGCAAAGTTGAAAAGTTCTTAGATCTGAAACTATCAATCCAATTTAGAAAAATGACAAGCTCAATTTTGAATCTAAAAATTAGGGTTTTTGTGCATTCCTCTAAATTTTTAAAAATTGCAAGGAAATTAAACTTGTAAATGAAAACTTGAATTTTTAATTGCATACACTCATATCTGAAAATGAAAAATCAGAATTAAGGGTGGAAGGAGTTGGGTTCACTAAAATGTAAAGTGGAAAATTAGGAAAAAATTGGGAACCTTAGCCAAATTCGCCACTTTAGAGGAAAGGTGGGAACTTAACTAAGGTTCAATTTTCACTTGGGGAGACTTTACATTCAAAAGAGGGGGATGAATCTACTAGATCGAATCCCAAAGGATGCAAGGATTGAATACTAAGTAGATTGCAATGGAATTAACCCTCTTTTGTAAGTTGATTGATTGAATTAAGATAAAGTGTTGAAAATGAAGACAAAGTATGCGAAAACAGTGAGCTATAAATTTGGGATTCAGCCGTGAACCTGGATCTAAGAAGTTTGAGATGATTCAGAGCTTCTCTATGATATCCGAGAAAAGTTGTAGGGACCACATGTCTGAACAGGGGTGCCCTCCTATCGGTCCTCTGAAATTTCCACGTGTCAAAAGGGTTTTTTTATCTCTGTGAATAAAGCTTAATTCCAGAAGTACAACTGCGCACTTGTCTCTTGCACACAGAAGAAAAGGAAATGTGTTGGGAATAGGGGTTTGTCTTTAGATCAAACTTTGATTTTGGAATTAACCAAGTGGTTGAAATAATGTAAATGAAATGAATGAAAGTAAGAATCCTCCTCTTTGAGGGGATGTTGAATTGAATGAAATTGAAATGCTTATACCTCCTTGTGAAGTTTTGCTTGCCTCCACATGGAATTAGGGTTTCATGAAGTAGAATGTTGATCTCCTCTTCAATGCTTGAAATCTTGTCTCTATTGCTACTCCAAAGCTTGAAGGAAGATTGAAAATGCTCAGTTGCTCTTGAATGCTTGAATGCTTGATCTCTTGGATGCTCGGATGCTTGATTATGATTTTCATTAGATTTGATAGAATGTCAAATGAGAGGGGAAATCCCTCTTATATACTTGCCAGTGGGTTTAATTGATCAATTTTTTGAGTTGGGCTGACATAGGGGGATTTTCCCACTCTAATTTGAGATGAGCACAAGGGAGGGACCTTAAAATAGGTCCCAAATAGGGAATTCCAGTGCACCACACCTTGGTCCCAATGTATCCTAGGGCACCATGCCTTGGTCCTGCCCTATTTTGGGGCAGGAACAAGGTATAGGCAAAGTGATAAGTTGAATTGCATTATATTTTTTATGTGCATGAGCGTATTCAAGTCTCCAATCAGGCCAAGGGGCGCAAATGCTAAGGCAAAGACCCAAATGCAATCGGTGCAATTTTAGGATGTTACAGTGTGATAATTTCAGTGCGAGGAGATATCAGGTTTTCCCCCTAAGACACTCACCATTTGGCTCCTTGGAGGAGAGGAAACAATCCTCAGCTTTGTATAGGCTACTTGTAGCCTTCTGAGGAGAGGGTGATCAATTTATCCTTCCATTCGTGGAGGCCCCTCTTTGCCACCTCTTGACAATGGCAAAGGTGGATATCCCCTTTTAGGGTGTTTATAGTTACGCCACAGAGACTCCAGGTTGTGGGTTGAGTTATCGCATTGTATCCACCTCCTTAGGATATAACTGCTTGAAGTGTTTTCTTTGTGCAAACCCATGGAAATTTGGGCTTTCTTTGGGCCACAAACCTACACTTGGTGTTTAGATCCTAGGACAAAGACAACTGCTTGGCTTCTATCTTCTATGTTTTCATATCACAAATTGGAATATCATCCATTGAGACATGTAAAATTTAACGTGAAACTCAACATCAAACTGTCAAACTATTTCACATCAAACTTCACAAATCAAAATATCGCATAACTATCATAGAGTAGTGCATTAGTCTCAAACATTAGCACATTAATAGACTATAATAGTGCATAGATTGTAAACTTTAGCGCTTTAGAAAAATAGTCTAGTGCACTGGTAGTCCAGACTAGCGCAAAAAGAGATCAGATTAACGCATCACCACAACATCAAAACATATCACTGAAACATCACATAAAACCTAGATTAGCACATAGCAGGGACAACATGGTGTATGAGTAGTTCAAATTAGCACATTTTTGAGACAGTTTATCTTTTTAGGTCATTGTTTTAGCACATTGATAATTGTATACCTCAGATAGAGAGCATAATTAGAATTTTCCCAGGAAGACTATAATATATTTGGATACCCATTTCAGATTATATTTTGTCTTCATCACTATTAGATTGATTTAAAACTAAGAAAAATAGTCGCAACAAGTGAATCCCTTTTTGAAAGTGTAGAGAAAATGTCATAGGTGCATAGTTATCAATCTCTGATATCAGATTCCTTAGCACAGTTTCATCATCTAGATTTATCATCCTTAATCAAGAAACAAAGGATTTCAAATCATATCAACTTAATCTTATCAATAGGATCTTTCCTATTTGACTTATTTAAATCATACTAAATTTGCACTTCAAATAAAGACCGAAGCTTAAACATCTACAATCACTTGTATGCCAATTTTGACTAGAAATACGAGGAAACAAAAACAACATAAACAAAAATAAAAATCTACAATGGCCGAGGAAAATCATTTCTATAGGCCCCATAATCAAGATGATGATGGTAAGGAAATAACTGCGAAAACTATCAAAGAAGTGCAACAAGATCCAAAATTTGGTAAATTCATGGAAAATGTTTTGGAAATGGATAAAGAGAAATAATTCCTCATGTTATCACATCAAGGTATTAAATTGCCTACTGAATTTGATGTCACGTGATTGAAACAAAGTGAAAGAACAAGTGAGACTAGAAATGATAGTAGTGATACTCACAATGAAAGAATCCAGAATAACCGAGATAGTGAAATAAGGAACAATGTGGATTATCCCCCTTTGTCTCTCATGCAAAAAATACAAGCTCTTCAAACACAAATTCAAGATATGCAAAGAGGGACTACAAAGAGGTACTCAATTCAAGACATTTTCCCTTATCCGTTTGACAGAAATCTAAACATGATACTATTCTCTCAAAATTGTGAAATCCCTAAATATGACAAATTTAATGGTAGAATTGATTCACAAGACCACATGAGGGAATTTTGCATATTGAGCATGGATTTTGCCCATGAAGACACCTGTCTAATGACGTTATCACAAAGAGTTTAAGTGGACAAGCCATGGAGTGGTTCTCTAAACTCCCACTTGTCATTAGAATGTTTGACAAATTGGTGGATAATTTCGTATCTCAATACTCATATAACAACCAACATGAGATAACCATATCGGACTTGTGCAACACAAAAGAGAAAAATGGAGAACCATTCATGAGATTTTTACAAAGGTGGAGATGATTGTTTGCAAGATATCCTCGTCCAATGTCTGATAATAAAAAATGAACATTTTCATTGACAACCTAAATGATGAAATGAGTTATGCGCTCAAATTTCAATGTCCACCGAGTTTTGACAAGATGGTTGAAAATGGAATTAATATCAAAGAACCTTTGGTCAAGAAGGGAGTGTTAAAACTTTATAAAGAAGGAGCTAATTCTTCCAACAACAATAACAACAACACTGATAAACCCAAGTTTTGGAACATGAATAGAAACATTGTCAATGATGGAATAGTGGATGGTAACAATTTAAAACCAAAACAACCCATATTCAATCTATCGAGTCACACAACAATGGTTAATCAAAACAATAACAAACCTAAACCACCTTTCACTAATTTTTATAGAAAATTCACACCTATCAGTGAACCACTTGAATCAAAACGCTCCTTGGAAATAAATTGATTACATTACCGGAAGTGAGAGATTTAGAGCCAAAGGTTAATTCTGTATGGTGGAATGACAATCACTATAGTGACTATCATCGAAGTAGGCGACATCAAACAAATGATTGCCAATGATTGAAACATGTTATTAAAGACTTGATAGATAACAAGGTCATAACTATGGATGTGCATAAAATAAATGAATCACACACTGTGTTCAAAATCCCACTTCCAAATTACGAAAAAGGGGAAACCTTGACACCACTGGGTAACAAAGGCAAAGAGAAAGTGAACTATGCCCACACACATTATAACATGGTCAAGGCTATTTTAGTCAAAGAAAAGCAACAACCGAAACCTACACATGTCATCACAAGAAGTAAAGCTAAGGTCACTTTACTAGGTCCTACAACCAACACACCATCCACTTCTAAGAAATACAATATAGTGGACCAATTACAATAGACCCCAACTCAAATATCAGTACTAGAGATTTTAAAATTGTCACCCACACATAAAGAAATTTTGGAAAGAGCTCTAGTAGATACCACAATCCCCAAAGATTTGGGTGTTGATCAATTACAAACCATGGTGGGACATCTAACAATGCCTCATTGCATATCCTTTACTGAAGATGATGACATGTCTCTACAAAATCCACATAATTATCCCTTGTATATCGAAGTTCTCATCCATAAAACACGTGTTAAACCTGTCCTAATAGATGGAGGAGTTGGCCTAAATATTTTCTCATTAAGTCTTGTTCATGCTTTAGGTTATTCTAAAGATGCAGTTGATCGTCAGAAAAATATCACAATCAAAGATTATGGTGAAGAAGAGTGTTCCTCCAAGGAAATAGTAGTGTTGTCAATCAGAGTAGGACCTATGCAAAGAGATACAATGTGTCAAGTTTTGGACCTGAATTTATCTTATAATATACTCCTAGGTAGGCCATGGATCCATGACATGCAAGCTATTCCTTCAACTTACCACCAATGCTTGAAGTTTCCCTACAATGGATATGAAATCATAATTTCAGCAGACTCAAATCCATTCCAATATGCAGTAATTTGAAACCAACGTAAGAGGTTATTGTTCCACACAACAAGGAAGCATCTTATTCTAGTGCACCACCCAAAGAGAAGGCATTTGCCTCAATCTTGGCTATTTTTGAGAAAAAAAGTGCAACTAAAAGACAAAGGGGTAGGAGAATATTCATTACCAGATTTACCACTCTCTCCAAAATCATATGGAAAGCCATTATGTCAAGACATGAACCAACCTCAAAACCACTTAAAATACTTGATGAATCATTTGTTAAAGTAGGAACACTTCCTAGGGAAACTGAAGACAAATATGTTTTACAATGGTTATACAAAGATGAAGAAGAAGTTCAACTAGAGGTTGACAATGTCAGCATCCCAAAAGAGCGGTATAGAAAAGGATATGATATCATGCAAAAGATGGGATATGACAATAGTGGTTCTATAGGAAAAAGAAAATAAGGTATCTTGGAACCCATACAACCTCCTTCTTAACATGCTAAAGACAAATCAAGACTAGGATTTGGACAGATCAATCTGGATCAACAATAGGAAGAAGCAACTTGTAGGCAACAAGAAGAGGAATATGAATGAAATCAAGAAGAACTCATCATTAAGAGAGAAGAAGAAGCCACATGAAAACAACAAGAAGAAACAATTTGAAAACAACAGGAAGAAGAAGCAGCTTGCAAGTAGTAAGAAGAGGCAAATGAAAGAAGACGAGAAGAACTTTATGTAAAAAGAGAAGAATCTAATCACAACCTCTATGAACAAATTTTCAAGTTACAAGCTTCTAGCAAAATAGACTCTAATGAGTGGGAATGGGACTCCTATCCATCCAAGCATCCACTGAAGATTCATGCTATGCAAAAGATGTTGACGTGGAGGTAGTTCACTTTTATGAAGGGCACACGTCAAATTACAGACCACTTAAATTAGAATCACAATATATCGATCCTAACTACATTTAGGATGATCATAAACTACTTGCAAGTGGTCATTCTAAGGAGGGAAACATACTAGACCTGTAAATAGTCATTAAAGACTTTGATATATCCATTATGACCCTTAATGCCTTTGACACACAACAATCCGATGATCCTTTACCTTTGATGCATCCCAAACTTATTGACTGGGAAAACAATGGACTCATTGAGATAGATGCTTTTGCTAACGATCATGCCATTGCCCTATATCTCAATGCAGTAGAAACTAAAACAACTTCCACCACTAATTTCGTTAATGCATCTTCTATTCGAGGGGGTGCCAAATCTTAGTCGCAAAAGTAAAAATAAAAAAATAAATATCAGGTCTAATAGTGTAAACCATTTAATGACAACATTAAATCAAGGAAAAGTAAAAAGAAAGGACATATCTAATGGTTAAAATATCCTTGAGGCACCAGAGGATGGGAGATTTGACACTCTTCCCAAATATCATCAGGAAAAATCTCCTATATTTATTGAACCCACAAAAGCAATCAACATTGGTACATCAGACAATTTCAAGATTTTACATCTAACAACATCATTGTTAGAGCAAGAAAACCAGAACTACATTGATTTTTTCAAGAAGAGGCAAATAAAATTTTCCTGGTCATATGCAGACATTCCATGGCTAGACCCAGAGCTTATAATGTATCATTTAAATGTCTTTCTAGGGGATAAACCAGTAAAACAAAAGTTGAGAAAGATGCATCCTCACATAGCCTTACTTGTTAAATCGGAATTGAAGAAACTACTAGATGTGGGGTTTATCAGGTCTGTTGCATATCCAGAGTGGGTATCAAATATATTTCTTGTTTCCAAACTAAACAAAATTATCATGATATGTACAGACTTTAGAGATCTCAATAAAGCGTGTCCAAAGGATGAATTTCCTTTATCAAACATAGATAGTCGGACACGCTATGTTTTCTCTAATATGGTTTCTTAGGGTATAATCAAATAAAAATAGCCCCCAAAGATTAGGAGAAGACAAATTTCACATGCCCTTGGGGTAATTTATGTTGGAATGTAATGCCTTTTGGACTCAAGAATGCAAGCGCTACATATTAGAGAGCAATGACAATAATTTTTCATGATATGATGCACACCTTTATGGAATATTATATTGACGACATTGGAAAAATCATGTACACTAGAGAAGCACATCTGGAAATCTCGGATAAGATCTTTGATTGACTAGAAAAATACAAGCTATGGATAAATCCAAAGAAATGTGCTTTTGGAGTCACATTTGGCAGGCTTCTAGGATATATTGTTTCAACGCGTGGGATAGAAGTTGGTCCAGCTAAAGTAAAGGCAATCATGGAATTGGAATCTCCTAAAAATATCAGTCAACTATAGTCTCTTCAAGGAAGAATCCAATCCATTCGAAGGTTCATTGTTCAATTAGCGGATAGGTGTCATCCCTTTACTCATCTCTTGCATAAAAATGTTCCTTTAAAATGGGATGACAAATGTGAACAAGCCTTTGCCAAGATAAAGAAATATTTGATGAATCCACCTATGTTAATGTCACCAATTGAAGGCAAGCCATTGTTTCTTTACATATCAAAAACTGATGTATTGTTGGGATCTTTGCTAGCACAACAAGATCATGAAGGGATAGAATGAGCCATCTATTATATCAGCAAGACCTTAGTTGGGTACGAGCTCAAATACTCACCTATTGAGAAAGCATGTTTAGCTATAGTCTTTGCATCCCAAAAGTTGTGACACTATATGCTAACTCACTCAGTCAAGCTGATAGCCAAAATAGATCCGCTAAAGTACCTTCTCAATAAAGCAACATTGATAGAAAGATTAGCAAAGTGGGTCATTATCTTGAGTGAGTTCGATATTAAGTATGTTGATGGAAAAGCTATCAAAGGATAGGTGATTGTAGATTAGTTAGTTGAAGCACCATTGCATGATGACAATCCATTACATATTGAGTTCCTAGATGTAGTTGTTCTTGCAGTGATGGAGACAACCTATAAATTGTATTTTGATAGTTCTTATATCCAACATGGATCAAGAGCGGGCATACTATTCATTACACCTCAAGGTCACACCATTCTGAAGTTATACAGATTGAGTTTCCCATGCACCAACAACGTGGAAGAATATGAGGCATTGGTTATAGGAATCAAAATGGCTATAGAATGGGATATCACCAACTTACATGTTTATGGAGATTCTTAGGTAGTTATCAATCAAGTAAATGACGATTATCAAACAAAAGATAACAAACTAATGCCGTAAAAAAAGATGGTGGATGACTTCAAAAATTATTTTTTAGAAATCACTTTTGAAAAAATTCCAAGGAATGACAATAAAGTAGCAAATGCCATGGCTACAATTGCTACTTTTCTCCAAACATAGGAAAATCAAGATCATTACGAATTCTTGGTGGAAGAATTGTTTTACCCCACCTATGACTGTCCTGATACCCAAATCATCTGTCACTTAGTCGAACTTGATTCCTCCCGCTATGGCCAAATATATACACACTTGAAAGATAACACTCTTCCTCCTAACCTATCAAGGAATAAAAAATGAAACTTCATTATACAATCCGCTCGCTCTACTATCATCATAGATACACTTTATAGATACGGTTTGGATGGTAGTCTCCTTGATAGGGAGATTGCTAGGCAAGTGCTCAAAAGGACAATTTTGGTCAAGAAGTTACAATAGGAAACAAAAGTATTGTTTATGTCTACTCCTTATGTTTGCAAATATCAAGTTTAGTTACAATAGTCAAGTCTCTCTACAAGTCTTCACCAACAACCTCCCTTTTTGGTGGAAACTCACACCCTTGCTCAAACTTTCTTCAATAGCTCACTCCACCCATCTACACATTTCTCAATCCCTGTTCTTTTGGCATTCAACTCACTATTTCAGAGTGCATTTGGAGATTCCAACATGGACATATAGAGCAACAAGATTTACTCAAGGTTTGACAATCAAACTTAGTTTAAGGCCTATAGCATTTGGTTTACTCAACTCACCAACCAAGGGTCAAAACCTCCAAGGGACTACCCATTGTCCAGGGGTCTATATGTTTCTTATTTCCCTATTTTGGAATGACCTCATAAAGTTTCATAAGTCCCAAAGTCCTCCTTGCAATCGGGTTCTTGTAAAGTGTGTGTTATGCAGTCAAAAGGGCTACTAGCTCGCGGAGGCCTAATTGGCCAAATTTTGCTCACCCTACCCAACGATGGGCTTCTTGACCATGGGAGATTTTTTGGATAGTGTGGAATAGGTCATTTCAAAGAGATTTTTGTGGTTTTAGGCTCCATCAACTTGGTTTAGTGACTGTCCACAAATTTGGGCTTAAAAGTAGGGTTTAGATGCTTCCACCATAGATTCCTTTTACCAAACTTGATTCAAACTCCCACACTACTAGGAGACCTCTAACACAAAAAATTAAAGCTTCCCTTTCCTTTGATAGACAAGCATTATTCCAAACACTTGGCAAACAACTGAGAAAAGTTGTAAAATTGCCACTGTCACTGTCAAAATGCTGCCCTTTTACCAGTCAACAACTACTACACCTTTGGACCTGCATAACAAGGGAGATTGAAATGGAAATATACCTCAATGAGGTATGCAAGGCACTAGTGAAAATTCCCATTACATAGCCTTCATAGTTATAAGGCTTGGATTATGCTTTTGAAGCATTCCTTGAGCATTTTGGCAAACACAATTCACAAAAATAGTGAACTCACTGTTTTGCTTACAAACTGAGAATATTTAGTAAGAACAAGCTGCTCTAACAAACCAAGGTGATTCTCAACACCCTTGGCCTTATGTCCAGACCTCTTCCTCATACATTTTTTCACTCCAAATTGCTTTTGGGTGCAAATTTTGAGTTTTTGATCATGCTACTAGCCGAGTAATCAATACTTGCCTAGTATTCTCTCAAATACTTCTTCCAAACACAATTTTGGCACAAAAAGAAGCATATGTAAACTATATAAATGAGTACCAACTTTACTAAATCCATTTTGTGGGATCCCAAACCTGGATTAGTCAAGTTGTGGCATTTTTCCACTCCAAACCCTTAATAGGGTAGTGAGCACACAAAAGTGAAAATAATTTTCTACAATCGAATTGCCAAAAGAAACCAGAACAAAAATCACTTAGAGAGAATTGTAAAACTACTATGCACACTTTCCAAAGGTACAGTATGGACTATGAAAGCTACAATACAGACTGTTACTCCAACGAAGGAAAAACCAGTCATAAAAGCCAAAATTTCATAATTTTTTTTAAGAATCTCTTGCTCATACAATCACCAACCTTATTCAAGGAAAAGGGAGATATTTTTAAAGTGTTTCCAATTAGTTACCAAGTCCTGTATGGACATGAGGCTTCCACAACTATATTTTACTAGAAAAACCCAAAAATGACAACTTTGACAACTTTTGCAAGCCCAAATGACAACATTTCTTGCTCCAAAAGACATTTTTGACAATATAACCTTATCAACTTGTCTAAAAACCTAAGAAATGATTTAATTCACTTATAAAATATGTTTCAATTCTTTGGAAATCATTAGAAGACCTTTTTGGCAATTTTGCACATTTTTGCCAAAAATTGTCAACTCAAAGCCTGGAAGTCAAAACTTGACCTCTTGAGCCCAAAATGAGATCAAAACCACTATACAAGACACACAACAACCTAAAACAGCATTATAAACTTGACACAAGACATTACAAACATGAAAGCATTAAATACTCAAAAAGGAGAGTTTTGCTCAACTAGGTGCTCCTGCACCACTCCTCAATTGTCTTGAGCAAGAATAATCTGAGAAGGCCTTAAAAGAAGTTCATAATGGTATTTATGGCACTCATTCAAGTGGTCTTACTCTAGAAAAGAAACCCATACAATTGGGATATTATTGGCCAACTATGGAAAAATATTCTTTCCAGTTCGCTAAGAAGTGCAAGCAATATCAGATTCATGGGAATCTCATACATGCACCAGCTTAGGAGCTTCATATCCTAGAAAATTCTTGGCCTTTTTGTCAATGAGGTCTCTATCTAATAGGAAATATTCATCCACCTTCATCTAATGGTCATAAATTTATCCTCACAGCCACTGAGTATTTCACAAAATGGATTGAGGTTGTACCTCTTATAAATGTCACAAGGAAACAAATTGCTACATTTATACTCAATTACCTCATCTGTCTCTATGACATTCCTATTTCTATCATCACAAAAAATGGAAGACATTTTAAGAATAAGGATGTCAAGGAGCTTTGTGAGAAACTTCAAATCCATCATAGATTCTATACACCATATTATTCGCAAGAGAATGGCCAAGCAGAAGCGTCCAACAAAACTATTTTAAAAAATCTGAAAAGGATAGTCATTAACTCTGGTAGAGATTGGCATGTTCAACTGAATCCTTCTCTATGGGCATATTGTACCAGTATCTGTACAACAATAGGTGCCATAGTGTACTATCTTGTTTATGGATTTGAAGCAATATTGCCTGTCAAGGTGGAGATACCTTCCCTACGTGTATCACTCAAGGATCCTATTCCAGATGAAGAACAACAAGTGTCTAGGCTACAAGAGCTAGAATTATTGCAAGGACGTCACCAGAATTCCTTTGATCACTTGAGAGCATATCAACAATGAATGTGCAAAAGTTACAATCACAAGGCTAGGACCAGGGCATTTTAGGTTGGAGATCTAGTGTTGAAAGAAAATCCATGTAACTAGCAAGATCGGGAAAATAAAGGGAAGTTTGAGCCAAACTAGTTGGGCCCTTTTGTCATCACAGTTGCATATGGATCCGAAGCTTATCAATTGTCAACACTAGAAGGCGATTCACTTGAAGAGCCTATCAACAACATATTTGAAAAATTAAAAATACAAAAAAAAAATCAGAAAAATACAAAATACAAAAAATATCAGAAAAAAAAAAAAATCAAATATGAGAAAAAATGCACTAAAAAAAAATGGTGAAAACCTTGAAACAGGCGCTATTTGTCAACTAGCTCTTCCATCTATTATATCACACATCTTTCTGCTTGCATCCATCCATCGCCATTTACATCCATAATAAAGCCTTTTGTACCTAATCAGGCCTCAAATGCAATTGTCATCATGGTTTGGATCATTGTGTATATCCATAATAAAGGTTTATTTTTGGACTGGGGGAAAAATATTGAACCTAGTTGAGGGCAATCCACATTAAGCTTAAACACAACAAGCAGAGAAACAACAAGATGACACTCATAAAACAAAAATCTTGACATATGACATTGAACATTAATCAGAACTTAACAAATATCAAAATCAAATTAAACATCACACGAGACAAATACCAATGGATGATAGCTTTTGAATCATGGTTGAAAACACTTTAGCAAGAATGTTTAGTTGTTGTATCTTGATTTTTGCTATCACGCTTCCTAAGTAACTCAAGGATGTTTCAAAATAGAGGAGCAAGGAAGGAATATGATCTTTTCTTTGTTTGTTGTCTATTAGTTAATCATTAGTACTGTGCAAATTTGTCGCAACACATGATCAGTCATATATCATCGATGATATTTTGGATTTGCATAGGAAAATGATTAACGTTTGTCTGTTGCACACAAGAAATACTCAGGGCATCTAGGTTAAATCATACCTTGATTCTTGTGTTAACTTGCAATATCAAAATCCAGGTAAATAGTACTCAGGTCATCATGGTCCAATTATACCATTGATGTTTGTACTAGCTTACCACATGTCAAAGGCTCAATGATGATAAAAAGAATGATTGAATGACCGATCCGATGGCAACATTGCATTAATTAGTGTTCGCAGAAGTAGAGTAGATTGCATTCATATTGCATCTTGCATTTCCAAAGCTTGAGGATTAAAAAATGGTGTTATCTCTCTTATTAAGGGATTGAATACACTGGACATTAACAAAAATATATAGATTATTACATTAACTTTAACTTTAGCATGCGGTCCATCATTGCAATTATTTGTGATGGGTGCTTTCTTGCATTAATCATCATTTTTATCCATCATTTAATGAGATTCATTGTACATATACCATATTTTAGGTTGATCCATACACTGCATATACCATTCATACACCATCACATTTTAATACATATAGCATTTCATATCATTATTACAAGTATTAGGCATACACTCATTTAGTTTTCATTACATCACATTTCATTACATTTCATTACATTTCATTACATTTCATTACATTTCATTACATTTGGTATCATACATAAAGAAATCCATACATAAAATCACATGTTACACAATCATTGTTGCATATTCATTCCTAGTATAGTGTCATTGCATAAATTCAGTATATATTATCATGTTCATCATCATTCACCTCATAATCATGTATATATGTATAAATTAATAACCATTGCATGTATATGTATCATTTCATCATAAGATTACACTAAATCATGACATAGTTCATCATAGTAAATAAGCATAAAACATCATACATAACATCATCGTGCATTGCATCTCATAAGATCATCTAGACAAGTAAGTAAATGCATACATTCATTAGGTAAGTCATGTAAGGTATTAAAAAGTAAATGCATCCATCACATCATAGAAAATATAGACACCTCATCAAGTCTCCGTTGCATCTCATATAATCAAAATAATCAATGTCAAGTGTATAATGATATCCCATTAGTATAAGAGATACATCAAAAAATGGCAAGAATCATGTAATGTATGAATCATAATTTGTATACATCAAAATAATATAGCATGTGTGGCAAATGGGGCACACAATATCAAAATATCCACATATCAAGTGGTACATTGAGCTGATCTCTCTCTAGACATTGTGGGTCTCGCTAACCCTCTTGCTCTTGTACCTCTAGATGGACCTACATCAGGATCTCTAGGGTCTCTACGCAATGTCCCCGTGATAGCCATACCCTCAGTTCGTGACCGACTCCGCCCTGATCTAGTGCTAGTAGTCTGTGTAAAACTCAGAGCTCGCTACTTTGTAGGAACAACAATGTAATATAACTGCCAATAGTACTCTGTCTCTCTGTTAGAATGCTGAATAGCCTTAATGGTCTCACCTACACTGATACCCTCAACCAACCTTTGTACCCTCTCATCTCTATCCACAACTGCATCTCTCTATTGTTAGAGAGGCAATCTGTGTTGGGGCCTGTGTCAGCTGACCCTGTACCTACATCAACTATCGCTGCAAGCCCTGTACCATGAACTGCAAAGTAGCTATCTGTGCTCCCTGCTGATGAGACGACACCTTGATCTGTACAACCTGTTGTGACCCTGTCTGTTCCTGTGCAACTACACCCACTATCCCTATATCCTGTCTCATAGCTCCTGCTGCATCAGTGCCCTATGAAGGAAGTCTCCCATATTTCCTCCTCCTCACTACCTGAGTCTCCCAGTTAACAAGTATTTGTCTCTGCTCCCTTTGCTGCCTAGAGACACCAATAGGTCCTCCACCAGCACCACCATGTCCACCATCACCACTGTCTCCTCCTCCATCACCACCCTCATCCCCACCTCTCCTCCATCTCGGTGCCCTCTGAGCTGGTATGTTCTCACCATCATCAAACATTGGCATAGGCTCATCCAGACATGATAATTTGGGAAATGGATGAGTGAGAAAATATTGTGCATACTTTGGCACCATACCCCCATCGTAAGTGCTTAGTAGGTAGTCCCAAGCTTGTGCACCAAGAAAAATGTACTCCATACAAGCTATCTCATAGGAGATGGTAGGTCCCCAGTCTGCCACATCATGTTGTTGTTGTGTGTACAATGCAGTCCCTAGTGGTAATCCCTGCATCTGACCATACTGTCTCAGCACCCATGTGACAATGAAGCACTCAATGATGAAGGAAGTTGATGCAATAAAGTATCTAGTAATAAACACATAAGTTATATCTAGTGTATCCTCTACCCATGGCTCACAATCCAAATACGACATGCAAATCACTGTATCCAAATTGTCTAGAACTTGCCACCAATACTCAAGTTTTCCTACCTTCTGCTGGACAACAACATCTATACAACCAAAAACATAGGGTCTCCCTACTGGTCGCTCCCTATCTGCCAATGGTCTGGTAATAGCCAGATATTCCCAAGCCCAAATCTGTAATAAAGTGATGCCTACTGATAAAATGATAGCACCAAGGTATACTACCCAATGAGATCATGATATAAATGAGCGAGCATGCAAGAACCCCAAGAGTAGCGCGTCCCCTATGCGATCATCCTCTCCAATACTTGACCCCATCCAACAGATAGTCCCTTCGACCTATGGTCGGGACAGAGGAATCCACCAACAAATCCTGCTAGAACAGGTGGTAAAGGCACGTATAGATCAACCATCTCCTACCAATAGATGTCATAACCACAAATCTAGTCATCATTAAAAATCCACTACAATGCATCAATCCCACCTTGCTCAGTCACGTCATACGTCACTATATCACCAATCACCGAAATCTGCAAGATCCTATAGACATCCTCCAACGTCACTATCATCTCTTCGGTGGGTAAATGAAACGTATTATGCTCACTATACCATCTCTCAACCAAGGCTTTTAGTAAACCCTGGTTAATCATATATTGGGGCATATCAAGCAATGATGACAATCCACATCTAGTGGTAATATCAAGATCTGCCTGTACCAGATGGGGTATCAATCGCCAGGTCTTCAGGAAACGTTCTTGAGACTGTAGAACACCTAAGTCCTCCTACAATAATATCACATCATTGTATTAGTATTCAATTTTTCTATCTATCTATCAATCTATCTATCAACCTACTCATCTCATGTGAGATCCAATCAATCTTATTGAGCATTTATCATCGACTCTCATTCATCATGAGGTTGTTATCATCTATCCAATCGAGTGATCTACATCATGATAATCCAAATTGATAAAAAATAAATCAAATTGGAGACATCAAAATCTAATTTTCACCTGGGACAAATGTGCTAAAATGTGCCATTAAAGCACTAAAAATACCCTTTAAATGCCAAAAAATCCACAATGCTAATTTGCGCCACTAAAGTGCTAAAATGTAGCATCAAAGCACTGAAACTCATGTATGTGCTAAAATATGGAGTGTATGCACCAAAACATATACCCAAAATGCTAAATCTATGAAAACGCTAAAACAATAACCCTAGATGCTAAAAAATTGACTAGGTGCGCTAATTTATCCTAAACACTAAAGACCTAACCCTAAGTGCTAAAATAGAAACTAAAAATGCTAAAACGAGAAAAAAAAGCGGTGCTAAAATGCATTAAAAAATGCATGAAAATCACAAAAAATTCACACAAAAGTGGGTTTTTGATGTACACACTGGAGGAACGTACTCTGGAGGACGCTGGCATCATCGTACCCTCTCAAATTGGTGGTCTCGATATGGGATAACAATTTTTGCTTTAGAGCTAAAATCTTCAAATTACCAAGGTGCAAATGAATTACAATGGTAAATCTATTTTACTTTTACCCTTTTAAGAGGTGAGAAAGAGGGAGTTAAGTGGCATTGTTTTATTTTCAAAATTAATTGATTAATTAAGGCCTCCTCATTTTCTCCTTTTTATCAAGAGATGAATCGATCGAGAAAATTTTAAAAATTTGAATTGTGTTTGCAAAATCAAAGTTTCTAAAAAATCAATAAAATGTCAAAAAATTTTAAAAAAAAAAAATCTCAAAAATCATCAAAAAACCCTAAATTTTTTTTTAAAAAAGCAATTCATCTCCTGAGGGGGTATACACGCATTACCACACGATTTTTGAAATCTGGGGCAATGACTGAAATTTTTCATTAGTATCAGTGTTTGGAGCATCATTTTGTGCATCAAGTGAATTTTTCTTTGAACCAATGTGTTGCCACAAATCGCTTCAAAGAGGGGAAAAATGTATATACCAAAAATTGGTCTGGAGATAATTGATTAAATGCGAATTTATTTAATTAATTAAAGTCTTTTATTCATCTACTATATAAATAAATTTAATAATTTATTTATATAGTTCGTTATTTCTAATTCCTCCCACCTTATTTCATTTCTTCTATTTTCCTAATTAAATAGGCCAATTTGATTAATTTGTTTATTTAATTATTCCTCACCATTAAATTTGAATTTTTGGTCATGTGTCCCAACCTTTAATCACCTTGTTGGACATTGTTGCTGCTAGGATATGTTGTTGTCACTGATGTCAACATATTCTTGCTCCGGTGATTGCAGATTGGTTTATTGTGATCATGGTTTGGTGTATGGAGTATTTCTAATATTATTACATCTTTCTATATTAGTTTTGGTGATCCGGAAAGCTTAATTGATCATATCATATGATCCTATTTTATAGTTTGTTTTTCTAATCAGTGCTTTGCAGAGTTCAGTATTTCCTCCGGTATATTCCAGTGTGATCAGATCTTGAGCTAAGATTTTGGGAGATTACTGGGGATGATCTTGTGTATCTTCATTGTAGATAGTTCATGATTTGGTGCTCCACAAGTTATCTTTCTTTGTGACAATTGTTGTTGTTTGAGTATTCTTGAGGTTTAGATGTTGAAAAATTAAGATTTGATAAGTGGTGTTGGTGCAGCTGTTACTGATGATTCTAACGTGCTTGCTAGTGTTTCCTAATTGTTTCCTATTTATTTTGATGATCCGTATTGATCGTTGTACGTGGTATTGGTTATTTTGCTAATACAATGATGTTCTTAGTTTTATTCAATTTTCCTGGTGGTGTAGCGTGTTGCGGTTGATCTTGCCGTGATTTTCGATGGTGTTGCATGTTTGGAGATTTGATTTAGGGTCATGTTATGTCATGTATATCATTATATTGGTCCAATGGTCGATCTTTGTATCGTTTGATGTAATTTTGTAATTGTGAGTTGAGGATTTAGCCGACCTTGTTGTCAAGGTTGATGAATTATATAAATAGGTGATATTGTCATGTAATTTGGGTATCAAGTTTGTGGACTTGCATTATCAGAGAGTGGTGTATGTGCGATCAAGTGATTCATCCTTCGACATTGTGATTGAGCAGAGATTGGTATTGGAAATCAGACAATTGTGCTTAACCAGAACTGTCATTAGGCATTTGGAGATGCTATTCTTTCAGTTCATTTCTACAGGATTGTACTTTGAATCTTGTTGTAAGTTAGTGAGACTTCCTTGAGGGTTTTAGCCTTTTGAGTCATTATCTTTTGAGCAGTGAGCTCTAGGTAGTGTGCCTGAATGCATGTGCATTCCCCATTTTAATTATTTTCACATACTACTACAGAGTATCATCTTATTATGGGTAGGTTCCCACCGTAGTTTTTTCCTTAATTGAGTTTTCCACATCAAAATATTGGTTTTGTGTGTTGTGTTATCAATTTTCTTATCTTTATTGTTGTTGCAGTTTATCAGATTTGAATTTGTGGTTGAGTTTATAGATCCAGTAGAAAACTGATTCGCCCCCCTCTTAGTTTTCCTTCATTGTTGTTGCCAACAATTGGTATCAGAGATAGATCCTCTAGAAGAAGCTTAACTGCTTGAGGAGATCCAGGATGGCAACTAGATGTGGAAGTGTTATCTTTAAGAAGGAGAGTTTGAGATTTGATGGAAGTAACTATGCTATATGGAAGAACTAGATGGAGGTGCACTTGAGATGTCTTAGAGAAGACTATTGGAAGATTACAAAGAATGTCTATTATGTTCCTCAGAATGGACCAGTTACTGCTGATGAGATCAAGGAAGCTGAAAATAACATTAGAGCGAATGAAGCATTGTTGAGTGCCTTGACTAATTCAAATATGACTAATATAATGGGACTTCATACTGCACATGAGATATAGGAGAATCTTTAAACCTTATATGAAGGACATAAACAAGTAAAAGTTGCTAATTGTAGAGTTTGAAAGGGAAATATGAGATGTTGAATATGGGAGAAGATGAGAACTTAAATGCTTTCATGGCTAAGGTGAATGATCTTGTCCTAGGTATCAGATGTGCCGGTGGAACCCTTGAAGAAGATGAAATTGTTGCTAAAGTGTTGAGATCTTTGCCTCCTGCTTACAAACACAAGGTAGCTGCTATTGATGAGATTCAAAGTGTGACTACTATAACAAGAGACATGCTGGTAAAAAAGATTGTTATATTTGAAATGAGCAAATTTGGTGAATCACATGGAAAGTCTGAGACAATATTTAGAGTATCTGCATTCGGAAAGCAGAAGTATGATCCCGATGAATGCAAAATATCCAGATATGAAAGAGAGAGAAGAGAAATGGAAGAACAAGAAAGAAAATTGGATGAGATTGAAGCATTGATTGCTCGAAGATTGCCTAAGGGAGCTGGTAAGTATGATGGGAAATTACCCTTGAAATGTTTTTGTTGCAATAAGGTAGGAAATTTTGCTTCTAGATGCTCGGAGAGAATGGTTAAGTATGATAGGCATGATAAATTTGATAAGCATGATAGAAATGATAGATATGAGAAGCATGATAAGTCTTACAAACCTAACCGGAAGTATAAGCATCAAAAGAACTGTTACTATGTTGCCGATGAAGGTATTACAAATGAAGAATCAAAAGGAGATGAAGTTGTGTTTATTGCTATCAAAGAAGATGGACTGATGCCTATTGATTCCACAAGCTGCACTAATGAGGAGAAAGCTTTAGCTGCTAAAGTTGAAGAAAAAGATGAATGGGTGATTGACAATAGTTGTTCACATAATATGACTAGTGATAAAAGCAAATTTGTGAGTATGGAAAGGTATGATGGTGGAATAGTAAGATTTGGAGATGACAAAGCCTGTTTGATCCATGGTGGAGGTTCTATTTCCTTTGATGGTAAGCATAATACTGATGATGTTCTATATGTTGAAGGTTTGAAGCATAGTCTTTTGAGTGTTGAATAGATGGTTGACAAAGGTTATGATTTACAATTCAAGAATGGTAAATGCCTTTGGTATAGAGATTGCATCTCGAACTAAGATTGAAGGTAATATCTTTCATTTGAATGATGGTGAGAAAAGTTGTTTGATTGCTCAGATTGATGAGAGCTGGTTGTGGCATAGGAGAATGTGTCATGTTAAATTTGATTCAATGATTAAAATCAATTCTATTCAAGCTGTTAGAGATTTGCCTAAAATTATTAAGCCTACTAATTTGGTATGTAAAGAATGTTAGTTGGGTAAACAAACAAGAATTTATTTCAAGAGAAAACAATATACATCTAATGGATTGCTAGATCTTGTGCATATTGACCTATGTAGACCTACAAATGTTAGAATTCTGTAGGGTGACAAATATTTTATGTTGCTAATTGATGATTATTCTAGGATGATGTGGGTTGTCTCTTCGAAGGAGAAATCATAAACATTAGATAAATTCAAGATATTCAAAGCAAAGGTTGAGATTGAGACAGGATTGAAGGTGAAATGTCTGAGATCTGATAGAGGAGGAGAATTTTGTTGTGGTGAGTTTGATTCATTATGTGAGAAGCATGGGAGTAGAAGACAATTATCTGCTCCTAGAACCCCTTAGCAGAATGGAGTTGTTGAAAGGAAGAACAAAACTATCCTGGATGCTGCAAGGACTATGCTGATAGAAGGGAATGTTCTGAAGATCTACTTGAGAGAAGCTACTAGCACTAATGTTTACAAATTTAACCGAGTACATATTAAAGGAGATACCAGTAAGACTTCTTATGAGCTATGGTTTGGTCATGTTCCTACTATGAGATATTTCAGAATTTTTGGTAGCAAGTGTTATATCAAGAGAGATGATGATATAGGAAAGTTTGATGCTAGGAGTGATGAAGGAATTTTCTTGGGATATTCAACAAAGAGAAAATCCTACCGGTGCTACAATAAGAGACTGGGAAAGATAGTGGAAAGTGCAAATGTGAAGGTTGATTAGACTTATGAAAAAGACATTAGAGCTTGTGGATATGATGATGGTCAGCACATTGTTCTATATCCTATTTAGACTAAAGAATTGAAGCATAATGATCCGGTAAAGACTGTTAATCAGGATGTTGTTGCTGTTGGTGTAGAGGTGCAGGAACCTAAAAAATAGAGTAATCAGAAGACTCTGAGGTATGTAAGATTGAATCATTTTGAAAATCATATTATTGGAGATAAAAATAAAGGCGCAGTGACTAGAAGAAGGCTAGCTGCTGAATAAGTATGTTTGATTTTTAAAATTGAACCTAAAGATGTTGTTGAAGTTTGCAAAGATGAAAATTGGATGAGATCTATGGAATAAGAATTGAATCAGATTGAAAACAATAACACATGGGAGCTTTTTCTAGACCTAAAGAGAAGAATGTGATTGGTACTAAATGGGTATTCAGAAACAAACTGAATGAAGCTGGTGAAGTTGTTAGAAATAAAGCAAGGCTGGTATGCAAAGGATATTTATAGAAAGAATAGATTAATTATGAGGAGACTTTTGCTTTGGTAGCTAGACTTGAAGCTGTTAGACTATTGCTTTCATATGCTTCTTATAATTTTTTTAAGGTATATCAGATGGATGTCAAGTCATCTTTTCTTAATGGTGATCTCGAGGAAGAAGTCTACATTGAGTAACTTGATGGGTTTTCATTATCAGATGATGGAGACATGGTATGTAAACCGAAGAAAGCTATTTGTGGATTGAAACAAGCCCCTAGAGCCTGGTATGCTAGATTAGATAAAATTGGGATTTAATAAAGGTATTGCTGATAATAATTTGTATTTTGAGATTGAGAATGATACATCTTGATTCTTGAAGTTTTTGTTGATGATACTATCTTTGGAGGAGATGACAACTTGAGTATGAATTTTGCCGGTTATATGCAAAAAGAACTTGACACGTCTATGATAGGAGAGATGAAATTTTTCTTAGGTTTGCAGATTTCACTGATTGGAAAAGGTAATTTTATATCTCAAACTAAATATATGAAGGAATTGCTTAAGAATTTTGGGTTAGATGACTCAAAACCGGTTGGAACTCCTATGGTGACTGACTGCAAATTATCTAAAAATGATGAATCTCTAAAATATAATCAATCTTTGTACAAATCTATGGTTGGTGGACTGGTATATCTTACTCAAACTAAACCAGACATTATGCATGTTGTGTGCATGGTTGCTAATCAAGCTGATCCGAAAGAGAGTCATGTCACTGCTTTAAATATTCAGATACTTGAAGGGGACTGTAAATTGTGGTTTGTGGTATATGAGGAATGATGATTTCATGTTATGTTCTTACATTGATATTGATTGTGCTGGTGATGTTGATGACCAGTAGAGTACCTTCGGTGGTGCATTCTTTTTAGGTAAGAAATTGGTTTCATGGGCTAGTTTCAGTGTCCTTATCTACTGCTGAAGCTGAGTACATTGTTGTTGTGGGTAGCTACACTCAGGTAGTTTGGATGAAGCAAATGTTGAAGGATATTAGAGTTATCTATGATGAGCCTACTATCATATACTGTGATAATTTCAATGCTATTAACATGTCAAAGAACCCGGTGCAACATTCAAAGACTAAAAATGTGTCAATCAAATATCATTTCTTGAGAGAAAAAGTCAGTGAAGAGGAAGTAAAGTTGGAGTATGTATCTACAAAGGAACATATTTTTGATATTTTCAATAAGCCTTTGCCTATAGATATATTTGTTTATTTGAGAGACAAGTTAGGGGTATCCACCCCTCTTGATGAGAACTAGATGCATTGAGTTGCATCAATCTGATGGACTTCATAGTCTTATTTCTTTATCCGGATTGATGAAGTGGTGCTGCTCCTCTGGTGGAGTAGTCTGTTGGATTGGTTATCTATTATGAGAATCATGATTTGTTTATCTAAGAGGGAGAGTGAGTTTAGTTTTTTGTTTTGAGATCTTTGGCATTGTTGTCAAAGGGGGAGAGAAGCATGTGAAAAATGGTTTTATCTTCTTGATCTTAGGGGGAGTCTGTTGGAGATGTTTTCTTTCTTTGCATTGATTGTTTTTCACATTCATATGTTGTCATCAATGCCAAAGGGGGAGATTGTTGGACATTTCTGCTACCAGGATATGTTTTTGTCATTAATGTCAACATATTCTTGCTCTGATGATTGTAGATTGATTTATTGTGAACATGGTTTGGTGTATGGAGTATTTCTAATATTATTACATCTTTTTGTATTGGTTTTGGTGATCCAGAAAGCTTAATTGATCATATCATATGATCCAATTTTGCAGTTTGTTTTTCTGATCAATGCTTTGAAAAGTTCAGTATTTCCTTTGATACATTCTAGAGTGATAAGATCTTGAACTTAGATTTTGGGAGATTGCTGGGGATGATCTTGTGTATCTTCATTGTAGATGGTTCATGATTTGGTGTTGTGCAAGTTATCTTTCTTCGTGACAATTGTTGTTGTTTATGTTGGGAAAATGGTGTCTCAAGCTTGCATTTACATGAGGTTACTATTTATAGTAAGTTTTAATTTGAGCACTAAATGGTGTGAAATTCTCTTCGAAGCTTCTGGTTGGCTAGATAAGTATTCCGGTAAAGTTATGTCGCAATATCACAGCTAGTTTTGAAGATATTAAAGTTTTCATTTTGGTGGGTTCCAGTGAAAGGTTTAAATGTGATTGTGAGGACTTTAGAGCCCTTGAAATTCCTTGAAAAGTGGGTTTAAATGGCATAGCCATTTATGAGGCAATAGAGAACTTTTCAAGCTTTCCAACGCTTCAAACAGTTTGTCAATATGACACATTGTTCTCAAGTTATGGCCTCAAGAAGTTTGCACTCCTAAAATAGGAAATATAAAATACATCAAACACATAAATGAGCTGTAAAAAGGGAGGGACACGTCATAGGGCATATAGAAGGGAGATAAGGTTGGATACACCTTATTGGGTGTTTTTAGCCCATAGTTTTGTAATATTGTTTGACATTTTCTTGTATTGTATCTCTTATATATGAGGTACGTGAGATAGAGGTTGTACGTAAGAGTCTTATGGCTATTTATTTACCTCTGAATCTTTGATTAGTGGTACTCTTGTGAAGAGATTTTTCTACAAGTATATTGTAATCTATTTTGATTTCTAAATAATATATTGGGCAGCTTTTGGAGTGTGGGGTTTTTCTCCCGAAAGGGTTTTCCCCACATAAATTCTGTTATGGTTTATTATATCTATTTCTGTTTTCTATAACTATTGTGATGATCTGTTAAAGTTTTTGCATTACCTTGCTCTCAAGGTTAGTGTAGGAAGTTGTTTTTCTACTTAACTTCCTTATAGTTTGAGTATTCTTGAGGTTCAAACGTTGACAAATGAAGATTTGATAAGTGGTATTGGTGCAACTATTACTGATGATTCTAATGTGCTTGCTAGTGTTTCCTAATCTCTCTTGTTTTTTTTGATAATCTGCATTGATCGTTGTGTGCGATATTGGTGATTTTGCTTATCCGATGATGTTCTTCATGTTGTGCGGTTTTCTTGGTGGTGTAGTGTGTTGCAGTTGATCTTGGCATGATTTCCTGTGGTGTTGCATGTTTGAAGATTTGATTTAGGTCCATGTTATGTCATGTATATCATTATATTGGTCTAGTGGTCAATCTTTGTATCGTTAGATGTAATTTTGTAATTATGAGTTGAGGGTTTAGCTGACCTTGTTGTCAAGGTTGATGAATTATATAAATAGGTGATATTGTCATGTAATTTGGGTATCAAGATTGTGTCTGCATTATTAGAGAGTGGTGTATGTGAGATGAAGTGATTCATCCTTCAACATTTTGATTGAACAGAGATTGGTGTTGCAAAGCAGACAATTATGCTTAACCAGAACTGTCATCAGGCATTTGGAGATGCTATTCTTTCAGTTCATTTCTTCAGGATTGTAATCCGAATCTTGTTGTAAGTTAGTGAGACTTACTTGAGGGTTGTAGTCTTCCGAGTCATTATATTTTGAGCAATGAGCTCTATGCAGTGTGCTTGAATGCATGTGCATTCCTCATTATAATCAATTTCACATACTATTGCATAGTATCATCTTACTGTGGGTAAGTTCCCACTGTGGTTTTTACCTTAAGTGGGTTTTCCACGTCAAAATATTGGTGTTCTGTGTTGTGTTATCAATTTGCTTATCTTTGTTGTTGTTGTAGTTTATTAGATTTGAATTTATGGTTGAGTTTATAGATCCGGTAGAAAATTGATTCACCCCCCTCTTAGTTTTCCTTCATTGTTTTTGCCAACACACCTAACCTAACCATCTTTTAGCTTAACCCATCCTACCTACCCATGGGTTTAACTAACCCTATCTCCTCTAACTTCCTCATCCTAACCTCTTGTGGGTTGGTTATCTTCTCTTGAGGACACATGGCATCTTTGCCACATGTCCCTCATCTCCTTGCCACTTGCCTTCTTGTTGGATTCAGAAAATATATAAATAGCCACCTTCTCAACCATGAGAGAACCCTTAGTAATCTTAGCAATTTTAATCATAGCATCATTTTCATAGTTTTAATGTCATATCATAGCATATCAATAGGATCATTGCATTCTTCGCATAGTCATCATGATAATTTAGAGTTTTACATCATCATATAGAGTTTATATAATTGTAGATCATTTCATTCTCGTTTCTTAGGTAGTCATCTTGTGATCATGCACCTAAGAGCCAACATCTAAACCCACAAGGTCCTTAAGAATAGAGAATAATGGGATGATTTGAGGGAGTTCTCTAATTTTTTTATTTGTTTTAATCTCTCTCTTGTAATGTTTCATTAAATGTGGTGGTCAATGTTGGATTTAATGAATCGAGACACAAAATTTTACACTACACATACAAAATTGGAATCAAACCCATTCAAAACAACCTCACATTGAGGAAATAACCAATAGGCCCAACTACAAACTTATGGTAGAGGTAGGCACAATGATTAGTTATTTTCTTTTTTTGTTAAATTATTTTAATTGAATAAGTTAGAATTAATAAATACAATAGATATTGCTAATGATGCAAAATTGAGAGTAATCAACATAAACAGGGAGTTTTAATATATATATATATATAGACTCTGAGTACAGATTTGGAAATGAGAGCTAGAGAGGAACCTGTGTCTGAAGTTTGAGCTTGGAAATGATGGAATATGGGGTTAGGAAACCTAGTCTTAAAGGTGTCAGATGCGGATATGAAAAATAGTTTCAAGATCATAATGTCACCTAGAATTTCCTCCTAAAATTTTGTCGAAAAAGTGTTAAACACTATATGTTGATTGTCATTGTCCAGGATTTTCTTGTTCTTCAAAATATGGTTCAATTTATCTCAGTCTAACTTTTTGGATTTGTCTTCCTTCTCTTCTTAATTAATCACCTGCACGAACAAGAGAGAAAAAATGTTGTTGGGTTGATAGGGGTTTTCCTAGGTCAAACTCCAAGTTTGGAATTAACCCTAAGATGAATAAAATAGAAAAGAGATCTTACCCTTATAGGGTAGAGGCTAGATCTAGAATTAAATAATGAATATGTTATACCTTGTTCATGAATCTCTTTTTCCTTGAAGTCTTCATAAAAAGGTTAGAATTTCTTAATTTCTTGCTCACTTGAATTTGAATTGTCCTTGAGGAATTGTAATTGAGAGATGATAGATAGATGTCTAAAATGAGGGGACAAGACTTGATTTTATACATATCCTCACGAAACATGTTGAAAATTATGAGGAAGGATAACATCATAAATCATTTCTTTCTCAACTTTTCATGATTGTTAGAGGGTTCAAAAGTGGGCTTTTTTAGGCTAGACTATGGTGCCTAGCACCCTACTCTAGTCCATCTAGGTTGAAACAAGGTCAGGAGTCAAAGTAGAGAATGAAGATCACATATTTGACACTGGTTTGAGTAGAATTGGGCATAATCAGGGCATAGAGGGAAAAACACCAAAGTGAGGCCCTAGTGAGTATGAAATTGTATAAGGATACAATAATTTATGAAACTACATTTAGCCCCTATTTTATTGGATGGTAAAGTACACAATTGGATCAAAACACTTTCATCAACATATTAAAAAGATAGAAACACCAAACCCATAGGATTTTAGGATCTCATCAGTCTAAGATCAAAATGAAAGGAGCAACACATGGAGAAAGAGGAGAAAGAGAGAAAAGACATGAATTCTTGGTCTAGACGGATCTGCCTATTATGAGTCATGTTGGCACAAAGAAAGAAAAACTCAACTACTAAATGGGTGTTGTGGTGTGCACCAAGCACAAAGATTACAAAATAAAGCCTCGATTTTCAAAAGAATATGAACATAGATCATCTACAAAATGGGTGTTGCAACATGAACAAACATGTCATGGTGTGTGATCAAAATGTACAAACCAAACTTCAATGGTGTGTGCACAAAGTACAACAAAGAGAAGAGTGTACGCCCCCATGTTAAAGAGATTATGTACGCCTTACTGGGAGCGATTTATTTAAGGTAGCATACATGCACCCAAAGCACAAGCATGCCACAATAATGATATGTCATGAAGCATAGGCAAATCAAAGGCAATGGTTCACAAAATACAAAGAGAGAGCACATAAGAGATCTATTATCTAGGTTTAGTATGTACATCAAATAAATAATGTATATCAAGTATGATTGTATTGAATCGAATTGATACCCCAAAGGTAGTAGAACTAAAAACACAATGGAAGAAGAGCACATAAGACGTTGAGGCATATATAATACCTTTCTTTTTTCATACTTTAACAAAAGACATATAATGTTTTAATATTTTGTGATAATAGTACATAGGAACTAATATTCTAAGGAACCTTTTTAATACTTATATGGTGTAATTATGAAATATTTTAGAAATAGTATTCTTACTTAAATGTTTATCTTTTGAATTATTTTGAATGAATGTGTGCTTTAATCTGAAGAACTTTTGCATTCAATTCCATTTGATATTTAAATGTGAATAGTTCCTAAACCGTCTCAAGTAATATATTTTCTTTGAATGATAATTGATGCACACTACCAAGAAGAAGACATAATTTGGATTTATTGCTAATGTATAATTGTATTCCACTCGCTAAGTGTGAAGGGATCCCATGTTATAACAATAGTTACACTAGCTCCTACAATTGCTCCAAATGTCTCCAGATTCCTTTCAAAGTTTTAGTCTAATATTATTGTTAAATTCAATTCTTTTGAGTTGGCCAATAGTTAGAATTTATTGTTTCAATTTTCAAATAAGATCGTTATATACGATTCAACCAAGTCGTTATTTAGTCTAGTCGATTAATTCTGTCATTTTGAATCTAGTCTATAACTTTTTTCCTCCAATTATATACATTCTCTATAGTTCACCTCTAATGAGGTACATTGAATGAAAATAAGTAGCTTTTGATCTAGTAGAAAAATGTAGGATACCTCCACGACAAAGAGCAAGGCTCACTTGATCGAACGGTGGTGATATTTATGTGTTTAATGTGCTATATTATTTCTATCATCAACATTATTTCATTTTTAAAGTTATGTAATTGCATTTGGAATTGTTGTTAATATTTCAATAGTTATCTTGCTATCTAATTTCCTAATCATTACAAGTTGTATTTAGTTTAAGCAAAAATAGTCTTCCAATTATGTTGATTATGTTGTGTAGTAATCTAGTTAGGAATAGAATTATGAATTTGAATTCAAATATAAATCGATGAGATGGAATGGAGTTTTTTTAATTTCTTGTAATGTGTTATTTACTTTTATAAATAGTAGTTTAGTTCTTTCTTTCTTTTAATCTTATAATATAAATATTTATTTGAGCAAACATACTTAGGTCATATTTCTGCGAGCATAGTATATATTTGATTCATGCAATAAGATTTAGATTCAATTTCTTGTGAGGGTGTGTTAGATAGTGAAATCCATTTTTTTCAACATAAATTCAGGTCTGAGTAAGGTTAATTGTTGTAGTATTTAAGTTTAGTTGATTTCCCTTAAATTATTATTGAAATTCGAAGGTAGGTAAAAAGTAATTGAGTATTTTTAAGTAAAAATCAAATAGCTTCAAGTACCTCTAGAATGAAAACACAGCAAAATCTAGTACAAAGAAAACCCCCCAACAACACCTTCCTACCGCATATAGCTTTAGACACTACCTAGGTTGGCAATTTAATGAATCAAGTGGTGTGGGTAATGTGACACATAATGACCTTCTCCATCATTTTGGCACCATTTCCAATGAAGATATGTCAGAATAAACATTCAACCTTAGCGTTGGTAGGAAAATCAATTTAAGAAATTGATGAAAAGAGCAAGGGACAATCACGAAAGATTTATTAGAGTTCCTAATCCTAAATAAAATTTTGAGTCATGCCTATTGATGAGTCTTAGTTTTATGAATTTATTTGCAGTCATTTTACCATACTTAGGACTCTTATATACTTACTGATGGGACGTTATACTATGTTTTGACTCTTTTTGAACCTATTTGATGATCATATTATCTATAGTTTGAAACCTTTGTTTTGACAAAATAGTGAACCTTATGAATGCAAATATAAATATTTACTGTCTTTGTATGTTGATGAATGTGTTGCAATAAATGATCATGAATTATAGATGGGAGTACTTGTTCTAACCTTGATGTTGCAGCTGCGTGGAAGACTTTTTGTGATGAAACATGGCTTTATTGATAGCAACATGGCAACGTGGATAGGAATGGACAACAAGGCATGAAAAGATCAAGGGTTGTTACAACTCGGGTACTAGCTGTTCGATCTCATTAAGGAATCTTCAAAAGCAGTCATGATCTATTAATAATTTTGTTAATAGCCATGTTGGATGTTGGAGCGTATCTAGGAAATATTTACAAATTTTTAAAGATGGAGCAGAGTCCTGCTTTCTTAGTTCTCTTAGATTTCATATTTTAAATAAAAGCCTCCACCTAGATATTAGGAAGTGGGCGGATCTTGTGGAAAATTGTTGTAAGGATGAATGTTATAAATCCTTCTCAAGTTTCCTAGTTAATTAGTTGTTGTTTTTTATATCAAACCATGTTATGTTGTTGAATTGATTTTGAAAAAGAAGATTATATACTTTCTTGAATAAGTTCATGGTGTTATGATATGCGAGCTCTATAGTTCACTTCTTTTGTAACTTATAATCCAGAAGACTCACTCAAGGGTGGCCACTTGGTGAGGATTTTGTCTGGTTGTTTTTATGCACTTTATCTTTTGAAGTTGTTTAATTTTGTTTTGTTAGATTGCTCACTGTCTGTTCCTATAGCCAATGGACTGTAACTCCGTGTTTGTTCCTACAACCATGATAGAATAGATCAATAATTTCTATATAAGTTAGAACTTACATTTTGTTGGTAGAAGTTAGCAAAGTTTCTCTAAGTTATAACTTTGAAGCAACGTTTCTCTAAGTTATAACTTTGAAGCAACGTTTCTTCCTTATGAGTATTTATTCAGTATTTCCAGCTACTTAGAATAGGATATATTTGTTCATTGACACTCTTAGTGTATATATTTTGTTGTCCCATTTCAAGTTATACATCCTTAGATTGATAAGATAAATGAGATAGGATAGTGGGGTTTTGGATATCTGCTCAATTAGAAACTTGTGTCTCTAAGCTGAGTATTACGTTGTGTTTAAACATCCATTGTTTTACACCAACACCTATCTCTAAAATTTGTCTCATCATCAACTAAAACAACTTATGAGCAATCAGAAGATATGACTGATTGAGAAGAGCATGCAAGATAAAATTCCCCTCCTAATCAAATTTTCTTCTACTCGATTGCTTTAAATATGGAAGGAAATGAACCTCCTATGATAACATTTCTCCAACTATTTGTAGCATCCTAAATTGTACTCCCTTACAATTTTATCCTCATTTGGGTCCTCACCTTGGTGATCGTGTCCTGAGGCTTGATTGGAGCCCTAACTCAGCTCACACCATGCAAATAACTCAAAAATTTCATCATGCACACCTTCTCCCCCAACTTCCTATGTCCTTGATTGTGCCCCAATCTTCCCAATCAAGGCCCATTTTGGGGAATCTTAATGGTAACATGATTTATGTAGGAACTTAGATCTTGTGTTAGCTCATGTTAGAAAATTAATTCATTTTTTTGACAAGCATGTATAAAAGGAGGTATACCCCTCTCATTTTGATATACATCCAATCAATAAATCAAGAATTCACAAGTCAAATTCAAGTGAGCAAGTAATTAGTCTTCTTTCAAGCATTGGAGCATAGGGTCAAGATTTAAGCATTGGAGTTGACATTCATGTTCTATATTTATGAAGACTTCATGAAACCCTAATTACTTATGGGGACAAACAAAACTCCATAAAAAGGTATAACATTAGTGTTTCAGACATTATTAGACATTTACCTCAAAAGAAAATTATTTTTGTTACAACAATTAAATAACATTTCATTTCTATTTCATGGTTAATTCCAAAACCAGAGTTTGATCTAAGGCAAACCCCTATTCCCAATCATTTCCCCTTATCTACTATGTGTAGGAATTGGTATAGAGTTGCAATTGTCAGGATCAACTTTATTCACAGAGGCGAACTAATTCCCCTTTGGACGACAAAAAGTGTGGATGGTTGGAGTGACAGGCATTTTGGTCTTGACAATTTAGGATGACCTTTTGGGAATAGATCCAAACATTCACATATTGCTTAGATCCAAGATCATGGCTCTCTTCAACAACTATAGCTCACTATTTACGCATAATTGCTTCAATTTTAGCACATCTACCCTAATTTCAACATTTTCACAATTCAACTCAAGAGAGGGTATCAAATCCTAATCCAATGAATCCAATAAGAATTCTCAACCCTATCCTTGCTGATTTGAGGCTAGATCTATTAGGTTCACCCCTCTTTAATGTGGTGGTCCATAAACTTAATAGTAGTGGTTTTACTACATCATTGGGTGAAACCCTAATATTTTCACCATTACATTTTGGTGAACCCAACTTCTTACACTTTCATTTTCTGATTTGTGTGCTTAGATTTGAGTGTTTATGCATTTCAAACCAAAATTCACATTTACAAGCATAATTTTCAATTGAATTCCAAAAATTTAAAGGTTGAAATCACAAAACCCTAATTTTTAATTCTAAAATTGAGCTTTGTGGGTTGTCTAATTTGGGTTAATTATTTTAAATCTGATTACTTATTCAATTTAAAATTCAAAATTTCCCTCCTAAATCTTATTTTTATTTGAATTACATAAATCTTGTGGTTGAATTTACAAAAAACCCTAATTTATAATTCTAAAATTTACTTGTGGGTTGCATAATTTTTCAAATCCATTTTCAGATCTAATCTTTATGATATGCTATGTTATGATCTAGATGCATTTTTTTTTCAAATTCATAAATCAAATTGATCAATTAATTGGTTAATCAATCATTTATAATTTTTTTTTGTATTATTTAATCACAATTTTCAAATTTCCCTCCTTTGTGCATGAGTTTTACTACCATTAGTCCTACCTTCAATATTCTCATGAGAAGAAGTTGTAGAATTAAGGCTTATATGGAGCCCAATTTAGATAACACTTTTCATGAGAATGTTGGTGGTTCCTCTAATCCAACAAATGATGTCATTTATCCCTATTTTTTTCATAATTATCATGATGTGGATGAATCACTAACTAGGGTTTTCATTCATCAATTGGAGAAGATTGACAATGAATTTTAAAATCTTCAATAATGGATGAATCAACAATACTCGAAAAGTGAGGCAATCACATTGATTGAAGGATTAAAAAGAATGGTTCAAAGTGATAAAATTGGTGTCGATTTTTTGTGTGGCTTTGCTCATATTGTTGACAATAATATCAAGCTTATGAAAATTTGTGTCGAAGTCCTTGGTTACACTCAATCTCCTAGTCAAGTCAATCATTATATTCCTATGCCTACATCCTTTCATAGTGTGCCTACATTCACATCTTCTATCATGACTAATTCCACACAAAATGTTAACACTACACATGTTAGTCAAGGGGACAACTTTGTTAATCAAAATTATTACATACCTCCTTCTGAGTCATCTATTTGTGACCCAACCATCTCCCATATCTACATATCATAGTGTTTGACCCACTTACTCTTAAACTCAACCCACGTACAACAATGTTACTCCTCCATCCCAATACAATATGTCTAATTTCAATCCATCCACCAAAGCAACCATCAATAACTTAGCCCAAACTGTGTCATCTTTATAACAACAACTAGGTTCCATTACCTAATCCAGGTTTAATGTGACCACATTTGATGTTGTCCCTCCTAAACATGTGGAAATCCCTCTATTAGAGATTTAGAATGGAAAAGGTGATCCCTTGTCTCATGTGAAAACATTTCAAATTTTTTGTAGTGATTTTTCTCATGATCAAAGACTTAAGGATAAATTGTTTACTCAAACTTTTAGGGAGAAAGATTTGCAATGATATTGTTATTTTTCTCCTTATTCTATTACATCATTTCAACAATTAGCTAATGCTTTCATTCAATAATTTCACAATAATATTGGTCCTAAAATTACTTTGATTGATTTGATTCATTGAAAGTGAGGTGTTAAAGAAAAAGTGACTAATTTTATTGGTAGATATAAACATTTGTATTCTCAAATTGCTTATCCTATGCCCGATCAAGATGTTCAAAGAATTTTTATTTCTAATTTATAAAAATACATTAGAGATAAGATTCTCTTCTCTAAGTTTACTTCCTTTACACAGTTGTGCACAATGCTCCATAATTATCAGCTTCAAGTGAGTCAATTTGAATTATCTCCTTCAATGGCTCTGGTTGATAAGAATGAGAGTTATCAACAATCTTATGTGAAGTTTAAATCGAACAAGGGATAAATCAAGTTCAATGACAACATCAATACTCAAGTGGCAATTATGACACCAGGTGTGGCTCCGTTATCTAAATATTTAAGAAAAGAATTTACTCCTCTTTCTGAGTCTTTGCATAGAATGACACAATTGTTAAATAAAAAATGTGTTGAAACTTCCTCTCATCAAACCATTTGATACATCCAAACCTTTCCCACCTTATCATGATCTCAAAGCCTTTTTCCAATATCATCATCAACCTGATCATGACAATGAAAAGTGTTATTCCTTAAAGAGTAGAATTCAAGAATTTATTGATAACAATACCATATTTGTAGTTGGCATCAATGACAAAGGAAACAATTTTGTAGCTCCTCTTAATCAAAACCTTCAAATCTTTACTAATCCTTTTCCTTCTCATTCTACTAATGTGGTTGAATCTGAGCATCTTGATTTTTCTCATTTGCACTAATTTGATGAATCTTGTTGATAAACCTACACCTCCTAAGGATCTATGAATCACCTTTCATCCTAGTGAGACTACTAATGCACTTGATGGCCCACTATATATCACTGTGAAGATCAAAGACAAACTCTCATGAGGGGTGCTTATTGATCCAGCGTGTATGGTGAATGTGAAAACTGAAGAATATTTTTATACTTTACAATTGCATCAAGTAACATATGATAAATTTGATGTAGTGGTTAAAGTGTATGATGGTTTCTCTTTCCCTTCTATTGGTTCTATTACTCTTCCCATTGAGGTTGGTACTAAGTGCTTAGATGTCATTTTTGCTATCATTCCTACATCCGATCACTTTTATGTGAAGTTGGGACATCCTTGGATCTCTTCTATGAAGGCGATCCCTTCTACCATTCACAAATATTTAAATTTTCCTTATAATGAAAAAATAACAACAATTAATCATAACATGTATCAACCCATGGTGAGGTGTGGAGACATCAACCTTAGTTACTTTTGGCCTAAATAATTTGAACCTCTTAAGCCACTAAGTGATGCTCTCTTTCAATCTTATCAAAAGTGGAAGAATGAGATGATCCCATCTTTGAGCAATCCTAGAGATCCTAGACCTATTCCTCCTCCTCATGATGGAGCCAATCTCCTTCCTACACCTTTTATTCCTCCTTTATATGCTGCAATCCTGCCTCCTACATCTAACAAATAAAACTCATATATTTCAACCTAGTAAACCTTCTCACATTCCTCCTCCTTATAAGGAATATAAGAAACCCATGTCTATTGATCCTAAACCTTCACAACCCTTGACTAAAACTAAAATAAATGATTGTGCGAGAGACTACCGACAAAGACATTGTGCTACGGCTCATGAACTTGCTTCTCAATGCATTTCCTCCCTAAAGACACCAAATGTTGACATGATCCCATTTGTCCAGCCCTTGCCTAACCCTATGGAGGAAGTTCGACCTAAATCGCCAAGATTAAAAATGCTTAAGAAATATGATGGTTCATGTTCTTTTCGTATTAGAGATCCTAATTTTATTAACCTTGATGAAGAAATGGATGAAAATGATGTTCATGCTAATAATATTGATTCTAATGATTCTAACGATGAATATGAGCTTGTTGACATTGACAATGATTTACCTAAACAATTTTCAAAAGCATTAATCCTAGCTCCTAGTAACAGACAAAGTGACTCATCATTAGAGCATGGTCCTGTTAGTCCCAACCGATGCTGAGAGGGGAGGGGTGAATCAACACTTTACCAGTTTTGCTCAATTAAAATTTTTTAACTTAAGTTACCACTAACTTAACATTCATTAACATAAATAACTATTGTAGAAGAATAACCATGCATGAAAAGAAACATAGTGACACCAAGATTTATCTCGTGGAAACCCAAATGGGAGAAAACCATGGTGTGAGTAGTGACTCACAAAATTTGTACTCTTCTAGAGTACGCTTGGTGAAGAGCCATCCCTATTAGGAGATTACAAAGACAGTGTTAGGTGCCACTCGGTTAAGGGATTTTGTCTAAGGCCTGTTAGTGCCTTTACCCTGTTAAAGGTAGCCTTATCAAAAGGTCTTAAGATCATCAATTAAGATGACACCCAGTTAAGGGACTTTTACAATGGGACCTATTAAAGTCCACCCTATTAAGGGATTTTAGTTGCAATGGTTAGAGAGAAACATAAAGACAATCTGCTAGAGTGGCTACTCATTAGCTGGATCAGATCACACTAAAGAATCACACTATGTCTGCATTGGTTGTGTCTATTTTGCACAACACCGATTTCCTGAATACACCTTCAACTCTTCCCTCTGTCGATTTGATGATCCTTGGATTCCACACTGCCGGTCCTTTGTCACTCGGCTCTGCACTCTCTTAAACCCCCTATGTACACTTTCACTTTTTCTCAATTCACCTTAACAACACATTTCTCAAGAATAAGATATGTGAATTTATTGACCCTACAGTCTGTTGCCAACTTTTCCCTTCAAAACATCTCATTCAAAATTCTGTTAACAAGCCTTAAATCACGCCATTGAAATCATTACAGGAATCTCTGTCAAGACAATTGAACATGTCGATAAGTCTATTGGTTGACTGGAGAAGATTCCTGATTTAACTGAATGTTAATTAAACATTACTAGTCTGTCGGTTAAAGACTCTTCCGGTGTACCATGCAAAATCTGTCTAGCCAGTTTCCTCCTGTAGACTAGTCTATTCTTTGCTTAGCCAATGGACCTCATCAATGCTGGTCTACTCACTGCTACCTGGTCTACTTACTTCTTGTCAGTCTACTTGCTGCTTGCCGGTCTACTCATTGCTTGCCGGTCTACTCATTGCTTCCTGATCTGCTCATTGCTTGCCGGTCTACTCACTCCTACCCGGTCTACTTACTGCTTGTCGGTCTACTTGTTGTTTTCTAGTCTACTCACTGCTCACCACTACCCGGTCTACTTACTATTGATAGACTGTGAAGACTTAAGAGATGATGTTGCCAACAATGACAACCATATCACACCGGTCATACAAAACTACATTGGATTGCCAACAAATTCCCCCTTTGGCATTGGTGGTAAATACTACAAAACACTACAAAACTATGCTGGTTTTGGCCCCTATTTCTGACCCCTATGACTCATAAATCACACTGTACAAGACTCCAAAATTTCCCATTTTTCCATCAAAAGAAAAGACTATCCAAAATAATTTGTCAAAATAAAGCAAAAATCTCTCTGAAGTTTTCTTGAGCCACTTTCAAAGAAGATTCCCATGAAGATTGAACCTATTTCATGATGGTGAACTGGCCATGTAAGACTGCAATGAAGACCTCCATATCATCAATTGTCTTGCAGCCAGGTTCATTTATTAGGTGGTCTGCTTCTTTAATATTTAGTTGCATGAAATCAATATTTGGTGCCAAATAGCACTGAAGCTCTAACAAACTAAGATTTCTTTTGTCTTCTTCATATTTCAACCTCCTGATTTCATGATTTAGCATTTTGACTTGTCTAGTAAAGGTTGATGCTGAACTAGTAAGAGGATCAAAAGAGCTTATCAGATCTTTAATTTACTTTTGAATCTGATTTATTTTGTCTTCTAAGTCTTTGATTAAGGTAGGAAAACTTGAAGATTTCACTAGTAGTTGACCAACTTGCTGCAATATTTTTTTAACTTCTTCTATTCTGGTGGAAAGAGCAACTTTTCCAACTAATATTTGTTCCATTAAGTTATCTCCTCTCTTCATTTCATGTTGCCTTACTGCAACCTTCTCCAGATCGGTCACCTCTGAACTGATTGCTTTAATAAGAGTATCCAACTGATCAATAATGGGTGCAATATCATGAACTGCAATGTTTGAGATTAGGTCAGAGAGAATTGTCTTGGCAAAAGTGAGAATTCTTGCCTTCTTTTTGTTTCCTCTCAGTTTAGCCTTTTCAACTTTGATTCTTTGTTTTTTTGACACTTTCATCAATTGCTTGGGGGTCATTTTCTTTATATCAATGAACGAGTCTCCTTCTTCTTCCTCCTTTGTTTCTTCTTCCTTTTCTATAATCTCAACTTCTGAGCTAGTTGTTGTGAAGATTCTTACCTTTTTCTTCTCACTTTCATTTTCTAAATCTAACTTCCTCTTTGCCGAAGGAGTATTCATCACTACTTTATTATCCTCTACTTTCTTCTCTTCCTCTTTTCCTTCCTCTGCTTTCTTCTCTTCCTCTTTTCCTTCCTCTAATTTCTTCTCTTCCTCTTTTCCTTTCTCTGCTTTCTTCTCTTCCTCTTTTCCTTCCTCTATTTCCTTCTCTTCCTCTTTTCCTTCCTCTATTTTCTTCTCTTCCTCTTTTCCTTCCTCTGCTTTCTTCTCTTCCTCTTTTCCTTCCTCTGCTTTCTTCTCTTCCTCTTTTCCTTCCTCTATTTCATTCTCTTTCTCTTTTCCTTCCTCTGTTTTCTTCTCTACCTCTTTTCCTTCTTCAAAGAGAATAGGATTTGGTGTCAATAAGGTTTTATGAGGTGTATCCTCATAAGGAATGTCTTCAACTATCACTTCATCTTGACCAGGAAGCTTATTTTGATCAGCTTCCTTCACCGATGAAGTATGAACCGATTGTTTGATATCCTTTATCAGATTGGGGATGCCTAAAACAACATTTCCTATGATGTCCTCAACTATGAAAGTATCAAAGTCTTTAGTGGAGTCTTTTTCCTTAGCTTTTCCTTTTTCAAGGGTAGCTGCACCTTGGTCCTGTTTTGTTTCCTTTACAATTTCTTCTTCAGCTTCCTTTTGCTGATCCATAATTTTCTTCCACAAGGCAACACCTTTAGTGTGCACTGCTCCAACTTCACCTACTGCCACTCTCTCAGTTCTATTCCTTACTTTGAAATGTTGAATGCATGCTTCAGCTACTAGCTATGAAGCTTGATCAAGGTCTAAGTCATGCTGCACTTCCATGAGTGGTTTTATTCTGAGTTCTTTTTCAGTAGCAAGAGCTATTTTCCATCTTCCTTAAATTTGATCTTGCAAATCTGATGGGATTATACTATATAATTCACTAGAAGTCCTACAAAACTTGTGCAAGTTCTAGATCAGTGCTTCCTCAATTTTCCTTTTGTCTTCTACGTTACTGAGGGAATATCTTCTTCCAACACTAGACAAACCTCCAAATTCTTTGATCCCATGCACCAACTCATCAACTGTTGGGGATTTGTTCCTTCCAATTCTTCTAACCTCCTTTATTTCCACATCTGATAGGGTGTCAGTGATATCACCCTCTTTCTCATCCTTTTTAAGCTTTGAATCACTCTTTTTCTTTCTAGTATAAGTCACTCCTACCGGTCTATCTTTACATGGTGAAGATAAAGGAGTACCTAGATCCTTTTCCTTTGAGTATGTTGTAGGCTTGATTGCTACAATACCCTTAGGTTTTGTCTTTGACACTTTCTTCTTTCCACTTGTTAATTCTTCATCTTTAGAAGGTGTGACTCCTATTTCCTCACTAGCACCGGTGGAGGTAGTGGCACTAGATGCTTCACTTCCATATTTCTTGTCAAGGGTATCGATCATTTTATTTACTCTTCTTTTCATGATTGGCACCTGAAGTTCCTGTTTTATTTTGGAGCTTGCCTCCTCACATGTTTCAAATCTCTTTGCCTTCAAGTCTACCGGTTTAGACAGAAGCATATTGACATGAATTTTGACAAGATCTGCTGCAACCTCATAGCCCATAGGTGGAACCCAAAAAGTTCTGGGCTGAACTGCTTGAATAATACAACAATTTGTGTCTACAAGGAAACAAATGTTGTCTTTGTATTTTTGTACTATTTTGGTTGGAATTGTTTCCCTGTTGTGTATCCTAATTTGAAATTCCTTAAAATATCCCCACATTGTTTCAACAAATTTATTTTCTAGATCCTTAATCATTTCACCTATTTGAACCATGATAGGTTTCTCCTATGACCATACTACTTTAACTTTACCGGGAAAAAAATTTTGCACATAGAAAAATATACATACCAGTAGTGAGCCATATTTGAAGCATTCCTTCTTAATTATTTCCATGTTCACCATAAATTGGCTTTGAATCATCTCACATATATCATAGGTTGCATCCTCTTTGATAATTCGATATCCAGCATGTATGGCACCGCTCGACACACTATTCATCTAGCTTGATTGATAAACCCTGTAACCCAACACTACAGAGGCAATTCTTACTTCAACATCCTCAATATGGGTGATTGTCATTGCTCTACTATCACACTAGGATTTGGTTACCGGATGACTTCAGTTGATGAAATCGTTCTTAGGGTTAATGCTTCTCTGATTGTACTGAACCCTGTCACTCTTCGAATCACCTCCTTTGTAATATTGATCGGTGCATGAGCTTCCAGCCACAAAAATTGATCATGAACCCTACTCGGTACATATCTAACCCAGTTGTCATGAAACTGATCAGGAAAATCAACAACATTAGCCAAACCCTTTGTCTTCAAAGGTAAAAATTCTGGCTTCAATTGATCATTGTCACAAAACCCTTTAAACTCATTTCAAATGAACTTATCTCCAATTTTTTTGAGCTTACAATGAATGTAGGAGCAAATATCTTCTACCAAAAGTACACTAGAGGGCATAGATGATAAGGCACCAGTTATGTCGATTTCACCGGCTTTCATCAGGTGCAGTTTGAACTTGGGTTGGGGTTCTTTGATAGCTTCAACTAACAAAGGAGTTGATATCGGTGCTGCCATGATGACCTTCAAACAATATTTTCTCAGACAAGGTTGAATATCTTTTCTTTGGGAGTACCAAACACCACTATCGCTCTACTTGAATTTTCCACACAAATAAAGCTTAGCAAGATTCAAATCACCTTTGATCGCACAGGAGCTCGAGAGATTCACAAGAAAGGAAGGATAAATGAAAATGTGTTGACATTCTTTATTTATCTATGGAGATTTATCGACATTATAATACAACGGTTAGCTTGAAACTTACAACTTAAAGTACACCAATTTGACTTTACTGGTTATTTGTTACCAATATCGATACACAAATAACTAACTCACAAGAAATTCTTCAACTAAGGACTTTTAGACCAACTTTTATGCATCACAACTATGCAGATAGACATATCCTTATATTTCTTAAGGAGATTCAAAAGTAATCTTACTATATGTGCTCCCCCTGAGCATCGGTATGTCTAGTTTGAAGAGGAACTGTCATCACCGACGGATGATGACTTGGTTTCTGGGAGATTTTCTCCTTCTTTGCTATCTTTTCTCTTGATCCTTGTCTTTTTCATTTCATTATCCACCTCTTCAATTGTCTTCTTCCCTTTCAGTTCATTATGTCCTTTCTTCTTGTGAGACCAGTTCTTGTCTCCAGACCAATTATAGGATTGATTCCTATATTCTCTAGCTAAGTGACCGATCTTATGGCAATTGAAACATGCCATACCAGTTGTCCTCCACGGTCCTGAATTATTTCTCTGCCCCATTCTCACTCTAAATTTTTTTGCAACATGACCAATATTACCACAGGTGAAATAGGTGACTTTGAACTGATTATTCCTTTTATTAGGATTAACTAGTTTGAATGGTTGTCTCGATACATTTGAGTTGAGCTTGCATTCTTCAGATTTATGTCCAAATGTATTACATGTGAAGAAATTTCCATTAAAGCTTCTTCTGTTTGGCATACTGCTAGATTGAGATCTACATTCATACGCAATGTGGCCATACTTATGACAATTATGACAGTAATCATCAAATGTGAAATTCTCCTTCTGACTAACCGGTTTATTTCTACAGTCATTAGTCTTATGACTTGATTTACCACAATGATTATAGGAGGATTTGGAGAACTTCATACCTTTCACTTCTGAACGGTTCCTTTTATCATCCTTCATCTTTTTGGATTTAGATGATTCTTTAGTTTCCATATGACCTGAACCAGAGTAACCAAGACCGGTTGTATCCTTTGCTCTTCTCTGATCCTTGAACTGTTTGTCTACCTTCTCAGAGATTTCATTGAATTTCCTCAACTTCTCATTTCTCTCATTTTCAAGTTTCAATTCACTCTTGAGTTGTTCAATCTCTTTCGTCATCTTCTATTTTTCTCCTGTGTTGTCATGCAGATGCTTATGTATATATTCATTCTCCTGAGTGAGAATTTAGATTTCTTCATCTTTCTCAATCATGATAGCATCATTTTCTCTCAGAGCATCTTCAACAAGCCTCTTGGCTCTTTCATCCTTTGACAATTCTTCTTCTGCTTCCCTTTTTCTTTCATCAACACTTTTGCTGATTTCTAATATCTCAGTCATTGTTAGGGCCTAGCCTTCATGTTCTCTTTTGAGATGTGTGACTTCTTCGGTTAGATTGTTGTTCTTTTCCATGAGTTTTGAGACTGCTTCTTCAGCTTCTTCAAATCCACTCTGTTCAGAGAGTTGATCTATGATGTCCTGACTCTCATTAAGTTGTTGAGCTAATTCCTTTCTTTTTACATGTGATTTTCTTAGTCTCTCTTTCAGTTGAACAATAATTTTGTTTGCTTCATCAATATGCTTCTTATATCGGTATTCTTCCATGATCTTTATCCTCAAGCTGTCAAGCTTCACTCCAAAGGAATATGGCTCTGATACCAATTGTTAGTCCAACCGGTGCTGAGAGGGGAGGGGTGAATCACCACTTTACCAATTTTGCTCATTTAAAACTTTTAACTTAAGTTATCACTAACTTAACATTCATTAACATAAATAACTATTGTAAAAGAATAACCATGCATGAAAAGAAACATAGTGACACCAAGATTTATCTTGTGGAAACCCAAATGGGAGAAAACCACGGCGTGAGTAGTGACTCACAAAATCTGTACTTTTCTAGAGTACACCCAATGAAGAGCCATCCCTATTAGGAGATTACAAAGACACTGTTAGGTGCCACCTGATTAAGGGATTTTGTCTAAGGCCTATTAGTGCCTTTACCCTGCTAAAGGTAGCTTTATCAAATAGTCTTAAGTTTATCAATTAAGATGACACCCGGTTAAGGGATTTTTACAATGGGACCTATTAAAGTCCACCCTATTAAGAGATTTTAGTTGCAATGCTTAGAGAGCAACATAAAGATGATCTGCTAGAGTGGCTACTCATTAGCTTGATCAGATCACACTGAAGAATCACACTACGTCTGCATCGGTTGTGTCTATTCTACACAACACTGATTTCCTGAATACACCTTCAACTCTGCCCTCTACCAATTTATTGATCCTTGGATTCCACACTACCGGTCCTTTGTCACTCAGCTCTGCACTCTCTTAAACTCCCCCCGTGTACACTTTCACTTTTTCTCAATTCACCTTAACAACACCTTTCTCAAGAATTAGATATGTGAATTTATTGACCCTACAGTTTGTCACCAACTTTTCCCTCCAAAAAGAACTCATTCAAAATTTCATTAACATGCCTTAAATCATACCCCTGAAATCATTACAAGAATCTTTGTCAAGACAGTCAAAGATGCTAATAAGTCCATCAGTTGACTGGAGAAGACTCTTGATTTAACTAAATGTTAATTGAAAGTTACCAGTCTATCAGTTACAGGCTCTTCCCGTGTACCACTCAAAATCTGTCTCGCCAATTTCCTCCTGTATACAGGTCTGTTCTTTCCTTAGCCAGTGGACCTCTTCTATGCCGGTCTACTCATCGCTACCCGGTCTACTCACTGCTTGTCAGTCTACTTGCTTCTTGCTGATCTACTCATTGCTTGCTGGTCTACTTACTGCTTGCCGATCTACTTGTTGTTTTCCGGTCTACTTACTGCTCACCGCTACCTAGTCTACTTACTACCAATAGACTGTGAAGACTTAAGAGATGATGTTGCCAACAATGACAACCATATCATTCACCGATCATATAAAACTGCATCAGAATGCCAACAAGTCCTTGTTCAGAACTTGCAGTAGCTCCATCTACAGTGCTTGAAGTTGCTCCTCTTGCATATTGTACACCTTCCAAAAACAATTTTCAACAAGATTGGGAGGCAAATTGTTTTCTTGATTAGCTTCTAATGCTCTACAAAAGGATTAGAAAATCTGTTTGATGGCAACACACACAAGAGCACAAGAAACAAACGTTAGTGTTAGCAACAAAAGATTATCCTAAACAGGCATATCAAGAGAGATATTAAGCATGAAATAGAAAGCATATAAACATAGAATAAAATAGCTAATCAAGATGCTCATAGTTGCTCCTCCCTTGTTCCTCTCCTCTCCAAGCCCCAAATGAGGGTAGCTCTCAGCTTTTAGCACTAGCCATGGATGCCATATGGAGATTCAAGATAGTTGAATATGATAAGCAAATGCTATGCAAGTGTAGATAGTGATGCTATGAGAAAGCTCTATGCTAATGCCAGTATAACAACAATACTCTAATGCTTCCTTTTGCTTGAGGAGAAGGGTTCTATTTATAGAAGAAATGGGGAAATGAAGGGTTAAGATTGAGTAATCTTAACAAGGGTTAGGATTGAAAGATATTCAATCCATGTGAGACTTTCAACCCAATCCCATGTTGACAAGTGTCACCATGAGGAGGCTTGAGAGGAGTGATAAGGAGCATTAAATGCTTGAGGGGACTTGATGGTTACCCTAGTCAAAGAAATAAATGCTTTGAAGAGACACATGGGTTACATGAGGGTTAAGTTAGGGGTCAAAGTCCTTAACCATGGGTGCAAGTGGAATTAACCATTAATGGTCATGTAAGAGCCATAAGTGGTTTGGAAGACTTTAGAGGTTAATTTGTTGAACACACAAAGCATTAATTGCTTTTCAAAGACTTTGGAGTCTTTGAGAAGTGACTCCAATTTGCTTAGGAATGTGACAATATTTAGGGGATGGATTAGGTTAATTAGGAAGGGTTTAGAAGAATCTAGAAGGGGTTTAGGCATGCAAGTGGATTTTGTAGGAAAATGCAAGTGGGAGAAATTTTGGTATTTTCAATTAAAATAAAATCATTTATTTCAATTAAATGGTGTAATTTGCATTTGGATAAATATTCAAATAAATATTAATTTATTTAAATGAGAAAAAGGAAGATAAAGCATTAAAATGCTTGAAGACTTTGAGGGAAACCATTAAAGGCTTGAAGACTTTAAGGAAAACCATTAAAGTCTTAAGAAGACTTTAAGGGAAGCCATTAAGTTTGAAGACTTTAAAGCCATCAAGTTTGAAGACTTTAAGGGAAACCATTAAAGGCTTAAGAAGACCATAGAAGGAAGCCATCAAGTTTGAAGACTTTAAAGCCATTAAGTTTTGAAGACTTTAAGGGAAACCATCAAAGGTTTGAGAAGACTCTAGAAGGAAGCCATTAAGTTTGAAGACTTTAAGGGAAACCATTAAAGGTTTTAAGTGGGTGAGGATAAATAGGATTTTAAATAAATAATTTATTTAAAATAGTTGTGCAACTTGCATTTGTAGGAAAATGCAAGTGGGTGGAGGATAAAGGTGATTTAAATAAATAATTTATTTAAAATAATTGTGCAACTTGCATTTGTAGGAAAATACAAGTGGGTGGAGGATAAAGGTGATTTAAATAAATGATTTATTTAAAATAGTTGTGCAACTTGCTTTTGTAGGAAAATACAAGTGGGTGGAGGATAAAGGTGATTTAAATAAATAATTTATTTAAAATAATTGTGCAACTTGCATTTGTAGGAAAATGCAAGTGGGTAGAGGATAAAGGTGATTTAAATAAATGTTAATTTATTTAAATGTGAGAGGTGGGATTTTGGGGGAATTTAAATAAATATTAATTTATTTAAATGTGAGAGAAGATTTAATTAAACAAATATGATTTATTTATTTAATTAATGGTTTGAATTTGGTTAAGTGAATTAAATCAAATAAATTGAATAATTTATTTAATTAATAGGAGAAGAGGGTTAAGATGAATTAATTAAATATATTAATTTAATTAATTATTGATTGATGGTTAAATAATCAAATAAATACTAAATATTCATTTTAATTAAGTGGACAGATTTATGTGACTACAACTTCATTTGTGTCATAGATTCTCTCTCTCTCTCTCTCTCTCTCTCTCTCTCTCTCTCTCTCCTCTCTTTCTTGTTCATAACATTCCTTTATTTGTTTCTCAATTCTTCTATTTGTCATCCCTAGTGTTGTCTACTTGAGGATGATGCAAATTGTTGAGATATCTTTTGGTCTCTTCCATGTTGACTCAAAAGACACATGTGTCATTCTTCCATTGTGGTTCTACTTCCTTTGGGGGATGAGGTCAATTTAATGCAAATATATTTTATGATATACATTACTTACTATAACAACATGCTGACCACAAAGTTAATAGAACCCTTATGTGTTTTGTGATCATTATCCTTTGATTTGTCCTTTCTTGGGGGCATATCATTGTGGTAATGTGCTTGTCTTTTGGATGCATGTATGCTACCTTAAAGTAATTGCTCCTAGTGAGGTGTATGAGATCGCTTTAATGTGGGGGTATACACTTTGCTTAATGTTTCACTTTATGCACACACATTCACATATCTTGAGTACTTTACCGAGAGTATGCTTAGTCTCGTACTCCCGCTAAAGTGGGGGCTAAATGTAGTGTCCTAAATTGTACTCCCTTACAATTTTGTCCTCACTTGGGCCCTCACCTTGGCATTCATGTCTCAAGGCCTGATCGAAGCCTTGATTCTGCTCACACCATGCACTAAACTCAAAATATTCATCATGCACACCTTCTCCCCCAACTTCTCGTGTCCCTGATTGCACCTTGGTCCTCCCAATTAGGGCCCATTTTGGGGCCTCTTAATGATAACATGACTTGGGTGGAAACCTAGATCCTGTGTCGGTTCATGTTGAAAAATTAAGTTGCTTTTTGACAGGCATGTATAAAAGGAGGTCTACCCCTCTCATTTTGATATACATCTAATCAATCAATCAAGCATTTAGAATTCAAATTCAAGTGAGAAAGCAATCAGTCTTCTTTCAAGAATTGGAGTTGACATTCATGTTCTATGTTTATGAACACTGAGCATGAAACCCTAATTCCTTATGGAGAGAAACAAAAATCCATAAAAAGGTATAACATTAGTGTTTCAGACATTATTTGGCATTTTCCTCAAAAGGAAATTATTTATATGACAACAATTCAATTATATTTCATGGTTGATTCCAAAACCGAGGTTTGACCTATGGAAAACTTCTATTCCCAACCATTTTCCCTACTATATTGTGCATAGGAACAGGTACGAAGCTGAAATTCTTAGGATCCACTTTATTCACAAAGATAAACATATTCCTCTTTGGATGGTGAAAAGTGCGGAGGACCAGAGCAACGAGCATTTTGGTCCTGACAATTCTGGATGACCTTCTGGGAACATATTCGAACATTCACATATTGCTCAGATCTAGGTTCATGGATCTATTTGACAACAATAACTCACTGTTTACACATGATTGCTTCAATTTCAACACATTTACCCTAATTTCAATATTTCACAATTCAACTGAAAAGAAGGTATTGAATCCTAATCCAGTGAATCTAATAAGAATTCTCAGCCCTATACTTCTTGGTTTGAGGCTAGATCTATTGGGTTCACCCCTTTTTAATGCAGTGGTCTCTAAGCAAAATATTAGTGGTTTTACTACATCATTGGGTGAAACCCTACTATTTTCACCATTACACTATTTTACCCACTTTTTGTGGGAAGATTTTTGAGGATCCAAATCAATTCTTATTTGAGTTTAAAGTGTTATGTTAGACTTTTGACTTCACTATAGATAATCAAAATTTAAATTTATTACCATCTACATTGAAGGAATCAACTTTACGCTAGTTTATAGGCTTGAAGGCTGGCATTGTTTCCACCTAGAATGAGATAGAAAATGTTTTATTTTATAAACATCAAGATTACTATAGAGTCAAGGATAGGAAATAAATTTTTAAGATGAAATAGATGGAATATGAGATTTAGAAGACTATGTGGATAGATATATTTTTGTTTACAAAAGATGTGGGATAGGGATACATGAAGAGATCAGTAAAACAATCTTTTAGAAAGGGATTTAATAGGAGTCTAGAGAAGCCTTGAACCTAATAGGAAGGGTGACATAAATAAATTGACTTTTGAGAAATTGTTGAGGTCTATAGAAACTACTCCAGGACTAGATTAGGTAATAGGAACTTAAGGAGAGGGACTGATTCCTCTACTGATGTTTCCAAATTAATGGAGGAACTTGCTAACCTTAAGACTCATATTCTTTTGCATTTTAACTCCCAACTTGACAAGAGGACTGCAAAAAATTTATTGATTTATTGTCATAAGTGCAGGGAGAAACATCCAATTATCATTCAAATGCCACCAAAAATAAACATTGCGTCTCACTCAATACCCTAGTTTGCATTTCAATGTCAATTTACTTTTTATGCATAATGAATTGTTAATTTTATTTTAACTTTATATACAACATACATTTATGAAAAATTGTACAATAATGTATGTTCTTGATTTCAACCTATTTAAAGAGGGCCTATAGCTCAATCATTGTGCTACTTTAGGAATTGAAAGTGTAATGTTGTTTCCATCCTCTTTGATATTTTAAGTTTTAGTATTTTTTTTGGCAGTTTGAGTAACTATTATTTATGAATTCATCTATTAAGCCACATTAGTACTAGGGAAGCCCTTTTTTCTTGAAGCGAAACCAAGAATAAATGAGGTATAACTTCTTTCTAATAACTTAGATTAAATATTGTTTACATGTGCACTTGGATCCATAATTTATACAAAGGTATTGAAAACTATACAATCAATGTAAATAGCTTGAGTAGTCTCTCTATTAAGATATTATATAATTTAAGATCAAATATGCAAGTAGGAAATCTAGAGCACATGGATTGGAACCTTATGACATAATTGTAAAGCAGAAAAATCGAACCCTAGTTGTTCTCCCCTCCCCAACTCCAAGGAGAGAGAAGGGAGAGTCACTAGGGTTGATGGTTTTCACTTAGGGGAGACTTTACATTCAAAAGAGGGGTTGAAACCCACAAGATCCAGTCCCACGCAATGCAAGATTGGATTCTAAATGAGTTTCAAGGGTTAAGACATCAAGGATACCCTCTTTTGTAAAGAATGTAGATAGAAAGATTGAACTAGGAATGCATGTAAAGTAGGAAAGATTCACTTATAAATAGAGATAGGGATATGGGATGAAGCTACGGACCTAGAATTAGTAGTAAAATGTCGAGACGGTGCTGTTATGCAAATTTGAGCGAAAGTTGATGGGACGATGGCGCCCGGCGTGCACACGGTCCTCCGAAAAATCTGCGAAACGAAGGGGGATTTGTTCATCTCTGCACAAGGATTCCAGATCTTCAATTATAGCCACGTACTTGCAACCTACACATAGAGAAGAGAGGATGATTGGGGGGTTAGGGATTAGGGGTTTGCCTTTAGGTCAAACCCCGGTTTTGGAATTAACTAAGAAATGAGAATGCTGTAAATGTAAATGTTTGTAATGTAAACAAGTACTGATACCTTGTTGTAAGAATGTTTGTATTCTTACATGCGAAGGTGTAATGTATGTAGTATGTTGTATATTGTATGTGATCTCCTCTTCAATGGTTGAATCCTTGTCTTGAATGGAACACCTAGCCTTGAATGGAGACTTAGAATGCTCAATTGCTTGAAGGAATGCTTGAATGCTTGAATGTTTGAATGTTTGAATATCGCTTTCGCGTCTTGCTTGCATATGTTTTCCTCTTTCTTACCTCCCTCAAATGGGAGGGGAAACGTAGTTTATATACTTGTCAATTAGGGCTGATAGACTGATTTTCCCGACCTTAGGCCGACCAGGAAACATTATTTCTCGAATTGCAAACTTAAAGACCCGATGCCCAAAAGAGACCGGGCCCAAAATAGGGCCAGGGACCAGGGCGCTGGGCGCCATGGTCCCACCTCCCGGGACAGCAGGGTGCAAGGAGGGATCAAGCCAGGGTGCAGAAAAATGCAGTTTTTGGTGTTATAAACAGGTTTCGGGGTCTCCATTCAGGTTCAACGTTGCGCTGCCATCGTGAAGACCCAAATGCAGTCGAAATTGCAAGTGTCGCAATTTTAGGACGCTACAATAATCATGAAAATACTCATTTTGTTCTTCTACACACTCGTATGAATTACACTTGGAAACATAAGGTTAGACCATAAAATTAACACTTCAAAATTGAATCAAATCCAAAATTTAACCCTCTTTGTGTAGTTTTTATCTAGCTATATTAAATTTCCTCTTTATGCACTTGTGGCACATGCATTTCTTATTATGCACCTACAAGGTAGAATTAAACTTTGATGCTTTGTTAATGTACATTCAATTTATAAGCATAATATCAAATCCCATAAGCAAGAACCAATATGGTTATGCTAGTGGAAGTCTCTTCCAATTTTGTTATCATGTAAACCATATCAATTTTCTACCCACTACTAAAGATTGTGGAACAATTAATGTAAAATAAAGAAATTATTGAAATATAGATAATTGTTTCCTAAAGAAAAATGCAATGGCTTATGCATATGGGTCTCACATTCAATGAAGTCCATGAGCAAAGAGAAGACATCCAATGCAGTAAAGAGATGTGAAAAAAATGCCGAGAAAAATATGAACATAAATAAAAGGTCCAATTTCTCTACATTTCTCCATTAGAATGTAAACTATTAAAAAATATTAAACCATACAAATATTTATAAAAAATCGAGACAAATTGCAGTACCCCTTCTCGATCAGACTTTTTAGACTCATGTTTGACTTCGGTTGACTGTTCAATGGATACATTATTGTTATATTTTATTTAGACTTGATGCGATGTTATTACATTCTTTAATTTGATTCGTAGTGTATACTTTCATGTCGTATTTGATTATTAATGATAAATGTGATTTTATACATTACTGTCATAGACTGACACATTTACTTTATATGTGCGATGCATTATATATATGTTTCATGTTTGCAAGTGTATGGGGTGCGAGGGGATGATTTTCCTTCACTCACTTCGTTGAGACAGGTAATGCCATGATTCTCCTTCATCAGTGTGTGTGTCATGTCTTATTATATATATATATATATATATATATATATATATATATATATATATGCCTATTTGCACATGTGGTTCGTTGATACAGGACATTGCAGGTACAAGTACCGGGTAGGTACGGGGTATCATCTCCACTTGGTTTCATAGGTCTGAGCGTGCCTTATTTGTCTGATGGGAGTGGAGGAGATAGTTGTTAGACCCTATTATTGACCCCCAGTTACACTCAAGTGAGTGTCGTCAGTCGGTCGTCATTTTTCCCGTTTGATCGGTATGCGAGTCTTGGTCCTTTGACATTTTTGTTTTGTGAGTCATCATGTGGTCATTTCTCGTTTTGTGTGCTTCTAGTTATTTGAAATGATTTAATTTGAGTGAGTTATGTTATTTTGTGTTGGCGTATTTAATTTAATTAATATGCCCTTGAGTTTATTGATTTAATTAAATAAATGAAATTGTTAAATTCAAATGGTTAAATTGCATGTTATATTGTAAATATAGTTGTATTAATTTATTTGAAAAAGAAATAAGTTAAATGCTATGCTATTAGAATTTTAGTGTAAATGTTGAGTTAAATTCATATGGGGAAAAGAAAATAAATAAAAAGTAATCCCCATTGACCTTGTTGTTAGCTTTTAGATTTTTATTTTTGATTAAAAGAATTGTGTCATGAAAAAGGGGAAAATTAGATTTTTTTACTTTTAAAATATTATATTCCTATTGGTTGAGGAAAAATTTTAACCTAAAAGTTTAGGTTAAAAAAACATTTTTCCTATATTACCTGTGAGTTCACGGGAAGTGGAGAGGAATTTTTGAAAGCCAAAATTTGGAAACCATTTGGGAGTAGAAATCTGGATTGTGGATTTGGTGTGCATGATTGAAGCTCTTCTACAATTTTCTTCTTGGATTGCTTTTTAGAATCAATATTTTTTTTTGTTGTTGAAGAGATTGTCCAAAATCTAGTTGCCTGTGTACTTTCAAGTTTGTGCAAAATTTAGTTTTTGATTAATTCTCTCTATTTGAGTGGTAAGAAATAGGTTTTGTTTTCTGTATGTTTGCAAGTTTTTATTTGTTAAAATCAGGGGGTTATGTTGGCAAAATTTTATCAATTTGCCCTCTTTGTGTGAATCCATGATATTCCCTGTGTGTGGAAGAAATGGAGAGATTAATTAAATCCCCTGTATTTGCTTAAAATTCTCTTGAATTTTTACCCAAGATCTTTAGATTTGGGTCTTTTATGCACTATTTGGTAAACATAAATCTTTATTAAAAATTTCCACTAAAAAGAATTTTTAGCAGTGATATTGTGCAGAAAATGGATTTTTTTATTGTTAAGTAAAATTATAAAAAATAAAAAATGTTATTTAAACCCCACATGGCAGGTTATACCCCACCACATGGGATGGTAACATCTGCTACCATAGGGTAGCAGTGCTACTACTTGGTAGCATCCGCCACCAACACAAAACATAACCACAACGATAAAAAAAAAGAGAGTGATCGCTGTGATAAAATACAAAAAATGTGTTCGTTGTTTTTTTTAGAGCACGGTCAATATGTTATGTTTTCATGTTCTTTTATATGTTTATATATATGTTTATATATATATATATAATTTTTATCAAGGCATTTTATGTAGTCAATTCTGGTAAATAGGATTTATTCTTGAAGTGGGTTAAATATTTAATATGATTCATATATTATATTTATTTTTTATATTTAATATGAATTTTTATTATTTTATTAGGATTATTTTATTGGAATATAAAAATTAAATGACGTCTTTGGAAAGATGTATTATTTATTGTGGGGTGTTTTATTCATTAAAGTTATTATGACTTTTGCTTGTTCAAATTGAAAAGAGGTAAATTGATTATTTGTGATTAGTTAGATTTCTAGTCTTATTAGATTAATGATGACTTGATTTTCTCTTAATCAATATGGTTGTGTTTTATTAAATTTTAAATGTTCAATTACGAGTGTATATAATGTTATTAATTTCAAAAGATTGTTTGAGTACAGTCTTAGTGAATTTGGCATTTCTTGCAAGGGGCTTATTTTGTTGCAAATTCTTGTCAATGTTTAGTCATCTTGTTGTGGTGTTCATTTTACCTCTTGATCAGGTGTTGTATTTATGATCTTGTTGTTTTAACCATATTGTGCTTATTCCTTATGGTTAACCAAGGGTTAGTAAGACTGTGTTTCTGGTCACCTATATTTTTGTAGTGGTGTTATGGCTGTCTATTCGCCATAGGGTCCTCGTAGAGTGACCATGTTTGTATAGTGTCCTATGGGAGAGTGGTTTTCGAGTGGGGTCGTGCCTGAAGTGGTTCGATGGATAACCCCTCAAAAGTGAGATAATAAGTGATAACCTAATAATTGATTAGGGGTGGGTGGTTCTTAACATTAAATAAGATATTGTACCCCATGCATGGTTGAGTGCTCATATAGACTCAAGATGTAGTGGGAAGGCCTAGAATGGCAAACCGACCACCTTGTCTTCACAAAGGATTGGTGGGGTCTGCATGAGACTTAGATGGAACTGGGGGTTCAGGAAAGGTTACTAGGATAACCTAGGTTGGGGGTCGGGACCTATGGAGGCCTACCTAGGGTAACCATCATAAGCTATGTGATGACACTCTCTCTTTAGGGTCACTAGTGTCTTGTGATGTTGAGTTCACCTGGAGTATTGTGGAGTCACACTTGTATTGTCGTCCATGTTTTGCTTGTGCTAGCTTGAGGGTCTTATGCTATCTCCTATCATGGTGGGGTGATTCCATTTTGGGATCACATGGTCGGGTGGTAGTGCCACTTCCCATTGGATGTTTATATTTGTGCCTTCATGCGAGGTTGGCTTCACAAATATTTTCGTGGTTCATGATTCGTGTATCATCTCATGTTGGAGATTATTGTACTTTTGAGACCTACATGGTCATTTGTATAAATGGATTTATGTAACCTCGTAATTGGTAATGATGTAAATTTTATATGTATGATTGGAAGCCATGTATTTGATGAATAATGCAATCTTAAGTTAATGGATGTTATTATCTCAGTTATCCTTATGCTTTGTGCAAATTCTTTTTTGAAGAGTAATTTTATATTGTAATACTTTCAATCTCTCAATGATGAAATCTGTTATGTGAATATGGTTTATTGTGTTCAATAAGCAATTCATGTATAATTGGATTAATCTTTATTTTGGAATTTAACCTTTTGTATAATTCTTCGTTGGTAACCCTTTAGGAATTCTTGTGTTAGTTTTCCGCTTGTGTTATTAATGTGCAATGTAAAAATTAAAGCACTTAATGTGATTTATACTTTAAAAAAAAATAAAAATTCAGCCTTAGTTGCTTAGTTGTGTGGTTTTTCCTTTGGGTTTCCTGGCAGGGCATTACATTTGGTATCAGAGCCCATGTTTCAACACTGGGTACTCTAGTTTTAAATTGAGCCCATTCACCTTGACCTTTTGATTAGGTCTTAGTGTTTGTGTTTCCTTGTCAGTATCCTTGGTGTAGATCTAAACCTTTTTCTCTTGTGTAGTGTTAGGTCATGGCTAAGAAAGCCAAGGGTGGTGGCCGTGCTGGTGGTCACAATAGAGGTAGAGGTGGGGGACGTGGTCAAGGTTCAAGCTGCCATATTCCTTCACCACCACCCACTCATGTGAGTGTGGATCAGGATCAGTCTGTTCATCAGGATGAGCAACATGCTGTAGAGCAGGTTCTTGAAAGGGAAGAGTTGAGGCAGATATTTCAGGAGGTGCTAGCTAGACTAAGCCCTAGACCTGAGGCCGAACAACCTATCCATGCTTAGGTGGGAGAGTCACATCAACAAATTCTGGAGGAGAGGGGGAGAGAGAGGTCTCCTAAAAGGAGAGAGGTCCCAGTGGACTAGGACTCAGTTACCTTGGGGCACATGAGAGACTTGATGAGATCCCATCCTCCTTCCTTTGATGCTATGGGTACCGGTCTTGAGGAAGAGACTTGGCTGATTAGTTTAGATTGGTGTTTCACCATGCATCCTTATGGCAGCAACACCAAGGAGAGATGCACCATCATGTGTATTAAGAGGTTTGCTTCCATCTAGTGGTGGTTGGAGGAAGAGAGGATCGATTTGAACATTAGCACCATGTCTTGGGAGATTTTTCTGGAGAGATTCAAGGCACGATTTCTCTCACCTTAGTGGAGACAGTCTTAGGCAGATGAGTTTTATGCTTTGCGCCAGTTTGGCATGTCTGTAGATCAGATCAATTTGAGCATAGGTTTTATGAGCTCAAATAGTATGTCGGTATTGGAAATGACGAGGCAATGCTAGCTCAACATTTCTTGAGGGGTCTAAACAATCGCATTAGTGGAGGAGTGAGAGTGTTTGAGCATGTTTCAGTAGAGATAGTCATGGAAAAAGCCAGGCTGGTAGAGAAGAACCTTGGACGTGCTCAGGGAGGTCAGTCTAGAGTGTAGATTGGGAGTGTGCCTTTCAGTGAATCCAAAGTTAGAGGGAATCAGTCCCAGATTGTTGCACCTTTTAGGAGTTTCCAGGCACCCGCTAAGGGTGGGCAACAACAACATCAACAACAATAGAGTTTTCAGCTAAGGACGAAGCAGTTTCAGGGCCAGCAGGGTGGCAACTCTCAACCTAAGAAGAATAGGAACTGATAGAGGAGTAGACATAGTTTCCTAGGGTAGTCCTCTAAGGGTACATCTCAGGGCCCTAGTAGGGGTATTTTCTAGCAGTCCAGTGGGCCATCTGGAGGTAGAGGACCTAGTAGGGGAGCTTGCTTCTCTTGTGGTTAGTTTGGCCACATAGTCACTCAGTGCCCTCAGTGTTCTCACCAGACAAGTAGTCAGAGGTCAGCAGTGTTAGAGTTGATAGTGGGGGATGCAGCTAGATCCCATAGAGTTTTTGCGGCGGTTGATGACTGCCAAGCTGAGCACTGGGGTACAGTGATCGAGACTGCAGGAGTGTTGTGTGGTATTACTATCTCTGTACTTTTTAACTCCAGTGCTTTTGATTCTTTCATTTCTTCCTCCATTATGGAGCAGTGTGGGCTTGCATCTGCTAAGTAGTTGGATAGGTGGCAAGTAGAGTTGGCTACCGGTTTGCATGTGTCCATAGATACCCTCATTCCCAGTTGTGAGTTGGACCTAGGACCATTTGTTACTTCAGTTGACCTTAGAGTCATTCCTTTGGGGTCTTATGGAGGTGTGTTGGGGATGGATTGGCTATCATCTCACAATGCTCATGTGGACTATCGTAAGAAGACAATGAAGTGTTTAGATGATCATGGTAGGAAAGAGGGGATCATTGGAGTTTAGAGATCGATATCCTTATATATGATTTCCTCTATGCAACTTAAGCGGTGTATGCATCGAGGGTGTCATCTTTTTGCAGTTGCTCTTAAGGATGTGGATGAGGAAGAGAGTCAAGAAATCGCTCTTGATGGTCACCCTATTCTTTGAGAGTATGCTAATTTGTTTCCTATGGATATTCCCGGTATTCCTCCAAAGCGAGACATAGACTTTTGCATTGACTTGGTTCCTGGTGCGGAACCTATTTTGAGAGCTCCATATTGGGTGACTACTCAAGAGTTAAGTGAGTTGTAGTTGCAGATGGAGGAATTGATGGCCAAGGGGTTCATTCATCCTAATGTTTCTCCTTGGGGTGCGCCTGTTATCTTCGTTAAGAAGAAGGATGGTTCTCTTCGGTTATGCATTGATTACCGACAGCTGAATAAGGTAACCATCAAGAATCGATATCCATTTCCTTAAATAGATGATCTTTTTTATCAGGTAAAGGGAGCCAAGGTGTTCTCTAAGATTGATATGAAATCTGGGTATCATCAGTCGTGCATTCATGATGCAGACATTCATAGAACGCTGTTTCGTACTTGTTATGGTCATTGTGAGTTCACAGTGGTGCCATTTGGGTTGACAAACGTGCCTTCAGTGTTCATGAGCCTCATGAATGGGGTTTTTCGCACCTACCTTAATCATTTTGTCCTTGTGTTCTTGGATGACATTTTGATTTATTCTAGATCTATGGAAGAGCATGAGGGCCACTTGCGATAAGTATTGCAGTGCTTGAGGGAGAATCAACTTTATGCCAACTTGGCGAAGTGTGATTTCTTCTAGTCAAAGATGAACTATCTTGGTCATGTAGTTTTGAGAGAAGGTGTATTCGTGGATCCTTCTAAGATCCAAGCCATTGTAGATTGGCCAGCGTGCACCAATATTTCTGAGGTTCGAAGTTTTATGGGTTTGGCCGGATATTACCATCGTTTTGTTTAGAGTTTTTCCTAGATAGGTCACTCGATCACTTCTCTTCAGAGGAAAGGGAAGAAGTTTGTTTGGTCAAAGTAGTGTGAGGCAACTTTTTGTACCTTGAAAGAACTCCTTGTTAGTGCTCTAATTCTAGCATTTCCTGATCCATCCAGAGATTTTATGGTATGCACAGATGCCTCTTTAGAAGGTATAGGAGCAGTGCTTATACAGGATGGTCGTGTGGTTGCCTATGAGTCTCGCAAACTCAAGGACCATGAGCTGAACTATCCAGTTCATGACTTGGAGTTGGTAGTTGTAGTGCATACATTAGTTAGATGGCAACATTTTCTGTTGGGGTTTCGGTTTGAGCTGCATAGTGATGACCATAGTTTACAGTATATTTTCACGCAACTGAACTTGAATGCTCAACAATGAAGATGGATGGAATTCCTTTGTGAGTATGATTTTGAGGTTTGATATATTCAGTCCCTTGGAGTGGACTTGAGAGAGAGAATTCTTGGGATTCTTCCTCAAGACACCTGGTATCAGGATGTTAGAGTCATAATGGAGTCTGAAAGACCATTAGAGGGTAGATATTCTAGATATAGGCTTGAGGCAGATGGTCTTCTTTGACATCTTGGATGGATCTATGTACCTGCTTTGGAGGGTTTTTGTATTTTGATCATGACTGAGGCCCATTGTGCACCTTATTTAGCACACCCTGGTGTCAAGAAGATGCACACAGATCTTAGACAGATATCATTGGGATGGTATGAAATGTGATATTGCTTATTTTGTGTCGAAGTGTTTAGAATGTCACCGGGTGAAGGTGGAGCATCAACACCATGCAGGGATTTTACAACCTAATTTGGTACTGGATTGGAAATGGGATATCATTTCCATGGATTTCATAGTGGGTTTGCCTATTTCTTTGCATCATCATGATGCCATCATAGTCATTGTTGATAGATTGACCAAATTTGCTCACTTTGTTCCTATTCGATCTTCTTATAGAACAGTAGTGGTGGCACAAGTTTTCTTGGATGATGTGGTGAGGTTGCATGGGATTCTTAGAAAGATCATTTCTGATAGAGATCCTGTCTTTACTTCAGCATTATGGACCTCACTTCAGCATGCTTTGGGGACCCAATTGAACTTCAGTTCAACTTATCACCTAGAGACCGATGGTCAGACTGAGCGTGTGAATCAGGTCTTGGAGGACATGCTTCACATGTATGTTATGGACCAGCAGTCACGCTGGGAGGAATATTTGTACCTTGTGGAGTTTTCTTATAACAATGGATATCATAGATCCATAGGCATGTCTCCCTTCCACGCATTGTATGGTCGTCCTTGCTGTACTCCTTTGAGTTGAGATCGACTAGAGGATAGGGTCTGTTTAGGACTAGATATGCTTCAAGAGATGGAGCAACAAGTTGAGCAGATTCATGGGCATTTGGTAGCTACTCAGGATAGATAGAAGAAGTATGTCGATGCTCATAGAGTGGATTGCCAGTTTTCAATTGGCGACCATGTGTTCTTGAGAGTGTGTCTACGGAAGAGTTTGATTTGTTATGGAAAGGGTTCTAAATTGGCACCTCATTTTGTTGGCCCTTTTGAGATCCTTGAGAGGATAGGACCTATTGCCTATCATCTTTCCTTGCCACCGAGCCTATCTCGCATCCACGATGTCTTTCATGTTTATGTTCTTTGAGCTTATCATCTTGTCGTGACTCATGTTCTTGATTGGAATGCTTTGCAAGTCAAGGATGCACAACTTTGCATGGAGACCGTGTGCATTCTTCAGCATCAGGATTTGACCCTCAGGGGTCGTACCATCGACTAGGTAAGGGTCCTATGGGACCCAAATGATGAGACCTTGGTGACATGGGAGGATTCAGCAAAGATGAGAGAGCTTTTTTCTTATCCGTTTTAGGCTTCCAGGAGTAAGCCTGGTTTTGGGGGGGAGAATGTAGTACCCCTTCGCGATCATACTTTTTAGACTCATGTTTGACTTTGGTTGATTGTTTTCAGTGGATACATTATTATTATATTTTATCCAAACTTTATGCGATGTTATTACATTGTTTAATTTGATTCGTAGTGTATGCTTTCATGCAGTATTTGTTTATTAATGATAAATTTGATTTTATGGATTACTGTCATAGATTGACACATTTACTTAATATGTGCAATGAGTTATATATATGTTTCGTGTTTGCAAGTGTATGGGGTGCGAGGGAATGATTTTCCTTCACTCACTTTGGTGAGACAGGGAACGTCATGATTCTCCTTCATCAGCATGCGTTTCGTGTCTTCTTTTATATATATGCCTATTTGCATGTGTGGTTCGTTGATATAGGACATTGTAGGTACAAGTACTAGGTAGGTACGAGGTATCGTCTCCATCTGGTTTCACAAGTCTGAGTGTGCCTTATTTCTCTGATGCGAGTGGAGGAGATAGTTGTTAGACCCTATTATTGACCCGCAGTTACACTCAAGTGAGTGTCGTCAGTCGATCATCATTTTTTTCGTTTGACTGGTATGCAAGTCTTGGTCCTTTGACATTTTTCATTGTGTGAGTTATCGTGTGGTCATTTCTCATTTTGTGTGCTTCTAGTTATTTGAAAAGATTTAATTTGAGTGAATTGTGTTATTTTGTGTTGGCGTATTTAATTTAATTAATGTGCCCTTGAGTTTATTGATTTAAATAAAAAAAATGAAGTTGTTAAATTTAAATGGTTAAATTGCATGTTATATTGTAAAAATAGTTGTATTAATTTATTTGAAAAAGAAATAAGTTAAATGCTATGCTATTAGAATTTTAGTGTAAATGTTGAGTTAAATTCATACGGGGAAAAGAAAATAAATAGAAAGCAATCCCCATTGACCTTGTCGTTAGCTTTTAGATTTTTATTTTTGATTAAAAGAATTGTGTCATGAAAAAAGGGAAAATTAGATTTTTTTACTTTTTAAATATTATATTCCTATTGGTTGAGGAAAACTTTTAACCTAAAAGTTTATGTTAAAAAAACATTTTTCCTATATTACCTGTGAGTTCACGGGAAGTGGAGAGGAATTTTTGAAAGCCAAAATTTGGAAACCATTTGGGAGTAGAAATCTGGATTGTGGATTTGGTGTGCAGGATTGAAGCTCTTCTACAATTTTCTTCCTGGATTGCTTTTCAGGTTGGGTAGATTTTACTCTTTCTTTTGTTGAAATAAAAAATTAAAAGTTTTGAGATTCTTTCTGTGTGTGTGCTTGGAAATTGTTAAATCTTATTGGAAACTCTAGATTGAAAGTTTGGTTTAGAAATAGAGTAATTTGCTCTTGAATTTAATCAAATCCCAAATCAATATTTTTTTTTTGTTGAAGAGATTTTCCAAAATCTAGTTGCTTGTGTGCTTTCAAGTTTGTGCAAAATTTAGTTTTTGATTAATTCTCTCTATTTGAGTGGTAAGAAATAGGTTTTGTTTTCTGTATGTTTGCAAGTTTTTATTTGTTAAAATCAGGGGGTTACGCTGGCAAAATTTTATCAATTTGCCCTCTTGGTGTGAATTCATGATATTCCCAGTGTGTGGAAGAAATGAAGAGATTAATTAAATCCCCTGTATTTGCTTAAAATTATCTTGAATTTTTACCCAAGATCTTTAGATTTGGGTCTTTTATGCACTATTTGGTAAACATAAATCTTTATTGAAAATTTCCATTGAAAAGAATTTTTAGCAGTGATATTATGTAGAAAATGGAATTTTTAATTGTTAAGTAAAATTATAAAAAAAACAATGTTATTTAAACCCCATGTGGCAGGGTATACCCCACCTCATGGGATGGTAGCATCTGCTACCATAGGGTAGCAATGCTATCGCTTGGTAGCGGCTGCTACCCTATGTTAGCAGTGCTACCAAAAGGTAGCGACTGCTACCCTATGGTAGCAGTGCTACCAATGGTAGCATCCGCCACTAGCACAAAACATAACCCTAGCAATAAAAATAAAAGACAGTGATCACTGTGATAAAATAAAAAAAATGTGTTCGTTGTTTTTTTTACAGCACGACCAATATGTTATGTTTTCATGTTCTTTTATAGGTGTTTATATATATATATAAAATTTATCAAGGCATTTTATGCGGTCAATTATGGTAAATGGGATTTATTCTTGAAGTGGGTTAAATATTTTAATATGATTCATATATATATATATATATATAGAAATCTTTGGAAAGATGTATAATTTATTGTGGGGTGTTTTATTCATTAAAGTTATTATGACTTTTGCTTGTTCAAATTGAAAAGAGGTAAATTGATTATTTGTGATTATTAGATTTCTAGTCTTATTAGATTAATGATGACTTGATTTTCTCTTAATCAATATGGTTGTGTTTTATTAAATTTTAAATGTTCAATTGCGAGTGTATATGATGTTATTAATTTCAAAAGATTGTTTGAGTACGGTCTTAGTGAATTTGGCATTTCTTGTAAGCTGCTTATTTTGTTGCAAATTCTTGTCAATGTTTAGTCATCCTGTTCTAGTGCTCATTGTACCTCTTGGTTAGGTGTTGTATTTATGACCTTGTTGTTTTAACCATATTGTGCTTATTCCTTATGGTTAACGAAGGGTTAGTAAGACTATGTTTTTGGTCACATGTATTTTTGTAGTGGTGTTATGGTTGTTTCTTTTGCCATAGGGTCGTCGTAGAGTGACCATGTTTGTATAGTGTCCTATGGGAGAGTGTCTTTCGAGTGGGGGCCGCACCCAAAATGGTTGGATGGATAACCCCTTGAAAGTGAGATAATAAGTGATTAGGGGGTGGGTAGTTCTTAACATTAAATAAGATATTGGACCCCACGAATGGTTGGGTGCTCGTATAGACTCAGGATGTAGTGGGAATGCCTGGAATGGAAAACCACCCACCTTGTCTTCACAAGGGGTTGGTAGGTTCCACATGAGACTTAGATGGAACTGGGGGTTTGGGAAAGGGTACTAGGATAACCCAGGTTGGGGGTCAGGACCTATGGAGGCCTACCTAGGGTAACCATCATAAGCTATGGGATGACACTCTCTCTTAGGGTCACTAGTGTCTTGTGATGTTGAGTTCACCTGGAGTATTATGGAGTTAGACTTGTATTGTCATTCATGTTTTGTTTGTGCTAGCTTGAGGGTCTTCTGCTATCTCCTAGCACGGTGGGGTGATTCCATTTTGGGATCGCATGGTCGGGTGGTAGTGCCATTTCCCATCGGATGTTTATGTTTGTTCCTTCATGCGAGGATTGGCTTCGCAAATATTCCCATGGTTCTTGATTCGTGTATCATCTCATGTTTGAGAATATTGTACTTTTGAGACCTACGTGGTCTTTTTATAAATGGATTTATGTAACCTCATAATTGGTAATGATGTAAATTTTATATGTATTATTGGAAGCCATGTATTTGATGAATAATGTAATCTTAAGTTAATGGATGTTATTATTTTAGTTATCCTTATGCTTTGTGCAAATTCTTTGTTGAAGAGTAATTTTTTATTTGTAATACTTTCAATCTCTCAATGATGAAATCTATTATGTAAATATGGTTTATTGTGTTCAATAAGTAATTGATGTATAATTGGATTAATCTTTATTTTGGAATTTAAGCTTTCATATAATTCTTCGTTGGTAACCCTTTAGGAATTCTTGTGTTAGTCTTCCACTTGTGTTATTAATGTGAAATGTAGTAATTAAAGCACTTAATGTGATTTATACTTTTAAATTTTTTTTATTTCACCCTTAGTTGCTTAGTTGTGTGGTTTTTCCTTTGGGGGGGCATTACACAAATAACTTCCAAGAATGCTAGAACCATATCCTAAACCATGGAAAATCATAAATATATTTTTTCCTTATTAATTTTTTTGGATTCTATTCTTATTCTTCATTTGTTTTGCATTTATAATTTTCCTAAGTTTTACTAGTAAGAACTTTCTTTTAATACAATATTTTTCCATCTTACACAAACTGTGTAATTCTAGCTTGGAGTGTGAGCTTGATGGCATTTCTCTCTTTGCAATCCTCTTAATTTGTCAAATTTCCAAGTTGTGATGGAAATATTCTTAATAAATTATTCATATCATGACTCCTATATCACATACACACAAAACATAAATTTATCAAAATCAATATTAGAATTATCGCTAGATATCACCATATTCATTACCCTATTATTAAAATATAAGTAGTAAATAGAAATTATGAATCCATGTGTGAAGCAAAAAATGGTTTGCTGAGATTGAATTTGAACACTGTGGTTTGAACAAAAAATTCTAAGCAATCTATTTTTTTTATGTAATAAACATATCTTTCATGATCTAAATTTATATGAGTTAAATCCATGTCTAGGGATTACTTGTGCATTAAGTAGATCTAATCTATATCCCCAAATTTCATTTTGCGAGTTTAATAATTATAATTTTGAAATCATTAAATCTCCATTCTTTCATAATTGTCAATGATTGATAGTATTTAAAAATGTGTAGAGGAAGTTGTTAGATTTCAAGGTTCAAGTAATAGAAGTTATACCAATAAAATTAAAAAATATTGCTTGATAATTTTAGTTTTAGAAGTTATTGGATCTCAAGGTTCAAATAATATTTGAAAAGTAATTTGACTAGTTAATTGTTATTAAAAAATTATTTTAGAGACAAATGTTGATAAAAAAATTCACACAATCTAGTTAGGTCAAGGCGTATTACACTCACATATCGATGCAAAAATATTTGTAATAATAACTAGAAACATTTAATTTGACAAGTTATGACACTTTAAGCCATGAAAAAATAAAAAAAATCATTTAATTATAATTTTTTTAATTTTATATTATTTTTATTACAAGATTAGAGTGAACAAGAGAAATGTTTTCAGCTATATCAAATTATTTTATTACACTCTAAAATATAGAAAAATCTAAAACTGTGTGTGCCAATGGGAACACAAACACATAGAAAATAAGAAGAAAAAATATGTGTTATGCATCTTACAAAGAATACAATGTAAATACCAACATTAGAGAGCTTTATAGAATGTTGATGACTCAAATAACTATTTTAAATTTACAAAATTTTAATCGATAGTAAAATCAAATGAATATGATAAAACAACCTACACTTTTATTTGAAGATATATAAATATTTAAATATATAATATTTTTCTTTTTATTTTAAATAAAATACATACGCTTGAACTAATATTAATAGATATAGTAAAAAATACAACTACAACTACAACTAATAATACAAAAACAAGATTAAGGTTTTCCTAAAAACTTTTTGAAGCAACACTCAGCAAAGATATACAAGCCACTAATACAAGTTCAAAGATGTGTAATGAGAATGTTGTGCTGGAAGCAAGATGGGTGAGAAAGAAAACATAGAAGATTATCACAAAATATAGGCAAGGAGAAGCCAACATTCCAAGTAGCTTCTCATTAGGCTTATTTGGTTGTCTTTCATATCACTTCACATGAATAGGTAATATAGTTTTGACCATGGAATTCAACAAAATTAACAAATTTGCATACTTAGCTTTTAGCTCTAATTCACCTACATATGTCAAATATTATTGTTTTTGGCAAGAAAACTAGATCTCGTAGTGCTTCAACAACCTTGTGTGATCATTGCACCACATGTTGTTGTAGAAATACTAGATCATTGTAAGCTTCAACATCCATAATGAAAATCATAATTTTCATTCTAAGGTAGATAGTAGACCCAAGCAAATGACCAAAGCATAAATTGATCGGAGAAAGAGGATGACAAATTAACAACTAAACTAATGAGAAACACAATGAAAGAGTTTGACTGTGAAGATGGAAACTATCATGACCTCTAGTTGCAAAAAACATGGCTTGAAATGTCCAAAATCTACTACATATGTTAAGATCTAGCTTAATAATTTGGAAGAAAATGTGGACTAATGCCAATCTTTAGGAAGAACCTCTTGAATTTGAAATAAAAAATTGTTTGGGAGAATTCTCTTCCACTTGTTCAGTAACACCCAGTATGAATCTTTAGTTTCAAACATTCTTAGTGAGCATAACTAGTATCTACTTCACCCCTATAACCACAAACCACTTGTTAGTAACAATTACATTTGCATATCATTCCCAATACATGTGGAAAGCTTCAGGTCCACCTTTGCTAAGGTGTTAGTGAAATAAACAACCTCTTTATCAATCTTGCAACCCTTATTTGCAAGAGCATCTGCTAATGAATTTTCTTCTATATAGCAATGCATTATGCTATAGTTTCCAATTTTTCTAATAGGGACCAAGCCTCTTGAAGAGCATATTTGATTTTTCAGTTAGAGGCATCTAATTTCTTAAGAGTAGACACAATATTCATCGAGTCACCTTCTATTACAAGATTCCTCACTTTGAATTTACATGCCAATCTTAATCTAAAGATTAAAGCCACTTAGGCCTCTAGTATATTATTTGATCCATCTACAATTCTAGTAGCCCTTGCACTCAAGATCACATGATTATGATTTCAAAATACAAAGCCAATTCCTAAGATCCATGGGTTCCCCTTAGAAGCACCATCAAAATTAAGCTTAATAAAATCAAAATATGGAGGCTACCACTTAATATATTTCCTCTTTAGCTTGGAACCTCCATTCCATAACATGCTTCCCTTAAAATGAAGGGATATTTGCTTCCAATTCTTGAGCATTGAATCATTCCAAGTAGTAAGACATGAGTCTACTCTTTTATTCTTAATTGTATAAGCTTTGAAAACTTCTGATATTGTACTTCATTTATGGCCAATAACATCTTCTACTCTATTCAATTCTTTTCTAAAAATTCTTTTATTTCTTTCCTACCAGATACTCCAGATAACAATGGATGGGGCCACTTCCCATAACACCACAAAGAAAGCTTCCTTGAACAATCTAGACCAAGATTTAAATAACAATAATATAATTGGTTGAAGGGGAGATATGTTGGAATCAATGAACATTGAGAGGGGGTGGGGATGAATCAGTGTTTTACAATTTTCAAACTTGCTAATCTGATTCTTAAACCACTGGATGCATAAGATAGAAAGCAAAGTGTAGAAACATAAAGTAAACAACCCCACAACCATAAAACCATAATTTTTATGTGGAAAACCGAAAAGGGAAAAATCATGGTGGGATTTGAAACCACAATATTATTATACTATGGCCAGAAGTATGATAATATTACATAAGGGGAATGCATAGTGTCCCTCCTAGACTTACATTTTGATTCATGATTCAATAGACTTATCTAGACTTATGATGATGGCTATGACTTTATTTATATGTAGAAGACATTTATGATGCTATACAAACATGTGTTATATTGATGACTTTTGATGATCTATGTGATGGATGATATGTTATGATTATTCGATGGATGATATTTCTTGATGGACTTATATGTATTCGCGATTCCTATGTGATTTATATGATTTCATGATATATGATGATGATACTAACCTTGCTTCATGATGATGGTTTTATAAGATGTGTTTGTATTGGGTGATTGTCTTCATGAAAGGGACGATGCCTTATCACTCATCACGAGCATGATAAGGTGTTGCGATTCTCTTTCACTTGCCTGCTACTATAATGTTGTATATATATATATATATATGTTCTTTTGCGTTTATCGGTGGATGCAGGATTGCAGGTACCGTCCATCGACTCCACCTGGTCTCATAGGTCTGAGCGTGTCCTAATCCCAATGGCAGTTGTTGGAGATGACTTGGTTTTCCCTCACCTACTCATGGTCTAGTATGTTCACCTTGTCAGTCTTGTCGGGTGTAAGTGTTGTCAAGTCTTGAGTCGGTATCTCGTTCTATCTATGTGCAGTTGGTTATGTGTGTGTGTTTGGTTTATCATGGGTTGGATTAATTATCCTATAGTTGGATAATATTTATTTAATTAATTAATTAATGTTGAGTAATGATTAATAAAGTTATAATTAATTAATTAATGGATATTTGATTTATTTTTATTGAATTTATTAATGCTTGATTTATTAATTAATTGTTTTATTTTGGATTTAATTGATTGTTATTTATTTAATTGATTTATTGGCTATTGTTTTATTTAATTATTTTTATCCTTTTGATTTCTTGTTGATTGATTTATTTTAGATATAGTTATAGAGTTGATTTTTATTAACTAATAACTGTAAAAGTATAAAGCCTATTATATTCTTACACTCCTAAAAAGTAATAATATTATTATTTTTCTTTTACAATGCATGGGAGGTGTACAAATAAAATAAAGTTGATTTTACCTACCCACCTAATTGATTGGGTGAATTTGGAATGATAGGTAAGAAATATAATAAAATATTCTTACCTTGGAACTATACAAGATAGGTAAGAAATGTTGATTTTTGGATTATTTTGATGGTTGGGATTTTTGCATAGTTTTCTATGTATTTTCTATTTATTTGAAATTTCTGGATGGCTGTCGGGTTACCAGTCGGCAAGATTTTTGATCGAAGCTTTGAGATTTTGGCTTGGATCTTGGTTTGCATTTGGATTTTGGAAGCTTGGATTGTGGTTTTCATCCTTGGATTTGTGATCTCCAAGTTGGAGTTCTTCCATTTTTAGATTTTGTGAAATTTTGTCTTCTTGTGAAAATGATTTATTTGTGGTTGTTGAATGGATGGGGAAAAGAAAGACATTATAGTTTTAATCCTTTGGAATTAAATGAATGAAATGGGAAATTGCAGAATTCTCCTTATGTTTGAGTGAGATTCTTGAGTTGTTTTGTCTGTGTAAGTGAATGGTGGATAAATGCATACATGTATTTACTTTTTCAATGTGTTTGTAGAATGTTCTTATTTTTATTGAATGTTCATCTGGGTATTTTACTCCTTGTGAACTCTTGGTTGTAATAGGGGCTATTTTTCTATGTCTTGAGTGCTTCTATGACTATGTAAGAGCTCATGAAGCTTCTTGTGGCTGTCTGTGGCATATTTTAGTCTACTTTAGTCATATTTCAAGTGTGTTTGGGTGTTTGGATTTGCATTTTTTAAGTCCATTTGGCCTATGAAGAGTTAGAGTTATCTCCCATGCACCTAGACTCCCAAAATGCAGTTTTGGCCAAGTTGCTTATCCACTGAGTTGCAAACTCATTCCCATGAGTTGCATTTGATGAATAAACCATGTGTATACCATTTTTGATGCTCATACTACCTCCTAGTCATGTCCTTGAGGTCTTTTTTGTCTCCTAAGTCAATCTAGGCAGTTACTTTACCTTTCAGATCCTTCAAACTTGAGATATTGCATACTTTACCAGAAACGCCACCAAATCAACCAAAAACACCACCATAATAACCAAGAAAACTACTCTATCTACCAGGAACACTGCTATACATACCAAAAATACCATTGTTTAGACCCAAAGAGCTGACAAACTGACCATGAGAGCTAACCTATAGACTGAGAAACTTGACCTTTGTACCCAAAACACTGACCAATGGACCAGAAATGTTGTGAAATGAACCAAAAACACTAGGAAATATCCCAAAAATTCCACCCTACAAACCAGTAACACCACTATGCATACCAAGAGAGCTAAACTGCTCTAGAAGGCCCATAAAGGTCAAGTTTAGTGTTGTAAAGTCCTAGTATGGATTGTGTGAGTTCCTAGAGGTATGTGAAGTCTGTGTTGAGAAATTTCAATTGGTTCATGATTTTCTATGATGTTTCATGATGTATTTTATGCTTTGGTAAGTGGTATTATTCCCTACCATTGAGGATTTTCCTTTTACAGAAGTTGCTCCAGCAAGAGGTTCTTGCCTTGTTGTTTGAGGATCGCTTCTATGACTCCAGTGGGATGTTTTATACCTCACTGTTGAGGATTTATAGTAAATTATGATGTTCTTATGTTCCATGTTTTTGATTTGGTACTATGCCCATGAGGCATTGGTGAAGGCCCTATGCTTGTAATGGTTCATATGTATGCTCTATGTGCAGTATGTGCTCAGTGATGTTATACATTCTTGAAGGCCTTTTTGTGAGTATTATTTCATGTGTTGTGATGTCATTTTATGTGCTACCCTATGGATTGGCATATGATTAGGGGGAGTGGGCTTCCTTGTGATGATCGGGGTCACGTGAGTTAGGTTGCTTGGCACCTAGACCACCAGGGCACAATGGGAGTTTTCCTCTTTGTAATTTAGTGATAACATGTAATAATTAATTGGGTTTGGGTTTCACCTAATAAGATAATTCTATTTGGTTGGGCCATATGAGATGGTAAGTCAATCTCCCTTGTACTCACATAGGTTGAGATGGCTCCACATGTCTATTAAGGGATTGTTTTCACCCTTCTTTTGTGAGGGTAGCATGTATGACTATTAGTAGTATGGATTTCTCTTCTTTGTGAGGATAGCATACATGTCTACTATGGCTGCATATTTATCTTCTTTGTGAGACTAGGACATAGGAGTGTGTCTAATAAGGATGGCCATATTCCCTTCTACATGAGGACATCATGTGATGACACTCCATTCCTATAAGTGACCATGTCCATAAGCCATGATTTATTGTACGCCTCTAGAAGAGTTTATTGTTGATTTCAACCTTGTGTTGTCATGTGATTATTGTTGAGTTGAGTTCATTATATGCTATGTTGAGTCCCATGGTCGTTAGGTGTTAACCTAGGTCTTGAGTGAGTGTTGGAACCCCATGTCATCTCCTAGCACGTAGGGTGGTTGCTATTTGGTTCCACATGGTCGGGTGGTTTGATGCCTTCTTCCATTGGGATGTTATTCATTGGATGTTGTGTGTGTGGACTTGGATTTCTATTATCTCTTCATGTGGATGTATATTGGAACATAATCTATGTAATTATGAATGTTATCATGCGGTATGCAACTCAAAATGATGTAATTGTAAAAGAAGTCATGTAACCAATATCTTGAAATATGTGTAATGAGACTTGTAGAATTTTTTTTTTTTAAATGAGATATATAAGATAAGATTATTGGAAATGAATATTCATGATGAATGCAATTTCCAGGTAGTAAGAATTAAATGATTGCAATGATTGTGTATATCTTGTGGATGGTAGTGAATATAATAATGATCATGTATTCCTTAGGATGTTAATTCTTAGTGTCACTTACTCTTGGGATATGCAAATGAATGAGTAGTTGTAGGTTTGTATGGATTCAATGATTCTCTATTATGTGTTTGAGTTATGGAGCTGATTTCTATCCATTAGAGTTAATATTGTATCATGATGATTTGCTAAATGTGGATACAAAATATGTGCTCTTGTGATTCGTAATATCTTGTAATATGATGTTGGAATATAATGACCTTGGAATGTATGAGGATAATGTTATGCCATGTGATCTATATTGTGGAAGTGTTCATTAGGAATGGGTTTGAGTTAGATTATTTATGTGTGAAGAAGGGTTATTACTTGTTGTTATTATTTGTGTATGAGCATGTGGTTAGTAATCTCAATGTGATGATATATGTACCTTTGAGAAATGATCTAGTTCCACTTATAGAGTTGGATATGTGGTTTCATTGCAATTTATATTATTCTTGTAAGATTGTGAATGAGAAGTGTTGATGATCTTAGAGATTGAATTAGAATGGAAATTGTAATAGTGCGTTGTTGACATTTCGTATGGTATGTGTTAAGAGATGCTATTATGTATGGATTAGATGGAAATGATATAGGTATCTTATGTGGAATCATGCACCTATAATATTTAAGCATTTATGTTATACTTCATGTACATGTTAGTAATCCTATTGTTAAGAATTGTGAATCTTAGATTATGATCTAGTACTATCTTATGAAGGGATGTGTCTTTGGAATCATAATGAATAGAATGGATGTATAATGATGGGGGATTAGGAAAATTTGAATTGGTGCTCTAAAATGAACTTAGTCTATAGGATGTTTCTCTTAAAAGTAGTGATGTTGAGATACCCTAGGGGAAAAGAATGATATGATTTGTTATTTCATTTGCGTAGTTGTGTTATGGCGTTCTATGCTTTGTTGTAATTAGAAAAAGATGTAATTTGTAATGACGCATTTAGTAGATGATGTTATAGATGTATGTGTTGTTTAGTAGATGAGCTTTAAAAAAAAAAATTCTCTATTTGTAGTTAGATTAGGTGTATTTCTCTAGGGTATTTTGGTGGGCATTACATCTAGTATCAGAGCCCATGTTGCAAACACTGGGATCTCTGGTTAAGGTTGTTGCTCTTAGTCTTGAGTGATGTACTATAATGTTCTCTTGAGTTGAGTTGGTCTTGAGATTTGTGATGGAAAATGTTATTGGAATATTTGGAGATCTTGTATGTTTATGCCTTGTGTTTCTCCCTAATTCTTCCTAGAAATCATAATTGTGTGCAAAATGTGTATTCATTTTTTATGTATGCTTCTTAGATGAGAGTGATATCTATAAAATTCTATGTGGTCTTACTTGTAAATTTTAATGCTTACTTGAATATTAGAAGTTGTTCTTCCTATATTAATGATCATGCTATAGGATGAAAGAGAATTGTCTGTGTTCTCTTAACTAATGTTATGTTCATAGGATCAACTTGTTACGTTAAGCCTCTTTTGAATAGTAAGATGGAGTGTCTATTATTTGTGTAAATAATGATATGAAATTGAAGAACTTGTATGCTATGCACTTGTATAAGAAAATAGTAGTTGTTGATTCCCTTCTCTTTCATGTATTCATGTTTGTAAATGTAAAAGGATTTAACTAGTGAAGTATGGGTACCAAATAGAGCCTTTGGGTGTTTTCATATGTATATGATTATGCATTCGAGAAAAGATTGTTTGAAAAAATCATATCTTCTAGTAATGGCTTGAGATTTCTAACTGCATTTGCAATATTAGGAGGCCTCATGGAAGTTGAATTTGCATATCTAAGAAAATGATGTGTATAGCTGCATAATACAACAAACATGACATGTCTAGGAATTTTGTATTGCTCATGCATAATTCTTTTGTGCATACATTGGTTGATTAGAAAGTGTTTTTCCTCCTCTTCTCTCCATTTGGATAAAAGGATCATAGTTCTTAGGATTTTATTGATAATGAGTAGAAGCATTGGATACTTATTGGTGTAGTATGGTATTGCATTTATTAAAGGAAAAGATTGGATATATAAGATTGTTTAAGATTGAGATTTATGAATTGCATCCATGATGTTGCTTAGAGGAAGAATTAATTAGATAGAATGCATATTGCATGGAAAGTATAGGAAGTTTTATGAATCAATGGATTAAAAGATTGACAGTGATCCTAGATCCTCAATTTTACAATCTATATAACTGGATAAATCACCTTTGATCATAACACCTTGCGGAACTTGAGACAATGTATTATAAGATTCTATTTTATCTGATTCCATAGACTCCATAGCTTCAGCAGTAATCATAAGTCTCTATGCCAGTGTAGATGACGATGCCATTCTAGATAATCTTGATTTGAGATAGATTAACAAAAGAATACCTTATTCCCTTTGTGTTGGCAGGGTTTCTGGCTGATCTCTCGAATGCACACCCATTTCAGCTTTTCATATCTTCGAATCCGATTCAACTTTTGATCCACAACACAAATCCATTCACAATAAGCTAACAATTCTCTGTTTCACTCTGCAGGTCCTCAAAAACTTCTTCTTCGAATGCGATTAGGGTAAAAGTAACTTAGTATAACTTTCTTTTATGAACTTAACCACTACATTAATTGCACAACTGATAGGGTAACAAACCCTAATTACCACTTAAAAAAATTCACCTATACTGATAGGTATATAACCGGTTGGTAATCCTTAGAAAACCGATAGGTAATAATATCAAGAATTCTCATAATACAACTCGAAATGCAAAACTCTTACCATACACTCTTCAAGGGGTCTGAAAGTAGATTTACCACTATGCTCCCCTTAGGCTTGTTGAAAAGATCAGTTCTCCAGTGCAAGATTCTCCACACAAGGTGAAGGGTTTGATTCTTCTGTTGGCTTGTCCTCACCTTTCTTCTTCCAAATTTTGTTCATCTCCGCTCTGGTTTCTCCAACATCAACCTTCTACTTACCTTTTTGATCCTTAGAGTGGTTAACCGGTTTGATCTTCTTGGTTCTACAGAACTTAGCCATGTGTCTTGGTTTGTGACAATGATAGCAGGCCATCCCAGATTCTCTCCAAGGTCTTGCATTACCTCTTACAGTTCTCCTTATGCAGTTCATAGCCACATGTCCATAATTATTGCAAATTGTGCAAATCACATTTGTTACCTTCTCCATCTCATATGGACTGAACCAATTGACATAGGGTTTTTTCTAGGTCATGTTTCTCCAGTTGTCATAGGTCCTTCTCCAGTCACCATTAGGTTTTGGATTCATGTGAGGTGCCAGATTAATCACTCTAGATCTGCGTTCAATCGATCTGTCCATACATGTTGCATGTGTAACAATGACCTTCAAATCTTCTAGACACATATCTAGTGTTAGCATTATAGCCTATATTCTCATTATATCTGCTTCTACACATTAGCAATATGTCTAGGTTTGTGATAAATAAAGCAAACAGGTTTGAAAGCTTTCTTACCGGTAGGCTTCTTAGCCTTAGGAGCAGTTTTACCTTTGTGCATGTTGCTCTTGGTACCGAAAGATTCTCCTTTCTCAGATATATTGAATCCTAGTCCAGATGTGTCAACTTTCATTCTCTGATATTAGATCTGTTGATCCAACTTAGAAGAACTCTTATTGAATTTTTCAAGCTTCCCATTAGCCTCAGTAAGCTCTTTGGTAAGATCTTTATTATACTTTTTCAGAGTCTCTCTTAGAGACAGTTAGTCTCAAATTTTGATTTCCCTTCTATCCTTCCTGTAATAAATAAATCAACTATGTCTGCATATGAAAAGACCAATGAAACGAAACTCAAGAGTAACATATAACAAGGTTTTGAGACCTTCTACACTTTGAACTTATCCAAAGTTCAAGTGGGTATACCTTCTGTGAATATCTTCACACTTTTAAATTGAGATCCACAGTAAACCAGTGCTAAAAAACCCGTCGACTTCATCACCTCAATGAACCTAAAATACTAAAGGAAAAACTTGCATTCATTTTCAGTATTGATCTTCAAGAAACGATAGAAAGAAATCCTACAATCTGATACCAGTGCCTTATCTGGGCTACAGAGTCACCTAAATCAAACAATAATTCTCAAAACTGAACACTCATATACATCTCATCATTTCAACTTTTATGAATCCCATACATGCCTAACATATATAGATCATCTCCCATTTAACTAAAACAATTCTTCAGATTCATAGCAACAAATAATAGACTTGTTGACAGAAGTATTTCATGCACATTTAATTCCTCTCCTGAAGAGAAAAGCCATAAATAACATCTATAAGATTGCCTTGCAATCCATGCTCATTCAAACAACCCTAAATTATCCAAATGAAACCAGCAAACTAAAGAGTGCACACCAGAAGACAAAGGAATTTTAGGCCTAAAACTTTGATCTGTATATTCATATTCATTCCTGAAAATATTACATAACTCGGAGCAATCTCCTTAAAACCATAAAAAGGTCCTAAATATATTTTGCCAGAGGTTCTTTACAAAATTCTTGTGATCATTTTTTTCTAATAGTACTGGTATCCATTTATAACATTATGGATGCATACAAGCTTCAGACAAACCTAAGAAAAGTTTGTTACAAATCGCAATTTTCTCCAAGAAATAGTTAGAAGTCCTTTTCGGTATCAACGACCTCTTCAAGTTGTTGTCCTGCTGCAACATCTTCTAACTATTTGTGAACTTCTTCTTTTTGTCTGGCATATTTATCCTTCCATTCTTGGAAGACGTCATCATTTGGCCAAGAGAAGTTGACAATCTTTTTCTTCATTCCTTCAAGCCTTTTCCAAGTAACCCTTAATTGGCCAATTTATGTTTCTATGAAACTATAATGTGATTTCACCTTTTCAATCTCTTCAATTGTCTTGAAAAATAAGGATGTGTCATTAGTGTTAATGATTTCATTTACCCTTTTGTACAAGTTGTGATCTAGCTCTTCTAGCCATGTTTTCTCCTCCTTTAACTGAGTTGGACCAACAAAACCTCTTGGAAACATCTCATACTTGTGATCAGAATATTCCTTTCTATATAGTTGGGCCTTTCTTTTTACACCTATCCTTTCTTCTGAGAGTATATTCATTTCTTTTATCAATTCATTAGTGGACCTGAGATTGTCATTTGCCTCTGCATCTGCATGGGATGAACACATGAGCTCTAACTCCTTACCTCTAGACATCCACTTATTAAAACTTGGTTCCAGGGTGGTTCCACCTTCTCTTAATTCTGTCAAAATATTCAAAATCCTCTTCATAGAAATGTGAATGACAAAGGGCCTAACTGAATCAACAAACTTCAAAATTGTAGCTTTTACCTTTTCCTCATATTTGCTTGCAAACAGGGCTTGAGCTTGTTTCAAATTCTCCAACTCATGTTGAACAGTTTCAGCTGACTGGAAACTAGAGGGCTTAGGAGAAGGGGGATATTCTATGATAGGACTTGTAGGTGGAGGTCTTGCTGGAGAAGAGGTTATCATAAGAGTGGAGGATTCACCTTGATGGTGTTGACCTGCCAACTGACTCTGAAGTCTAGCAATAATATTGTCTCTATTGGCTTCACCTTCTTTGGCCTCATTTTAAGCCTTTAAGATTGTTTTCAATTTTAATTGGAGATTGGCCTTTTCTTTTGCCTCATTTTCTGACACTGCTACATTGAAATTTGCAGTTTCCAAGACTGTGCTTGCAGCTTCCACCACTCCTGTATCTTGGACTCTTTTTAAAATCATGCCTCCTAGGAGACTAGAATCTGATACATCTTTTCTTCTTTTACTTTCATCCTTCTTTAGTGACCACATGAATAAAGCAACATTATCTCTACTGAAGGTCACTCCTTCCATGGGTTTAGTTTCCTTTCTGACTGCTTCAAATACCAGAGCATCAACTATATCCCACTCAGGGAGGATTAAAACACCAGCTTTTGATACCATCTTTGTTCCCTTTTCAGGGGTAATGGTCTTGAACTCTTCAATCATCTCTTGTTTCACCTCTTCCTCTACCTGAGTTACATCTCTGTGAGGCTGCTCACTCTTCCTTTGTTCACATTTGGCTTTGTATTGTTCCATGTTTTGCTTCCATACAAATTGCATGAAGGCCCCTGTTGTAACAAAGTTACTATCAGCTAGGAACTCCTCACTGGCTTGCTTGACATTAAGGTTTAACTCTTTACCCTTGAGCTCACCATCTGTCAAGTTCATTTCAGCACTAGGTGGCTCTTCTAGCATCCCCTCTTGTGTCTCCTCATATGTGTAGGAAATCTCCCCGAGACTCCCTAACTGTAACAACTGTTCGGCCACTGCCTGCTCATCTCCTATGTGGATAGTGGGCTAAGATGGAGAATACTGAGGCTCATTTGTCTGCACTTCCTTCCCTACCCTTTGCCTTTTAGGGAAGTCTTGGATGTCAATGACATCCTCAATTGCTCTTTTCCCTCTTGAAGTGGAAGGCTCACCTGTCACTGGCATCATCACACTATATCTTGATTTCTTGTGCATTACATAATCACCAGGTGGGATAGCCTTAGCAAAGGTAGGATTAGCTAGGACCAGTTTAACCATGTCAGGATCATTTCTCATTATAGCCTCCCTCTTTTCTTTCAAAGTTTGCATGAGGTCTTCAAAATAAAGAATCAAGAATTTGATTTTCTACTCAAAGGGATTGAAACTAGAAAGAGGGTCATAACTACTATCAAATTGATGAATGAAGTCAAGAGCCCTTTTATATAAAACCCACTTCTCTTTCCTCAGTTCTTGCTCATCCAAACTAATTTCATTCCTAATTAGATCTTCAGGGAACTGAAATTGGTGAGGCCTACAATTACAAACTGCTCTCTTCCTAAACGTGCTGTTTAAAAAGTCTTTAGGGTCTGCACATCTTGAAACGGCAGTTGACAATCTATATGGTTTAAGGAATTCTTCAAAATACTTCTAGCCACCTTTAGTGATCACAAAATGATGTGCCATGTTAATAGTTGGGAAAATGGTCCCTTTACCCCTATTTGTCAGCTCTGCCTCTTGTACACCTCCAATTTTCCTTAAGACTTCAAAAATTCCTATCTTCAATGGGACTTGATAAGGCAATAAATATGGAGTGCCTCTAAAACCATATACTCTGAAAACTGTAGAAATAGGGTACAGATACATATCTCCCCAATTATGAACAATCTTAATACCTCCTGGAAACTCCTTGGGCCTAAGGAATTCCAAGAGAGCCTTAGGAATCCTAGGGTTTTCTGTGCACAAAAGAAATCTAATCTTAGATGCAAAGCATCTGTCAAACTTTAGATAGCTAGCATCCTCTCTGTCCCAAGATAAAACAGTACTCCAAAGTTGAACATGCATCTTTTCCTTATCTTTCACCTTGACCAAATCCATTTTTTTTGCAAAATAATTAGCACCCTTGAACAAAAACATGTGCATTAGAAGAGAATACCAGCCAAATGGTCTGTCCACCTTACCATTTTTATCCCTACTAGCCCTTCATGAATTGCATCAGTAAGGTTTGGCGCATAATCAAATGTTATTGCCAGGGAGGGGTTTAGAATTTGTGTAATCATCAACATGTAATGGGTTGGCATGTTTTTCTCAGCATCTTCTCAAAAAATCTGACACAGTGCCCAATACATACCATTGGCTCTTAGAGTAAATAGATTCAGGGAGAAGGGTTCCATTGTACTGGGGCCTACAACTGTTAACCCTCCTATTTTAACAAAGAACTCTTTCAAAGGGCCACTCCTAAGGTGATCCCTTTGTGCATCATAAACCTGGGCCAGTGATTCAAAATCAATAGGCTCTAACAAATTTGAAGCTTCACTGAGCTTAAACACAATTCTGAATTCATCATCTTTAATTTCAATCAGGGATGATCCTTTCACATTCCTGATACATCTAGCTATAGGGTCATAATTTTGTGCAATCAAAGTCAAAAAATCTACATCCATGAATACACTAGGAACTATAAGCTTCCCCACATCCAATTCCCATATGCTATTTAAAGGGGCAAGGGAATGTCTTTGACCAAAACCAAACTTGAATAATCCTAAACTTGCAATCCCTATTTGTGGATCCCTTAACCAATTTCCTTTGTCATATAGGCTATCCCCAATTCTCAGACGAGGGTTCTTTGGTACCAATTCTTTAGCCTTGGCCTCAACATTGGTAGACATGGTTAACTATTCCAGAAAATCATCACAAATATTCCTATCCCAGTAATTTACTTTTCCTGTTAATTCTGTTCCTGGCGCCATCCCGTTAATACAACTATATCAATTGAGATTTGCACAAAAAATCTAATGGAACAATTCACACAGTAATACCGATTCTCAGACTGTAATTAGCAAGGAAAACATAGAAAAAATCTAGTTATTCACCTGAAGAAACTCACTCTGCACCAGCTCCTCTACAACAAACTTGTCGAAATGGTACCAATATTCAATTGATGCGTACCTTAATATGACAAGTTGGCATTGAATTGAGAAATTAATCCCACATGCTTTGGCCATCACCTCAGAATTGAATTCATGAAAATTGAATTAAAAAACAGTCTCCAACGGACCACAAGTTCTCTGAGTTTTTCTCTATTTTAGTCGTTTCACCATTTCGTAGAGCTCAAAACCCCCGCACTTTTCTGTCACGAAGCAACGAGGATCGTTGGATCTTGGGAAACTGCACTTCTTTTACTCCTTCCGGTCTTTCTATGTTAGTGATGGGCCCTACCTTCTTTTCGCCATTTCGCGAACACTAAACCATGCACACTTTTACCTCACAAAACAATGTTAGCCACTAGATCATCATTTACTTGCTCGGTCTTTACCTCCTGCAGTGATTGCCAATCTTCTTAACTAACCGTGCTTAACCATGATGGCTAACGATTTTCACCATTTCGTAGAGATTAAACTGCAGGCATCTTCGGGCTACGAAACAATGACAACCATTGGATCGACCACAAGATGAACACCATTTAACATGCTTTAGACCTTCCAAGTGGGCCCTTTAACTCGGAGACCACTGGCTTTATTGCATCACCAGTTAACAAATGTCATGTAGCAGTCGGCTATTTGCACAGGAAGTTCCACCGGGTTCCATTCTGAAGCTGCCATGTGTTCTACTTCACCATTTTCAACATAACTTCCAGTTGAACCAAGGCGGGCCCTCAACTACCCTTCAAAGCCACGTGTATTTGAAAAGTCACTAATTCTTTCCACGGAATAACCCATCTATCCTGCCATGTCAGCCATCATGTGATTGCCACATCATTTCGCTATTTCATGAACATTAATCTCCTCTTGACTTTAGGCTACGAATCCACAACAACCATCTGATTAAATCATACTTAATCGGCCTTTAAAACTTTATGACCTGCCTATCCTTTGGGCCCACCAACCCTTTCTCTATTTTGCAGAGCTTAAACGTCAGGCCACTTATCTTCACAAAGCAGTGAGAACCGTTGGATCTCGGGAAACTGCTCGCTAGTTACCTTTGTCTTGACCACCTCTGTCAGGCCCTCCACCTTTTCGTAGCTTCATGAAAGGTAAACAACAGGTATCTTTAGGTCATGAATCAACGTGAGCCATTGATCTTTCCTGAGTTGATCATCCTTTAATTAATTACCTTACTCACATCTGGGACCCGCCAAGTCTTTCGCTACTTCACAAAGGGTAAATCTCATGCACTTTGGGCTAGCAAATCAACGTGAACCATTGGATTTAAAACAAGATGCAGTCCTTTAATTTGACGGTCAATCCATCTGGTCAAGACCGCCTAGCCTTTTTTCCATTTCGTGAATATTAACTTGCTAGCATCTTTGCCTAGCGAAACAATGACAACCATAAGATTAACAATGAGTTGCATACCATTTAAGGAGCCTGACAAACATTAGAGCAAAACATAGGAAAAGGCGTAATTTTTGAAAAATATTTGAAAGACCACCTAGGGAAAACCAATGGGGGAACACTTTTAACGATAAACTGACCCTTCTTAAGTGGCAAAAGGAACACAAAAATAGAACATAAGGGTTTTTCAAACATAGTAAGGGTTAGAACTTCAAAGAACCTTAAACCCTCATTTGACCCAAGAAACTCAGAGGTAACAAGGCCAAGCTAAACACATTTTTTGCAGACTTCTAGCCAAATATGGGACAAGAATACCCAATTTTTAAATAGTGATAACATCAGCTCTGACTGGGGAAGGTTGATTGCAAAATCAACACAAGAATTTAGAAACTCTCTAGAGAACAGACCAAACACAAGTCTAAAAAACAACAACAAAAGCAAACCTAAATAAGTACAGACTAGGACCTATTGTGCATGGACATTAAGAGAAGTAATGTTTTAGGAATTGTCCATGCACTGGAAATTCCTATACCTCATCATTCATATTCTACAAAAAATATGAATCCTTTCCATTAAGATCACAAACCATGGAGGGGCCTATCCATAGTGACTCAAATTTTTTGTGTTTTCCTTTATCTTGTCCTTTCGCATTCCATTGAAGAACCACATCACCAATTTGAAACTTTCTCAACAAGGTTCTTTTGTCAAATAGATATTTGGACTGCAATTGGATCTTCAAATTCGTCTTGTGAGCCAAAGTTCTAATTTCTTCTACCTCCACCATCTGAATGATCCAGTCTTCCATAGGTTCAGATAACTCCATGTCTTTAGCTTGCAGGAACTTATACATTGGAAGAAGATTTTTGACTGGCACCCTAGATTGTGTGCCATAAACCAATTCAAAAGGTGAAACCCCAATTGTTGTCTTGACAGTAACCCTGTCAGCCCATAAAGCTAATTTTAACTTTTGGTCCCAAGACCTTTTATTTTCCTCCAGGATTTTCTTAATAATGTTCAAGAGGATCTTATTACTTGATTCAGCTTGCCCATTACCCTATGGATGATAGGGTGAAGAGTAGGACATAACTATTCTATGGCTGGTGCAAAATTCAATGAACTCTTCTGACCTGAAGCTCATGGCATTATCCATCACTAGTTTTACAGGGACTCTGAATCTGGTTATGACATTATCCATCAAGAAGTCAATAACAACCTTACTCATGGCTCTCCTAGTGGGTATAGCTTCAATCCACTTGGTAAAATAATCAATAGCTACTATAATCCACCTATGACCTCTTCCTATTTTCTCAACGATTTCTCCAATAAAATCAATGCCCCATTGGACAAAAGGGGCTTCCACTGTGACTGGGTTGAGGGGTAAAGCTTCCTCATACTTCAATTTTGATGAAAACTTCTAGTATGGGTCACATCTCTGGACATGTTCATGGGCGTCTTTAAACAACGTAGGCCAATAATATCCAACCCGAACTATCTTACAAGCAGTTCTCTTGGTAGAGTAGTGACCTCCACACACTCCATCATGCATTTCAGTTAACACTCTTTTAGCCTGAGATTTATCCAAACACATTAGCAATGCCCCATCTCTATTCTGCCAAAACAAGTCACCCTGAATGAGGACATACTTTTGTGATTTCAACTTCAATGTTCTTCTCTGGTTATGGGTCATCCCTTTTGAAAATGTTGCATCCCTTAAAAAATGTAATATCTCTAAGTACCATGGTTGTGTCTCAATACTGGTGACGAGGATGTTCTCAACTTCAACATTATTCACTTCAACATCAAGAAGGTTTGATTCAGCCATCAGCTTAGCAAGGCCTAAACCTCTCACCAATTTAGTGATCTTAATCTCTAAATCAAACTCTTGGATTCTGGTTATCCATCTACATCTTTTACCAGTGACCTCAAACTGGGATATAATATCTTTGACAACCGCGTGTGGGACATAAGCAATTACTCGTGCATTTAGAAGATATGGCCTAAAATCTTTAAGAACCTTAACCAAAGCATATGCTTGCTTCTCCATAATTTCATACTTTAACTCTGCAGCCTATAAAGATTTGCTGTAAAAAGCTATAGGATGTTCATATCCTTCATTATCCTTTTGTAAAAGAAATGCAGCCACTGTGTGATATGAAGCAAAAGAAAATAGAGAGAAAGGCTTACTGTAGTCAGGGGACTTCAAAACCGGTGCCTCCTGAATAGCCCTTTTGATTTCATCAAAATCCTTTGAAGCTTCTTCATCCCAATAGAACTTTGTATCCTTCTTAAGCAGTTTAACAATGGGCTTGACTATCTCTGCAAAATTTGCAATAAATCTTCTAACAAAATTTACTTTGCCCAAGAAAGATTGGATACCTTTAACACTCTTTGGCTCAGGTACATTTTTTATGGCTTCAATTCTTTTAGGGTCTATTCTAACCCCTTCCTTAGAGACAATATGCCCTAACAACTTCCCTTTGGTGACAACAAAATGACACTTTTTTGGATTTAAAGATACACCAAATTCTAGAGCTTTACTGGAAACCTATTCTAAGTGTCCATAGTGGTCATCTTCCCCTTTGGAGAAACATGTCAAATCATCTTGATATACTACCATGATAATATTGATGAATTCCTTGAAAGATACATCCATTGCCCTCTGAAAAGTAGCTCCAGTATTTTTCAAACCAAAAGGCATTATGACATACACGTACGTTCCCCAAGGGGTGGTGAAAGCAGTTTTGAATTGTTCAGATTCTCTTACTAACACCTGGTTATACCTTGAGAACCCATCCATCATAGACAATAGGTCACAACCAGTTACTCTTTGCAACATTGCTTCCATATTAGGAGAAGAGTAATTATCTTTCAAGGAAGCAACATTTAGGTTCCTTAAATCAACACAGAGTCTTATGTCCCCATTCTTCTTTCTAACCGAGACCAAAATTGAGACCCATGATGAATGCCTTATAGGCTTAATAATTCCCCCTTCCCTTAACTTGGTTAATTCTTGCTGCATTTTAGATTCCAACAGGGGGTTGATAGGTCTTTGTTTTTGTCTAAAAGGCTTAGCATCTGGAAGAATAGGGACTTCATGCTGAAATAGATCCTATCTATACACCTTCAGATCTTCATAAGACCAAGCAAAGATATGTTTATATTTCTTTGGTAAATTAATAAGGTTTACTCTGACATGAGGAGGCAAATTTTTTCCAATATACACCAACTTAGGGGCTGATTATGTCCCCAAGTTTACTTCCTCTAGTTCATCTAACTTAGTGGTTGATTGCTGGTGCAAATGACTATCACTGTAACTGAACATACCTTCCAGTTCTACCAACCCTTTAGGTATTTCATTAGTTTCTAACTGAACTAGGTCGTTTCCAAACACGGTTTCTCTATTTTCAACCACTTCTACCAAGGCATTCCAATCAATTTTTTGTCCATCGTAGTCATCAATGCATTGTATAAATCCGAGAATATCTTCATCATCAGCAAACACTTGCCAATTATATACATTGTCAGGAATGGAAGGCCTAGCTTTTATCTCAACTGTGGATATACCAGTTAGTGTAGCATCATCATTCTTTAATGTAACATTTGCTAAGAAATCAGCCATGATATTCTTAGATCTTTCTATCCAATTTATAGAGAATGCACTAAAATGCTCAATCACATCCCATACTGCATGCTTGTATCTTTTCAATCTATCATTCTTAGATGCATACTTAGCTCTAACTTGAGAAACAACCAATTTTGAGTCTCCTGACACTTTTAACAACTGAATCCCATGCCTTTTTGCAACTTCAAGCCCCAATAACAAGGCTTCATATTCAACAGTATTATTTGTACACTGAAAGGCTAACATAAAGGAATATTTGAAGGTTATACTTGAAGGAGACACAAAAAGAACTCATGCTCCAGATCCTTCTTTAGAGAAAGCTCCATCAAAATACATGTACCACAAATCATGCTATTGAGATTCCAATTCAGTCACAATAGAGTCAGTATTCTTCAATTGAGGTAAAATTGGTTGTAATCTAAAATTGTCAAGATCCACATCAATCATACAGTTGAGCATACTAGGATCTACTTTCTCAATTACCCTAGGGGCACATGGTTCTCTATACAATTTGACTTGGTTTCCATTTATTGGGATAGTAGCATATGACATATCCAACTGAACATTTCCACCTACCGCTGCAGCCCACTATCTAGACAACAACATGCCATAGTGAGGTTTAGTGTCAGTTACAATGACATCCATCTTGTATGTTGCTTCAGGGAATGCTGCAATTTTTACTTCAACATCTTTCATTGTACCTATCACTTGCACTTCTTTGTTATCCATAGCATAACACTTCCCATACACTATACTTACTGACAATCCTAATTCTTTTATGACACCACAAGGCATTACATTTGCAGTTGCACCAAAATCTATCATATAGTTTTTAATTAACCGGTTATTCACTAACAAAGTAACATAAAAAGGATCAACCTGTGAAGGCTCTTGTGTAATAGTTGTTCCAACATATACCTCTCGGGTTTGCAACTCATGATCCTTTTTGCCTTCCATTGAACCTGAAGGCAAAGCTGTGCTACTGTCAGATATCTTAGAAAATAAAGATAAAGCAGCTTCTCTATGTTCCTTTATTTTCAATAACTCTATCAATGGGACAATGACCTTCATCTGGGTAAGAGCCCGAGTCATATCAAATGTGGAATTATTAATCAACTTAGTATTAGCCTTAACTTTATCTACCTTAGGCTGACTTGCTTTCTTTATTGCAGCATTTCCTTGTATATCACCAGTGACATTATTATCCATAGCTTTGGCTGTATCCTTTAATTAGTCATCCCCTTTTTGACTATCTTGGGGCAAGGTGGCTTTACTTGCTGCTTTCTTCTGGGACATCTCTTTTATAAACATTGAACCAAGTTCACCTTGATCCCCATCCTTCTTAGCGGTTCTCAAATTGTAGTTGTGCTTGGCTTTGGCTATGGCAGCCTTAGTGAGATTTCTTACTTCTTCATCACTGGGTCTTCTGAGATGAACTTCTTCATCTTCAATTGTTACCAAATTCAAAGTGGGATGCCAATCAAGTGACAATTGTCCTTGGTAAAACATTTTACTATTCAGCACATCACATTTGTAATACCCTAAAATTGGTCATCTAAACCATGTGCCCCTAATCTCGACAACATCACCAAGGTCCTAACCAAAAGGAAATTAAATCAATCTTGAGCACATAATTAATTCTTTAATTATCAAATATCACATGGCAAAATCAATTACCCAATATTAATTAAATATTTATTTAATTAATTGAATCATTCCAAGAATATCATTTTTTGATCAATTATCCCATTTTAATTTATTAAATATCCTTGCATATTTAATTAAATTAATAAATTTTCCATTAAATCATGCAAAAAAGAATTAATTTGCTACAAAAAGAAGAATTTATTACAAAACAAAGAGTTGAATTGAAACAAAAATTAAAAAAAAGAATTGAATTGAGAGAGAAATCAAACTTGAGATATTATTTCTTTTTCTAAATTGAGAATTTGAAATTAGAAAAGCAATTAATTGAATTATTAATTATTCTCTTAAATTGGAACTCAAAGCTTTTCAGAAAAGAAGTTCAGTTGCATCAAGAAGACTCTTTTCTTGATTAAATTGAAGAATTATCTATTTTTATCACAAATGCATGGAATTGATTTATTATTGTTTTCCAATGCAACTTGGACTTCTAATTCGAATGCATTTCAATTAAACTATAATTGGAATCTATCTCAAGGTTAACTCAACCTGATTTCTCAATTATTTTCAATTAATCCTAAATTGAGCTTTTTCATCATCTCTCTGTAATTCTCTATAAATTCAGTCTTCAACTCTCATTCCAATTCACCTTGGAGATTTTTGAGAATACACAATTATTATACTGATTTTGCTCTGGAGTCATTGATTGATCATTATTGCTTTTTTTTTAGATTATCTTGCATCCATTTTACATTCATTATTGCTTGCATCCATTGTTGCTTGAAGTGATTTTTTGCTTGAATTATTCATTTATCTTGCATCCATATAGCTTAATATCATATAGATTAAATCCTTCATCTTGGTGTAGTCTAGTCACTGGTATTGCTTATAACAAACTGAGAGCAATCTTATACTCGCATCATTTAGAAGGCAATGGGTTGCTTTGCTATGGTTTATTTTTATTGATTATTGATTACTAACCATGCATATAATGACTTAATTAAAGTGTTGTGCTTGCAGCTACAGGTTCACTTTTTCACACACACATTTCTAGCGCCCACCGTGGGGCCGAAGACTACTTCTTTTTCGGCCTCCAAGACTGATTTTTTTTATTTTTGTTATTTTTTAGGTTTTTCAATTTTTTAGTTTTTTGTCTGTACATCTTGTACGACAATTACCACAACTTGAACGATAAACTGTAGGTGTTGCACGAATTTCTATATCCTATCGTACTAGCACATCTTCTGTCGTACGAGACAAATATTCTGTCGTACGACAGACGTCATCAACAATCTGGTCTCGTACTATACTGCATCCTATCTCGTACGAGTCGAGACTCTGTCGTACGATTCTGTATTTTCTGGTAAAGGAGGCAAATTTCATATTTTTCATTTTTGATTGATTATTTTGATGACTGACCTTGACTGTTTATTTGTTTGTCTTAGAATTTTTCACAGCCTAACTAGTTTTTGTAAAACGTTTGTTAAAGAATATTGCTTGTCACACAAAGACAATATGACTACTGATTCATTGTCTTTGCAAGTTGCCTGAAGGAGAATAGACTAGACATCGTGTATTCTTTAAATTCATTTTTAGGAACCTAACTTGCTATCTGGTTAAAGAACAAATCTATCTTTTGTGCTTTTAGAAGATTCTGAGAGGTAGGAGAGTATGCTCTTGTCTTTTTCTAGACAATCAGAAATCTAGACCCTTGAAGCTTTTTCTTTGTTTGAGATTTGTACATCTTTAGCAGGCCCACCCTCCCGAGGGGTTCAAAAACTCTTAAAGCCGTTACGACCTGTGTGAGGGGAACGACCTAAGTGGGAATGGCTAGACGCCAAGTACTCCAACCCACTATAAAATAAACGTGATTTGATGAAAATCAAGTCAACGACAGTGCTCGGGAATAGCTCTCCTCCGTACCTTCGGGTATATTAAACCTTGGTTTTCAAGGCTGGGAGACCTCTTAATTGAGTTTATACCTCGATGTGCCGAATGGACCCCTGACTAAATCCAATTAAATTTAGAAGCTACCCGGTTCACCTTCGAAAGGGAGATAATCTTTGTGCAAGAGAGATAGTAACTCTCCCAAGATACTTGTCATTTCGTGCCCTCATTAGCATTTGGAGTTGGATAATATGGCATTGAGAATCCATTGCGTGAGACTCAGCGACCATATTCTGATTAGCTATTGGGTGTGTACTTGAGTCTACAAGCAAAGGTTTTCTTTCCTCACCAAATTCCTTAGGGTTTGCATGCTGTGATTGGAGTCACTATAAATACTATTTGTTTTCTGTGTTTTTCATCCCTGAAACAAAACTTGGAATACCAAAATTGGAGAAGACAAGAAACAAACTTAGTGAGTCAAAACTCTGTCTGTGTCAGAAACTAGTCCATCCCAAGTCAAAACTCTGTCCGTGTCAGAAACTAGCCCATCCTGAGTCAAAACTTTGCCCGTGTCAGAAACTAGTCCATCCTGAGTCAAAACTCTGCCCGTGTCAGAAACTAGTCCATCCGAAGTCAAAACTCTATCTGTGTCAGAAACTAGTCCATCCTGAGTTAAAACTCTATCTGTGTTAGAAATTAGTATATCCTGGTCAAAAATCAGTCCATCTCAGAATTTGTCATACTCAGTCATTGATACTCAGTAGTCAGAAAACTCAGATTTTTTTAGTCTCTGCCCTGTAAACAGTCGTACGAGTTTGATAAATTATTGTGCTACATCGGTCCTGTGTCATACGAATCTACTCAATTGTCATCCTTTAGCTGATTCTCTGTCATACGAGTCTAAATCAGTCATCATCCTGCACTGTATTCTGTCTCGTACGAGTCAAAATCGATCTCATTATTTTGTCATCCTGCACATGCCCATAAGTCATATGATACAAGGCAGTAACTCGTACTATCATCTTGTAACTGCTAAATTGTCATCTGATTCAGAAAACCCAGTCATACGAGTCTCTGGTTTTGTTAGACAAAATAGTCAAACTTGCCAAAAACACAGTCTACCACAAACATAATACTGGTTATCAAATTTTCCTGAGCATAAAACAGATCAAGATAGTGTACTTCTGCCATTTTTTGTTGCATGATTTGGTCGATCACCCTTCAGCTAGTTCAATCAAACTACCTATCAAACTCAAGTCACTTAGATAACGTCTTACATATGATATAATGTTCCTGAATCAAACTAAATCTTAGTTACTATTTTAGAATCAACCCAGGTGAACGTCTTATACAAGATAGATCTTTCCTGAAACCAAACTAAATCTCATTTGTTTCTCTCAAACAATACTTAAACCGAACAAACTAGTACTGAAATTGATCTTGACCTCTGCATCAAAAACAACTTTAGGTCACACTAATCCATAAAAATGCCTATTCAAAACAAGAGTTCTTGTAAGAAACAAGCCAAAGGCAAAGGACAAACCTTCACTTATCAAGATAACCCATTCTATGTGAAGGATCCCCTCACTGACATGCCATCATCATCAGGCGGACCAATTTTTGATGAACCAAAATCTCCCACTATACATGAGACAAAATACAATGATGGAAACAAAAACGACCATAATATTCCTGAAAATCATAATGATTCATCATCATCAAGTGAGATTGACGAAGCTACTGAACCTCCAGAAAAAGCAATCCATGACTGTCAGAAAGACAAAGACTTTAGAAAAATGATGAAAACTATCATGACCCGAGAAAATGAAGACTATTTCTTAGAACTAGCAAATCAAGGTGCCAAACTTCCTATTGGATATGATGTTCAAACACTTGTTACTAAAAGGGAAGACTCACCTATAATCATGGTACATAAACAGCTAATAGCTTTGCAGACAGAGCTCACAGAGCTGAAGAATAAGGACAAGTCCCTGAAATAATATTCTCTGGAAGCAATATGTCCCTTCCCATTTGACAAGAATTTACACATGCCTCCATTTCCATCATGAGTGGAAATCCCAAAATTTGACAAATATGACGGTACCTTAGATCCTCAAGATCATGTGAGGGAATTTAGTGCTACTTGTATGGAATTCATGCACGATCAAACGTACCTCATGTGTCTCTTCCCAAGGAGTTTAGGGGGTCAAGCAATGGAATGGTTCTCAAGTCTACCCAAAGGAATAAAAACATTCAAAGAACTAATCCAACTATTTTTACAACAATACTCATACAACATTTGACATCCTCTGACTATGATCAATCTTTGTAATACTCAACAGAAAACAAGGCAACCTTTTCTTACTTTTCTCCAACGCTGGAGAAGGATGTTCTCTAGGTACCCACGACCTATTCCAGACTCTGAGAAAATGGATATATTTGTCAATAACTTGGTCCCCAAACTAAAATATAGTGTACAAATGCAAGTACACCATCATTTAACAAAATGGTAGATAATTCTATTCGATTGGAAGATGTGCTCATAAAGAAGGGGGATATCACACCTTGGAAAGAAACACAAATAGGATCTAGCTCTAAAGAGAAGAACAAGTATTGGAAATTTGCCAAAGACAACAACAAGAATGTTGTTAATTATGGAGTAGTAGACACTATCAAAACCAACTCAAAATCCACAATATTCAACCTGGCTAGTGGTACACAAGAAGTTAAAGTCGCTGAGATTGCAGCAGAGAATCCGCCAAAGAAAACAAAAGAATGGTTCAAAGACAAGCCTTGGCTTTCCAAACCTAAGCATGATTTTACTCCTCTTGAAGAATCATATGAGTCTGCTTTCAAAACTTTGTTGGCAAACAACTTGACAACACTACCAGATAACTCTAGACCATATGATCTAGAAGTCAAACCAAGATGGTGGAGAGAAAATGAATACTGTGACTTCCATCGGAATAAAGGTCATAACATAAACAATTGCATGAAGCTAAAACATGAGATTCGGGATCTCATAGACGCTGGTAAAGTTGTTGTTGGGAATCATCCAGCCAATGCTAATCATAAAGCATTTAAAGACCCTTTGCCTACTTATGAACAAGGTGATTCCTCAAAGACCAAAGGAGGTGCCAAGGTAAATTATGCTTATGCCAGCCAGGACAACGTTATCAACATGATTGAACCTTCACACTCAGAATATTGCAATGTGATTATAGTTCAAGATAAACCAAATGAATCATGATATGCAAAAGCTCTGACCATATCTGAAAAGAAAGTTACCCTCCAAGGATCTAGTTCTTCCAAACCAGCTTAGGAAACATCAAATCAAACAACCTTGCCAAATAAACAAAAGGAATCAACCTTGGACAAATTTAAAAGATTAACCTCATCATCATCCCCTAGATACAGCATGGTTGAATAGTTGAAAAGGACAAATGCTCAAATTTCAATTTTTGAATTGCTACAGCTCTCATCTGCTCACAAGGAAATCCTAGACAAAGCATTGCTCACTACCAACATTCCAAAAGATTTAGACATTGATCAGTTTCAGTCTATGGTGGGTCATCTGACTTCACCTCACTATTTGACCTTCTCTGAGGAAGATGACAATTCATTAAATCATCCACATAACCAGTCATTGCATATTGAAGCCATGATCCACAAACACAGAGTTAAACGTGTTTTGATAGATGGAGGCGCGGGGTTGAATATTTGTACTTATCATCTGCTTACACAACTAGGATTCTCTGAAAATGTCATTGATCCAGGCAAGAAAATAACAATTAAAGCCTATGATGAAGAAGAAAGGACCTCCAAAGGTTTGGTATCATTACTAATCAGAGTGGGACTGGTAGAGAGAGATGTCCTTTTCCAAGTTCTCAATATTCCATTGTCATACAATATATTACTAGGTAGGCCATGGATTCATGAAATGAAGGCAGTACCGTCAACATATCACCAATGCTTAAAGTTTCCTTATAATGGAGTTGAAGTCAATATTCCTGCTAATACAAATGTCATCTGTAATGCATTGACAAAAGGTGCAGATACTTTTGTGCCTCATAATAGGGCAGCCTCTCCAAATGAAGATCCAGAAACATTGATGAAAGACTTAGAAAAGAGATTGAAGATTACAGATACCGGCTTGGATGGCTACAAGATAGAACCGGTACTATCATTAGTTTCTCTCCCTCCATCGCCAAAACAGTTGGGCAAGCTATTAGAGGGTATGAGAACACAAAATTCAGTTCCGAATATTATATATGATGGTCTCTTCATACAGTCTTCTACCTCCTTGGTAGATGAAATAGAAGAGGATGCTATGCTTAACTGGCTCTTTAAGGAAGATAGTCCAAATGAGGAAGTACGACATTGTGAGATTTCCTCAAACCAATATGGTCATGGTTACAAAATGATTCAGTGCATGGGGTACTCAGGTATTGGTCCTTTGGGCAAACAAAAAGAAGGTATTACTGAACCAATTTAGCTACAAACCAAATCCACAAATGATAAGGCTAGATTGGGATACAATCCTAAAAAGACATCAGAACAAGAACATGTTTCTAAATCTAAAGGCTTGAAAAAGATATCGCCTTTAACATTACATGAAGCAGACACTAAACAAACAAAAGAAGAGTGTAGAAAAGAGAAAGAGGAATCAACGGTCAAGAAAGAAGAAATAGTCAGTGCTCAAGCTTCGGCGGTATCAGCTACAATAATACAAGAAGTTGAGGTTCCTGAGGATATGAGAGATGAATTTGTGAGAATCAGAGAATTGTTTGCACCATTAAGAGTTCCAGTCACATATACTGGTAGGCAACAAGTAGATGATTCAAAGACTGATTCAAATGAGTATGAATGGGGTCCTGACTATCTTTCAGACACATCTGCTACAGAAACTCCAGAAGAATCTAGTGGTGTCATAGATGATACTCAAGAGCTGATGCTTATAAAACTAGAGAGGGAAATACAAGAAATTAGATAAAAGAGGCAAGAAAATTATGAACAAGCATTGAAAGAAGAAACAATACCAGAAAGCTTCTCATCTATGTATCCTTATCCTAAAACAAAACAAATCAGTTATAGCACTACACAGGAAGAGTTAGAAGCTGCAGAACAAGAACCAGTTATCAGTCCAGAAGAAGCTGAATGGAGTAGATGAAAAAAAGTCATAGAAACAATGAGATCATGTCCACAGGTGTGTCAGATACAAATGACAAATGAACTACAATATGAAGGAATTTGTAGTATTAAAGATGTTAGTATTGATACCATACATATGCTTACTAAATCACCTGAAAGAGACTTGGAAACTTCATCCGATAACCCTGATGATTCTGATGACTCTGATCATAGTCATGTTCATGATGATACCCACTCATCCTTAGATTCTGAATCATCTGATACAAACAATGAAAAATTGTCTACTAGTCTTATTGTTGTTAAACCACGACATGACGTCTAGTCTGGCATAGTAAATGATGTTACAAGTATGTCTATTGGATTAGATCGATTAAATATTAACGTGAACTTTAATAATCATGATCTGACTCTTTTTGGTCTCGAGACACTTACACAAGGTATCATTCTGGAACTCAACTTTTTGATCCGTAGCTGTGATAACAATACCATGAATGCTCTTGAACCTATCCAAAATTTGTCCTTAATACATCCCAAATTGATTGATTGTACTTTACAGAATCAACCCATGTATATACCTACTTTTGCCAATGACTATACATTATCCTATTATCTCAATGCAGTTGAACCTATTAACTCTTCCACCAGTGAATGGAGTGAAAATATGACTGAAGAGGATATCAAGTATCTTAGTTGCAAAAACAAGAAAAATAAAAATAAAAGATCTGATGGCGAAAACCATATAGTGGTGGTGTCAGAATCTAAAAAAGAGAAAATAAAGGACGTTCCTAAAGGTGAAAACCTCTCTGAGGCACCTGAAGGTGAGATACTTGGTATACTGCCTAGTCATTTTCAAGAGTGGTCTTCCATATTGATCGAGCCAACTCAGCCAGTGAATATCGGGAATCAAGAGACACCACAAATTATTCACGTAGCTCAATCAGTATCAGTAGAGGAATTGAAGGATTTCACTAAGCTATTCTTAGAGAAGAAAATAAATTTTGCATGGACGTACTTTGATATGCCAGGCTTAGATCCTGATCTCATTATGCACCATCTCTCAATCACACCAGGAGTAAAACTAGTTAAACAAAAACTCCATAAGATGCACCCGCATGTCGCACTATTGGTCAAAGCTGAACTAGAGAAACTACTCAAAGTTGGATTTATCAGAGCAATAGATTATGCTGAATGGATTTCCAACATAGTACTTGTGTCGAAGGCAGATAAATCTATCAGAGTTTGTATAGATTTTAGAGATCTCAATAAAGCATGTCCAAAAGATGACTTTCCATTGCCAAATATTGATATGATAGTCGACATGACAGCTGGGTATGAGATGTACTCACTAATGGATGGATTTTCTGGCTACAATCAGATTAAAATCGCTCCTGGAGATCAAGAAAAGACAACTTTCACCTGTGCATGGGGAAGCTTTTGCTGTAATGTTATGCCATTTGGGTTAAGAACGCAGGAGCTACCTATCAAAGAGCAGTTACAACTATCTTTCATGATATGATGCATAAGAATATGGAAGATTATGTTGATGACACCTTAGTGAAGACTATGAAAAGATTAACGCATATTCAAGAGTTAGGTCCTATCCTTGACAGAATGGAAAAGTTCAAGCTCCGATTAAATCCAAAGAAGTGTGCATTCGGAGTGACATCTGGTAAACTACTTGGCTACATCATTTCAAAGAAGGGCATTGAGGTTGATCCTGAAAAGGTCCAAGCTATAATGGAAATGTCGCCTCCAAAGAACATCAGTCAAATGAGAAGTCTACAAGGACGTCTCCAATCCATTAGAAGATTCATTTCTCAACTAGCAAACAAGGCTCAACCTTTTACAAAAGTATTGAGAAAAGGAATAATATACAACTGGGATCAGTAGTGTGAACAACATCTTCAGCAGATAAAAGAGTACTTGTCAAATCCACCAATCTTAATGCCACCTATTCAGGGTAAACCACTAATCTTATATATATCAACAACTGATTCATCACTGGGGGCACTTCTGGCACAACAGGATGACAACAAAAAGGAAAGAGCTATTTATTACATCAGCGGGACATTGGTGTCTTATGAAATGAGCTGTAGTATAATAGAAAAAGCATGCTTGGCATTAGTCTTTGCATCATAGAAACTGAGGCACTATATGCTCACACATTCAGTCAAGTTGGTGGCCAAAATTGATCCACTCAAGTATCTTCTTAATAAAGCAACACTAACCGGATGATTGGCAAAGTGGGTAATGATCCTTACCGAGTTTGACATTGAATATGTGGAACGCAAAGCCATAAAAGGACAGGTAATTGCCGATCAACTTGCTGAAGCTCCACTTGAGGATACTCAACCACTACATATTGTGTTCCTAGATGAATCAATAATGCATCTTACTCAACAACCCTAGAAGATGTTCTTTGATGGGCCCTTTACTCAAAATGGTTCAGGTGCTGGCATATTATTTATTACTCCTTAGAAGTACTCCATCCCAAAATCTTACAAGATTTTATTCCCCTGCACAAACAATATTGTAGAATATGAAGCTTTGGTGAATGGAATAAAAGTAGCCATTGAATGGAAGGTTGCTGAATTACATATTTATGGAGATTCTCAGTTGGTCATCAATCAAATCAATGATACATATCAGACTCGAGATGAGAAATTGATGCCTTACAAGAGGATGGTAGATGATTTCAAGAAGTATTTTGCTTTTGTATCATTCCAACAAATTCCTAGATTAGCGAATAGAGCAGCAGATGCTATGACTACCTTGGCATCTATACCTGAGCTACAAGAGTTCAATTCTCACTTTGAATTCCTAGTGGAAGAGTTACGTTACCTCGCTTATGATTCCCCTAAAACCCAAATAGTCTGTTCTATTATTGGACACGACTCATCCAGATACAGCCACATCTATTCTTATCTATGTGATCAAGTTATCCTTGAAAACCTTACTCATAACGAGAAAAGAAACCTAACTCGAAATGCTTCATGGTATGTTATCATAGCTAATGATTTATTTAGATGAGGTTTGGATGGTACTTTGCTTAGATGTCTAGAAACTGAAGAGTCTAAATGTGCATTATCGGAAGTCCATGAAGGTATTTGTGGATCTCAGTCAAATGGTTTTACTTTAGCTCGAAAACTATTATGAGCTGGCTACTACTGGCCATATATGGAAAAAGATGCCATAAAATTTGCTAAGACTTGTGAGAAATGTCAGCTTCATGGAAATCTCATACATGCCCCGGCGAGGGATCTCATACCATTCATTACACACTGGCCTTTTCAGCAATGGGCCTTTGATCTCATTGGTCAAATATATCCTACATCATCCAATGGACATAAATTCATCATAATGGCCATTGAGTATTTCACCAAGTGGGTAGAGGCGGTTCGGCTCATCAAAGCAACTGGTAAACAAGTTGCCTTATTCATCCTAAACTATATAATTTGCAGGTATGGGATACCTTCGTCCATCGTGACTGATAATGGAGGACAGTTCAAGAATAAAGACCTGGATGAACTTTGTGAGAAATTCAAAATAAAGCAACATTGGTCATCAGTATATTACCCTCAAGGTAATGGACAAGCCGAGGTGTCTAACAAAAACCTACTGACTATCTTGCATAGAATAGTGAACAAATCAGGGAAGGATTGGCATCTGCAGCTCAATCTTGCACTATGGGCTTACAGAACAAGTATCAGAACACCTACTAGGGCTACACCTTTCTCTTTGGTGTATGGGTCTGTAGCAGTATTACCTATTGAAGTAGAAATACCATCTCTAAGAGTTTCGTTGCAAGGTCTTGTTACTGATGAAGATCATAGAATATCTAGATTGCAAGAACTCAAATTGTTGGATGAATGTCGGCAAGTGGCATTTGATCATCTCAGAGTGTACCAAAAGAGAATGTCTAGAGGATATAACAAGAAGGTTAGACAAAGAGAATTTCAGGTTGGAGACCTAGTACTAAGAGAAAATCCAAAAAATCAACAGTTTCGAGACAACAAAGGGAAGTTTGAACCCAGCTGGCTGGGTCCCTATATCATTACTGCAGTCTTCGGCTCTGGTGCCTATCAGCTCTCAACATCAGAAGGAGAATAGCTCCAAGAACTGATTAACACCATCCACCTGAAAAGATTCTTTACTTAGCATTCTCTGCTCCAGCAAACTGTACAGCTGAAAAAGTCCTGAAAAAATCCTAAAAATTGGAAAAGTCTTGAAAAAAAAAAAAATTTAAATGGAAAAATCATAAAATACAAAAAAATAAAAAATGTAAAAGAGAAAATACCCTGGTAAAAACCTGGTAAACAGGCACCTTGGTAAAAAAAAATTTGATTCTCTGCCAAGCAAGTGAAAACCTGGTAAACAGGCATCTCTTGTACTCAAGCGCTCCATCTATCAACGCAACGTTGGCATTTCCCGCTTTCATGCATCTTTTCTTTTGTTTGTACATATTTTGCAGTCACTTTCGTGACACCCTGGTTCATTGGAACCCACATGACTTGAAACTGATCAATGCCCTAGTCTTAGGAAAATCGACAGAGCACATTACATATCCTAAGCAGTGTCAACCAAGTCATTATTCCGTCAGTGAAACCTGGTCGTCCACTCTAAGTCAGTCATCTGTCTCCTGACTACTACAGAGTTTTTTATCACTGAGTTAACAAGCAAAACAATCACTAAACAGTTTGAGCTATGCATGAAAATTTTCTTTGTATGCTATCTTTTATATTGGTTTTCGATTATTATCCCCCTGAGTAACTCGAGGAAGTCTGTATTGACTAAGAGGAGCAAGGATTGGGGGCATAATATTTTCTTTGTTTTCTGCTTGTAGGAATGATCCCGATGATCTGGAAACATATAAATTAGCTGGGTGTCTATGATAAGAGCCTTCACATTAAGGTGAAATCACCTCACATACCTTGACTCCGCTTATTTGTATGCTACAGGGAGGTCCATATCATTTCTTTGTCTGTTTTGAGGGAATTTCTTTATGATGCAATTCGGGTCCCTGTGAAATCTGTCCAAGGATATGAACAAAAAAAGGGTCATTGCGGACAAGATAATTAATATTGCACATTGAAAAAGAAAGGAACTCTAACCTGCCTGTTGTGTTCGTTATGCTCAATGATGAATCTTAAGCATTTTAAATCCAGTGACTAGGTTTAGGTTGCATTTTGCATATCATTTTGCATTTCATTTTGCATTTTGTGACTTTAGAGTGATTTTGGTGTAATAATAATGATCTCTTTATTTGCTGAATAAGAGCTAGAAGCTTCCTCATTTCTTCGCTAAGTGGTCTCTTCTTCATCATTTCTTCGATCAAGTACTTGTGTTTTGAGATGATTAGCTGCATACATAAACATCTTATATAGATTCATTCATTTCATTACTGCTCATTTTCATTCATTTATTTGCATATGAAAAGAAACAAAAACATAGACATCCATAATCATTTGCAATACATACATTCATACTGAAACAGAAATGCATACATATAGAATAAAGCATATAGAAACATCTCATAACCAATTTACACAAGTACAATGAAGTCAAATTGGATCTCGTATATATATATCATCTCAAGCCTAAGAGTACAAAATGATGTCCAATGACATGTACAAACTCCCATCGGAGCAAGAATCGTATAGGCTACAAAAATATGGGTGTGTATACAAAAAAAATATCCCAGCTACAAAAAGAATCATCTAGCTGGCACCCTCTCCCTCATTGCCTAGTGGAGGAGGAGGATCCTGATGCCCGGGACCCTGTCGAGGTGCTCATGCTCCCTCCGATCTAGCCATATACTATGAATAAGGCTGCACCTGCTGTGCAATAGGAACTACAACACTATACGCTGCTACGTAATAAGATGCCCTACTACTCTGGAGAAGGACCTCCTATCGTAGAGACTCTATCTCTTCTCTGGACTCTGCTCTCAAAGCCACAATTTGACGATCACGCGTGGTCCTCAACTTGGCTAGCTGTCGATCTCGCTTCGCCAGCTAAGTCTGCACCACTATCAACTGTGACTGCAGCTCTGCAAGTCGTGCTCTCATTGACTGACCCATGTCAACCCCCTGCTCTCTCGCAGGCTCTCCACTGCCATCTCCACCACCATCTCCACCTGTGGCTCCACCCTGCTCCTCTCACCGCTGACGGACTTGCCTCGGAGCTGCTCACTCCTCCTCTCCCCCACCCACCCTCACACCTACTCTCCCAAGGGATCCACCCTCACCCCTCTGTTGTCCAATGTTGTCTCGTACTCTACTGCTGCTAGCACCAGGATCACCACCAGTCCGTCATGGAGCATCTGGTCTCTAGCCCTGTCCCTGTCTTTGGCCCTGTCCGTGTGCTAGTGCAGGGACATCCTCCTTAACACCATCAATGTGAGGAGCCTACTCACTCGGATCTATCAAATGTAGGAAAGGATGCTACTGAAAGTAATCTCTGTACTGGGGCAATACCCCCGCATCTGCTATATCATCCAGGTAATCCCACCTCAAGTGGTGTAAACTTGTCAGCTCCTGCATAGCCAAGGCATAAGATAGCCTAGGTACCCAACCCTACCTCTCCTCATTAGCATACCTAGCATATGCTGTAAACTCCTATGAGATCCCCTAAGGCTAACTATACTGCCTCATCACTCACGAAGCGATGAATCGCTCCACAACAGTCTGCGATCTCCCAATCAGTGGGCATGTGACAAACAGATCTCTCTACACTGCCCACCAGTCATCCCATGGCTCTAACTCTCTATATGGTCACCATACAACAGTTATCAAGTCATCGAGCTATCATCTCCAGAAGTCTGTCTGGCCCAGATGGGGCTATGTGATATATCCAGTATATCTATAAATGATCGGTTGTCCTGGCTCCCTGCTGTCTGTCACTATCAGCCGACACACGGGAAGGTGTTCCCATGCCCACATCTGCAAAATATACACCCCAACAGCCATGCTCTACCCCTCTTTGTAAACGATCTCATGCATCTCTCGATACATGTGGGCCAGTAAGCATGAACCCCAGCCTAGTCTCTGAGGGGACTCTATCAATCATTTGAGCATCTGGCCCCATCCACTTTGAAAACCTTGTTGCCCTCTATCCGGCATCAGGAGGCAACCGGTGAAACCTGATAGGACACATGCCAGCGGATACTCCTCACTGTACCTGCTCATCAATATATCCCAACTCATGGAACGAGTCAAGATATCTGGATCCCTAAATATGTTCCTCAGTGCCTGCAGTCCAGGTAACAATGCGGTATCATAGTCTACCTTATCCCCAGCAAAAGGGATATGAAGGATCCTATACACATCCTCGGGAGTGATGGTCAACTCTCCAACTGGCAAATGAAAGGTGTTATGCTCTGAATGAAATCGCTCTACCAACGCTATGAGCATCCTGTGGTTCACATGGATATCAGGTAACCCCATCAAGTGGGTAAAGCCACACATATCAATATGGGCCTGCCCAACCTCAGACAAATCCTAAACTAAAGCCATAGTGGGTGGATATACACATCTTAAGAGCACAGGAGGTAAGCAAACCTGCAACAATCCAACAATGAAACATCAGAAAACATTCCAAATAATCCTAAAAGAGAAGTTAAACATCATGCAAATCCAAATAAGTCAAATACAATACCAAAATTTCATGTTTACACTTTCAAAAATGGTCACTGTTTTCCGAACAACAAAACACAGTTAGACAGCATCTTGTACGAGTTAGAAATGGCTTCCGTATGAGAAAACAACATCAAACGACAAACTTTCATACCCCGCATGACAAAATGGTCTTTTAACAGACCTGTCGCACGACACGAGGGTAGCTCTCGTATGACAATTCTAATGGGTTTAAATGAGCAAACACAAAATGCCAGTTTCTCATACGAGACAGGATCCTGTCTCACACGAAAAACCGCGATACCTGACCCAAAAAACATGAAAAACACATGAAACAATTCAAAATTGGAAACATACAGAGGCTAATGATCGATCACTTATCGTTGGCTCGTAGTTTCAGGGTCGATTGTGACATCTCTTGCACTCGAATCGATGTTGATGAGTAGGGACCACCATTTTTCTTCGCAGAAGGCTTTTTGAATTTTCAAACTTGGAGGGTTAAAATGAATTGAAAATGACACTTTTGTCCTATATATAGCCAAAAACCTAATTTTTTAACTTGCTCCGATGGTCACAAAAATTGTACCCTTAGCTAATGTGCCTGCTCTGATTCCATTTTTGGGATGGAAATTGAAATTCGAGATTATCTTGCTAGTCAATTTCAGAATTTGGACCACATAGCGCTCTTTTTATCAAATTCTCAGTCTTTCTTCGATTTGCGTTCAATTTCAAATCTCAATGTCAATTTCAAAACTGAATCTCAATTTCAATTCTACGAATCATTTTTGCGATCAATTCCATCTTCAAAATTATTCAAAATCAATTTGTGCTTCAATGACTTATCATCACTCAAAATTGCCTAAAATCAACTACCCTTGTTATCTTTCGATTTCGCTCCCGAGGGGGCATACTTGTGACCTTATGACTTCACATTCTTCAAAATGTCGAGCAAAATCTTTTCAATTAAAAGAAAATCAATCCTTATTGCTAAGAGGCATCTCAGCTTCATCGCTTCACATCAAGTTGAGATCTCTCGATCATCTGAATCGAATCAATCGCTAGGGGCATATTAGTTTCATCGCTTCAAATCAAGCTGATATTTGTCTTCATCTGAATTAATCTCTTAACGTTAATCAATTTCATCACTTCAAATCAAGCTGATTATTCGTTTAAACTCAATCAAAAGTTTAAAGAGTTTCTTTGATCACTCTAAATCTAAGCAGGTGTTCAGTATTCATTTCTTGATCAAGCATGATGGTTTATTCTTCGCTCATCGTGTCTTGATCAATCAAATTCAAGATCGATTTTTATCATCACTCACTGCATCTAAGATCAATCAAGTTCTAGATTAGTAAGATCTACTTCTTGATCAATCAAGTTCAAGTTCGGTATCTTTGTTTTCTATCGTTCCTCAGTTCAATCAAGTTCTGGATCAGTATCATTTTAATCAAACTTCATTTAGCTTTGTCACTTCGAATCAAGCTAACACCTTGCTTTTTTATCTAGTTCATGATCAATCAAGTTCAGAATTGACATCTCCTAGACATCCCACATTCTTTGAACCAACGCGCTGCTCGCACATTAATTCAAAGAGGGGCAAATGTAATACCCTAAAATTGGTCATCTAAACCATGGGCCCCTAATCTCGACAACATCACCAAGGTCCTAACCAAAAGGCAATTAAATCAATCTTGAGCACATAGTTAATTCTTTAATTATCAAATATCACATGGCAAAATCAATTACCCAATATTAATTAAATATTTATTTAATTAATTGAATCATTCCAAGAATATCATTTTTTGATCAATTATCCCCATTTAATTTATTAAATATCCTTGCATATTTAATTAAATTAATAAATTTGCCATTAAATCATGCAAAAAAGAATTAATTTGCTACAAAAAGAAGAATTTATTACAAAACAAAGAGTTGAATTGAAACAAAAATTAAAAAAAAAGAATTGAATTGAGAGAGAAATCAAACTTGAGATATTATTTCTTTTTCTAAATTGAGAATTTGAAATTAGAAAAGCAATTAATTGAATTATTAATTATTCTTTTAAATTGGAACTCAAAGCTTTTCAAAAAAGAAGTTCAGTTGCATTAAGAAGACTCTTTTCTTGATTAAATTGAAGAATTATCTATTTTTATCACAAATGCATGGAATTGATTTATTATTGTTTTCCAATGCAACTTGGACTTCTAATTCGAATGCATTTCAATTAAACTATAATTAGAATCTATCTCAAGGTTAACTCAACTCGATTTCTCAATTATTTTCAATTAATCCTTAATTGAGGTTTTTCATCATCTCTCTGTAATTCTCTATAAATTCAGTCTTCAACTCTCATTCCAATTCACCCCGGAGATTTTTGAGAATACACAATTATTATACTAATTTTGCTCTGGAGTCATTGATTGATCATTATTGCTTTTTTTTTCAGATTATCTTGCATCCATTTTACATTCATTATTGCTTGCATCCATTGTTGCTTGAAGTGATTTTTTGCTTGAATTATTCATTTATCTTGCATCCATATAGCTTAATATCATATAGATTAAATCCTTCGTCTTGGTGTAGTCTAGTTATTGGTATTGCTTATAACAAACTGAGAGCAATCTTATACTCACATCATTTAGAAGGCAATGGGTCACTTTGCTATGGTTTATTTTTATTGATTATTGATTACTAACCATGCATATAATGACTTAATTGAAGTGTTGTGCTTGCAGCTACATGTTCACTTTTTCACACACACAACATTCACTAAGTTCACTTTGTAATGACTCATCATCACTTTCTATGATAGTTTCAAACATATTTATATCAGGCTCAACCTCTTGTCTCATGGATTCTTCAAGGGCTTGAGCAACAACACATTGATGAGGAGAATGTGGTCCATCACAAGCCATGCACCAAGAAGTATTCTCCATATTATAAACATTTCCTCTTTTTAAAGGATCTGGGGTGTCTTGGTTCTAAGTATTTTTTGGCTTCTCATTTTGAGGTTTGCCATCCTTCCAAGTAGTGTTGTAAGGCATGTCATGTAACCTAGGAGGTCTATCTTGCCAATTGTAATGAGGCTTATCATTTTTACTTACCTTGGTAGTAAGATCCTTCATAGCAATCACTAATTTCTCTATTTTGTCTTCTTCTTTAGCAAATTTATTGGGTTGTTGTTTTGATTCATGCCATAGCCTACCATTAGTTCTTCTCCCTACTTTCCCAGATGCTTTCCTATTACTCTCCACATTGATGGCAATTCTAAATGCATCTCTCAGACTATGCAGATTTTTATCCCTCAGAATATAGGCCATTTTAGAATCAAAGGCATTGTAATAAGTATTCAGACACATATTATCATCTAACCTCATTACCTGATATAGCCTATGCATTGCTTTCTGAAATCTGGCATTGAAGTCTGTGACAATTTCATTATTAGACTTTCTGATATTATTGAACTCATTGAGCATAAAGCTCACATTTGTCTTGTCACCATATTGTGCTTGAAAGTAGTTTTTAAAATCTTCCCAAGACTCAGTACTATTCATAGGGAGACCTCTATACCAATCCCTTGCATCATCTACTAAGGATTGTACAAACAATTTCATGATGACATCTTCATCTATTATTTCATAGTCATTAATTAAGTCACCAAAAGATTTTAAGTGCTCTTCTACACTGATTGCATTGTTGCTAGCAAATTTGTGGAGTCTATCCCTTAATTCTATAGGAACATGGTTGGGGTACCCTGGGATTCCATCAAAGAAGAGTTGTTTGTATAGTTCTAAATTAATGGGTCTTCTTTGGAATTGATTAGCAGCAAGACTATTTCCCATGTTCATTCTTACATTAGGGACATGAGTTGGAGGGATTTGGTTACCTTGGTTATTAACAGGGGCTATATTAACTGGGACAGTACTCATAGGCAAGGCTGACTGAATTTTGACTAGAGGGAGTGAAGCTTGCTAAGGAACAGGTTTATTCAGGTTTGTTGAGGGAAAACTTATAGGAGGAGCTTTTAGATAATTAATCTTTCTTTTAACTTCTTGATTGGCTGCTTCTAATTCAGTCATTTCCAACTCCATTTGCAAATCTTATTTCTCTTTCCTCATCCTCTCCATCTCTCTTTCATGTGCAGATAGCATGTAAGAGATCTCCGTTGTAGTCTTAGATCTAGACCCACCTTCCATGCACTGTTGCTTCCCCTTATCTACATTATTTCTAACAGGTTGTGGGTCACTAAGGACTTCCCTATTCGATTGCACAATAGATTTGTATGGAGGGTTGGTCTTGGGAACTAGAATTTCTCTGATGATTGGACCTTTATCCTCACTCTTGGCTTTCTCTTGGGTAAATAACTCAAGATTAGCTATCTATCTTAAAAGCCTATCTCTGTCCATCAATTTTGCTTTTACCTCTCTTTCTTTATCTTCTTCCTTTTGTGTTCTTAAGGAAATTAAATGATGGACTCTTCTATTCAGGACTTCAATTTCTTGGGATACCTTATCTTTATCAGGGAAGATTTCTTTAGAGTCTGACATATTGACTTGGTCAATATCAATTAAACTGATGTTTCCATCAATTCTCCTAGGTATAGAATCTCTCTTAATGTTTGAACTATTTCTATCCTTCCCAAAAAAACTAGCATGGGAGATCCCATGATTTAAAACTTGGACATCTTCAATATTCCCAAACAAACCAGAATGGAAACCTAAAATATCATGCTCAGATTCGTGGGAAGAAGAATTTGAATTTGCATAAACGGGTCTCTCAGATGACTTACCCGTATTGATGCTCTTCTGTACCCAAGCAACATTAGATGGCTCATGTATAACTGATCTTTTCTGGCCTCTTTGTGACTGTTCAGGTAATCCCTCTTGCAATGTCTCATAAGGATGCTTCTTCATGAAAGACCTGATGTTCCTTCCTCTCTGCATTATACTTGTTTTCTTAAAAGAGTTTCACTTATTTAAAAGGACTGGTTATACTTGTCAGAGTCGCCACCCACAAAGACTGTGGGAAATAAGAAAACAAACTTTAAAAAAAATACTTGCCAATTTTTTAACAAAAATCATGAAGATTTTCAAAAAGACAGATAACACAAATGAGAGATCAGGCAATCTTCCACAACACAAATATCCAAACAACTTCTAAACTAATTTAGGCACCAATCTACAACATAGATAAACACTATGACTCATCCCCAGCAGAGTCGCCACTTTTGTTAGTCTCAAATTTTGATTTCCCTTCTATCCTTCCTATAAGAAATAAATCAACTTTGTATACATAACTTTAAAATTGAGATCCATAGTAAACTAGTGCTAAAAAAATTGTGGACTTCATCACCTCAATGAAACTGAAACACCAAAGGAAAAACTTGCATTCATTTTCAGTATTGATCTTCAAGAAAAGATAGAAAGAAATCCTACAATCTGATACCAGTGCCTTATCTGGGCTACAGAGTCACCTAAATCAAACAATAATTCTCAAAATTGAACACTCATATACATCTCATCATTTCAACTTTTATGAATCCCATACATGCCTAACATATATATAGATCATCTCCCATTTAACTAAAACAATTCATCAGATTCATAACAACAAACAATAGACTTGCTGACAGAAGTATTTCATGCACATTTAATCCCTCTCCTAAAGAGAAAAGCCAGAAATAACATCTATAAGATTGTCTTACAATCCATGCTGATTCGAACAACCCTAAATTATCCAAATGAAACCAGCAAACTAAAGAATGCAAACTAGAAGACAAAGGAATTTTAGGCCTGAAACTTTGATCTGTATATTTATATTCATTCCTGAATATATTACATAACTCAGAGCAATCTCCTTAAAACTAGAAAAAGGTCCTAAATATATTTTGCTAGAGGTTCTTTACAAAATTATTGTGATAATTTTTTCTAATAGTCCTGGTATCCATTTATAACATTATGGATGCATACAAGCTTCAGACAAACCTAAGAAAAGTTTGTTACAAATCGCAATTTTCTCCAAGAAACAATTACAAGTCCTTTTCGGTATCAACGACCTCTTCAACTTGTTGTCCCACTACAACATCTTCTACCTATTTGGGAACTTCTTCTTTTTGTCTGGCATATTTATCCTTCCATACCTGGAACACGTCATAATTTGGCCAAGAGAAGTTGACAATCTTTTTCTTCATTCCTTCCAGCCTTTTCCAAGTAGCCCTTAATTGCCCAATTTCTATTTCTGTGAAACTATAATGTGATTTCAGCTTTTCAATCTCTTCAATTGTCTTGACAAATAAGGATGTGTCATCAGTGTTAATGATTTCATTTACCCTTTTGGACAAGTTGTGATCCAACTCTTCTAGCCATGTTTTCTCCTCCTTTAACTGAGTTGGACCAACAAAACCTCCTGGAAACATCTCATACTTGTGATCAGAATATTCCTTTCTATATAGTTGGGTCTTTCTTTTTACACCTGCGCTTTCTTCTGAGAGTATATTCATTTCTTTTATGAATTCATTAGTGGACTTGAGATTGTCATTTGCCTTTGCATCTGCATGGGATGAACACATGAGCTCTAACTCCTTACCTCTAGACATCCACTAATTAAAAATTGGTTCCAGGGTGGTTTCATCTTCTCTTAATTCTATCAAAATATTCAGAATCCTCTTCATAGAAATGTGAACGACAGAGGGCCTGACTGAATTAGCAAACTTCAAAATTGTAGCTTTTACCTTTTCCTCATATTTGCTTGCAAACAGGGCTTGAGCCTGTTTCAACTTCTCCAACTCATGTTGAATAGTTTCAGCTGACTGGAAACTAGAGAGCATAGGAGAAGGGGGATATTCTATGATAGGACTTGTAGGTGGAGGTCTTGCTAGAGAAGAGGTTATCATAAGAGTGGAGGATTCACCTTGATGGTGTTGACCTGCCAATTGACTCTGAAGTCTAGCAATAATACTCTTTGTTGACTACTCCTTCTTTGGCCTCATTGTAAGCCTTTAAGATTGTTTCCAATTTTAATTGGAGATTGGCCTTTTCTTTTGCCTCCTTTTCTTCCACTGCTACATTGAACTTTGCAGTTTCCAAGACCATGCTTGCAGCTTCCACCACTCCTGTTTCCAAGACTAGAATTTGATACACCTTTTCTTCTTTTACGTTCATCCTTCTTCAGTGACCACATGACTAAAGCAACATTATCTCTACTGAAGGTCACTCCTTCCATGGGTTTAGTTTCCTTTCTGACTGCTTCAAGTACCAGAGCATTAGCTATATCCCACTCAGGGAGGATTAAAACACCAGCTTTTGATACCATCTCTATTCCCTTTTTAGGGGTAATGGTCTTGAACTCTTCAATCATCTCTTATTTCACCTCTTCCTCTACCTGAGTTATATCTCTATGAGGCTACTCACTCTTCCTTTGTTCACATTTGGCTTTGAATTGTTCCATGTTTTGCTTCCATACAAACTACATGAAGGCCCCTGTTGTAACAAAGTTACAATCAATTAGGAACTCCTCATTGGCTTGCTTGATAGTAAGGTCCAACTCTTTACCCTTGAGCTCACCATCTGTCAAGTTCATTTCAGCACTAGGTGGCTCTTCTGGCATCCACCCTTGTGTCTCCTCATATGTGTAGGCAATCTCCTCGAGACTCCCTAACTGTAACAATTGTTCGGCCACTGCATAGTCATCTCCTATGTGGATAGGGGACTGAGATGGAGAATACTGAGGCTCATTTGTCTGCACTTCCTTCCCTACCCTTTTCCTTTTAGGGGAGTCTTGGATGTCAATGACATCCTCAATTTCTCTTTTCCCTCTTGAAGTGGAAGGCTCACCTGTCACTGGCATCATCACACTATATCTTGATTTCTTGTACATTACATAATCACCAGGTAGGATAGCCTTAGCGAAGGCAGGATTAGCTAGGACTAATTTAACCTTGTCAGGATCATTTCTCATTATAGCCTCCCTCTTTTCTTTCAAAGTTTGCATGAGGTCTTCAAAATAAAGAATCAAGAATTTGACTTTCTCCTCAAAGGGATTGAAACTAGAAAGAGGGTCATAACTACTATCAAATTGATGAATGAAGTCAAGATCCCTTTTATATGCAACCCACTTCTCTTTCCTCAGTTCTTGCTCATACAAATTGAATTCATTCCTAATTAGATCTTCAGGGAACTAAAATTCGTGAGGCCTACCTTTACAAATTGCTCTCTTCCTAAACATGCCGTTAAAAAAGTCTGCAGGGTCTGCACATCTTGAAACGGCAGTTGACAATCTATATGGTTTAAGGAATTCTTCAAAATACTTCCAGCCACCTTTAGTGATCACAAAATGTTGTGCCATGGTAATAGTTGGGAAAATGGTCCCTTTACCCTTATTTGTCAACTCTGCCTCTTGTACACCTCCAATTTGCCTTAAGACTTCAGCAATTCCTATCTTCAATGGGACTTGATAAGGTAATAAATATGGAGTGCCTCTGAAAACATATACTCTGAAAACTGTAGAAACAGGGTACAGATACATATCTCCCCAATTATGAATAGTCTTAATACCTTCTGCAAATTCCTTGGGCCTGAGGAATTCCAAGAGAGCCTTAGGAATCCTAGGGTTTTATGTGCACAAAAGAAATCTAATCTTAGATGCAAAGCATATCTCAAACTTTAGATAGCTAGCTTCCTCTCTGTCCCAGACAAAATAGTACTCCAAAGTTGAACAAACATCTCTTCCTTATCTTTCACCTTGACCAAATCCATTTTTTTTGCAAAATAATCAGCACCCTTGAACAAAAACATGTGCATTAGAATAGAATACCATCCAAACGGTATGTCCATCTTACCATTTTTTATCCCTACTAGCCTTGCATGAATTTCATCAGTAAGGTATGGTGCATAATCAAATGTTATTGCCAAAGAGGGGTTTAGAATTTGTGCAATCATCAACATGTAATGGGTTGGCATGTTTTTCTCAGCATCTTCTCCAAAAATTTGACACAGTGCCCAATACATACCCTTGGCTCTTAGAGTAAGCAGATTTAGGGAGAAGGGTTTCATTGTACTAGGGCCTACAATTGTTAACCCTCCTATTTTAACAAAGAACTCTTTCAAAGGGCCACTCCTAAGGTGATCCCTTTGTGCATCATAAACCTGGGCTAGTGATTCAAAATCAATAGGCTCTAACAAATTTGAAGCTTCACTGAGCTTAAACACACTTCTAAATTCATCATCTTTAATTTCAATCAGGGCTGATCCTTTCACATTCCTGATACATCTAGCTATAGGGTCATAATTTGTGCAATCAAATTCAACAAATCTACATCCATGAATACACCAGGAACTATAAGCTTCCCCACATCCAATTCCCATATACTATTTAAAGGGGCAAGGGAATGTCTCTGACCAGAACCAACCTTGAATAATCCTAAACCTGACATCCCTACTTGTGGATCCCTTAACCAATTTCCTTTTTCATATAGGCCATCCCTGATTCTCAGATGAGGGTTCTTTGGTACCAATTCTTTAGCCTTGGCCCCAACATTCGTAGACATAGTTAACTGCTCCAGAAAATTGTCACAAATATTCCTATCCTGGTAATTTACTTTTCCTATTAATTCCCTTCTTGGCGTCGTCCCGTTAATACAACTATATCAATTGAGATTTGCACAAAAACTCTAATAGAACAATTCACACAGAAATACTGATTCTCAGACTGCAATTAGCAAGGAAAACACAGAAAAAACTTGGTTATTCACCTGAAGAAACTCGCACACCAGCTCCTCTGCAACAAACTTGTCGAAATGGTACAAATATTCAATTGATATGGACCTTAATACGGCAAGTTGGCATTGAATTGAGAAATTAATCCCGCATGCTTCAACCATCACCTCAAAATTGAATTCGTGAAAATTGAATTCAAAAATAGGCTCTAACGGACCACAAGTTCTTTGAGTTTTTCTCTATTTTTGTCGTTTCACCATTTCACAGAGCTTAAAACCCCCACACTTTTCTTTCATGAAGCAACGACGATCATTGGATCTCGGGCAACTGCACTGCTTTTACTCCTTCTGGTCTTTCTGTGTTAGTGATGGGCCCTACCTTCTTTTCACCATTTCGCGAACACTAAACCATGCACACTTTTACCTCATGAGACAACGTCGGCCACTAGATCATCATTTACTTGCTTAGTCTTTACCTCCTACAGTGAGCACCAATCTTCTTAACTAACCGTGCTTAACCATGATGGCTAACGATTTTCACCATTTTGTAGAGACTAAACTGTAGGCATCTTTAGGCTACGAAACAATGAAAACCGTTGGATCGACCACGAGATGAACACCATTTAACATGCTTTAGACCTTCCAAGTGGACCCTTTAACTCGGAGACCACTGGCTTTATTGCATCACCAATTAACAAACGCCATGTGGCAGTTGGCTATTTGCACAGGAAGTTCCATCGGGTTCCATTCTGAAGTTGCCACGTGTTCTACTTCACCATTCGCAACATAACTATCAGTTGAACCAAGGCGGGCCCTCAACTACCCTTCGGAGCCACGTGTATTTGACAAGTCACTAATTCTTTCCATGGAATAACCCATCTATCCTGCCATGTCAGTCGTCGTGTGATTACCACATCATTTCGCTATTTCGCGAACATTAATCTCCGCTTGACTTTAGGTTGCGAATCCATGAAAACCATCTGATTAAATCATACTTAATCAGCCTTTAAAACTTTATGACCTACCTGTTCTTTGGGCCCACCAACCCTTTCGCTATTTCGCAGAGCTTAAACCTCAGGCCACTTATCTTCATGAAGCAGCGAGAACCATTGGATCTTGAGAAACTACTCGCCGGTTACCTTTGCCGTGACCACCTCTGTCGGGTCCTCCACCTTTTTGCAACTTCATGAAAGGTAAACAACAGGTATGTTTAGGCTGCGAATCAATGTGAGTTGTTGATATTTTCTGAGCTGATCATCTTTTAACCAATTACCTTACTCGCCTCTGGGACCCACCAAGTCTTTGGCTACTTCGCAAAGGGTAAATCTCATGCACTTTGGGCTAGCGAATCAACGCGAACCGTTGGATTTAAAACAAGATGCAGTCCTTTAATTTGATAGTCAATCCATCTGGTCGGGCCCGCCTAGCCTTTTTGCTATTTCATGAACATTAACTTGCTAGCATCTTTGTCGAGCGAAACAATGACAATCATAAGATTAACAATGAGTTGCATACCATTTAAGGAGCCCGACAAACATTAGAACAAAACATAGGTAAAGGCGTAATTTTTGAAAAATATTTGAAAGACCGCCTAGGGAAAACCTATGGGGGAATACTTTTAACGATAAACCGACCCTTCTTTAAGTGGCCAAAGTAACGCAGAAATAGAACATAAGGGTTTTTCAAACATAGTAAGGGTTAGAACTTCAAAGAACCTTAAACCCTCATCTAGCCCAAGAAACTCAGAGGTAACAAGGCCAAGCTAAACACATTTTTTGCAGACTTCCAGCCAAATATGAAACAAGAATACACAATTTTTAAATAGTGATAACAGAGACATTGCCATTTCAAGATCTAACTGTAATGCTTCTTTTTCTTCCTTCTCCTCATGCCAATGTTCATGCAAAGCTGCATTCTCCTGCTTGATCTTAGAAATCTCATGATCTCTCTCTTTGATCAGGTCTTCAGCTACCCTCCTTGCTTCAAGTTCTTGACTCATACGGATTGTTAGGGCTTCAAGTTCTCTCCTTAGATTTAGCTTTTCACCATTCAGTTTTTCCACTTCTTCAGCCAGTGCATCAATGTTGGCCTCATTTGAAGAACTATTGTTAGAGATATCCAATAGTTGCTCAGTCAACTCTCTCCTTTTAACTTGTGAAGCTTTAAATCTACCTCTCAGGGTTTCAAGCTCTTTCTTGGTTGCATCAAACACTCTAGCCATCTCTCTATAACTCATGTCCCCCATAATGGCTTTAGGGTTTTCTTCCAAGCAATTAAGCCTTAAGGAAGTTAGGCTCTGATACTAATTGATAGACTTATAAAGCACTGAGATGGGGGGGGTGAATCAGTGATAGAAAAAACAATACCACTTTAAACAATCCCCGGTAAAAACAATTAACCAGTTTACTTAAAACTAGGCATGCAATCCAAAGTGTTATAAAAGCATCCACAATAAGTAAAACTTCCACCATAAGACAAGTGTTTATATGTGGAAAACCCAACTAGGAAAAACCACGGTGAGATGGGACTCACAAGTTAACTATCCGCATAAATAGGTAACTGACCGGTTATGGTCTACAAAGTGCTCTGCTAGGAGCGAATCCTGTTAAAGATCCCAAAGCCTTGTTAGGCGCTAAACCTGATTAAAGGTAGTACCCTATTAGGAGTAACCTCGGTAGAGGATTTCAAACCCAAACTAATGGATCACCTGGTTAGAGGATTTGTACAATGAAGCTTTTTAGAGCTTACCCGGTTAGGGGATTTAACTGTTGTAGTGATTAGAAAACAACAGGTGGTATGATCTAGAAATAACACATATTACTTGTATAGATCCTCTTCTGCTCACTGAATTTTGCATTACTGACATACTATGTAACTCCTTCAATAAATTGCATCAACTCATCATTTGTATCTCACATCATAAAATAGTTCATCACAATGTCATTTTATAGACATTAGATTTCATGTCAGCTCAAGAACCTCATCACAATTTCCTAGGTTCTGTGTATCTAGACAATCTTTCATAATACATCATAGATTACCACCAAATCTGTCAGTTAGGGATAGCTCATCACGACCGGTGATAACTCATCACACAATCAATGAAACAGGTCGGAACACCAATACTGGTTGAGTGTTAACCGCTTCCAACTCATAGACCGATTGTCCTCTATTTGCTTCCTTGTTGATGTCTGCAGTATCTCCAAACTAGTGTAAGTAAAAATGATCAAAACCAATTGTCGTTCCTGCATATACCAATTGTCTAAATATACTAGTTAGACACCTTCAAATTGGTTGGACTTCTCTATACAAATGATATCGGTTTGCAATAATAAGACTTAGAAGTAGTACCGGTTTGTCTTAACTAAGATGACTATGACAATGTGAATATATATGTGTGTATATGTGCCATCAATGACAACACATAAAGTCATCCATTACAAAAATCATCATCAAGCCAACAGTATCATGAGATTGCCCTTCCGGTTGAGTGTCATCATGTACCAAATTTACATCATGCCTCTGATCAATCAAAAATTATCTCAAAATTGTCTCAGTTTCTTTGGTCACCTCACTATTTTCCCAAGCATAATTTTATTGACTCTCTTCTTGCTTTGGAATTTATCCTTTGCAATCTTTAACAATATAACAACCTCAGTTTTGGAAATGACAGAGGATAAATTTACCGATACATACTCCTTTATTCTTTCATCCTCTAAACTAGTTGTATGCCTCCTTGCATCTAAAATATCATATAGGCTTTTGGGGATCACGGATGATATTTATATTAATGCTTTACTATAAATATTTATGTACTGACAAATACTTCTTCTATTCCTCTCTTATCTTTATCATCAAAACTTTCATAGTACATAGGCACATTCTTCAAATTTCCATCCTTAAGAATTTCATCAATTATATCTTGCAAAGTCATTGGGGGGACAACTTCATAAGTACCTTCAGTTTTACCAGATTTTAGAGCTTCATCTATCTCAGACTTCTTCCTCTTTCTCTCTCTCACTCTACCAGATGGATCAGCTTCAACTCTTGGCTTCTTGATTGGTTGTGCTCCACCAGATTGAGGCTTCTTTACCACTCTAGAATAAGTAGTTGTCTTCTTTAATTCTCTGACCTCTTCATCTGATTCAGTTTCTTCCTCTACAACTACATATTTTCTTGTTGGTTTCTCTTTCTTTCTCTTCTCTACTCTACTGGTTGATGTTGTTTGAGGCTTGGGTGGAGGAACAAACTTCTACACACTGGAGGTGGGTGCAGACTGAGACTGTCTCGACTTTGATTGCTTGGGAGGAGTGGAGACAAGTTTTGAATTTTTGGGCTTTTCCATGTCCTCCTCTTTCAATATGTTTTTCTCTCTAGCCCTTTGCATAACCTCCTTTGATATACCCATTTGCTCCACTAGCTCCTCAACTTCCTTTCTTACTTTACTCTTCCTTGCCGGTTCGGTGAATTTCTTATGCAAGTCTAAGTCTTTTTCCTTGTATGTACCAAACCTTTCTTCCTTATTATCTACTAGTTGACTCAATAGGTGTTGAGCATATGCATCAAGTGTATTTTCATATACCTCATACCCCATGAGCATGATCCAAACAATCCTCGACTCAATTGCCTCCATATGACATTGGTCTTTATCCACCATAAAGAAGATGCTTTTCTCATATTTTTCAACTATATCTTTTGGAAACCTCTCTCTACTTGCATCATGGCTTGAAAGGATTTATAGTAACCCCAGAAAGTAGATTTTTGCGCTACAGTATCACCCAAACCCTGCAAACCTTCCTTGATTTGGACCACCACTGGTTTATCATATGCTCATTAAACCTTTCCAATTTTGGGGATCTCATTCAAGAAATAAAGTTCTATACAAACAATGAGGGAACCAAATTTTAAAACATGTTTCTTGTCTTGTTTTATCTTCTTTAGGTTGCTCAATTGATCACTGAGAAGCACTTCACAAAGATCCTACCTTTTGTCCTCCTTGAGCATTTGATAAGTGAAACATATGGTAGTACCAGATACTGAATTCTGTAGGTTGGATTGGTATACCTTGTATCCCATCACCATTGAGGTAAATCTTACATCATGCTTAATTATATCACTAATTGTCATCGATTGGTTGTCATATTGGAATCCGGTAACTATTGTCACTGTGGTGTTTTGAACTTTGCTTAGATCGAGAATCCAACTGATTGCATTCAAATAGGTAATTACTTGGATGGCTTGCTTTGTGAGCTTATGAGGTTGGTCCAGCCATATAAACACATTATGGATTTGACTCAGGATATATCAGATCCATTCGAGTTCATTGAACACTGAAAAAATGAGTAAATTGAATAAAACCCCTATCCTGTAATGGCTTGAATTTGGGCTTCAAGTTTCCCATTCCATCCATCATATGCTTGGTGTAAAGTGATATCATATCCATATTTCCAAGCTCCTTGATGTTGCAGTGGATGTATGCCCTAATATCTTTGTTATGTAGCACACCATACGAGACAGAGGAAAAAGTACCTTCCGGATCATCTTCAACAGATTTGAATGGATGCCTCTTGAATATGGGCCTTTCTCTCTCAGTAATCTCAACCACCAATGCGGTTGCAAAACTAGATGTAGATGCCATTTCGAAATTAGGGTATGAAAAGATAGCTCGCAATAGGATAAATACCTTTTCAATCTCAACCAGATGTAAGAAATCTTTGACTAATCACTTCAAGCTCAGTTATCATTGCTCAATCTCATTTGCCTTTCTCTTCTTCTCTTTCTCTTCATTTGCAATATGAAGAATGAATGATCAAAATTACTTTTTATCCACAAAAACCTAATTTTAAGTTGTAATAAATGTACAACCCTAAAATCTTTCTGGACATCTCATTTCTTGTGAATTCACCACCAGATACTCAAATAGGCATGAAATCTTTCGGTTATTAATTGCACAGCTAATCTCCATCATCTGCAACCATCCTTGACTGGTTACAAATCTTAGAAAGGGGGTTGTAAGGATTTGCATGAAAAACTTCCCCCTAAGGCCAAAGTGCCTTAGTTACCAGATGAGGTTCCAACACCGGAATCAGGTGTGGAGCCATTCTGCAAATTTGAATCTTCCTTTTTAACCCACATCTTATGTTGATCTCTAATCTCTTCCACATTAGCTTTTCCCTTTTTATATGATTTATTCTTATTTACCAGAGCATTGTTGCTCATATTATTGCTTCTACAATATTTTGCAATGTGACCAGATTTGTTGCATGTATGGCAAACAACATATCTCAGCATAGGCCCGAAGTTCATCTGATTTGGTCTCATCTTGCATTGGTTAGAAATGTTCCCAAACATTCCACAAGCATAGCATCTCTTATTATAAAACTTATTTGTCATTGTTCTGCACATGATTGACTTATGACCAAAATTGTTGCATATGAAACATTGACCGATAAAGGTAGAACCATTGTTCATCACATTATTCATAATCCCATTATTTATCTTATTTCTTCATTGACTTGCCATATGACCAAATTTACCACAAACAAAACATTTACCATTGAATTTATAAGCATTAGGTTATCTTACCAGAGGTTTCTTGTTCTTTTGATAATTGCTTTGTCTAGAACCGGAGGATTCTCCTTTCTCAAATCCAAGTCCTCGCATATATTTCCCATGTCTCTGAATTTCCAACATCTCATCTAAGTGGGTTGAACTGGCTTTGAATTTTTCTTTGTACTCATTAGTAGTAGAGATCTCATCTCTCATAATGCCTTTCAAGTTCTTGTACATCATTCTTGCATTGCACCAATTCAAGATTCAATTGATCATTCTCATATGTCAATCTGCAACATTCATCAGATTTGTCCTTCAATGACCGAGTCAAGGTTTCTTAATTCTTATTTCGGTCTTCAATCTCCTTTGTCAACTTCATTACAATGGATTACATTTCATTCTTCAATATTGCATTCTCTCTAGCCAGCTTCTCACATTCAACTGTCTTGTCTTGTAGGGCTTGATTGTCAATGCTTTTCTCTTTTTCTCCTTGAGTTTGTCCATCAACTCCTTTCTCTTTTTTCTAGAAGTGCTCACTTGATCTTTCAATGTCTCAATGAAGTCTTCAACTACATTCAGATTTATTTTTCAGGGAAATTACTTCTTTTTCTGTTGCATCAAAAATCTTCAAGTGCCACACTAAGTTGTCTCTGCAAATTGGAGTCCATTGATTCAATCTTTTGGACCTTCCTCAAGTTGTTAGGCTTCTTCCGAGGAACTAATCTCTGATACCAATTATTGGAATCAATCAACACTGAGAGGGTGGGGGTGAATCAGTGTTTTACAATTTTCAAACTTGCTAATCTAATTCTTAAATGACCGGATGCATAAGATAGAAAGAAAAGTGCAGAAACATAAAGTAAACAACCACACAACCATAAAACCAAGTTTTTTACGTGGAAACCTGGAAAGGAAAAAACCACGGTGGTATTTGAACCCACAATATTATTATACTATGGCCAAAACTATGATAATATTACATAAGGGGAATGCACTTGCATTCATGCTCACTACTCAAATACAAAAGGGCTACAACATGGAGGAAGGCTCATTGCCTTGCAGGCTATTACAATTTATTACAATAATGAATGAACTGAAGTAAAGCATCTACATATTCCAAAATATAGTTTTGTTTAGGCTTAAATTATCTTCTGCAATTGATATATCTTTACACTCTATTTTCTTGCTTTGTCATACACCAGAGCACCAAAATATTCAATTACATTCACCAACCTTGCAAATTCACTCATATAGACATCTCACATTCTACTCATATATCAACATACTCAAATGAATCGGTCTTATATATCCGCACCAACAAAATGAATCATTTACCATGTTGGCTTCCAAAAACCGCATAACACGCAACATGAAACATGTAACATTAAGTCGGCTCAATCCATCCACAGATCTAAATGCAGACCAAACATAAATGATAATAAGCCTCCCATAAGTCAAACCAATCACTGAAATCAACCTTACAAATCCGCAACACACGTTACACCAAAATAGCTCTGCTCTAGCTGAATTACCAGATACCGGACCTCTAAACTTGCTCATGAATCAACACTGAATATCAGGATCATGAAATAATCTGCCTTGAGCCTTGAATCAACTACCTTAATTATTGAAACCAAAATTACATCACCAATATCAAGGTGTGCTCAATGATCTCATGCTCTAATGGTTATTGTGTTCTACTTTCCAGACTTATGCCTTATGAACAATGTGACTTCCGGTAAGTCAAATCTATGTACACCGGATGTGATTACCGAACCAAGTTTCCATCAATGACAACCTCTAAGCATCTCTCATGCATCAATCTTCATGGGAACAATGTCTCTTGCCAACAAGATATCCAATTTAGTTTATGTAAAAGACAAGATCAACACTCTTGAGGAAACTTACAATTTAAAAGAAAATGGTTTATTATTTCAATCTCATTATCACATAAGACATAGTTGAAAATAGGAGCTATCCCTTTAGCAAGCAATTTATCACTCATTTAAATTTTCCCTTTAAGAGCCAACCAAGCAAATTCTCTTGCTTTTGGAAGCCCCACCCTAGACAAACATAATGAAAAATATCTCCTTTTTGTAAATCTGATCTTGATGAGTAACAATATTATAGTCCCACTTCACCGAGTAATTTCTTGATTGTCAAGGCAACCAAATTAGCCTATCTCGGGAATTTGGAAAGTGCAAATTCCTCTTTTCCATACCTTTTTCAATAGTTCCTTTTGATCATAAGGAGCATCAAATTTTAAAAAGTCTTTCCACATAACTAACAACACCTCATTAGACCTGATAATGTCAAAATTATCACACACCCTAGAACCCCATTGATTTTCCAATGAAATCTTAACATCTTCCAAATTCTGCAAAATTGGTCATGGGGGAAAACCATTCCAAGAGTCTTCCCTAAAGAGAGCCTTATTACCATCATGAATTATCCAAGCTAAGTGAGATAAAAGGACTTTTCTGCAAGACATCATGAAATTCCACATTTGAGAACCATTTGGAGGATTTAGTGTAGTGAACACTATTTTCATCTCTCTAGAGTCAAGATACTTTGCCACAACAATATTTGCCCATTTCGAAGTAGGATTTGAGTACAAATTGCAAAAAATATTATCCCCTAAGGCCATATTTATGCATTCTAATTCATAAATACCTTCCCCTCCTATTGATTTTGGCACACAAACTTTATCCCAAGCTAATAAATGAACCCTACCTTTTGAATAATTATTACCCTTCCACAATAAAGATTTGAGCTTGATTCAATATTTGCCAAAATTCCCTTAGGGATAGGCAAAGTAGACATGATGTAATTAGGTATAGTTGCTAACACTATCTTAATCATAAGTAACCTACCCGCTAAGGAAAACCATGTATTCTTCCAACAAGTTATGTTATTTTGGATAGAAGAAGAGATATTGGATCAGAATGAACTTTTATTACACCTCACAAATTATGGAATTCCCAATTATTTGCAAAGAAGGATATCTTATTTAAAACCAAGGAAATTTTTTGATTTCCTTACCATAATCTTGGAACAATTCAAGAAGAACAACTTTGATTTTGGAGCATTGATTTTTTGGCTTGAAATCTCATAGTTTGTTCTAAGACTTTCTTTATGACCTTGGCTTCTTTCATGGAGGCTTCTCCAAATAAGAGGGTATCATCTGCAAATAAAATATGAGTGGCAATGATGTCCATTTGTGGAAATTTCAAACCTTTCCAGAGGCCATTAAGATGATGAGCTAATATGGATCTGCTAAGAGCTTCAACTACAATAATAAACAAGGGGATAATGGATAACCTTGCCTAGCTTCTTGTGAAGTTGAAAAGAATTTGCATGGCGTGCCATTAACAAGAATAGAAAATTTATCCCCTAAGACATATGAGATGATCCAATGACACCATTTCCTAAAGAAGACAATTTTAAGAAGTATCTAGGTCAAAAATCCCAAATGACCCGAGTATAAGCTTTCATCATGTCTAATTTGTTGATCATGGCCTCACTATTGTATTGCATGACTAAAAGAAGAATTTAATGAAGTAACAATGCCCATTTTGTCAATTTTTAACCAGGAACAAATCCCCCTTGCTCCTTTGATATCCATCTAGCCTTAGAATTTTATCTAAAGACATGAAAACAAGGCTATAAATCCATCTAGCCTTAGAGCTTTATCTAGAGACATGGAAAAAACAACAGATTTGACTTCCTCAAAAGTGAAAGGCTTAAGAAGGTCAAAATTTTCCTAATCTAAAACTATCTTAGGGATGTTGTTAAGAAGCTCTTGAGGACCAGCTGAAGAATTTTCCTCATTAAATTGGGATACTGCAAATAGTTTTAAAAAATGAGGATAACTTTTGCTTGAATTTTATGTTTTGTCTTTGAAAATTTTCCCTCAAGAATTTTTAATTTGGAGGATGGAATTTTATGTGCTTCTTATTTTTACTAATGCATGGAAGCACTTATTATTTCTATCTCCTCAATGCCAAAATTCCCTATATTTTTGGCTCCAATAATTTTTTTCCATTTTGAGGACCAACTCTAACTAGTTTTATAATTCCTCTTGGAGCTGATAAGACCTCTCATTGATACCATGCTGAATAATTTCCTCATTAAGAAGTCTTAGAAATACTAATTTAGCTTTTGACTTGAACACATTCTTGAAGACCTCGACATTTCATTCCTAGATCTTGACCTTGAGGAAGTGAAGTTTTCTACATAACTCAAACATCATTGACCCTTGAACATGAGTAAATTACCACCATTGCTTGAGAGGTGAGAGAAAAGACAAATCCCTAAACCAGATCTGCTTGAACTTGAATGAAGATTTATGTCTAAAATCAAAATTAGAAGTGAATAATTCATTCAACTGAAGTCCAAAATGATTTGAACCATAAAGAGGCAATATTTCCTAAGAACAAGTACCAAATTAAGAAGACAAAGTGGGATTTATGAAAAATATCTCTAATCTTTTTGCAATATGAAGAAAGCCCTTACGTCTATTTGTCCAAGTCATGGTTCTATTAGTCGGGATACAATCTATTAAACCATTATTCCTCACAAAATTTTTGAAATCTTCCCTAACCTTCAACATAGGTATAATACAACCCAACTTCTCTTTTAGAGAAAGAATAGCATTCAAATCCCCCCCCCATAAAAAAAAATGCAAGCGATATCAAGATGAGTTGCCAATGTCAATGAAATAGCCTCAATATAGAAGCATTTTTCCAATGGATGAATTAGAGCCATACAAATTAAAGAGGTGGAAATAATTATTATAGAACTCCGCCTAAATTTGAATGAAATTAGCTTTTATTTTTATTTTCTTAACCTAGATATCTTATCCCTTCCAAATAATAGCTAATCCTCCCAAAGCTCCTAAAGAGGGAGATTCCACAAACCTATTGAAAAGACAAGAATATTGAGAAGGGGGGTGAATCAATATTCCCAAAATAAACTACTTTAATAATTTGAAACTTATCTTGATCTTAGATATCCTTAGCATGAAATAAAATATGCCATAGAAGCAAAATGCACAACATACACAACCATAAGAGAGACACCAGATTTTTATATGTAGAACAACCAAATGGGAAAAACTATGAAGAGGGTTAACTCTCAAGATAATATATCTAGTTATATGGGATTACAAAAGAGGCTCATTGTTGGAGGGCTCACTGCCCAAATTACAATGACTCACTACTGGAAAAGCTCACTGCCAAGAAGAAAAGAAATGAACTGAGAAAATTGCAACTACATATACATGATATTATTTGTTGTTTAGCTTAGACAACACACCAATTGTTTGCAGTAGGTCTGATTAAGAAACTTTACAAATCACTTCAGTATTTGCCTTCTCCAAAATACTCTCATTCTAGATTTGTCCTTCTCCTTTACTCATTCAACATCAACTTCTTCTCTTTATCGCTTACCTCAGTTCATACTTCTCATGCTTCTCATTCTACTTGTACTTCAAGCATAATATGATCATTTATATATGTGTGTATGTCAATATGAATATACATCAAGTCGACCTCAATAACATTTTCCCAAATAATATTTCAATGGTCAAACCATAGGCTACAATCACTGGAGCAAAACAACAAAATAATCTTTCAAGGTTGGCCTGACCCAGAAAGAGAATGTCCTTGAATTTATACAATAACATGCTATTGGAGCACAAATAACATGATCCAACTCAACATTACAAGGTTAAATACATGAACAACGAATCATCAAAAGATTATCATCATAAATTAATAAATCAGAGCACATAGAGCTGCTCAATACTGCATAATTGAATATATTTCTGGAGCACAACTTCCAAAGCACCAAAACCATAAATATAACAATCTCATATGATGACAATAAGCATATCCAAACTGCACTACCATATCTATATCAACACACAAAAACAAAGGACTGCACCTCTGAAATAAGTCAACTACATACTATCAGGTTGTATGATCGACTGGACAACAAAATCAATTGCCACAACCAACACCACATCTCTCACATCAGGATGAATGTGTCTTCACATTAACAATACATATTTCTAGAACAATAAACATGTCTGCAATACACCAGCAACAACTAGGATCTGTAATCTATATCATACATACCTATCTTCCATTATTCTACAACATACATACCTATCTTCCACTATTCTGCAACATATCTAGAGTGATCGAGATAACTGATTTTAACATCAATGACAACTAAGACATGCATTTATAACAATCTCCCCCTTTGTCATTGATGACAAAACATTTATATCAAAAACTTGTCATAGTTCCCCCTTAGATAATGCTTCCTTATTTCTCCAAGATTCTGAAATTCAAAACTCAATATTTCTTCCCGAAAGTCAATATTTCTCCCACTTTGACATCAAGGACAAATGGTAACAACAAAAGGTTACCAAAAAAGAAAAAATGCAATGCAAAAGAAAGAATGTTTCACTTACGCTTCTGAAAAATTCTCTTATACTTCTCCTTCAATTCTAGAAAGTCTGTCTTCCAAGAGTACATTGTCAAAAAGAGACTCAAACTCAAACTGTCATTCTAAATTATTTCATAAACTGCTTTAAATAAGGAATCGATAATTGTAGGGTTTTGCACACACTTCTCAGCTTCAATAAGGAGACTAGAAAGATGTTCTAACCTAGCCTCAACAATCTCTTTCACCTTCAAGAAAACATTCACCGCATCTTCTTTCTGCCTCTGATAGAATATAAACTTTGATTGCAAAGAATTAATTTTCTTCCTCTGTTCACTATCTGCATCACTAAAAATATCAAATGATTTTCCAATGGAATTCAACTCAGATTCAGTAGAGAATATTAGCTTTGAAATGTTCAATAGCTGTCAGCCACTTGAGACAATATTTGTACACTTTGCCTGCTTCTGCAACATAATCTTTCATATTCTTAATGTCCTCTAATAATCTCTTTTGAGCATATGCACATTTCTTTTCCATGTCATCCTTAACTTCATCTTTTGCAACAGACGCCTCAAGAGGCTACTTCAATCGATCTTTAAGCACTTCACACAGAACATCTGACAAGATATCTGCAAGATTACTACAAGAAATATTGTTCTGGACCAAGTAGCCAGCTAGAACTTCTTCAATCTAATCCTTGATCATAAGAGGGTTTCTTAAGCCACAAGTCTCCAATCTTCTTCATTCCATCAGCTTCCTTAAACATTCTCAAAATGTTCTCAATGCTATAGGGGTCATCTTTTTCTTTACTGCCTTCAACTAAGGCCAATTTTCCCTTAGCCACTATAGGTGGTTCTAGATCATCTAGGGAAATAATCTCTTCTTATTCTTCTTTACATTTTAACTTCTTCATCAGTTCCAAAGAAGACACAACAATTCTTCTCTTCGAACTTCTACTCTCAAAGGAGGGACTCTCCTCAAGAGCACTATTAATGCTAGGAACTGAACTAGATTACAACTTCTTTTGAAGGTTTATGAAGTGATTTTTACATGCATAATCTTTATTGGCCAAACAAGCTAGATATATGTAAAAAAAATTCCAACAAAGACATTTGGTTTCCATACTACATTCTCTTTCAAGGGTAAAAATCTCGTGAAATAAAGCATTAAGCACACAATCAAAGAACCAAACTGAAATGAATATCCCTGATCTTTCGTAATCTTAATATTTTCTACTAATTGTGTCCGCAACAACTCATAAAAATCATTTTTTTTGTTGATGAGCAATATAGACTGCAATTACAGAAGTAGATCCTTCTCTGTTTCTGAAATAAATTTTGTAAGAAATTCCACATGCAACATAACTCACAATAGGGTTGATGATAATATTAATTATCAATTCTCGTTGATCACCCGTGATGCTACTTAGTGTTTCAACTTCTTTGTTCTTAATTTATTTCTTCATCGGAAAGGGTCCATTATCACACAGACCAAAAACAACAAGTATTGCTTCCTTAAAAATTTGATAAGGCTTGTCCAACCCCATATGATCATCAACAATATAGTTCAAAAGAAATTTAATCATGTCCTCATTTGCAAACCATTAAAATTCACTCCAAACATCCAAACCCTTATGCCCTAAATCTCTGATTTCCTACAATCCTTCACTCGACAAAGAATTTCCCAAATTTTTTATTTTCTCATGATTTTATTCCTCTAATTGCATTTTTTCAATTTTCCAAACATCCTTACTACTAGATTCGCTTGAAACTAACTTCTTCAAATCCATAGAGAAAAGATGTGAAAAATACCTTTTATGCAAACTTCACTGGAAATCTCCTTCTGCTCTTCAATTTCTTCAATGAACGATGCCAAAAAAGATTGAAAAATCCAATTTTTAGCTTATTCGATGTACCTAGGGTTTCATCGTAAAAAACTATATTATCATAGTGATGTCAATTGAACTTTTTACTTTAGCATACGCAATCCACCAGAGCATATAATTTCAACAACAACACCATCAACATGAGCCACCACATGCATCTCTTTCATGAAGGGAGGGGACAAATAGATTTATCTTTGAAACTCTCTCTAAGCCAAAGCTATCAGATCAATTTCTGAAGGAAGAAGTACCAACACTGGACTCAGGTGTAGTTGACTTGGCTAATTCTTTCTTTCTCCATACCATATAATTCTTCTTCTTAAGATCATTAGATTTCACCAAAGCATTCACATTCCTGCATTTGTTATCAAAATGTCCATACTTGTTGCAATTGTAATATTTTACATTCCTTTGTCCTGAATTCACCAAATTTGTTCTAGAGCTACATTGATTAGCTCTATGACCAAATTTACAACATATGTGATAATAACCTTGAAAGGGCTTACTCACAAGTGTCACATCCCAATCTTTGCTACCTTTATTATACTTGATATATTTGATGAGACTCTTGGACATCATCTTATGTGTTTGATTAAGTGGTTATTTATATGTGTGTGATTGGTAAATTAGATGGTTAATTTCAAATACATAGAAATGAAATAGAAATGGAAATTATGTTAATTATCATGTTATGCTTATGAGTTAATCTTCCATATGCTTCGATTATGATTTATGGTACTGGCCTACTAATGTGAATTTGAGTGTGAGTGCAAGTACCATCGAAGATGAGAACTTGGCTGAGGTAGAGGTGCCCTAGCCATTTGGCAACAATATTCATGATGGTACCTGATGTATATGCACACACTCACGTGGGATATTCATACTACATTCATGATGTTTGTGCATTTTACGTTTTAAAATTGCGTAGATGATCTAGTATGATGTGCGATGGAGTTATAGTTAATTACTTGCTTATAACATGCTTGTTTGGAAATAAGATGTTAGAAAAATAAAAATTACCTCTTTTATTGTATAAGTTTGTAATTACGTAAAAAGCTTATTTTGAAAAATAAGATTTATTTATATTTTTAATGTAATTGTTATTTTTCTTGAAAAATATATATAAATAGATATAATTTTATTATATTAAATAATTATATTTTATTACAATTTTTTTAATATTTTTAAATTAAATATTATAAATTTTAATATATATTATTTCTTTTAATAAAAATAATAATAATAATAATTAAAAATTAAACAAACTAAAAAGAATTAGTTTAATATTATAATGCATTTAATTTTTGTTTTATATGAAAAATAAAATAACAAAAAGAAATAGTAGTTATTAATTTCCTACATTAAAAATTTCATGTGTTTAGATAAAGAGAAAAGTATATTTTTATTATTTATTATTTAAAAACTAAAATAAATCGATTAAGCTTTAAAAATACGATTATAAAAATAAAGTTCTTTTTAAATATAAAGTAGAAAAGTGAGACTGCTTTATTTTCTGTCTTATTTCTAAAGAAAGTAAATCTTATTTTAAAGAAGTTAAATGCAAATTTAAAGGATTCGATTATTGTTAAACTAGTATATCTATATTCTAAAAAATATATATGTAAAATAATGTCAAGAGATATCGCATAATTGTCTTATATGTTTATTAATTGTCAAGAAGAACATGGAGATGAATAATGTTGTACTCTTTCACTTTCATTAAAGATGTAATAGTTTCATATACTTAAAGACAAGTGGCAATGATTCTATTTTATTCAGAGTAATAAAATAATACTTATAGAGAAACTAAAACATGCATGCATTTATCTGTCATGTACACGTCAAATTTATTCAAAATCAATTTTTTGTTTATGGATATATATGCCTCTCGGCATAAATATTTATGAAGTCTACTTTACTTTTAGTAAAATCTAGTTTCATTTTATTGGCTGTTTTTTTTACTTTACAAGCTTATAGAATTTAGGAAGTTAAACTAACTAGAAATATTAATGGTTGCATTTTTGTTTATGAAAAATAATATGAATTAAAATTGATAACCATGTCAGCAAACAAAATAATTCTTTGATCAGTGAACAATGTTAATTTTTTTTAATTAAAAAAAAGAACTTTGTTTAAATTTATACATTATAAGGTTAAGTTAAGCCAATCTTTTATTTATTTTTAGTACGACAACACAACTATTGTGAGTTCTAGAAAATGGAACAAGAGGATTAGAAAAAAATTAAAATCATGTAGCTAATATAGATAGGATACAAATCAATTTAAAAATCAATAAATAAAAAAAATTAAAGTATGAGAAGATCCAAAAATAGTAGCGGCTACTTCTATTAATGAAAGCAAATTTTCTTGTCAAGGGAACAATTTTGTCAGAGAGGGATAGAAATCTTACAGAAGAAATAGATAGTTTTTCATGCATAGAAAATACAGTGAACAAGTCCACAAATTTATCAGATTAGAGGAAGGCAAAGAGGCAAATAGGAAATAGGATCGCAGGTCCCAGAAGCTGCAAAGAATTGTGAGCAACACGATTTGGAGCATACATCATAATTAAGTAAATCTGCTGTTTTACAGTATGTCATTTTATTCCTATGTTCTTATACTTTGTTTTCAAAGATTGTTGTGCTTGTTTCTATATGACTTACATAACTAGAAAAATGGTATTTGTGTTTGGGCATTGATTTATATTGATAATAGAATTATTATGATCTATCCTAATTTATGATATGTCTGTATGTATGTATATGTAATTTCCATACACATCTGAAATTCTTTCTCTCCAGACCCTTTTCTTCCTAATTTTGTGACTGACATATAGAATCAGTAATGTTTTGAGTTAGAAGTCAATAGAATTTTCAATTCTCATAATCATAATAGACTAAGCATGTTTAATTTTACATTGCATGATTGAACCTTTGGAAATTTATTTTAAGTTAAAAGAGGGTATATGATTCCATCCAAATGCATGATTCTTGAATAAGAATGAATGCTTGTATGCATGAAAGTGAAAGAATTATATTCATTATATGCATGAGTGTTTTCTTTAAAGTGAGTAGTTTAGTTTTTATTTATTATTTACATGGTCTGGTTTACGTTCTTGGGAATGGGAGTCGAATATGGATGAACAGAAGGACAGTCCACTTTTTGGGATCTTCTATTATTTAAAAAGTACTTTGATCAAATTCATTCATTCATTGAAACTCTACCATATCTTGATAATAGGACGTGTATTTCATACAAACAAATGCATGTAGATGTATCAAGTTGCACTAGGTTTCCCTCTTGCCTATTATTTCTAGGTAGCTAGGCACTTCATGCAGGGCTAGGTATCTTTCATTTCATGAAAGATTCTAGGGGAGCGCAAGCTTCGTGGTTGGGTGGAAAAGCACTTGAGCCAAGTTCTCCTCTCTTGAATTAGTAGTTGATTGTTGGGGTCGATAGCATTCAAAAACTTATTGTATATATTTTATTTATCTTCTCTTATATGTATCACGTATTGTACTTCATGGTGTTGAGTTGGACACAGGGCATGTGATGCCTCATTATGTACTTTGGTATATTATTTTTCATGTGCTACCACTTGGGTTAAGCACCATATCATTGTGATGTATTTGATATGTAACATGAATATTGATATATTATCTTTTTCTTTTGTGTTATTTCAATCTATGAGCATTTATTTATTGTGAGATAAAGTTAAAAGGGAAGAGTCCTTACAACAAGTGATCCATTTACTCCATTCACAAACAATCTATAACTTATATTCACGACTTATTTATACAGTTGTAAGCTTTGTGTCCAAAAATTCCAAATTTAAAGTATTTAATATTTTGGTTTACATTGCGCCTGCAATCTACAACTTTATGTCCAAAATAATTGCATTGAAAACAATATCCATTAAATTATGAATACCTTTGAGCATTAGGTTGCCAAACCAGAGGTTTGTTTGCAACAGGGCTTGGATTTTGGACTTTGTTTGAATCTTTGGGTTTCTTCTCGAATTCCATTTTTCCTTTCCCTTTACTTTTGTCATTCAATCATTCACCAAAAAAGCCTAATCCTTCCTTATCCTTGTGAGATTTTTGCATGGATAGTAGTTTGTCCAATAATGCACTGCTTTCACTGACTTTTGCTTCTGCTTTCACCTTCAATAATTCTTGTTTCAGCTTCCCATTTTCTTTTGTCTTTAGATTGATTGTATCTTTCAAGCTTTCTTCTACTTTCCTACTTTCTTCAACCTACAACTTCAAATTCACAATAGTATCATTCGCTTTCTTCAATTCCTTGTTAACTTCTTGATGCCTTGCTATGAACTTTCAGATATGATCTCTTAGCTTCTTCACACATTCATTTGCTACCTTAACATTATCTTTCAATTCTTCATTCTTAGATTCCACACTCTCAAGATCTTCAAGGGTTGTCTTCAATTCTTCATATCCAAATAATATTCTTAATCCATATCCATTGGAGCCATATGTTCAAATCAAGATCTCCCTCAAGCGTTTAAGCTAGCAAAAAGGTACCAAGCTTTGATACCAATTGTTGAACAAACCAAAATACTGAGAGGGGGGATGAATCAATATTCCCAAATTAAACTACTTTAATAACCTAAAACTTATCTTGATCTTAGATATCCTTAGCATGAAATGAAATATGCAATAGAAGAAAGATGCACAACATACACAACTATAAGAGAGACACCATATTTTTATATGTGGAAAACCCAAGTGGGAAAAGCCACAGAGAGGGTTAACTCTCAAGATAATATAACTAGTTATATGAGATTACAAAAGAGGCTCATTGCCAAAGGGCTTACTCCCTAGATTACAATGGCTCACTGTTGGAAAGGCTCACTACCAATAAAATAAATGAATTGAGAAAATTCATCTATGTATGCATGGGATTAGTTCCTGTTAAGCTTAGAAAACAAACCAATTGTTTGTGTATGCCAGAAATGTGGTATCAGCCTGCAAGAGGAGAAAACATCTCAAACATACACATGAAACATTGCAATAGATTTAGAAATCACAAAACAAGTTAGTGAACCAAAAACTCTCAAAATCGTTCCATGCTCCTCTATCCCTAAAGATCTTCAAGATTCAAGGTGACCCTCAATTGGAAGAGCACTTGATCTCTTAGATGACAACCTAGAGAACGAAATTTAAATGATGATTCTAGGATCAAAATGAATGCAGCTAAGATCCTAGTGAATGGTGAGATGATGGATGAAAACTAAGGATGCAAGATGCAAAACTAGATATGATCAAGATGATGAAGATAAGATGAAGCTATGCTAATTCCAAATTGAAGATTAAGATGAACTAAGTAATCTAGATGAAGATTAAAACTAAGTAATAGATATGAATTAAGCTAACTAAAATGACCTAAAGCATGATGCAAATGCTAAGTGCTATAATGTTAATTCTTGAAGACTTGGATGCTTGAAGGTGACCAATGAGATCCTTAGATAACGTGCAAAAGACTATAATTTTGATGCACAAAATTGGGATTAGATAAATTGAAGAAGGAAAGGGTTCTATTTATAGGCAAAATAGAGAAATGGATGGTTGAGATTGAGTAATCTCAACAAGGGCTAGGATTGAAAGTTATCGATCCATGGGAGAGATTCAATCAAATCCCAAGTTGACAAATGTCACCTTGAGAGGGCTTGAGAGGGTTCTAAACAAGCATTAGATGCTAAGCAAGCAATCAGGGATAACCTCAAGGAGTGACATCATTGGATAATGTCATTAACCAGGGAGGCATACTGTAGTACCCCTACCCTAATCAAGCTCTAATCTTGGTTTAATCTTGGTTAGTGTATCTTAATATAATGTTATAGTCAGATGTTGATTTAACGCATAGCTGTTGATGTGGTTTTCACACTAGTTGTATGCAAGTTATTCAGTGTTCCTATTTCGTGGTATTAATATCGGACTAACGCTTTCATTAAATTTTATATATGTATGCATGTATGACTCTTGGTTGCAGGAAATTTCAGGTACAACGCCGCATGAGTGCGAGGTTCGTCTTCACCTGGATTTGCAGGTTTGAGTGTACCTTTTTAAATCCTTAGAGTTGGATTAGGTGGTCCTAAGACCCTAGTTGACCCTAGTCGTGCTCAGGTGAGCATCGTCAGTCGTCATCGGTAATCCCTTTTTGTTTGGGTTTGTGAGTCATCTGTTTGGTTGACTTTCTCAGTTTGCGTGCTTGGTGTGTATGGTTAAATTGATTAATTAGCCCTTAGTAATTATTTTGATTAATTATGTATTTGTGCATTAGAGATTAATGGGCTAAATTAATCGGGATTTCGTTATGCGATTTTCGTTGATATGAATTGCTTATTTTAAATTGGGAGTGAGTTTGATTTAATGACTGATTTTGAATATCAAATGCATTTTGTATATGCTGTTGAAAAGGAAAGTTTTGTATTTTATCGCAATAGATTTAATAGTATTCTGTTGGCTTTTGAAATTTGAAAGGTTAAATTGGATTAATGAGAAAATCAATTTTGAATTGAAAGGCAAGTTTAATTTGTTGTATAGTTAGAAAAGGATTAATTTTGAGAATTATTTGTACATAAGAATTTTAATTCCAAAAATGGAATTTTGGTCAACTCTTCCATATAACCTAAAATTTGGGGAAATTTTGGGGGATGGACATTTTTGGGGAATTTTTGGTGGGAAAGGATTTTGGAGATGAAATTTGGGGGTTTTGTATGGGAAGGAAGGATTTGGGAGCTGGAGATTGGGGTTCATCGGCAGATCTTGCCAGGAATGCGAGATCAGGTAGGATCTGTTTATCCATTTGGTTTTAAAAAAAAAAAATATGTGTATTTCCATTCTTTTGAAATGGATTTTAGTTTTATTCTTGGATGTGTGGGTTAAGATCTTTACCTATGCCTGGTGATCTTGTTAGCATAGCTGAACCATTGTGTTAAAATGGCTCTTTTTGCCATGTCTGGGTTTTCTTAAATAAAAAACAAATTTCTTTGGGTTTTGATGTTCTTCATCTATTTTGGGTATGAAAATCCATCTGTGTTTGAAATAATGAATACCCATCAAAATATAGGGTATCCAACCATATTTCTTTTGAAACTGCCATACTATAAATCGAAAATTATTATCAATTTTAGTAATGGGCGTTTTTTTTTATTAGTTTGGGACTGTGCGTTTGTTTTATTTTAAAACTGTTGTTTTGGGGTTGGAGGGCGGGGAGCGGAGCTCCACCCGCTCCTCCTGCCCTCCCCCGCACGTTCCCCTTTTCCCCCGCTCGCCCCCTTGCCTCCGCTCGCCAAACGCAGTGACTGCGGCTCACGGCGGTGGCCGCAGGGGCCGCGGTGGCCGCAGGGCGCCGCGGCACCTGCGGGCACCACCGTGGCGTCGCCCGCGAGCGTTCTTCGCCTGCAGCTAGGGCTTGGGTGCCCAGCCATCCCAGTTGGGAGGTGGGCCCTGCCCTCGCCTCTTTTGTTAAATGCGTTTTTTTGTTTAAAACATAGTTTATAAAATGGTTTTTTTAAATGTATTTTTTTTATCATTCAAAAAAAAATGCATATAATATTTTTAAATATTATTTAATGTTAAGTTTAATTAGCTTCTTAATTATGATTAAGGCGGCATATCATGATAAAGGTTAATTTTGGTATTGATTAATTTCATAATGGAGTTTATAGGTTAATCATTATTCAATGTCATCTCATGACTTATGTTCCCTTCCTAATTAAGTTCTAAAACTGATAATTTTGCAACCGAATATCATTGATTACATTCTGATTGATCTTGGATTAATAAATTTAGATCTTACCTTCTAGCTGATTAGAGCATTTGGCTAACTAAGGTAGTATTGTTTAAAACAAAATAGAGAATAATATGTTATTGGAAAATCGTTGAAATACGATGTAATTACTAATTGATGATGTTAAATATTATCATAGAACATATCATTTGAGTAATTGAGAAGTAAGTGACATATTTATCGTTGGGTATTTGAATTTAAACGATATGCTTTGGAGATGATTATCTCCATTTAGATTCTCTTTCTACATTTTTATTTCCGTAATCCGTATAATGCATCTGGGCTTGAGAAATAATACAAAACTGTAGAGGTCGGTTTTAGACCAGTATGTTAATGATGTTTTGTTGGAGATTAAATATCTTATTTATTTGATTAATGGTTGTCTGAGTTTAATTAATATGAATTGGTTTAAAAACTCATTATGGCTTAATAGGTCTGTTTGATGCTTTGAACCTTAGAGAGAGTTAGAAAACCAAGAACAACTTATCCCTAGTTGAGGTAGATAACTGTAATCTGATTTAGATCTTGTAGAAAACTTGATTGACGTTTAATGTTTAGATCAATTCGGAAAGATTGTATCTGTTGAATATTGTCTTATCTGTTTATTGCCTTTGCGAGTTTTATTGTTGTATTCGCTTTTAATTATGAAATGGCAAGAGTGCTTTGTTTGATAGGACCCTATCGTATGGCTTGACTTGGGGTACCTGTTTCAGTCCTCGATTCCGAGTTGACTGTTGTATTGTGGTAGTGTCATTGTTGATCATATCCTCTTTGTGTGAGTCGAGTGATGATTTGTGGTTGACCATTGTTGTTCGGGTCTCTAGTTAGAGTACCGTTAGTAAGTGTGCATCTTTGAGTCGTGTTTGACCTGATGGTTGTTTCTCTCTTCTTGAACTCCGTTCGTCTGACCATGTGTATTCCTTGGTTTTGAGTTCGTCTGAGTATAGTCTAGTGACGTATGGGAAAGTGGCTTTTGATTGGGGGCCGCGCCCAAAGTGGTTGCTGGGTAACCCATCGAAAGTGAGTCTAATAAGTGATAACCTAACAGTAGATTAGAATGTAATCTCTAAATAAGATAATGTGCCTCACACATGGGATGAGTGCTATCATAGACTCGACATGTTGTGGGAAGGCCTGAAATGGCAAACCACCATCCTTGTCTTCACGAGAGGATGTGTGGGTCCACATGAGGCTTGGATGGGCCGAAAGCTCGGATTAGGTTGCCAGGGTAACCCAGTGTATGGGGTCGGGACCTATGAAGACTTGCCATGGTAACCATACCAGGTTGTGTGATGACACTTGTCCCTACGTTCGCTAGTGTGTTGTCGTTTTGTCCCGTTAGGAGTACCTTTGTGGGTCATCCTTTTTGTCTCTCCCCTTGTGAGTATCGGTTTCATGTTAGACCTTGGGTGGTGATGGCTCAGCCTTGTGGATTCTCTTCTGGACCTTTGTTTTAGCTTTGATTATGTTCAACTGGATCCTGTTCTTTTCAGGGATCATTTATGTATTTATTGACCGATGTGGTCGCTTGTATATTGTTTGTATTTTGCCTTGATGGCAGGATTGTAATGGTGTAACCTCTTGTATTCTTAACTTTATTAATTATCAGAGGGGTCTTGCAGTTGAGCAGACCCGAAGATGTAGCCCTTTAGGGGTGAACTCCGAGATCATTATGGTGTTATGTGATGTATTCTCTTATGTTTCCTTTATTCAGCTTTATCATGTATGATTAGCTTATGTTAGAATGGTTAAGTGGATAAATGGAATTAACTTTAAATGCTTATATTCAGTCCTTTCTTGAATGCCTTATTGATCGAATGCATAAGTGGTGTAGATGATATTCATCGTAGGTGCATGTATGTAATCGTCTTTTAAAATGCAATAAGATGGAATATGAAAGAATGTAACTTAGAGTAATGGAATATATTCTGTTGTTGTTAAGGAAATGAAGTATGCTTGAGTAGATCTCTTATGTTTATGATGGAATTCTAGTGTGTTAGGATGTTAGATGTATGGCTTGTAATTTTAAATGAAAAGCTTGAATGAAGATTATGAATGGATCTTAATGGATGAATCTTTGCTTATGATTTATATTTCCATCTTTTGAAAGAAATTATCCTGATTAAGTATTATCTCGTTATTAAGATAATCAGCTTATTGGATTAACTGAGTGAGTTAGTGAATTGTGAAATTTAAGTAATCTCGTTGGGAAACTCTTTAGGTGTTAGTTGATGTCTTCCGCTATGTAATCTGAATCTTTGATATCTTGTTGTATCTTATTGTGGTGTAACTCTTAAAAAAAATAAAAAAAATTGCACTCTATTCTTGTAATTTTGGCTTATCCCTTCGGGGTTTCCTGGCGGGGCATTACACATGCTATTACCCAAGAGGTAAACTCTTGTGCAACATGGGAAAATGGTTAAAGGGACAACCATCATGGCTAAGGAGTGTGGGCTTGTAAGAGGCATTAAATGCCTTTTGAAGACTTTGGAGGCTAACTTTCCCAAAGAGGAAAACCATTAGTGGTTTATGTAAGAGCCTTACTTGTTTGGAAGACTCAACAAGTTAACTTGTTGAAATAGATAGAGTCTTAAATGCATTTTGAAGACTTTCTTCCAAATTTGGAGAAGTGACTACCCCAAATTTAGGGAAAGGACATGATTAGGAGAATAGACATGATTAGGATGGGATTAGGAGGCTTATAGAAGAATGATTATGGAGGCAAGTGGGAGATGTAGGAGAATGCAAGTGGGATGAGGAAAATAGAATTTTTAGTTAAATTGAAATGATTTAATTTAGCGAAAAGGGATGCAACTTGCATTTGTAGGATTTTGCAAGTGGGCGAACAATTCACAAATAAATAATGATTTATTTATTTGCAAAGGGGATTTTCAATTAAATTTTAATTTAATCAAAAGGGGAAAAAGGGATTTTAATCAAATAAATAAGATTTATTCAATCAAATGGCTAAGGGTACTTAATCAAACCTTAGTTTAATTAATAGGTTGGGCTAGAAGAAGGAGATTTAATTGAATCTATAATTTGATTAAAAGGTCAATTAGAAGAATAGGAATATTAATTAAATATTAATTTAATTAATCAAAAGAATTAGGGATAATTAAATGAATAAAATTCACTTAATTCATTGTGCAACTTTTAGGTGTCTATAGTTTGCAGTATATTTGGTTAAGAAAATATGCAAATCACTTTGCTATCTGCCTACTCCAAAATACTATCATGCTAGATCTGTCCTTCTCCTTCACTCATTCAACATCAACTTCTTCTCTTTATTGCTTACCTCACTTCATACTTCTCATCCTATTAGTACTTCAAGCATAATATAATCATTTATATATATGTGTATGTCAATAGGATTATACCTCAAGTTGGCCTCAATAACATTTTCTCAAATGATATTTCAATGATCAAATCACATGCTACAATCATTGAAGCAAAACATCAACATAAGCTTTCAAGGTCGGTCTAACCCAAAAAGAGCATGCCCTTAAATTTCCACAATAACACGTTGTCGAAGCACAAAGAACACAATCCAACTTAGCAATTACAAGGTTAAAGATATGAACAATGAATCATCAAAATATTATCAGTAGAAATCAAGAAACTAGAGCATAGAGAGCTGCTCAATACTGCATAACCGAATAAATTTCTCGAGCACAACATCCAGAGCACAACTTTCAGAGCACCAAAACTAGGAATACAACAATCTCATATGATGACAACAAGCATATCCAAACTGCTCTACCATAGCTATATCAAGACATAAAAATGGAGGACTGCACCTCTGAAATAAGTCAACTACATACTATTAGACTACATGAACGACTGGACCAGGAAATCAATTATCACAACCAACACCGAATCTCTCACATCAAGATAAATGCATCTTCACGCTGACAATACATATTTCTGGAACAATAAACATGTCTACAATATATCAACAACAACTAGGATCTATAATCCATACCATATATACCTATCTTCCACTATTCTATGACATACATACATATGTTCCCTATTATGCAACATATTCAGAGGAATCTGTATCACCGGATTTGACATCAATGACAACTAAGACATGTATTTCTAACAAAATCTTCATTTCTTCCAAGTCAAAAATGGGTGGGAGTTTTTCTTGGATATTATTGTTATTGTTGCTATTAGGATATGTTGTTGTCATTGATGTCAACATATTTATGTTTTTTGCTGCACTGATTACAGATTGGGAAGATCTTATGATCTGGTTTGTAGTGTTGTTTTGTTGATCACTATTTTGCAGAGATCAATATATCCTCTGGTATATTCTGGTGTGATCAAATCTTGTGCTGAGTTTTTGGGATATTGCTTGGGATGGTCTTGTGTATCCTCATTTCAGATGGATCATGATTTGGTGCTCCGCAAGTTATCTTTCTTCGTGACAGTTGTTGATTGGTTGTGTTCTTGAGCTTTCTAATGTTGACAGATGAAGGTTTGATAAGTGGTGTTGGTGCAGTTATTCTTGATGATTCTAATGTGCTTGTTAGTGTTTCCTAGTTGCATCCTATTTGTTTTCATCATTTGCATTGATTGTTGTGTGAATTTTTTATGGTTTCTGTCAACCGATGATGATTTTTGTGTTATGCGATTTTCTTGGTGGTGTAGCATGTTGCGGTTGATCTTGGTGTGATTTTCAGTGGAGTTGAGCATTTGGGAATTTGATTTAGGTCTATGTTATGCTATGTAAATCATTATATTGTTCCGGTGGTCGATCTTTGTATCGTGTGATGTAATTTTGTAATTGAGGGTTTAGTCGACCTTGTTGTCAAGGTTGATTTGTATATATAGGTGATATGCTCATGTAATTTAGGTGTCGATGTTATGTTTGCATTATCAGAGAGAGGTTTATGTATGAACAATTGATTCATCCTTCCATGTTGAGATTGAGGAGAGATTGGTGTTGTAGAGCAGACATCTATTCTTAACCATAACTGTAATTAGGCATTTGGAGATGCTATTCTTTTAGCTCATTTCCTCTGGATTGTAGTTTGAATCTTGTTGTAAGTCAGTGAGACTTCCCTAAGGGTTGTAGCCTTCCTGGCCATTATCTTTTAAGCAGTGAGCTCTAGGAAGTGTTCTTGAATGTATGTGCATTCCCCATTGTAATATTTTCGCATACTATTGCAGAGTATCATCTTACTATGGGTAGGTTTTTTCCCTTAACCGGGTTTTCCACGTCAAAATATTGGTGTTGCGTGTTGTGCTTTCAATTTGCTTATTTATCTTATTACTGTAGTTTATTAGATCTTTTTTTGTGATTAAGATTGATATTTTGGTGAAGACTGATTCACCCCCCCCCCCCCCCTCTCAGTCTTCCTTCTTGGCTACTACTAATAGTTTTTGTCTTCTAAATATTTAGTTTCTTGTAACATCACAATATGTATCCTATAAGATCAATTGGATTCTTCATAAGGCACTTTTTGTTATGGGTATTAAGGCCCCTAACATTCCATGACACAATCTCCATGCCTAGCATGAAGAGCGGCATTCTCTCCATGGTCTCAAGTTTTCATCCAAGGTTGTTTGAATGCCTACCTTAATTTCTTCCTTAGTTTTCCTACTTTTAGCAACTTTGCTCCCTTTTCTCTTCTATTTTTTGATAGGAAAATTCTTAGAAACTAACAATAGAGATTAAATAATTGAAGCTACATGTTCTTGGGTTGAGACTGCATTGTCAAGAAGTACCTCAATGATAACCCCTTCCTCTCTAACAATCTCTACATTATTATCTACTACATTACTCACTAAATCTTCCAAAGGAGTCTGAACCACCTAGTTAAGCACACTCAAACCATATTCTAGAACTAATTCCAAACCTTTATCCAATCCCACTTCATCATCTATAACCTTATCCTCATCAACAAGATTTGACATTACCTGATCTGCCTCCACTTGATCACTCAGCAGAGAATTTAACTCTATTGACAAATGAGGGCCTATTAGAGGTTCATCCCCTTTCAAGAAAGATGTATCTTCAGCCAAAAATTCATCGGCCAATTCAACTGCTCTTTCCATGCCTACCTTAAATAATAACTCTTCAACAAGATGATCAAATTTTCTTGATAGAAAAGGTTCTCTGGTCTCAGCCAAAAAAATTCGTTTTAACAACTCTCTAGATTTGGTTGTCTTATACTATACAAGGAGAAAATAGAGGAAGAGACCAAACCATAGTAGAAATGAGGGCTATTTGAATGAGAGGTCGAGGTTGAAGGTCAAAACCATAACAAAGTATTTCCATTGGATAAGCCTTAAACTATCTTCAGGGAGTCCTTAGGCCATGACAATACAACTTTAAAGTTCTAATTTAAACAACAAGAAACCTCCATATCATGCTTAGGGTCACACAAATCTTGTTAAAAGGTAGGGAAACTAGCTAAATCTATTTTTAAATTCATGTCACCTTGTCTTTTCCTCTCCTCACAAGTATTAGAGAATAGCAATGGGTTCAATATTGGGTCCACACAAACCCTAATCTCACTAACATCTGACTGATTTCATTCATATGTAAAATGACCCAAGTTGTGAATACTTGTATTAACCATTTTAGGCTTTTCTAGTAGGATTGTTTTAGGAAAATGACGCATACTTATATTGAAAAAGAAAGGTTTTAGGAAATGGTTTATGTAGATCCATCAAGACACATACTTGGGCGAAAAGATTTGTATTCTCAAATGGCCACAAGTCATGTTTTAGAAAAATCTCCTTCTGATTAGCCAAAATTTACAAGATATCTAGATCTTTGTATTCAAGGGGTAGTGAAAGAAAATGAAACCAGAAAGGGGCAAATATGGGAGCGATAGAAAGGGGATTGAAATTGGGCCTTCAAATTTGTGTGTGAAGGCCAAAACCCTTGAGAAACCATGACTTTCTCTTATGAACATAATCTCTTTCCTCCTTAGAGAAAAAAATGGCTATGAAAAAATCATTACCATCATCTATATAAAAGATTTGGATAAGACCATACAAAGATTCTTTAGCCCATGTTGAAAGAAGATTAGTTTCACATATAAATCTCCAAAACTTACCAATGAGCGCCCGATCTCAAAGTTGCAAAAGTTGGTCCTCCAGGGAAGCTACTGGAAATGAAACTTCGAACAACACCATCCTCATCTAGGCATCCAATGTTGGGAAGGTTCTAAACCTCCTCAAATAATAGGGGTTTTTATTAGAAACATTTTTGCATCCATATGTAAGTGTAATATGTCTTGACCCAATTAAATTGTGTGAATTTTTTTGCCAAAGGCGTATTACACTCACATAATGGATGAACAAATAAGTGTTAATAAAAACTAAAATCATTAAATTTGAGGTATTTTTGGCACTTAAATGCATGAAAAAAAATAAAAAATAATTTATTTTCTCCTCTCAACTACCATACACTTTGAGTTTAACTATTAATTGAATCTATCTATTTCCATCATACTAATAGTTAACTTTGTAATCATGTCAATTGATATGATAATATAATAATAATAATTAGTCTTAATAGATTTTTTTTTGCTTGGTGAAGAGTTTAATAGAAATAAAAAAAATAGTAATATCATAATAATAATTTAATAATGATTATAATGTCATAATATAATAATAATTTAATATTAATTACAATATAATATATATATATATATATATATATATATATATATATATATATATATATATATATATATATATATATATATATATATATATATATATATATATATATTAAGTGGAATAATGAGAAAATATGATATCTTTTGGCGTACTTTACCTATTACGCCGAAGGCGTATTACACTCACATAATGGATGCACAAATATTACTTTAATCATTTAGAATTAGAATTAGAAATAAGAGCTTCAATTAGGGTTTTAAGAGAAATCTTTAACTTAGGGTTAGGGTTTAAATAAGGTTAGGATTAAGGTTTAATTATTATTATGGTTTGAATATTATTAGGGTCAATATTAGGTTAGTAAGGTTAGTGTTAGGGTTAATGTTGGATTAGAATTCAATAAGAGTTAGGGCTAGGGCTCAATTAGAGGTAGGGTAAAAGTATGGTTATAAGAAAAATATTTGAGTTGGGATTAATATATGGTTAGGGTTTAAATAGGGTTAAGATTAGAGATTAATTATGGTTAGGGTTAATGTTAGATTAAGGTTTAAATAGGTTTAGCATTAGCGATTAATGAGGGTTTGATTTAATGTTAGATTAGGTTTAAGGTTAGGTTTAGAATTGAAATTAAAGAGAGGATTAGGGTTAGAGATGAATTAGCATTAGGATCAATGTTACATTAGGGTTTAATTAGGGTTAGTATCTACATTCAATTGGGGTTAGATTTAATATTAGATAAGGGTTAAGGTTAAGGTTAGACTTAGAATTAGATATATGATTAGGGTTAGGTTTCAATAAATATAATATAAATTAAACCTAATATTTTTAGATCATTGTAAATCAAATGTTAAATATTTATATTTTGAATTTTCCTTCAAGTAGTCTAAGTGATTTATTAAATGATTTCATGTTCATTTTATTACAATCAACTCTCTACTATTATTTATGAAAGCTAAATATTTTTAAATTTGATATCTCTTGGCGTACCTAGATTTCTTAAATATAGGTATGCTAGTTTAATATTGATTATAATGTTATAATATAATAATTTTAATATTAATTATAATATAATAATATAATTATTTTTTAAGTGGAATAATGAGAAAATATGATATCTTTCGGCATACTCTACCTATTACGTCGAAGGCGTATTACACTCACATAATGGATGCACAAATATGTGTTAATACAAACTAGAATCATTAAATTTGATGTGTTTGTGACACTTAATTGCACGAAAAAACAAATATATGTATATATATACACTCTCAACTACCACTCACTCTAAGTTTAACTATTAATCAATTGTATCCATCTCCATCATACTAATAGTTAACTTTGTAATTATGTCAATCTAATATTATAATAATAATATAAAAATATGGTACAACCTGAGTTGGCTTAGTGGTGGAGAACTTGTGCTCTTGAAATAGAGGTCACAAGTTCAAATCCCACAAAGTGGGTAGGGTATGTACACCTTATTGGCTTTGGCCCATTACCTATCAAAAAAATAATAATATAAAATAATGATAATATAATTATAATAATTAATCTTAATAGATTTTTTTTGTTTTGGTGAAGAGTTTATAGAAATATAAAAATATAAAAAATATAGTAATATCTTAATAATAGTTTAATATTGATTACAATATCATAATATAATAATTTTTAAGTAGAATAACAAACAAATATGATATCTTTCGGCGTACTTTACCTATATTTCTCTAAAAATAGGTATAGTAGTAATTTTTAAGTGGAATAATGAAGAATGGATGAACAAATATGTGTTAATAAAAACTAAAATCATAAAATTTGACGTGTTTGTGACACTTAAATGCATGAAAAGCAAAAAAAGTATTTTATTTATTTTCTCCTCTCAACTACCATTCACTTTGAGTTTAACTATTAATTGATTCTATCCATGTCCATCATACTAATAGTTGTCTTCATAATTATGCCAATTGATATAATAATATAATAATTAGTCTTAATATATTTTTTTCGCTTGGGTGGAGAGTTTAATAGAAATATAAAAATATAGTAATATCTTAATAATAATTTAATATTGATTACAATATCATAATATAATAATATCTTAATATTAAGAATAATATAATAATTTTTAAGTGGAATAATGAACAAATATGATATCTTTTGGCGTACTTTACTTATATTTATCAAAAAATAGGTATACTAGTTTTATCAACACTACTACCACTCACTCCGAGTTTAACTTTTAATCAATTCTATCTATCTCCGTCACATAATGGATGCACAAACATGTGTTAATAAAAACTAGAAGCATTATATTTGACATGTTTATGACACTTAAATGCATAAAAAGTTAAAAAACATTTTTTCTTTATTTTCTCCTCTCATCTATCACTCACGCTGAGTTTAACTATTAATCAATTCTATCTATCTCCATTATACTAACACTTAACTTTATAATTATGTCAATCGAATATTATAATAATAATATAAAGATATGGTAATATAATAATAATAATTAGTCTTAATAAAATATAAATAAATTTAATGACACAAGAATTACACTATACTGCTTTGCAAATATATGCGAAATTTGTGAATGACACAACATCACATGCCTAAACAAGGGCCTGCGTAGAGCGATTTGGTGGGAGAATGGCAACTGGTGGTAAGTCAGAGGCAAAAGAAACAAGCAAAGCTAAATAATCATATAGTTGTCTCTAGATCAAATTCAATTCCTATGGGCAATAAAAGATCGGACATTCGATATCCCACTAGGGTTCCAATCGCCAATTCCCCTGCAGGTTGTTCTCTGCCTAAGAACTCTAGTTGTGGAAGAAATATCCATCAACCTCCACAATTGGTTGCCTTCATAAGCTTATCTAAAGGGAAGTCGATGGATCAAAGGAATATATTGAATAAAAGGTGGCTAAATGCTAATCCTGGGAAGACAGTATTCTCTAGGGTTGGTTCTGGGAGAAGATAGTCGGGCCATCAATTCCCTCACATGAAAACTAATCCATAGTTGAGGGCAAATGCGTGGCTTGAAATAATTACATAACCAAGCCCTAGGGTTAAATAAATTAGGGAAAGGTCCTAATAAAGGCAATAAGCAACAAAGCAAGGTTTTTAATATGAAAGATGACCTCCTGCAAGAGCATTGGGAATATTATACTAAAGTAGGTCTTATAGAAAAATGGAATGGGCAGAACCAATCCTACCAAGAGATGGCAAACTGGTGGAAAATGTAATTCTCAAATTAGGTAAGTATTTTTTGTCTAGAAGATAACTTTCTGTTGATTACATGTTCTAATTCTGATATTAAGCAAGAAATCCTTTACGAGGAAGTTAAACTTTTCAAGGGTTACATTTTCCAATGTATCAAATGACAACCTAATTTCAATCCAAAAAAATTTTAAACCTAAGTTTTTAAATGGGTAAACATAGAACCAATGCCAATAGAATATCATTCTCTAAAAATCATGGATGTAATAGGTTCGCAGATAGGGGTTTTCTTAGGTGTAGAAGGTATTAAGAGCAAGGATTTGGCAAAAGATATAAAATTACTAATAGAATTTAGCTCTGATTCTTTAACTTTAGATCCTATCGATATAGTATCTGATAAAGGCAACTAGTGTATTAAAACCTCTTTTTATGAAGGAGAAATAGATGTCGCCAACATTGTTGTTAAAAACAACCATCATCTCGAGCAATCCTCAGGGCAAACAACTTCTTCCTCAAATATACCTGTTGAGAGCATTAAGAGACCTGTTGGTGCAAAATCGAGTCTTAGGACTATAGAGCAGAGTAAAAATCATATGTCTAGGCTAGGGGCGGGTAATTACGTTTGCAATAACACTAAGAGAAAGTCCAATATCGAAGTGTTAGAGGATAGGATCTTTTCTAGAAAAGTTGTTCTACAACAAATGCTCAAAGAAGCAGAGGATTTCAAAGCTGATGTTATAGAACAAATAGAAATGCTAGACCAATAGATTGATGTTAGGCAGGAGGAGGCTGATGGTAAAGCAGAGATGCAATTAGAACTACAAGCTGCATTTGGTTTACAAGCAAAGGAAATGGATGACATAGAGATGACGAACATAGCTAGGAATCAACTTTTGTTGGAGCATGGGCCAATAACCCCTAAGGTTGATGTCATAGGTGATAGTGGTAGGGGCGGCTCTGAAGAGAATAAGGCATTAGTTCCTGGAGGGGATCTCTTAGGTCTTTCTAGGACAGGTATTGGTAAATTGAGGCCGGATTGTGAGAACCCAAAGAGGAGAGGGATAAAATCCATTTCAGAGCTCAGGTTCTTAGTTGGGGGAGATGCAGATCAAACCAAGATCATTGACATTTTGTATGCTGGGAAGGGGAAGTACCTTCCCACTTCACCATGAAGATCTTCACATGGAATGTTAGGGGAATGAATGCCAATAACAAGCAACGTATTGTAAAATGTTGCATCTTTTCTGGTAATGCGAAAATGGTTTTGATTCAAAAAATAAAACTAAATGAATTAGGATTAGTGGAGTTTAGGAAAAAGTTAGGTTGTTGGAAAGGGGAGGCAGTCCTTGCAGAGGGTGCCTTTGGGGGGTTAGGAACCTTTTGGGACCCTAGAAGAGTCTCAGTTGAAGTTGTCAATAAGAGCAAGTTCTGGTTGTGCTCCTTAGTCAATAGTCTGAACAGTAATATGAAATTCACCCTTTTTATTATCTATGGACCAATCCCCAATGATTAGAAAAGAGGAGTATGGGAAGAGTTAGGCCATCAGTTCCACCTAAATCAAGATAGGAATTTTAGTATTGGAGGAGATTTCAATGCTATCCTAGACCTCTCAGAGAAAGTTGGGGATATTAAGAAAGAACCTTAATCCCTTATCGACTTTAGGAATTGGACCACTAGCCATATTATAATGGATATTAAGATGTAGAACGAAGTTTACACATGGACTAATAGGAGGTTTGGATTTAGCCACATAGATGAAAAATTAGATAGATTCCTCTTCAAAGGTAACATTATTGATTTTTAGTATCTCTTTAAAGCTACTATCCTACCCATGTCTAGTTCGGATCACTTCCTGGTAATATTATGCATTTCTGAGGACACAAAACCATGTAGGAGCTCTTTCAAATTTGAAAAGATGTGGATGAAAAATGAGGACTTTTTGGAAATAATTAAGAGTTGGTGGAATGAGGAGCAAGTTACAGGCTCAAAACTTTTCTGTTTTGTCACCAAACTAAAAGTCATGAAAAGGAAACTACTACTCTAGAATAAGGAGTAGTTTGGGGACATCGTTAAAGTAAAAAAGCACTTGGAAGTAGAGTTAGAGAGCCTAAACAAGTTAGTGATTAAAGAAGGCATGAATCAGGCAAGGTATTTAAAAGAAAAAGAATTATTAAAGCAATATGAAGATATTCTATCTAAAGAAGAAATATTTTGGAGACAGAAATCTAGAGAAACATGGCTTGAGGAGGGAGATAGGAACACCAAGTTTTTCTACTCCAATACCAAAGTTAGGAATAGCATCAATAGGATCACAAAGGTTAAGAGAGTTGATGGGTTAATTTTAGATAACTTGGAGGATATTTCTATCGAAGTTGTATCATTTTTTCAAAAACTTCTAAATCAGATTGAAGCCTTAGACTTAACAACCCAAACAAGCTTGTTAGAGAATATTTTGAAGCTTATAACGACAAAGTAGAATAAGAGATTAAAAAGTTATTTTTCCAAAGCAAAGGTGGAAGCAGCCTTGAATCAACTCCACCCGGATAAGGCACCGAGCCTAGATGGCTTTCCACCATGTTTCTTCCAATCATGTTGGTACTTCATGGGAGATGAGTTAGTTAACGCTCTAGAAAGTTCTAGGAACTCTGGGAAATTCCTAAAGAAAATTAATAATACATTCATTGTTCTGATTCTAAATAAGGAGAGAGATGAATGTATGGATGACTTTAGACCTATATCCCTTTGTAATACTATCTACAAAATCCTGGCAAAAACCCTAGCAAATAGACTCAAGTTGTTACTCCCAGACATCATTGCAAAAGAACAAATAGGCTTCGTTCTAGGAACATCTATCTATGATGGAGTTATTATAGCACATGAATCTATCCATTCCATCCAACAAAACCATTCCTCATGTATGTTGGTCAAACTAGACATTAAAAAGGCATATGAAAGGGTGGATTGGAGATTCCTGTGTAAGTGCATGGAAGCCTTCAGATTTAATAAACAGTGGACTAATCTAATATTTGAGTGCATATCTAGTCCAAGGGTATCTATCCTAGTGAATGGAACTCTGGAAAGTTTATTCAAAATCTCTAGAGGGTTAATACAAGGGGACCCTATTTCCCCTTTTTTATTCATCATTATGGTGGAGGCTTTAAGAAGGACTATCTAGAAATCACAAGAGTTGGGTAATCTCTCCGGTATAAAGATCACCAGTATGCTTCCCCGTGTGACCCATCAAAAGTTTGTTGATGATACCCTATTGTTTGGTGAGAGTAGTATGTTGGAATATAGGAGCTTGAACCTCATTCTAAAATGGTATTCTAGAGCCTCTAGGTAGATGGTCAATAAGGACAAATCAAACATCTTCTTTTTCAATACAGACAGTAAGCTAAAGAAAGGTATTTCAAACATTCTAGGTTTCAATCAAGGAACCTTACCTTGTAAATATATAGGGCTTCCTTTAGAGAAATGCATCAAATCCTCTAACCTTTGGGATAATGTTCTTGTTAGACTTGATCAGAGAATCCAATCTTGGAAAGGAAAATGGTTGTTTGCGGCAAGTAGAGTTATTATTCTTAGATCTATATTATCTACCATAACATAATTCCAAATGACATACCTCTCTATAACATCAGAAGTGAGAACCAAGCTAGACAAAAAGATGAGGACTTTCTTTTGGCAGGGTCTTACAGATAAAAAAAAGTTTGCTTTGATCGCTTGGGACAAAATTTGTAAACCCAAGGTGGAGGGTGGTATTGTCATAAAAAATCAGGCATTACAAAACAAGGCTTTAGGGGCATAGTTGGTGTGGAAGATATATAAGGAGCCTCAATTGAAGTGGGTCAGAATCCTTTATCACAAATACCTAGATGCAAATGACCCTATTATTATATTTAGGGTTGTTAATCCTCCAAGAGGTTGCAGAATCTAGAACTTCATTATTGGATGTAGGGACATCATTTCAGACCAATTGTCTTGGATTATTGCATTAGGAGACCAAGAAATTTTCTGGGAGGACTCTTGGGGTGGTTCCCCTCCAATCCAAAATCTACTCAACAATCAAGTAGTTAGGGATTCCATGGAAGAAAAGGTAGGTAGATTTGTGAAGGATTATTTAGTATTGAACCAAAATGACCCTACCCTTGGATGACATTGGAAGCCCCTGGAGAAGTTGTATATCTCTCCAAAATTATCTAGACAACTATCAAATATATTGCAAAGTAGGAGAATCACACCGAGTAGGGGTAGAGATACACTTATATGGAATAAGGATAAGGCTGGTGAGTACGTGGTGAAGGATGGATATAAGTATATTTATAGCAAACAACTGATGTCTAAATATATCCTGTCCTTCACCCTATGTTGGGATAGAATGTGTCTCTCGAAGGAAGCCTGTCTATTTTTATGGGCAATTATGCAATGGATAATCCTTATGATGGATTTCTTTAGGAAGTTTGGGTATCAAGGCCCAAGTCACTGTCCACTTTGTGAGAGGGAGGAAGAATCCATGGATCACCTGTATTAAACTGTGTAGACTTTGGCCAGTGTTGGACTTGGCTGGTAAATAAAATGAATTGGAGCACTGCCTTGCCTAAAGATCTATCAATCCTACTTCTAGGCTGGCCAATTCACCTAAAGTATAGTCTGTAGGGCTTGTTATGGATCATTTCACCCTTGATCCTCTTATGGGAAATATGGAAAGAAAGAAAAAAAAAAAAAAAAAAGGATCTTTAAGGAAAAATAGATTCCCTTGGAGCAACTGCTTAATAAGATAGAAGCTTCAATAATTGAGGTGACCAACAATAGGTTGAGAATCAAACAAAACTCGGATGTTTCTTTCACCTATAGGGACGAGGTCCTTAGAAGGAACTGGGGTGGACTGATTATTCCACCTTTTTATGGCAAAGGAGGTCAGTCTACTATAGATAAAAGGAAGGAATGTAGATGGATCCCTCCAATGAATAGTTGGTACAAACTTAACTTTGATGGGGCCTCTAGAGGCAATCTGGGGTTGGCTAGAATAGGGTGTGTGATTCACTTTTGGGATGGGGCAGAAGTGGCTAGTTTGGCTAGGCCAATTGGGACAACAACTAACAATGAGGCAAAATTCCCTGCATTAATTGAGGGTTTCCTACTGAGCAAAGATTTAGGCATCATGAGATTGGCATTTGAAGGAGACTCAACTTTAGTTATCAACACTTTAGGAATGGGGAAGATGCAGAACTGGAAGCTTAACAACCCAGTGAAAAGAGCTTTAGAAATATTTAAATATTTAAAATCCACTACTGCTAACCATATCTATTGAGAAGGCAATGCTAGAGCAGACACTCTTGCTAATCAAGGTGTGGATGGGTCTTGGGTAGAGCGAGTAGGAGTAGGTTAAGGATGGTTCTTGGATGATTAGGAGGCAGTTTGTTGCTATCTCTTGATACGTTTATGAATACAAAAGCCTTGACCTCCCCAATTTGGGTTCATTAAGTGCATATATATAGACCAATTTGTCCCTTGCATTAGGCCTAAGATACTCTTAACATAATCAAAAAATTAGTACATGTGTATCTCTATTTATACAAGCCCACTTTGTCAATAATGCATACATATAGATATATATACATATATGTATATATATAGATATATGTATATATATATATACATATACACATACATCTACATATACATATACATATACATATATATACATATACATATACATATATGTATATGTATATGTATACGTATATGTATATGTATGTGTGTGTGTGTGTATATATATATATATATATATATATAATGTGGTGAAAAGTGATGAGGGGAGATCAAGTGGAAAGCTTTACTCCCCTCAAAAGAGGGGTGAAAGTTTCACACAGGATTCCCTTCAACTTCTCACGCACATTACATTTAAAAGAGGGGGGTTGAACTCACTAGATCCAATCTCTATGTAAAGAGATGGAATGCTAAGTGAATTGTAGGAAATTGACAATGAATTTGGAAAGTAAAGTAACCCTCTTTGAAAATAGACAAGTTGAATTAAGCGAATTGAGACTAAGTGTAAAGATGACAAAGAAACAATTATATCTTGAGATAGAGATGCGGGATGAAGCTGTGTTGTAATGCCCCACTAGGAAACCCTAAAGGGATAAAACTAAAACACAAGAATAGAGTGCAGATATATTTTTTTTTTAAAATTTAATCACAACATAATGATACAATGAGATATCATAAGCTCAGATAACACAATGGAAGACTAAAATAATGGATGAAGTTGTGTTGTAATGCCCTACCAGGAAACCTCGAAGGGATAAAGCTAAAACACAAGAATAGAGTGCAATTATTATTATTTTTTTAAAGTTAATCACAACATAATGATACAATGAGATATCATAAGCTCAAATAACACAACGGAAGACTAAAATAACACCTAAATATTTTCCCAACGTGATTAATTAATTCAACACTTAACACAACTCATGCTAATTAATCCAATTAAGCTGATTAACTTAATGACAAGATAATACTATAAAAAGGATAAATTCTTTCAGTAAGTTAAAATTATAGATAACATGATGAGGTTCATCCATTACCATTTAACCATACATTACGTTCAATATTTTCATTAAAACATAAGTCATGCAACTAATTTCATTACATACTTTAATTCCATTATAAACTAATGAATACTTTCCACGGATATTTTAATTGCATTATCAACAACTGAATACATTCCATTATTCAAATATACATTCTTCATGATCCAAATTACTTCATTTAATAAGATGACTACATACATGCATTTAAGATTTACTTCATCTAATCCATATTATATATTTTAACCATAATGTCATCCATACATACTAAATTAAAATTGAAACAAAAGAACATAAAACACCACATAACATCGAAATGATTTTGGAGTTCACCCCTAGTGGGCTACATCTCTGGGTCTTCTCAACTGCAAGACCCCTCTGATAAAATAATAGGGTGAAGAATACATAAGGTTCACAACATTAACATCCTGCCATCAAGGCGTACATAAACCAATAATACATACGACCACATCGGTCCAAAAGATACATGAATGATCCTTGAATAGGAAAAATGATCCAGCTGAACATAATAGGAAGCAAATACAAAGATCAACTGGAGCATTCACGAAACTAAGTCTTCGCAGCCCATCATAAGCAACCCATGGTCTAACATGAATATTAGGTTCTCACAAGGGCATAAACAACAGGACGACTCCACAACAATGCTCCTATCAAAGACAACACAACCAACACACTAGCGAACATAAGGGACAAGTGTCATCACATAACTTGGTATGGTTACCATGGCAGGTCTCCATAGGTTCTGACCCCATCTACTGGGTTACCCTGGCAACCTATTCTGAACCTCCGACCCATCCAAGTCTTATGTGGACCAACACAACCTTTCGTGAAGACAAGGTTGATGGTTTTTCATTTCAGGCCTTCTCATTGCATGTCAAGTTTGTGCTAACACTCATCCCATGCATGAGGCACAATTATCTTACTTAGTGTTTTCATTAACTAACTCTCTAATATGCTATTAGGTTATCACTTATTTAGACACACTTTTGATGGTTTACCCAATAACCACTTTGAGCGTGGCCCCCAATCGAAAGCCACTTTCCCATATAACACTAGATCGTAACCAAATGAACTCCTAAAACCCAGAGAATACACCACAACAAGATTACCGAGTTCAATAGGGTAGGAATACCCACTTGGTCAAACAAGAATTCATACGAGGTGTACTAACTGACGGTGCTCTAACTAGAGACCTGACTAGCTATGGTCAACTATGAACCAACATTCAACACCCGCTAAAAGGACATGATCAGATACAAAACCATCACATGAAAACAGTCAAAACTCAAGATCAAGGACATAAGAAGGTACCCAAATCAACATACAACAATATTCAATAATCACAATCAAGGACTTGCCATTTCTTAAGCAAATGTGAATACAAAAAATTAAACATGCATAGGCATAAATCGGAAAAGACAATCTTTTTCCATATTGTTTAAACATAAAAATCGATCCAGTTTTCTAATGGATCTAAGTTTGATTGCAGTTTGTCTACCTTTTCTAAGTACAGGTCGTTCATGGTTTACTAACTCAGTAAAGTTCATTTTGCATCATAAAATAAAATAAATACATCATCATGAGTTTTCAAACTAAATTTACATGAATATAATTAAATAAACATTAATCAACTAAATATAAGATTTATTTTTTAAAATAAAACATCATTCTCAGACTTGTTCGAAAACAATAATCTAATCTCATCTCTTGCGACACAATTACATACTTTCCAAAAATAGAAATATACATTAAAAAAGAAATTACAATCAATGATCATTTCCGAAATAAACTGATACTTCCTTGCATACATATAGAAAAATACAAATTAAATATTAATTAATATCTATATATTAATCCGCGATTAATAAAATATATACTAATTAATAATTAATAATAAAATTACAATTTGAATATTAATTAATATATATATATATATATATATAAATTCTCAATTAATAAAATAATATTTAAAAACTTTTTAATAAAATAAAATATATTAACTACGAAAAACTTTTTAATAATAAAAAAAAGAAATTTTATTTAAAAAAAAAAGAAAAAAACCTTGGGAAACCCATGAGCCCCACCACGTAGAAGCCACGTGGTTCCCCTTTCCCTTGGGAAGGGTTGTGGGGACCATGACGTGGTCTCCCCACAACCATGGTTGTGTGGAGACCACGCCATGGCTCTCCCCATGGCTTGGGGAAGCCACGACTCTCCCCAGCCATGGATCAAGGCCATGGTTCCCCCAATCTACTCCAAATAAACAATAATATTTTATTATTATTATTTTTTTTGCTTAATTTATTTTATAAAAAACAAAACCTCCAATCTGTAGTCTCAATAATATTTTGAGAATTAAGTTTCCAAAATAAGCATGATTAATTTATAAACACAAATATATATATATATATATATATATATATATATATATATATATATATATATATATATATATATTTTAAAACAATGCATTTCCAAACCATATAACCCAAAAATGGTAGGGAGGATGAAAACTAAGCAATTTCTTTGGAAATAAGCAATCCCAGCAAGCTAAAATTGGGGAAAAAATTAACCAGCATATCCAAAATGCTCAAATTTGAATTTTTTTAGACAAAATTAAACTGTGAACAACCAACCCCCAATTTAATTTTAAAACAACCTGAGCAACCAAAATCTAAACTTGAGGTTGGAAAAGAAGACAAGGAGGTTTTGAATTGGAGATTTAATTACAACTCTTCCATTCTCCCCAAATATATGGGATTTTTAACCTTCACAGCCAGATTTCTACAAAATCCAAAACAATTTCTTTTAAACAAAGAAACCAACGAAATAAACCAGAGACCTGCCTGATTCAGTAATCCTGGAAGAGATTTGATGAAGAGCCCAACCTGCAAGCTCAAGAAATCCTTCCTTCACCAAAATGCCCAAATTTCTCCATCCAAGAATATTTTTCAAAAATACTCTCCAAAAATAATCCTCTCCTAATATTTTTTCAAACCTAGGTTAAATGGAAGAAAATGTTTGACCAAAATTCTCATTTTTGGATTTAAAATATTTTCTTTCAATTAAAATAAAAATCACACTTTTAAAACTATTTCAAATATGCAACAACCTACCTTCTTATAAAAATTGATTTTCTCAATTAATTGAAATTAACCTTTCTATTTCCAAAATGCCAAAGATATTAAATTATTTCTATTTCAAATAAAATTTAATCTTTCCTTTCAAAATGCATAATAAACTGAATAAATTCATCATTTAAAATTAACCATTTAATTGAGCTTGCTATAAACAGGAATTGAGCAATTCTAATTAATGATTAATCGCACAAAGGGGACCTATTTAATTTAGTCCCTCAATTACTAATGCATAAACACACATTAAATCAAATTAAACATTAAGGATAAAATACTCAATTTTACCACAGGCAACCCAAGAAAACCAACCAGATACACGACCCACATACCCAACCAAAGGGGATACTGACGGACGACTGACAACGCTCACTTGAGCACGACTCGGGTAAAACGAGGGTCTTACGACCACCTATGTAGTACCCCTGCCCTAATCAATTTCTAATCTCAATTTGATCTTGGTTAGTTTATCATGCTATAATGTTATAGTCAGATGTTTTGATTTTTGTGCGTACCTGTTAATGTGGTTTTCACACCAATCCGTATGCAATTTTATTAGTTCTCCTATTTCATGTTAACACTTTCATTAAGTATATATATGTATGCATGTATGACTCTTGGTTGCAGGAGATTTCAGATATAGTACCGCAGAGGTGTGAGGTTCGTGTCCATCTGGGTTCACAGGTTTGAGTGTACCTCTTTGGTCCTTAGATTTTGGATTAGGTGGTCGTAAGACCCTCGTTTGACCATAGTCGTGCTCAAGTGAGCGTCGTCAATCATCGTCAGTATTCTCTTTGGGTGGGCATGCAGGTCGTCTGTCTGCTTAGCTTTCTTGGGTTGTGTGTTTTGTGTGTGGTTAAATTGAGTATTTAATCCTTAGTATTTAATTTGATTTAATGTGTGTTTACACATTAGTATTTTGGGGACTAAATTAAATAGGTTCCTTTCATGTGATTTATCATTAATTAGAATTGCTCAATGCAAGTTGGTAGCAAGTTCAATTAAATGGTTAATTTTAAATGATAAATATTTTCAGTTATGATTTTTGAAAGGAAAGATTTAAATTTAATTGAAATAGAAATGATTTGATTTCTTTGGCATTTTGGAATAGAAAAGGTTAATTTCAAGTATTTAAGAAAATCAATTTTAATTTGAAAAGCAAGTTTAATATATATTTGGATATAGTTGGAAAGAATGATTTTTGGAGATTAATTTTAAAAGAAAGTATTTTAAATTATAAAATAAGAATTTTGGGATTGTATTTTAAATGAAAATATTTTAAACTCAAAAATGGGATTTATGGTCAAAACTTTTCCCATTTAACCTAGGTTTGAAAATATTTTTGGAGAATTATTTTTTTTATGGAAAAATTTGGGGAAGAATTTGGGGGGCATTTGGTGGAAGGAGTTTGGGGTATTTTGCAGGTGGAGCTCATCTTCAACACCTCCAGAATAGAATTCAAGGTTGGCATTTTGGTTAACCCTTTGATTTTGTTGAAATTTGTTTGAATTTAGGGAGCTTCCTATGTGTGTGGCTGCATTTTTCTTTCAGAAAACTCTTTCATTTTGGTTATGAAGTGAGAAATTAATTTAACTTTGAACCCTTTGTTCATGGATGTAAATCCATTTCTTCATTTTGGAAAAGAAATGATGTTTTAAAATTGGCTGAATCCATTTTCTGTTTTATCTTAGAAAATTTTTGAGTCTATTTTATTTGGGGGTTTTGTTTGAAATTTTTTTAAAGTGCATATATGTGTGTTTAAGGATTTGAAAATGAAATTTAGTTCTCAAATAATTATGAGTCTGAGACTGCAGATTTGGGGTTTGTTTTAATTTTAATAAATTTAAACAAAAAAAAAATATACCCTTGCTGGTCTGAGAGTACCCAGCGACTGGGGCATTGGTTTAATTATTTTGTTATAAAAATAAAGCAAAAAAAAAATTATGCATTTATATTTTTTTGGGGCTGTCGGGGAGGGGCGACATGGAAGCCAAGGCCCTCGACCCATGGTTGGGGAGAGCCGAGGCTTCGCCGTACCATGGGGAGAGGCCTGGCGGTGAGGCCATGTCATGGCCTCCACTCAGCCGAGGCTGGGTGGAGACCACAACATGGTCTCCCCAGCCTTCCCTTGGGGAAAGGGAGGCCCACGTGATTCTGCCCTTTGGCTTTGTTTTATTTTTTTATTATTTTTTTATATATTATTTTTTATAAAACAAAATATATATATATATATATAGTAAAGTTGCAATGCCATTTAATTTAAAGTTTTTCTTTAAAAAGAAAAAAAGGGTATTTATTTAAACTATTAATTTACTAATTAATATATATTAATAGTTTTTCAAATTACTAATTTTATTAATATATATATATATATATATATATATATATATATATATTGATTTGTATATTTTTTTAAAAATATACGTAAGGATGTATTATGTTAATTTAGAAAATGATTACCTGTTTTGTTTTAACTCCCTTCTAAATGTATATTTCCATTTTGGAAAGTATATGCTTGTTTTGCAGATGTGAGAGTAGTTTATTTATTTTGAAAATGAATAAGAATGATGTTTTATTTTAAACAATAAATATCATGTGTTAGTTGATTAATCTGAATATTTGATTTTATATCATTAGGTGTTCAGCATATAGAATATTTATATTAATGTGACTTTGGTTGAAAACTCATGAGGAAGTATTATATTAATGTTATGATGCAAATGGACTTAGTGAGTTAGAAAATCATGAACGACCTGTACCTAGACAAGGTAGACAAACTGCAATCAAACTTAGATCCATTAGAAAACTGGATCGATTGTTATGTATAAACAATAGGAAAGAGGATTGTCTTTTCCAATCTATGCCTATGCATGTTTAATTTTTTGTATTCGCATTTGCTTAATAAATGGCAAGTCTTTGATTTTGTTTTGTTGGACACTATCATATGATTGATTTGAGTACCTTCTTATGTCCTTGATCTTGACTTTTGACTATTTTCTTGTGATGGTGTTGTAACCAGTCATGTCCTTTATGCGGGTGTCGAATGTTGATTCGTGGTTGACCATAACTGGTCAGGTGTCTAGTTAGAGTACCGTCAGTCAATGCATCTCATATGAAGTCTTGTTTGACCCAATGGGTATTCCTACCATATTGAGATTTGTTTGCTTGACCTTGTGTATTCCTTGGTTTAGGAGTTCGTTTGAGTATAGTCTTGTGTCATTTGGGAAAGTGGCTTTCGATTGGGGGTCGCGCCCAAAGTGGTTGCTGGGTAACCCATCAAAAGTATGTCTAAATAAGTGATAACCTCATAGCATATTAGAGAGTTAGTTAATGAATCACTAAGTAAGTTAATTGTGTCTCACATATGGGATGAGTGCTAGTACAGACTCGACATGCAGTGAGAAGGCTTGAAATGGAAAACCATCAACCTTGTCTTCACGAAAGGATGTGTGGGTCCACATAAGACTTGGATGGGTCGGAGGTTCAGAATAGGTTGCTAGGGTAACCTAATGGATGGGGTCAGAACCTATGAAGACCTACCATGGTATCCATACCAAGTTATGTGATGACACTTGTCCCTTATGTTCGCTAGTGTGTTGTTGTGTTGTCTTAATAGGAGCACTGTTGTGGAGTCATCATGTTGTCTATGCCCTTGTGAGAACCTGATATCCATGTTAGACCATGGGATGCTTATGATGGGTTGAGAAGACTTAGTTTCATGGATGCTTCAGTTGATCTTTTATAATTGCTTCTTATTATGTTCAGTTGGATCATTTCCTATTCAGGGATCATTCATGTATTTATTTGACCGATGTGATCATATGTATTTTTGGTTATGTTCGCCTTGATGGCAGGATTGTAAATGATGTGACCTTATGTATTCTTCACTATTTTTAATTATCAAAGGGGTCTTGCAGTTGAGCAGACCTAGAGATGTAGCCCTCTAAGGGTGAACTCCGATATCAATTTGGTGTTATGTGATGCTTATGTTCTTATGTTTCCTTTTTAGTTTAACATGTATAGATGGCATTATGTTAGAATGTATAAAGTGGATTAGATGAAATTAATCTTAAATGCATGTGTCTAGTCATCTTATTAAATGCAGTAATTTGGATCATGAAAGATTGTAGATTAGAATTATGGAATATATTTAGTTATTGATAGCGCAATTAAGTATGCATGGAAAGAACTCATTAGTTTATGATGAAATTAAAGTACGTTATGAAATTAGATGCATGACTCATGTTTTAATGAAAAGTTTGAACGTAATGGTTGGTTAAATTTTATTGGATGAACTTAATCATGTCACCTATACTTTTTACCTCAATGGATGAACCTTATCATGTTATCTATATTTTTATCTTTCGAAAGAATTTACCCTTGTTCAAAGAAATTATCATTTGTTTAAGTATTATCTTGTCATTAAGTTAATCAGCTTAATTGGATTAATTAGAGTGAGCTGAGTTAAATGTTGAATTAAGTAATCACGTTGGGAAACTCTTTAGGTGTTATTTGAAGTCTTCCTCTATGTAATCTGAACTTTGATATCTCATTGTATCATTGTGTTGTGTTTGATTTTTTTTTTAAAATTATTTGCACTCTATTCTTGTGTTTTAGCCTTATCCATTCGGGGTTTCCTGGAGGGGCATTACAACCTAATCCAATCTCTAAGGACCAAAAAGGGACACTCAAACCTGCGAATCTAGGTGGAGATGAACCTCGTACCTATGCGGTATTGTACCTGCAATTTTCCGCAACCATGAATCACACATGCATACATATATATATTTAATGAAAGTGTTAGCTCGAGATTAATAACATGAATCAGGAGAACAAATAAACTTACATGAGAATTGATGTGAAAACCACATTATTAGGTATGCACAATAATCAAAACATCTGACTATAACATATAGTAAACTAACCAAGGTCAAACCGAGATTAGGATCTGATTAGGGTAGGGGTACTACATGTGTACCTAGAATTAGCAGTCAAATGTCGAGACTAAGCCTCCCTACAAATTTGAGAAAACATTTTCGGGACCGGGTTGAAGTTGCACCTGGTCCTCCGAAAAATCCACGCATCAAAAAGGGTTTTTTTGTCTCTGAAAATGAATCCTAAACTTGCAATTACAGCTACGCACCTACAACCTACATTAAAAAAAAGAGGAAAATCTTGTTGGGATTGTGGGTTTGCCTTAAGGTCAAACCCCGTTTTGGAATTAACCAAGTGATTGAAAGTACTTGCAAGAAAATGAAAAGAAATGTCTGAAGTAGAATCCACCTCAAAAGATGATGCAATTGAAATGTTGATAGAATTGCTTGAAAGGATATGTGGAATATAATATCTTGAATGTTGATAGAGATCTCCTCTTAATTGGTTGAATCCTTGATTTAAATGCAACACCTAGCCTTGAAAGATATATATGAATATACATATGTATACATATATATACATATACATATACATAAACATAAACATATACATATATATATATATATATGTATACATATACATATATATACATATACATATATATGTATATGTATATATGTATATATATGTATACATGTGTATATGTATGTGTATATATATGTATATACATATCTATACATATATATGCACACACACACACACAGTCTTCCTAACTCACACCTCTCCTCCTAATAAATACATTACACACACACACACACACACACACACACACACACACACACACACACACACATATGTATATGTATATACATATACATACATATACATATACATGTACATGTACATATACATATATATATGTAGATATATACATATATATGTATATATGTGTGTGTGTTTACAGATATATTGCTACCTCCTTTTATTGCAACTCCCTTTGTTTTCTTACTCATATAGTTAAACATCTATATATAGATACAAAGATATGCATATAATCATAAGTATAAGACATATATATGCGTGATCCATGCCTCTATACTTGAAATTATAACAAAATACCGTATGTGCCTTGATATATATATATACTCGTACTTATATTCAACATTCTCTTTTAAGGTACACACACACACACACATAAATACATACATACATACATACATATAAATATATACACACACACATATATATACATATATATGTATGTATGTATATATATATTTATATCTATGTGTATATATGTGTATATATGTATATGTATGTGTGTGTATATGTGTGTGTGTGTGTGGAGTTTAGGTAGATCCAGAGCAAATACAAATTAACAATTATATGTAGATACAAACACAAAAGATGATGAAAAATGCATAACATAGAAATTTAGCATGGTTCACCCAAGATGGGCTACATCCACAGAACACAACCGTCCAATCTTTTTCTTATTATCCAATAAATCAGTACAACACCATTACAATGCCTTTTTACATTCCAGCCACTTATAACAAGCATTTTTTAGGGCAACATACAAAGTCAGCTATTTTAGGTTGTTTTTTTTTCAATGTCAGTTTTTTTCAACAAAAAATGATAAAAAATTTTCATTGGGGGTTGCACCCCCAAACCCCTGCTCAGGGCCTGACCGTACTTTGAACCCTGGCGAGGATACATAACGAGTGTACAATACTTGCATGATCAATCACCACATATCAACAATTTACCACTTGGAAACTGATTAGGCTCCACACCAAACAATCTCCCACTTGGAGACTGATCTTGGACAATATTGCCTAACTTACAACTCATACTAGATTAAAAAAACCTCCCAGACACAGTTGTTCCTTAATTCCATGATGTTCAGTCAAGAAGGCTAAGAGAAACTATGGAATAAATCAACTTCTCCTGTGGGACTACCTTCATGAACATATCTACAGGATTGTCACTTTTGTGAATCTTTTCAAGCCATAACTGACCATCCTCCAAAACAGATCGTATGAAGTGGTACCTGAGCTGAATATGTTTTGTCCTTAAATGAAGAGAAGAATTCTTTGCAAGATGAATGGCACTCTGGCTATCAGTATAAAATGGGCTATCCTCCTGCATCTGGCCCAGTTCTTCTAGAAAATGTTGTAACCAAATCATCTCCTTGCTAGCTTCAATCACAGCTACATACTGAGCCTCAGTGGTTGAAAGTGCAACAACCTTTTGTAGTCTAGAAATCCAACTAACTGCAGTTCCCCCTATAGTAAAAACATACCCTGTAGTACTCCTTGTATCAATATCACTTGCCAGATCGGAGTCAACATATCCTTGTAGAGAAGCATTTGATCCTTTGAAACATAATGCCTTGCTAGAAGTACCCCTCAAAGACCTGGGAATCAATTTGATAGCATTCCAATGTTCCATTCCCAAATTGCTCATGTACCTTCTCACAACTCCCACTACATGTGCAATATCTAGTCGTGTGCATACCATCGTATACATCGGACTGCCAATAGTTGATGAATACAGGATGTTAGACATTTTATTTACCTCTTCATGTGTCTTTGGACACATCTCCTTAGTCAAGTTGAAATGACTAGCCAAAGGTGTACCAACTGCTTTTGCATTCTATATGTTAAATCTTTTCAACACCTTCTTTATATACTCACTTTGGGATAAAGTTAATATTCTATTGTTTATGTCCCATGAAATCCTCATACCAAGGATTTTCTTACCTCCACCGAAATCCTTTTATAGAAAATGACTTTGCTAATTTCTATTTAAGTTCATTTATATGTTGCATGTTAGACCCAACAAAAATCATGTCATCAACATAAAGTAACAAGATAATATATATCTGTCATTATCCAATCTCTTAAAATAAACACAATGATCAGAATGACATTTGTGGTAACTTTGTTTAGCCATGAAACTATCAAATTTTAAATATCATTGTTGAGGTGCTTACTTTAGGCCATACAGACTCTTCTTCTACCTGCACACTAACTCCTCCTTACCTTTGACCTCATCCATGTGGTTGTTGCATGTAGTTTTGTTCCTCCAAATCCCCATGGAGAAAAGTTGTTTTAACGTCTAGTTGTTCAATATGCAAGTCTTTTATAGCCACAAGACTTAGAACAATTCAAATTGAAGTCATTTTTACAACTGGAGAATATTTTGAATCAAAATCTACACCCTTTTTCTGTGCAAAACCTTTAACCACGAGTCTGGCCTTATATCTTTTATGTCCTCCATCCTCCTCCTTTGGCCTATAAACCCATTTATTTGGCAATGCTCTTTTTCCTACAGGTAATGGGACTAAGTCCCAAGTCTAATTCTTCATCAAGGAATCCATTTCCTCTTTCATGCCTAGCTCCCACTATTGTTTGGCATCCACCTGCATTGCTTCTTCATACCCTTCTGGTTCACCAAAATCAGTTAATAAAATAGAATACAAAGAAGGAGAAAATATGTCAAGGGGTCTACTTAACCTCGTAGAATGTCTAACACTTGCAGGAGTTTGTGGGATATTTTGTTGGTGCAGAGCATCAGGTACCAATGGCAATTAATTTTTAGTAATCTCATCCAATACCACATATTTCTTTTTGACCTATTCATGCTTCTTTTCCTACATATGTTCTTTATACATGACCTTCTCATTGAATATAACATCTCTACTTCTAATTAGTTTTTTATTTTCAAAATCCCATAACCGATAATCAAAGTCATCCATTCCATATCCAATGAAGGTACCTTCAGATTCCATTGAAGGGATACTAATCTTCAAATGATTTTCTACAATACTCACCTCCAATATCAGATTTGAGACATTTCAACTTTTTTTCTATCTCATTCTCAACCATAGCTTTCCATTTCTTAAAAGTTTCAAAAATGTTTGATTTCTATTTTAGGAAATATACCCATGTTTTTCTAGTTGCATCATCTATAAAAATAATATAATAACAAGAGCCACTAAGAGATGATACTTGAGCTGGTCCCCATACATCTGAATGCACAAGCTCTAATTTATTACTCTTCTTCTCTTTCCCAACCTAGAGAAATCTGACTCTTTTATGTTTACCATAAACTTAATTTTAACAAAATTCTAAATCAATTTGCTTCAATCCTAGCAAGAAATTTTTAGAGTGAAGGATTTTCGTCCATTTCTCACTCATGTGCCCAAGTCTATGGTGCCACAGTTTTGAATCTGTCCTTGCAACATCTATTGTAGTTGTCCCTGCAGTAAATTTTTCTGTAGCAGTTAAGATAGAATAAGTATTACCAATACACAAATACAATGTGCCTACCTTTGCACCTTTAGCTACTACTAATGCACCTTTAGTGACCTTCTAGACAGTGTCTGTAAAGGTAACAATGTAGCCTTCACTGCCTAGTTGTCTTACAAAAATTAAATTTCTTCTTAAATTAGGAACATGTTGTCATGAACCGTTTATCTATAATTACTTGCAATTATTAAATTGTGGAAATGATTTATATTTTATGATTAGGTGGATGAAATTGAAACTAAAAATTGAAATTGAAAATTGATATGGATTAGGATAGAAATTTAAATGCAAATGAATGATTTAAAATATCTTATTTATCAAATTAGGGATTGTCATTGCTAATGAGAAATCAAGTGCAAGTGAATGCAGGAATAGGTGAACATGGATGAAGTCGAGAACTTGGTTCAGGTAGAGTTGTCTTCGCTTTTTGACTTCAGTAAAGAGATGGAATCTCACACACCACATTAGAAATTCATAATTTGTATCTTGCAAAGATAGAAGATTTAAATGACTTTAATTGAGTGTTTGTTTAAATTCAAATGATGAATTTTGCATGAGTAATATTAATTGACATTTCTTTTATTCAAAGAAATATTGATTTTTATGTTTTTAAAAGATTATACATGTATTTTGATAATTGTTATATGCATTTTGTGTGTGGTTAATGTATAAATTTCATAATGAAATGAACGAAATATCGTGCTTATATTCTCACTTTTTGATTTTTTGATAATGACATACATATACATGTGTGTGTGTGTGTGTACGTGTGTGTGCGTGTATATGAATTCGATATACATATACATATATACATATATATATACACATATATATATACATATATACACACACACACATATATATATGTATATATATATATACACACATACATATATAGATACATATATATACACATATATAACATATATATACATATATACATATATATATGTATGTATCTATATAAATAAGGATATACACACACAAACACACACATATATATATACATATAATTGATTTATTCATGTGTGTGTGTGTGGCGGCCTTTACTTGGTATTCAAATCAGTATGCATGTTGGTGATCACGCCTATATAGCATCGAATGGTTAATGCTTTACATGGTCGATATAATGTTGTCGACTTGGGAGAGCTTGAACTCTCCAAAATTTGTGTTAACAAGCTAATAATGAATGTGGTAACTGAAAAATGAACCGAATTGCACTTAGCTAGCAGTTGATATGAAACCGTGGCAAGTTAGGGAGTTATGACTTTGTTATCAACTTGAATTAGGAGACTTTGTAAATGCACTTACTTGGCAAATTAAAACGCCAGTACTGTTGTTAACAATAGTGAAACTTGTGTTGACTTGCATAGCCCAAGTTTGGGGTGGGGAAAGAGATATTTCTCACTCATGTATAAGTGAAATGCATTTCTCAGGAAAAAGATATAATTCAAAGGCTCGATTTGGGAAAAAGGATTTTTTTTGAAAGGGCTAGCACATTGATTTCAAGCACATGAGGAAATAGAAGGACTACAATAGGGGAGATTCAGTTGGAATACAACGTCATCCACTAGGAATTGCTCAGTATTCAAAGGTTGGTCCTGATTCAAATATGATACATTTGTGTGTATGAAAAATTTGATTTTAAATACTTCCTAAGAAATGAATCGTTGTCATATTTAATTCACTATTTGACAAGTTTTTAACACTATTGGTCATATATGCATTGCTGGATTGTCATATAAGCGTTTATGTTTGTCCAGATATGTGTATTTTGTGGGTCGAATATGTATTTCTGTCATGTTGTAGAAAGAATCAACACACACACACACACACACACACACACATATATGTTCATGAACATATGTAGAAAATTACTTTATGAAATTTTTTATATATATATAATGAAAATACATCTTTATACGTCATAAATAGAGCTTTCACTGCGTATTAAATGAAATATACATACATACATATGTATGTATGTATGTATATGTATATGTATATGTATATGAATATGTCTGTATATATGTGTATATATATATATACATATACATATACATATATGTGTGTGTGTGTATGTATATGTGTGTGTGTGTGTGTGTGTGTGTGTGTGTGTGTGTGTGTGTGTGTGTGTGTGTTGAAGGAAATCATGAATCTGAAACAAGTATTTCCAGACTTATGCAGAAAAAGAAAAAAAAAATTAGAATATACACCTTGGAAACTTTTATGTTCAATTTACCTTTGAAAGATATATGATCATAGTTTAATTGTCTTTACCTTATACTAAAATTCATAGTGTTAAATCACCGAACTTCATGTATATATGTATATGTATATACATATATACACATATACATATACTTATACATATACATATACATATATACATATATATATACATACATATACATATACATATACATATACATATACATATACATATACATATGTACATACACATATATATACACATATACACATATATACACATATATACACATTTACTCATATATACACATATCTACATATATACACATATACACATATCTACACATATACACATATACACATATATACATATATATACATATACACATATACACATATATACATATATACCTATATACCTATATACATGTGTGTGTGTATACATACATATATATGTATATATACATACATATACACACATATATACATATATATGTATATATACATACATATACATATATATATACATATATATGTGTGTGTATATATATACACACATATATATGTATATATATATATATATGTATATGTATATGTATATATATATATATAGATATAGTTATACATATATATATATTCATATAGATATATATATGTGTGTGTGTGTGTGTGTGTGTGTGTGTGTGTGTGTGTGTGTGTGTGTGCAAATACATGTTGAATGTTGTATGAAATGGATTCCTATATGCATTGTTCATGTATTTTATTAGACTTCAAATTGAGAAGAGACAACTTCTAAAATTTAGTGAACATTACATTATCTTGGAATACCTGTGATAAACACAAGAAAACAAAAAATATTAGAATATACATGAAAATATATATGCATTTGAACATCAAACTTTGAAATAGGTTACTAATATTATTTTCCTTTGAAAACTGAAATGTAGAAGATGAATGACAAAACTTGGAGTTTTTGCATGCTTAACGTATACTTAGAATACTTAAAGAAATTTAGATTTTAAAGAACGTGTGATCATATCTTCATTTTTGTATTCTGTTTATATGCAATATGTGCATACATGTGTTACACCTTCTTAATTTTAATTTTACCTTATCATGCTGAAAAATGAAAGATCGTTTATTCCAAAATTGTATTTGGTTTATGTTGAATAGAAAAAAATAGGCATTCTATATGAATGATTATGCTAGACATGTGTATGTGGGGAAGTTTATCTTCAAGGACAAGTGCTGAATGTGGGGTTAAGAGAGAATAGTTTTCTTTTCCAAACTATGTTTTTATTACTATGCATGACATTATACTCGGCTGAGTAACTTATTGACCATTGGAATAGATGGATTTATTTAATACTCTCTACCATATCCTTGTTATGATCTTGCTTATTTCTTAAATGAATTAGAAAAATAGAAATTACATGTATCATTCTAAGCATGCACCAGATTCCATCTTGTATATTGAATTCTTCTTACTAAGCAATTCGTGTAGGGTCGGGTATGTTGAAATGTGGTGATTGATCAGCAAAGTACTGTACACTCAGCACGTATCCTCACCGGGGTCCGGGGGCGGCAACCCCTGAGAAAAGTGGGGGTTCGGGGGCAGCAGCCCCCAAGAAATTTTTTTTTGCCATTTTTCGTTGATGAAAACCGACATTGTAATAAAACCCTAAAAAGATTGACTTTGTTTGTTGCCCTAAAAATGCATGTTATAAGCGGCTGGGATGCTTAAGGCATTGTAAGGTTGATGTACTGTTTTTGCTGGATAATAAGAAAGATTGGATGGCTGTGTATGGTGGACGTAACCCATTCTGGGTGAACCATGTTAAATCTCTGTGTTATCTGTGTCCTGTTTTATTTCTTTATCTTTTGTATTTAAATCTGCATATAATTGTTAGTTCATATTTGCTTCGGATCTGCTTGAAACCCTAACAGGGTATTCTAAATTGATTAAGAATTCTGGGGAAGTGTATGCTTCAAGGTTGGGTGGAAAAAGAACCTGAATCTTGTTCTTGTCTTCATTCAAAATATTGAATTGAAGATGTCTTATGGATTGAAGATAATAGATGCATCTCATCTCCTTACAATGTAATATCTTGTTTATGTATATTTCAGCTTGAGGCAATTGAAATGTCTAATTCTTGTTATGTAATTATGAAAGATGTATAGTATGACTAAAATACTTTGAAGATACTCTATGTTGTAATAATACTACTTTATATCTCTTTATTTAATATAGACCTGTTATATTGATCATGGAAGTCACATATGTAGTGATCTTATATGAATGACATTATTGAATTATGGATAATAATTAGAGAATTATGAATTTATTTAAGAATAAAGAGTTCTCGTTTTATTATTGAAGTTAGAAAGTTTACATCTTTCCACATGCCTTACCTCCTGCAACAACCAGTCATTTCCATTCTGCAACTTGATCTTTATCTTGCCTTTTCCAACAATCTGGCAGGGCTTATAATCACCCAAATATACCTGTCCAAAATCACCTTGAACATAATCTAGAAAATATTTTTTATGGGTTGTGACATGAAATGAAGCCCCTGGATCTATTAACCAAGAATCGTTAACATTATCTAAACACAAAATCAAGACATCTTGTAAAGTATTACTTGCAACATTAACTTCCTTACTATCATCTTCATTTCCATCTCCTTGTTTGTTTTTCTGAGACCAACAATCTTTCTTTAAATGTCCTGGCTTTTTGCAGTACTAGCAATCATTTCTTCCTCTAGATTGACAACATCCTTTCTTTGACTTCCCTCGTGACTTCTAACTACCAGGGCATTTTCCTCTTTCCTTTGATCTTCCCCTATTCTCTACATTCAAAATAATACCTGATGGTGTTGAATTCTCACATGTGCTTTTCCATCCCATTTCCTTGCTTAGGATAACACCAACAACATCATCAAATTTCAAAGTATTTGAACCAGAGATAGAGTTACTTACAACCATAACCAAGCTATTCCAGCTTTCTGGCAAAGAACATAAAATTAAGAGAACCCTAACCTCTTCATCAAAGTTAACTTTTATAGAAGTCAATTGGTCGGTAACTATATTAAATTCATTTAAATAATCTGTTGCAGATCCTCCCTCACTCATTTTCATATTAAATAAACGCTTCATAAGAAATACCTTATTTGAAGTTGAGGGTTTCTCATACAGTTTAGCCAGTGCTGCCATTAGATCTAAAGTCATTGTTGCTTTTGATATATTGAATGCTATAGACAGTGCAAGGCACAACCAAATGGCTCCTAGTGCCTTTCTATCTAGAATATCTCAATCTTCATCTGATATCGCAATTGTTTTCTTTGACTTTCCTTCCAATGGTTGTCATTGATCCTTTTGATCCAGGTAATCCTCCATCTGCATTTTCCATAACTGATAATTCTGGTCGTTGAACTTCTTGACCTTGAATTTGGTTTCCTCCATTGTTCCCACTCAAATCTGAAAGTCCCTGCCAATTTATAGAAATACATGGCTCTGATGCCAATTGTTAGGGTTTAGGCAAATCTGAAGCAAATACAAATTAACAATTATATACTGATACAAACACAGAAGATGAAGAAAAATGCATAACACAGATAACACAAAGATTTAACATGGTTCACCCAAGATGGGCTACATCCACAAAACACAATCTTTCAATCTTTTTCTTATTATCCAATAAATTAGTACAACACCATTACAATGCCTTTCTACATTCCAACCACTTATAACAAGCAATTTTTAGACCAACATACAAAGTCGGCTATTTTAGGTTTTTTTTTTTTCAACAAAAAATGACCAATTTTTTTTCCTCAAGGGTTGCGCCCCCGAATCCCCACTTTCTTGGGGGCTTTTATACACACACACACACATATACATATGTGTGTGTGTGTACATATATACATATATACATATATATATGTATATGTATATGTATATATGTATATATGTATATGTATATATGTATATATATATATACATATATACATATACATATATACATATATACATATACATATACATATATATATATACATATATATATACATATATACATATACATATATACATATATACATATACATATATATATGTATATATGTATATATGTACACACACACACATATATACATATATATGTATGTATATATATGTGTGTATATATATATACATTTATATATATATATACATGTATATATATATACATACATGTATACATATATATATATGCATGTATATATAGATATATATATATATATATATAGATATATGTGTGTGTGTGTGTGTGTGTGTACACACACACACACACACACACACACACATATATGTATATGTATATGTATATGTATGTATATGTATGTCTATGTATACATATATGTATATGTATATGTATATATATATATATATATATATATATATATATATATATATGTATGTATGTACACACACACACACATGTATGTATGCATGTATATATATTTACCACGTTATAAATCTATCTTTATAGCTATACATAGTATTGTATTTGCCTATGACATTTGCAAGTTGTATGGGCTCATTAATATCTTTGAGTACCTCGATCTAGCTAAGATATCATTTCTCATTGTTGTTAGCCTTAATGAGCAGCTTATCAGTCACGTGAGCATCATACAAATTTAAGTAAGGTGTATGGATGAATATTGTGTTTATCCTAGTTTGTGTGAGGAAGGTGTGGCTACTTCTAGAAAGTTCTAGATGAATTGTGGCCTTTTAAAGCCTAAGGTTGTCTAGGCATTTATTGCTAGACAAAAGATACCCAAGCATCATGGATACTTCGATAAGGTTGTAGGGACTGAAGAGGAAAATGGCTTTCTTAGGAGAAGTGAAGACCGATAGGTTGCAAGGTATAATCATATTCCCTCACAAATTAGTCATTAGGGTAGTTAAATGTGTTCTGGGGGAGGATTATATCCACAATGAGGATAGTACTAGGGAAAATTCAAACATAGCATCCATGTTTCTAGCAATTGCCCTACATTTTGAGTCAAATAGAGAGGTTGTGAAGAAATTGTGTCATAGTGTTTTTATTAAGGATCTTTTGGGGGAACTTGATCGGGTCATGGTAAACATATTTGAGGAGCTAACGATCCCAAAACCAAGGCATTATGATTATCTTGTGTGGAAAATAACCCAGTGCCAAGATTCCCAATCTTAGTGATTGAAGATGGGGATATCTTTGAGATGTGATGCCCCATTATAGCCCACAATTTCAACTTTCTATTATGGCTCCTACATGTGAAAAGACCCAATTGTAGGAACTATTTTTCTCTGTATCTATGGGAGAATGAAGCAAAATATGGAGAAGACGAGGTGGAAAAATCTAATGCTTTAGTTCTAGCAGAAGAATCTCCCTCTAAAAGGAGGGGAATCTCCTCTCTAAATTATGCTACATAAGAAGTATACTTTGCTAGTTTCTAGACTAATGAATGTTTCAACATTATGCCACTTTTGGGTTTTTAGTAATAGTTAGTCGTTGCGCTTAAGCCCTATCTTATTTATAGACTCGAATAGTTTATATGTGGTTTCAAATGGACAATCTGGTTGGTATGTATATAGGATGGCTACATAGAAAACTATAAGATGATAACTCTTAGACTCTATTTTTGGACTGACTGTTAAAATGGAAACTTGACATGAAATAGAAGTTAAGGAGAAATTACTATAGATGGTTTGGAGTAATGATAATATCTGTGTTTAGTTTTTTCCTCTTGTTCGGTATCCTTTTGTTCCAGTTTAACTCAAAATGAATATGTTTAAATTTGAATAAATTGCTTGGAGTATATTTGTATATATATATATACACACACACACATACACACATATAGGAATATATATATGTATATTTATATATATACACTCATATATTCTCACACACACACACACTTAGACATTCTGGATATTGCATTTGACTTGTGTTACACTTATGTCTTTTCAGCTTGCACTTTGTCATTCAGACTGGTGATTTGTATCCCTATGTTTTCTCTCTTAAAGTCATGGGCTTTCTTCTTTGTAGAGCAATACGACGTATGGTTAGTAAGATGTTGTTGGGTTGTCGATTTCTAAGTTTATATTTAAAAATAGAATATGCATGTATATCAAGGACTTCATTTTGGTAGAAGCAACTCAGATTCTATTTTTTGGCCTATATGATAGCCTTTATATGAATTGGGTAGATGTTATGATTGGATTAAATAATCTACTCCTAGTTTGGCTAACTATATGCTATAGAATTTTTGTTTCTCCCTGACAGAACGAGCAGTACAAGTATATTCAGATTTAATTACAGATTTGGGAAGATTTTCTAACCAATGTATTGTGGAGATGTGCCTTATGTTTTTTTGCAGAATTTTTAGATTAAGGAATTAGCCGAGTATTATAATGAAAGGGATCCAAAATATCAAAAGGCGGTTTGTAGTGTAATGTTGGAATAGTTTGGGTGTAAAGCAATATATGTTCAGTAGCTAATAGATTGTATCTTGGGATTCCATTATGACCAATTATTGTAGCAACAAGTATATTAATACCCATTCGAGGAGCTTCCTGAAAGAATGTCTACCAACAGTCTTTGTAACAAGGGTAGGGTTTAGGTAGGGTGCAAAGGGAACCTTGTTGTTGGTTGTATTGTAATCAAATGGCAGAAAGCCATCAAATGTAATTTTATTTCAGGGTGCTTGTTCAGTCTGTAACTAGGAATGTATATTCCTTGGGCAAGACCAGAGGTTTTCTTTTCCCGGTTCTTTCCTACCACTGCCCACACTAAACTAGGAATGTAAAATGTAAAATTATTTTAAAATTAATAAATATATCAACCTTGGCCTATTACCTATCAAAAAAAATATAATAATAATAATTAGTCTTAATAGATTTTTTTCCTTGTTGAAGAGTTTAATAGAAATATAAAAATATAAAAAAATAGTAATATCTTAATAATAATTTAATATTGATTACAATATCATGATATAATAATAATAATAATTTATTATTAATTTTAAATAATAATATAATTATTTTTAAAGTGAAATAATGAAAAATATGATATCAAATAATGATATCAAGCTTCCAGAATCCATATCAAAATTAATGCAACTATTTTTGGATTTGATTATGTAAACAATTTTTTGCACCAATGTTTCGGATCACACTCCGTGATCCATCATCAGGATGAAAAAAGAGAGCTCAAGGATGTGAAAAATGTAAGATGCAGACCCAAGATTAGCCTAAATAGGAGAGAGGAGGAGAGAGAATAAAAAAGGGCTTTGGTCTTTATGCAATTCTACCCTCATTTTTTCTATCTCCTCCTCTCTCATATTTAGGATAATCTTGGGTTTACATCTTACATTTTTCACATCATTGAGCTCTCTTTTTTCATCCTGATGATGGATCACAGAGTGTGATCTGAAAAGTTGATGCAAAAAATTGTTTACAGAATCGAATCCAAAAATAGCTACATTAATTTAAATATGATATCTTTCGGTATACTTTACCTATATTTATTTAAAAATAGGTATACTAATTAATATAATATTTAAAATATTATAAAATAAAAAAATCATTACGTCAAAGGTGTATTACACTCACATGTGGATGCAAGAATATGTGAATAAAAACTAGAAGCATTTAATTTGACGTGTTTGTGACACTTAAGTGCATGAAAAGTTTTTTTTTTATGAAAAACATTTTTTTTAATTCTAATTATTTCTTCACTTCCACCTCTTAACTACCACTCACTATGAGTTTATCAATCAATTCTTCTATCTCTACAACCAATTAACTTAGTAATTATCTCAATCTACTATTATTAATTATAATATAAAATAAAAATATGATAATAATAATAATGATGATGATGATGGTGATGATATGGTCTTAATAGATATTTTTTACTTTAGTGAAGAGTTTCATAGAAATACTAAAATACAATTATATAATAATAATAATAATAATAATAATAATAATAATAATTTGGTAGGAAAAGATTTTTTTTTTAATCAGTAATGTCTTTTTTATACTAGAGTTTCTAACTTCTGAGGGTCACATTTGGGAGACCCCCTCCCCGTGGTTATATTAGTAGATTATTCGGTACTAACACCTCCAAATTACAACTCTTTCTTAGCTCCTTATCCCTCCATCTATCTCTCCTTCTCACTCCACATATAGTCCTTATCACTCCACTTGATCATCTTATCACCCCTACAACTTATTTTCACTCTGCTTGATCACCTTATCACTCCATTTTGGGTTCAATCTGGTCATCGTACACTTGCAACATGACATTGACAATAGTTGTTTGGGACCAACGTCGAAGACTTCCGCATGGGCATCAACACCTCTGCACTGTGAACACCAATCGTTAGATGAGGTCTACAACAACACAACTAGTTGGGAGAACAATGTGGCACTGACATACGACAAAGCAAGGCATGCACAATCGTCTGGGGGACTCGAACCAAAGACCCACTATCAACAATGGGATGCAATCAACCGATACACTGCGTGGTTAACCCTCGTAGGAAAATATTTTTTACTTTTGTAAAGAGTTTAATAAAATAATTTAAAATTAATTACAATATAATAGTTTTTTTAATTACAATAATAATATAATAATTTTTTAAGTGCCATAATAAAAAAATATAATATCTTTTGGCATACTTTACCTAGATCAATCAATTTTATCTATCCATCATGCACTCAATCAAGTTCATAATCACCTCAATCACTTATCTCATTGAACCTTCTCATCAAATTTTGTCCATCATGCAATCAGTTAACTTTGTAATTATCTCAATCAATTCATCTCATCAAATCATTAGATTCTCAACCATTGATCGATATCATATAAAATAATACTATAATAATAGATTAAAAATAATGTAGTCTTAATATATTTTTTTGACGTTTAATTTTTTTAATGGAATAATGAACAAATATGATATCTTTGATGTAGTTTACTATATTCCTCTAAAGATAGGCATGTTAGTTCTATTAAAACTCTCATAATATTAATATTAATAATAGTAGAATACCCTAATTAACATATTTATATTAATAAGTTAATCCTATAATACTATAATAAAGATAATAATATAAAAAATAATTAAATATCTTTATTAACATGTTTATATTAAGTAAAGATTATAGTTCTAATAAAACTTATAATATTTTTTCTATTAAATATAAAGCAGTCTCAATAAAAAATCATGAGCAGTATTAGTTTACAGCTAGACTCTAAAATAGATCAACATGTACATAGCTCAAAAAGATCACATATCACTTAGGACATATGGATCAAAAATTACAAGACTCAGATAAATATTCCTACTACAACATATACAGTGCTACAACAAACTAAATGAGGGTCTTTGCTATCCAAATGAAATCTCCTCATTCAAAGCACTTGTATCACTAGTGGTTTCAATCCATGTGGTCCATCCTTGTGGACCCTCCTTCCTAAACAAATCCTTACCCCATAGGATGGGGTCAACATAAGGATGTAATACTGGTACAACTATCAGAATGTTCTGACCCTGTGGCATCTGATCTTTCCTTTGTTTCTTGAGTTTACTAACAAATTTATGTAGACCAATTTCAAAGGGTGTCCTCTCATTGGTGCATTGTGTCCAAGAGAACCCATGAGATCTCTCAACTAAAAACTCTAACTGAGCCATCTTGTAGCAGTTCCTCAAACTTCTTCCTTACAAGTCTCATAGCCACTATAACATGATAACAACATCATGCGTGATGAGTCTCCTTAGAGACTCAGTAAGAAACCTACACTTGTCATTGAACACATTGTCATTCTGAAATTTCCAAATAATCCAAAGAATTTCAATAGATAAAATAGACCAAAAAAATATTGGCTTATTTCTTAAGGCCTTGAATATAACCAGTCACAATGTCATGAACAAATATATGACCCCCAATGAAAATTTCAAAGGTGTTCCAAACCTCTCTTGCAAAACAACAATTAAGAAAAATATGTTTAACAATATCAGGAATCCTACAAGAAAAGAAGATGGAGAGTTCACCATTAGGCATTCTAATAGGAAGTTTGTGAAGGATAAATTTCCAAATGAAGCGTATCTTCTTAGGTTCAATAGGCATGCACCAGAGGGAATGAAAAATCATGTTCCAAGAAACATCACTAATATCCAAGCCCCAATAGGAGTTATCATGGGAGAAAACAAATTCATTATCAACAAGCAAGGTGTATATAGACTTAGCTTTGTTATTAGGTAGAGTGGTACCATTTGGCCATTTATATGGGACAAATTTGGAGTAAGAAACAATGCAAGGTCTGGGAAGACAAAGGGGGGTACAATCATCTCTCAAAGTGGTGTAAGTATTCAAATGGGAATTAAGAATATTATGCAAGTGTTAGTGCCTTGTCCTTGTGTTTTAAATTCCACCATGCAGATATTTCACCACATACCTCCTTATTCTCCCGGACAATGTCCTTGTTGGATATGAACTATGTGATAATATTTCATGCTTTCCAGATAGATTTGAACACATAGGACCCTATGGGTCTCACCTCAAACTATGGACTACAATAATGTCATTCAATGATAGGTTTTAATAATAAGGACTCCTCTTAGGAACAAACTTGGCAATGTTGTGTCTGATGAGAATTTTCCATGGTTCTTCTCCTTCAAGAGCTCTAAAAATCCATTTGGCATCAAGAGATATACCCTTCCATCTTAGATCTTTAAGACCTAGTCCCCCTTTATCTTCACTCATTACACACCACTCCCATTTCACAACATGTCCATTTTTCCTACCTTTACCATCTGACCACGAGAAGTTCTTGACTTGCTTTTGGATATGACAAAACTGATAGTTATTAAAAAGCCATGCTGATGTATAATAGATATCATATGCAAATAAGATTTTTTGACAAACCTATACTCTCCCAGCAAGGGTTAGGTACTTCTTATTCCATTTCCCCAACTTCTTATATATCTTCTCCTTGACCCAAATCCACATGGATTTTAGATTCGGGCAAATAGAAAATGGTATCCCCAAATACCTCACCTGATGATTGGGTCCTTCCCATAGGATAGAATAATTATTGAACCACACAAGGGTTTGGTATTTCCACCCCAACATGAATGATTTAGGTAGAGATATTTTAGTACCAAAAGCTAAATAAAACAAATCCAATTTAAACATTAGAGCCTTGATATTATCTTCTTTTAGTTCAACAAGAATGGTTGTATCGTCTGCAAACTGAATATTAGAGAGGTTATGACCATTAGGGAGGGAGACACCATTAAATTTAGGGGAGATGCTCTGATCCCTCAGTAAGTAGAACATCCTTGTTTTATTGACCTAGAGAGGTCAAGTTTAAGACAAACACCCATTAATTTCAACACAAGCCTTAGCATCCTTCATAAGAGCATTGACCATTAAGAAAAAGCGACTAGGAAAACCAAGTCCCTCCATCATCATCATAACAAATCTCCATTCAATTTTGTCATAGGCTTTCATAAAGTCCAACAATAGAATGAAAGCATCTTTTTTAAATTCTTTCACCCAATCCATAGCTTCCCAATAAGTAAGTTTTGTAGAATGTATCTACCTTTCACAAACCCTGTTTGGGTGGGGTTAATAACCTTAGGTAGTATTCTTTCTAATCTTCTTGCGAGGATTTTATAAAGTATTTTGTAAGACACATTCAAAAGTGTTATGGGCCTCCAATTTTTCATTGGAGAAAAGTCATCTAGTACCCCTCCCTCGATCAGACTTTGTAGATATATGTTTTGACTTCAGTTGAATTTTTCAATGGATGTTAGTGGTAACCAAGTTACCAAGTTGGGAAACCCTTTAGGTGATAGGTGTTAAGTCTTATGTTGTGCAATATATCTTAATAATAACTCAATGTACCTTTAAACTTATTAAGTTTAAAAAAATTATTTGTTCTTATTTCTAGTGTTTTAGTTTAATCCCTTCGAGGTTTCCTGGTGGAGTGTTACAATTGGTATCAAAGCCCAAGTTTCAACACTGGGTACTCTAGTTTTTAATTGAGCCCATTCAACTAGACCTATTGCTAAGTATTAATTTTTGTGTTTCCCTTGTTAGTATCTTGACTATAGATCTAAACTTTTTCTCTTGTGTTGTTGTTAGGATTATGGCTAGGAAAGCCAAAGGTAGAGGTCGTGGTGGTGGTCCTGATCGTAGCAGAGGTAGAGGACACGGCCATAGTGTAGGCCATCATAGTCCTTCACCACAGCCCACTCATGAGAGTGTAGAGAAGGTTCAGTCTGTGCATCAAAGTGAGCATAGGGAGGATGGTCAGCACAATGAGCAACACACTATACAATAGGTTCCCGAAAGGGAGGAGCTAAGACAGATGTTTCAGGAAGTGCTAGCTAGACTTGGCCCTAGACCAGAGGTCGAACAACAGTGTAATGTGTAGTTTGGAGAGTATCACCATTAGGATCTTGAGGAGAGAGAGAGAGAGAGAGAGAGAGAGGTCTCCTAGGAGGAGAGAGGCTCCAGTGGACAACGATTCAATCACTATGGGGCATATGAGGGATCTTTTGAGATCTCATCCTCCTTTTGATGGTTCGGGTACCAAACTCAAGGCTGAGACTTGGCTGATTGACTTGGATAGGTGTTTCTCCATGCATCTGTATGGTAGTAACACCAAGGCAAGGTGCGTTATCATGCATCTCAAGAAATTTGCTTATATTTGGTTGAGGCTGGAGGAGGAGAGGATCGACATAGACATTAGCACAATGTCTTGGGAGATGTTCCTGGAGAGATTCAGAGCATTCTTTCTCTTAGTTCAGTGGAGACAGTGTCGGGCCGATCAGTTTCATGTGTTGCGTCAGTTTGGCATGACCGTTGATCAGTATGAGCATAGATTCTATAAGCTCAAACAATATGCCAGTATTGGGAAAGACAAGGCTATGTTGGTCTAGCACTTCTTGAGAGGTCTTAATGACCGCATTAGTTGAGGTGTGGAAGTTTTTGAGCTTGCATCAGTTGAGTTAACTGTGGCAAAAGCCAAGCTAGTGGAGCAGAACCTTGCCCGAGCTTATGATGGTCAGCCTAGATTTTGGTTTGGGAGTGTGCCTTTCAGTAGTTCTAGATCTAAAGGGAATCAGTCCCAGGCTGTTGTACCTTATATGAGTTTTTAGACACCCGCGAAGGGTGTGCAACAGTAACAGTAGATTTTTTAGTTGAGGCCGAAACAGTTTCAGGGCCAACAGGGGGGCAACTCTTAGTCTAGGAAGAATAGGAATTGGTAGAGGAATAGGTAGAGGTTCTCGAGGCAGTCCTCTCAAAGCGCTTCACAGGCCCCTAGTAGGGGCAGTTTCCAGTAGTCCAGTGGGCCGACTGGAGGTAGAGGACCTAGTACGGGAGCTTGTTTCTCATGTGGTCAGTATGGCCATATAGCTGCACAGTATCCACAAAATTCACAACAAACTAGTAGTCAGAGACTGACAATGTCAAAGCCTACAGTTGGGGATGCAGGTAGATCCCACAGAATTTCCTTGGTGGTTGATGACCGCCAAGCTGAGTACCAGGGCACCATGATCGAGACTATAGGTGTGTTGGGTGGGATATCTATCTCAGTCTTATTTGATTCAAGTGCTTTTGATTCCTTTATATCTTCCTCCATAGTGGAGCGGTATGGGCTCGCATATGCTAGATAGGCAGATAGGTGGCAAGTAGAGCTGGCTACTGGGTTTCATGTGGCCATATTCCTTCATTTCCAGTTGTGATTTGGACCTAAGACCCTTTGCTACCTCAGTTGATCTTTGAGTTATTCCTTTGGGGTCTTATGGAGTTGTGTTGGGGATGCATTGGTTAGCATCTCATGTTGCTCGTGTAGACTATCGTCAGAAGACAGTGGAGTCTTTAGATGATCATGGAAATAAAGTTGTGATAGTTGGGATTCCTAGACCTATTTCCCTTCGTATGATCTCCACTATGCAGCTTAAGCGGTGTATGCATCAGGGATGTCATCTTTTTGTAGTTTATGTTGAGGACATGGATGAGGAGAGAAATAGGGAAAATTCTCCTTATAGTCAACCTCTTCTTCAAGAGTATGCCGATGTGTTTCCTATTGACATTCCTGGTATGCCTCCGAAGCGAGACATAGACTTTTTCATTGATTTAGTTCCTGGAGAAGAACCTATTTCAAGAGCACCATATCAAATGACCACTTAGGAGTTTAGTGAGTTGAAGTTGCAAATGGAGGAATTGTTGGCCAATGGGTTCATTCATCCTAGTGTTTCTCCTTGAAATGTGCCAGTTATCTTCAGTAAGAAGAAGGATGGTTCTCTTCGGTTATGCATTGATTACCAATAGTTGAATAAGGTAACCATTATGAATCGATATCCATTTCCTTGTATAGATGATCTCTTTGATCAGGTAAAGGAAGCCAAGGTGTTCTCTAAGATTGATCTGAAATTTGGGTATCATCAGTTGTGCATTCATGATGCAGATATTCATAGGACAACTTTTCATACCCGTTATGGACACTATGAGTTCACAGTGGTGCCATTTGGGTTGACGAACGTGCCTTTAGTTTTCATGAGCCTCATGAATGGGGTTTTCCACACCTACCTTGATCATTTTGTCCTTGTGTTCTTGGATGATATTCTAATTTATTCTAGATCTATGGAAGAGCATGAGGGCCACTTGCGACAGGTATTGCAGTGCTTGAGGGACAATCAGCTTTATGCCAACTTGGCAAAGTGTGATTTCTTCCAGTCTGAGGTGAACTATCTTGGTCATGTAGTTTCAAGAGAAGGTGTATTTGTGGATCCTTCTAAGATCTAGGCCATTGTAGATTGGCCAATGCCAACTAATGTTTCTAAGGTTCAGAGTTTTATGGGTTTGGCCGAATATTACCGTCGCTTTGTTCAAAGTTTTTTCTGGATAGGTCACTCGATCACTTCTCTTCAGAGGAAAGGGAAGAAGTTTGTTTGGTCAGAATAGTATGAGGCAACTATTCATACCTTGAAGGAACTCATTCTTAGTGCTCTGATTTTGGTAGTTCCAGATCCATCCAGAGATTTTATGGTTTGCATAGATGCCTCTTTAGAAGGCATAGGAGTAGTGCTTATGCAATATGGTCGTGTGGTAGCCTATGAGTCTCGCAAAATCAAGGACAATGAACTAAACTTCCAATTCATGATTTAGAGTTGGCAATTGTAGTTCATGCTTTAGTCAGGTGGTGATATTTTCTATTGGGGTGTCAGTTTGAGCTACAGAGTGATCACCATAGTTTGCAGAATATTTTTCATGCAGCCAAACTTGAATGATCAACAACGAAGATGGATGGAATTCCTTTGTGAGTATGATTTTGAGGTTCATTATATTTAGGGGAAACAAAATGTAGTGGCAAATGCTTTGAGTCGTAGGCAACATGAGGTTGCAACATTGTCCCTTAGGATGGATTTGAGAGAGAGAATCCTTGGGATTCTTCCTTAGGACACCTGGTATCAAGAGGTTAGAGTCATGACTGAGACTGGAAGGCCATTAGAGGATTGATATTCTGGACATAACCTTGAGGCAGATGGTCTTCTTCGACATCTTGGGCAGATTTATGTATCTCCTTTGGATGGACTTCGTATTTTGATCATAACTGAGGCCCATTGTGTACCTTATTCGGAACATCCTAGTGTCAAGAAGATGCATGCAGATCTTAGACAGATATATCATTGGGTTGGTATGAAACATGACATTGCTGACTTTGTGTCGAAGTGTTTAGAATGTCAGCGGGTAAAGGTGGAGCATCAACACCCTGCAGGGCTTTTACAGCCTAATTTAGTACTGGATTGGAAATGGGATATCATTTCTATGGATTTCATAGTTGGGTTGCCTGTTTCTTCGCGTCGTCATGATGTCATCATGGTCATTCTTGACAGATTGACCAAAGTTGCTCATTTTGTTCCTATTCGATCTTCCTATACAGCAACAATGGTGGCATGAGTTTTCATGGAAGATGTGGTGAGGCTTCATGGGATTCCTAGGCAGATAATTTCAAATAGAGATCATGTTTTTACTTCAACATTGTGGACCTCAATTCAACATGCTTTAGGGACCCAGTTGAACTTTAGTTCAGCTTATCACCTAGAGACCAATGGTCAGACCGAGTGTTCGAATCAGGTGTTGGAGGACATGCTTCGCATGTATGTTATGGACCAGCAGTCTCGCTGGGAGGAATATCTATATCTTGTGGAGTTTTCTTATAACAATGGATATCATAGCTCCATAGATATGTCTCCCTTCTAGACATTGTATGGTCATCATTGTCGAACTCCTTTCAGTTGGGATCGGTTAGAGGACAAGGTACGTATAGGACTAGATATGCTTCGAGAGATGGAGCAACAGGTTGAGCAGATTCATGGGCATTTGGTAGCTGCACAAGATAGGTAGAAGAAGTATGTCGATGCTCATAGAGTGGATCGTCAGTTTTTTGTTAGCGACCGTGTATTCTTGAGAGTGCATCTATGAAAGAGTCTGATCTTTTACGGAAAGGGTTCTACGTTGGCGCCTCATTTTGTTGGCCCTTTTGAGATCCTTGAGAGGATATGACATGTTGTCTACCATCTTGCCTTGCCACCAAGCCTATCTCGCATCCACGATGTTTTTCATGTTTCAATTCTTAGACCTTATCATCCTGATGTGACCCATGTTCTTGATTGGAATGCATTGTAGGTCGAGGTCGGGAAGCTTTCTATGGAGCCAGTGCGCATTCTGCAACGTTGTGGTTTGACCCTCAGGGGTCATACCATTGATCAGGTAAGGGTCCTATGGGACCCAAAAGATGAGACCTCGACTATATGGGAGGATGCAGCGAAGATGAGAGAGTTTTATTCTTATCTGTTTTAGGCTTCTAGGAGTAAGCCTAGTTTTGGGGGGGATGATGTAGTACCCCTCCCTCGATCAGACTTTTTAGATATATGTTTTGACTTCAGTTGACTTTTTAAGTGAATGTTAGTGGTAACCAAGTTAACCAAGTTGGGAAACCCTTTAGGTGATAGGTGTTAAGTCTCCCTTGTGCAATCTAATTTAATGTTTAACCCCTTCGGGGTTTCCTGGAGGGGTGTTACAATCAATTGAATTACTTTGATAAGTTCTTTATTGATTTCATCTCCTAAAGATCCCTTGCCAAATGCTTCACTATATACCTATAGCATATCATATCATATCCTATCTATGCATCCTTTGTAGAATTATTCAGTCAACCCATTAGGTCTAGGGGATTTCTCATTATTCAAAGCCAATATAACCTTCTTAATTTCTTCCAAGGTTATTTCTTCATCAAGCATATCTGCATCCTCACTGCATATATTACTAGGAATTATACCCCTAATCCTTTCTCTTGCCTCTAACTTATCCCTACCATTGTCTTCTTAAGTGAATAGCTACTTATAAAACTGAGCAAAGGCTCTTAGAATATCTAACTGGTTTGTAAAGGTTTGAGAATTCTCCCAAATTCTATCTATATTCTCTATGGCCTCTTTATTTTTAAGGATTTGGAAAAAATACTTGGAGCCTTTATCCCCACTCTCCAACCAATTTATTCTGGCTATAGTTCTGGCACCTTGAATCCTTACATCTTGAATTTTCTTGAGAGTCTCCTTGGCATGACACGAGGATTCCAGAGCATTAACATTGGAGGGATTATTTTTGGATAACTTCCTTTTCCTTCAAAAGAAAAAAGATGAGCTTCAGATTCCACTTTCCTAAAGTCTTTGTCTCTTTTACTCCCCACAGTTTAAAAGAGGGACCTCCAACTTGAGACACAAGTGTTCCACCTTCCAATAGCACTGTCATGTGTATTGATATGCTTATTGTATTGTCTAATAATATTTACTGCCTATTTGATTTCTCTTTCACGAAGCAAATTGCTATTTAAGGCAAAAGTTCCCTTTCCTTTACAAGGCCTTCTAGTGGCCATACTCTGAGAGGCCACTGTATATAAAGGGCGATGGTTAGATAGAGTGAAGGGGGTGACTCTCACATCATTTCCATCAAGAGGTTTTATAGACTTTAAGAAATCCATGTTGTAGTAAATTCCATCAAGTTTGCATTCGATCCTTTTAGCTCCTTATTGAAAATTACATCATGTGTACTAGATAGCTTTTGATTCTTTTCTCCTTCCTACCATTGGGTCAATGAGTCTAAGCTTACTCTTCATTCTACTCCAAAAGAATTTTTCATCACCTTTCCATTCAAACTTGTTACCTCGACTCTTATTTGAGGGGTCCTTAGTCATATTAAAATCTCCCCCAATTATCCAAGGGATCTCATCTAACTGATAAATCCATTTCCATAGCTCAATTATTTCTCTATGATAATTGGATGGATAGATAGAGCATAGCTCGAATTCTAACTCCTTGTATTTAAAAATGATCCATACAAGTCTATTGCAAGGTAAACAACCCCATTTGGAGATAAACTTACTCCACCTATTGCTTACTAGAATCGTTGCACCACCTTTGCCTTTACTGTGATTTGTAACATAGTAACTGGCATCTTGTCAGATGCATTTTAAATTAATGTCAAGATAAAAATATACAGCCTTCAATTCTTGGAGGAACAAAATGTCAATGTCCTTATACATTCTCACAAACCTTTTCACCACATATTTCCTGTCTGGGGACTCAAGTCCTCTGACATTCTAGGAAGCTAGGTTTAATTCCATAAATAATTAAGGGATGGTATCCATTGATGCCCTAAAGCTATTATAGCATTTGGGCAGGGCTCTTTTTGGGGCTTTCTTATCTTGTGAAAGAGTCGAGGATCCACTACGTCTTCCTCTCCTTTTCTTATATTCAAAATTTGGTCTGCCCCTAGCTTTGGGGTCCCCTATTTTTTGGTCTTACTAGCTTTCTTTTTATTTCTTTTCTAATTCCATATTCCTTCATGGCCTCTTCCATGATATCTTTGCTAAGATTGCCCTGAAACGGGATAGTGGCCCACATGGTGTTTATAACTTCCATATCCTCAAGCTTATCATTTGAACCTTTCACCATACCCTCTTTCTCTTCACTACCACTCACATGTAGTGCTCTTATCAGCCAGGTCTACCTCTCTGTTGAATCTCTAGCCTAGTCTGAAGGGGGGAGTTGCTTGGGATATACCAACTCCATAGTTTTCAGGCCCATCTTCATTAGATACCTTACATGCCTCATCTGCCACCTCCAACCCAACAAATAAGACACTATAAGGGCAATTAATATTGGCATCACCTAACTTCACCTCTTCAAGCTTAGCCAATTCCCCAACATGACACATAGAATAGTTATTAAGGGTAAAACTTGTGTCCTTGGTAGGGGAAACCAAGAGGACTAGGGATGACTCCTCAACAATGTTGTTACTACCATTATCATTCAACTACAATCCTTCATCAATGAGATTTTGTACCCTCTTTTTGGTATTAACCATTCTTTTTAACTTCTCTAGAACAATTTATTGAGCATTGAGAGCTTTGTTCTTAGGTTGTAATTTATCCTTCTTAGAGAGGGGGTGTTTATCCTTGGGAGGAGTAGCCATAGGTTACCGCCTAACATAGGATCTTGTAACTCTCATAATCTCAACACATAAGTCATCCAATTTATTAAGCAAGGAGATAATAGGGGTCAATTCAGGAGAGGTGGCCAACACAATAGGCTCAGGGGATTGGGGAGAGGAGGGAACAGCAGTAGAAAGAACCCCTGAAATAGTAGAGCTAGGAATAATACTTCTAGGAGGTGATTCACAGAGAGAAAAATTCTTATTGGCCTCCTCTACAAAAGAGGGCTTAGTAGGATTAACATATTTGTCATTCTCATGTTTAAGGTTAGCATCCATCTACTTATTCTTGATAAGAGGAAAATTTTTCCTAACATGTCCTTCCCTCCACTGGAAACAAGCATTGATCCCTCCTAGAAATTCTACCAGACAAACAATAGTTCCATTATTTAGTTCCAATTTGAGATCCCTCAAGAGGTCCATCCCAGGGTTTAAAGAAATAAGTAATATTGTATTCACATGTGTCAAAAGAGAGGTCATTTTATCCATTCTAATCACATTTTTTAATGGTTCAAAAGCATTAGGCAAAAAATTCCATAGAAAAGGGGGGACATTGTGGACTGTTGTCCATCTGGGGCTCGAAAGAGCCAAAATCTCATCATAATTAGCCTCTGGATCCCAACTAATGGCCCAAAAGCACCCAAAGCCGATGGTCCAATACTTCTTTTTAATGGCTTCCTTTTTACTGGTAGGGTTATTTAAAAAAATCACAAAGAGACCCTTCTGGATCATTCAACAAAAGAAGAAACTAAACCCTAATTTCTTACCCCAGATATTATGCAGCCAAGTATTCAAATAATAATAAAATACCTTAATTATCATATTTATATTAATAAGTTAATCCTATAATAAAGCTAGTAATATTAAAAATAATAAAATATCTTAATTAACATGTGTACATTAAGTTAAGATTAAAATGCATTCTCTTTCATATTGTTGCAGCTCCCATTGTTACTGACATATATCTTTAATTTTAAGAAAGTAGATCTGCAAATGGAAACCACAAAAAACTCACATAATGGTGATTTCTCCACTATACAAGGTGCACAATCAAGAATGAAACAAATAAAAAATAAAAAATATGCCATTAAATTATATTCAGAATGAAATAATTTGATGTTGTCTTTTTTGGTTTACAAATCACACTAGTCATTATGCAATATTTGTAACTAATTTGGATCTCCTAATTACATCAGAGATTCAAATCAAGAAATCTCTATATTTAATAGATTCAATAATTCCAATAATTTGGTAATAGATCAATGACATGATATTGTATGATGTCTATGCCTCTTTCATCCATATGCATAAAACATTTGCATGTATGTGACATTCACACTTAATTATGCATAAAACATTCTGCATGTATGTGACATTCACAATTAATTTTCCTCATAATAAAATCTCAAGATACTCATCTGTAAACACCATCACCTGCCCATTTTTTCTGATTTATTAATAACTAGCCATTACATCTTGGTGTGCAATGGGTACACTGAAGAGGTTTGGAAGACCAATTTATGAGAAAATTGATCTTTTTTTGCATACAATTATGAGGTATATGAGGTCAATTGGTAGGCAATTTAGCAAATGTTGTTGTGTGCAATAAAGGTTTGGATCTACGTTCCAAATACGATAGGATCAAAACTACTAAATTAGGAACAAGATCATGTTATGTCTACAATGAGAAGGGAGAGAGAGAGAGATGGAAGGAGAGATAGGCCTATAAAGAGGGGGGAAGAGAGAGAAATAGGGGATAGAGATAAAGATGGAGATGGATATGGATATGAATAAGAGGGATATGGAGAGGAGAGAGAGGGAGAGATAAAGAGACAGAAATGAGAGAGGGAGATAGAAAGATAAAGATAGAGATAGTAAGTGATATATAGAGAGGTAGAGAGAGGGAGATATGTAGTGATAAAGAGAGATGGAGAGGTAATGAAATAGAGATAAAGGGATGTATGGAAAAAAAAATTGTAGAGAGAGAGAGGATAGTGATATGTAGAAATAGAGGAGGATTGAGAAAGAGATAGGGAGTGGTAGAGAAAGATATAGATAAAAAGAGGTAGGGAGAGGAGTAAGAGGGAGGGAGAGATAGAAAAATAGAGAAACAAAGAGATATAGTAGGTGAGATGGAAATATGTGTGTGTGTGTGTGTGTGTGTGTGTGGAGATAATGATATGTAGATAGAGACCGAGAGAAAATTTGACATAGATAATCTATAAAGAGAAAGGGAGAAAGATAAAGAGATAGAGATAGAGATAGGGAGGGAGAAATAGAAAGAGTGTGTATGTATGAGTGAGAGGGAGACGGAGAGGGATATATAGAGATAGAGGGAAGGAGAAAAATAGAGATAGGAGAGAGGAGAAATAGACAAATCTAGAGAGAGAGAGAGAGAGAGGGACAAAAATAGAGAGAGGGTAGAGGGTGATTAGAGAGATAGAAATATTGAGTGATACGGAGAGAGATGTAGGGAGAGGTAAGGAGATAGAGATAGAGGAGAGAGATAGTGAGGAATATAGACACATAGATAGACATGGGGATGTTTATGGATAGGGAGAGGGGGAGAGGGAGATGGAGAGATAAATAGAGAGAGATGTGAAAAAGATAGAGGTATTTATTTAATAACTTGTGTTTCTCATATCATATGACTCTTCAGAAGGAGAAACTATCTACTTATCATTCTTATGATGGAGAAGAAATGTCTATAGGCAATAATAGTTTGTATTATGTTGTTGGTTGTAGGAAGATGCAATTTTTTTAAAATCTTGGTGGTAAGAATGTCTCATGGAACATGATAATTACAATCACAGTAACACATTGATCAATTACAATTAAATGCACTTTTTAGACATAGAGGATTAAGATGGCTTCAATTGTCTTGCATGACTAAAAATGCCTATCAATTGTAGATCTTGAATACTCAAGATATAATAAATTAATTATAAATAATCACATAAATTTATTTATTAATAAATAATTATCACTAATAATATGTAAAAGAATATAAGTATTTAGATGATTAATTGTTCTTTCCTACAAACTATCATGTTGATTACAAGTTCAAAATATGATAATATTTGTTCTTCTCAATATGCTTTTCCCCACTCTTTAAAATGTAATTAATAATGTAATAAATACATATTTTAATTTATATAAAAACACTATAAGAAAAGGCTAAAGTCTTAGACACCAAAATCACCTATACCTCATAAATATATTTTATTTTTCCTTGACCACTTCACACTCTTATTTGTCAAAAATAGAACATTCTCAAATTGTTGATGTTTTGATGATTCAAATTCCCTAGCAAATAACGATGTGAATGGATGGAGCGAATCTTATTGACAATTAACCCTATTTTTACTCTATAAGATGGTCTATAGAATTTTAGTTTATGCATTGCCAAGATCACGACAATATATATACCGATCCCCAACATCTTAACATATATAGTGATACCAACATTATAAAAAAATTTAAATAAATTAATTTTTAAAAATTAAAACCACTTCTAATTAAATATTTTAAAAAGGTATATTAAAATTATTAAAACTAAAATTTTAACTTTCATATTAAAAATTATAAATAAAACAATATTTAAATTAAATAAAATTTGTTTTTAAAAATCAATTCATAATTTTAATTTGGAGGATGGAAAGTTGAAACGTTATTTTTTGTATCATGGGCATAAGAATGTTTCTAATGCTTTTCAGTCCAGTATAATCTTGGCATCTCTTAGATTCATGACCAATTTACATGAATATAATAATTTCTCTATGAACAAGGGCTATAGGGCAGCTTAGTTCTTGTCCAGTCCTGTGAAGGTGGGTTTGGATTGGTTCTACTATTGACAGTGAGGGAAATAGTTGTTTTCATTCAATGTCGTGAGGTGTGTCAATTCAGTTTACATTAAGTTGATTCCAGGCTATGCTGAAATGGGTGTTTTAGAACAAGGTTGCTTATTTAACTTTCTTAGAACTATGACAAGATTTCTTGGTTTGAGGACATATTAAGAATGCAATGCAAAGCAGATTATTCCCATTTGAAAAGTAAAATGAGAATTACTTCAATGAGCATAAAGGATAATTTACCATAAATACAAATATGAAAACCTGAACAACTTATTTGAGTTCTATAAAATCAAAATAAAAATTTGCATGAGAAGATCAGATGTAATCATGAATTAACAAAAGAGCTTATGACAGTGTTGGCTTAAACCCATGTTGTATAATTCTTTTACATTTCTACACTCACTTTACTAATTGGTAATCATCAATAAGCATATTTAATATGTTGAAAAGCTCAGCTTGCTCCAAAATTAAGGGTTATCTCAAGTCAATCGCCAATGTCTAAGTAAATGCCTTGCATACAAATCAAACCAAGTATGATGTAGCAAATGCAGCAGAAAGGTCAGCACATTAGAAGCACAAATGTGCAAATAGTACAACATATGTAAGGTGTACGATTATTATTTATACATAGTAAAAAACATGACAGTGCATTCATATCAATCACTTACACGGGCCTATTTTGTAAAGCATGTCTTGACTTAGAGAGTTGGACTAATACATAAATGATTAAACCACACCTTGTCACAATATGTAAGGTGCACACTAACTATTTGTACATTAAAATAACACAATACACTACACTGCATTTGCATCAATTTCTTGGACAACAAATCTTGACTTACAGAGTTGAACTAATACATAAAACCACACCTTGCAACAATATATTACACTAAAATTATTTTAAATGGTTGAATACACTACACTGCATTTGCATCAATCTCTTGGACAACAAATCTTGACTTACAAAGTTGAACTAATACATAAAACCACACCTTGCAACAATATATTACACTAAAATTATTTTAAATGGTTGAATACACTACACTGCATTTGCATCAATCTCTTGAATTCCTCCCTTCATTGGTAAAGGTTCCCCAGCAAATGAGCTATCTCGCAAAGAATGTAAATGGATCCCTCCGATCAAGGGTTGGTTTAAATTGAACTTTGATGGTGCCTCGCGGGGTAACCCTGGGAGGGCGGGTCTAGGTTGTTGCCTCCACAATTCAAATGGGGTCAAGGTGGCCTTTATGGCTCTCCCCTGCGGATCATGTACAAATAATGTTGCAGAAATGCAAGCACTGGATGTAGGAATAAACTTAGGCATTTTACTTAATATTAAGAAGATTGTCATTGAAGGTGATTCAGCTATTATAATCAATGCCCTTAGAAAAGGGTCTATGCCTGATTGGAGACTAAATGCTTCCCTGGCAAAATTTTTGACAAACATAAAAACATTTGATAGGGTCATCTTTAACCACATTTACAGGGAAGGCAATAGGAGAGCTGACTCCCTTGCCAATATGGGAGTTGATGGCAAGACATTGATTCATGTAGCTCCCAACAACAACCCTTAACCAATAAGTTGTTATATTAGCAGATACTGTATATAAGCCTCTATAACTAAGTCGAGTCATCAAAACACACCTATACAGCTCCACTTTTATATAGAATCACTAATATATATTGACACATAACTGAAATCATATATTCTTGTATCCACATATAAACATAACCTTAGTCATGTGTGTGTGTGTGTGTGTGTGTGTGTGTGTGTGTGTGTGTGTGTGTGTGTGTGTGTGTGTGTGTGTGTGTGTGTAAATATTATTCACTACACATTAAATCAAATAATTCTATAAAAAACAACTTATTTGATCTATATAGATACCTGTATGTAAATATAAGGGGAGGGTTATATATATATATAGGTATTTATATAATCCATTCATAAATAAGTATATCACCATATATATTAACTTGGATATCCAAATCACTCGAAAATCACATTTATAGCAAAATTAAGAATAAAACTTACCCTTGCTAACTATAAATACTCTCTTAAATATCTTCAGATACTCATATAACAATAAAAAGATTTTACACTCCTTTAAAGAAAAGAAGAAAGAAAAATAGAAAAAATAAAACTCTTATTAAGATAATAATTGATTTCATATACCCGAAGCAAATAGCACTAATTAATAAACACTTACCTGCTAGAAATGTACTCTATCTTAGCCATAATAACAAATATAGAATTGATCAGTTAAACACTAATGATTATGGCCCTACATTTAAAATCTCGGGGATCTCTATCAGTGGCATATTCATTCCTTTACTCATAAAAATGAGGCCGACCACTAATGGTGCGATCGGTGACACCCAGATTAAGGATCAAATAACCCACAGTTATGGTTTAATTAATATTATAAAATGGCAAGATCCCCATGTTGTCTTAATAATCATGATATGTCAGAGCTTTAGAATGTTGCATTCGCGCTTTCTCTTCTGTCAAAATTATTTCGAGCTCCTCCACACGATTTTACCTCAGTCGGCGCATCATTCTAGGTTATGTGTTATCTTGCAACCAATGAAATCCTTCCAAATTGGAGTTTTGGATGCATGTTTTCAGAATGAGCTAACTCGGAGTGTTAAAATCACTCAACTACCAACCTAAGCTTAAGGTCTTACAATTTGATGCTCTACAATTTTCCTGAGATCCCGTGTTGTGAATTTTCAGGCGATGGACACCCCAATTAAACTTTGCAGTTCTAAGGGACAAATGGCCTTTGAAGGGGCCATCACTCGTGACCATCTCAAGCGCATTATGCGTCTCCCTCACACCTTGGTGATTGATGCAATTGAGAACATCCTGGGCCCAGATTTCCTCACAAATTCGGATAGAACCAGGGCCAACACGGATGTGGCCGCAATGTTTCTCGTTGTTACTATGAGTTCCACCAAAAATCGTGAAGATACTAGTGCTTTGTGCAAAGAGGTCTTCACTGCCTCTATTATGGGCGATCTTGAGAGGGTTTTAGTCATTATAGACAATGAAGGGACTATTCCGAGGCCAAGGAATTATGACATTCTCATTCAAAATAACAGGCCAGTGCCTCGATTCCCTATCATTTCCACAGATGGAATGCCTGTATCAGCGGAAAGGATCGAGGTAATTAACAGAAATGTTAACTTTCTACTTTTCTTATTCCATGTGAGACACCCCCCTAAGCCTACATGGTTTGAGGACTTCCTCAGAGCTGAGGGTCTAGTTCTGGTAGAGGAAAGGGCTTCTTCTGCGTCCTCTAGGGAGGATTGAGGTGGCACTGCTTTCAGGGGGATCCTGGTTCCATTTTTTTATATTAATAAAGAGCTATAGGGGTTGGTTTAAACGTTAACTTGAGGTAAAACAAGATACAATTTACAGTTATCAGAAACTGGGGTTGAGATAGCAAACAGTATCGTAGCTTTAAAAAACAAACTTAAGTATCATATAAAACATTAAATTAGTATGATATCAATCCTACAAATTACTGTGACTTAATGGGCATGAAGGAATATCTACTATACAAATATACATCAGCATTTTGCTATTAAAATAGTTAAATATATAATCTAGATAGTATCTGAATGCATAATACTTGGGGTATCTACTTTGATTTATTTCAAAGGACATCTGCTGAAGTTTTAATGCCATCTGTTGATGTTTTCTATATTTTGATATCTCCATGTCATTTTTTAAGTCAGTGAACTTTATGTGGCTAACATGCAAACTACAAATAGACATCGATCTAGTAATCTCCTTTTGCTATAAAACTTCAGGGCAAGGCAGGATGGATTGATTGAATCTCCCCTTTCCTACTCTTGTTGTTGTAGCCTAGATTTTACCCTTATTAAGGATAACATCTAGGAGCATAAACAAGAGTTGGAAAACTGAGGTTTTATGGTTGGTAGGATCTTTGGGCAATCTTGTTCTATCCTAATCGTATTTGGTACTTCAAATTCTGTCTCTTAAATTTTATTATTTTATAACCTTAGGGGATATGTTTGCTTTGGAAATGACTCAAGGTTTTTTATCAAGCAATAAACTGTCGAATGATATAAATGGCAGGATGATACTAACAAAATTGCCAAGTGTTTGAATAACTGACAATGCAGGCCAAACAGGATGATACTAACAAAATTGCCAAGTGTTTGAGTAACTGACAATGCAGGCCAAACAGGTGATCGTGGGCAATTATGGAGCGACCCTAAATAACTAAAGAACTACTCCTAAATCAAAGAGGAAAATGATCATAAGGTTACTGAAAACATTTCTTTTGGGCTTGTAAGTGAAGGAAATATAAAAATCCTTCCCACCTGATTATCCTGGCCCGAGGTTTTCATGTATCAATACTGTAATTTTCAAGAGATATGTTGGACTTAGGTCCCGGGCAAGGCCGGAGGTTTTCTCGACTCCACTCTTTCCTACCGGCGCCCGCATGAGTGGAGTTATGTATAATTTCATAAATGAATAATAAAATTTCTGGCTTCAGCCTCTTACCGATATATATATATATATATATATATATATATATATATATATATATATATATATATATATATATATATATTACACTAAAATTATTTTAAATGGCTGACAGCCTACCAACAATAGAAAAAAACTATTACAACAAATTAACTTGGATATATTGTTGAGATGAAACAAAATGTAAATGATCCATCCCATTCATTCAAAAATAGCCAACAGGGGAGCATTAGATTGGCAACCGCCAATTTGAATTTAGAACTCGTATAGCCAGACATTCTATTTCAAAATAGATTTGACTAGCAAAGACCAGGAAGCTCATGTCAACTCCTAATAGAATCTAAAATGTCAACTTGCTCAAAGTAAATTCCCACAAAGTTGTATATATGTCTGCCCAGTCACAAAAGTACAGATGGTAACATGATGATAACATTATATTCATATTTTTTTCACAGCATAAGCCACATTATATTCACATTATATTAACATAGTAATAGAGTTTGTGATAGTCAGACAATATCATAGTTTGTAGGGCCATTGCCACCCAAAAAAGTAATAAGATTCACAAGCTTTAAAGGCCGAAGTTTTTTTCAAGTTTGCAATATTCATTAACATGGACAGTGTTAAAACCCAATTACATCAAAATTCATATTGCTTGACAATATCAATAATGGTGTTGTTCATAGCTAATGTGAAAGTGCCATAGACGTGGAGCCTGCACAACATAAAGACCATTGGTGAGATGTCTTGTTGGTATTATTCGTATGTTATATCTGTGATATCTAGGTAAGTTTGTTGAAGTACGTCTCCTTATAAGGAGCAATCGATGTTGTCTTCTTGTGTATTAAATGTGAAAAGTATGTTATGGTGGCAAGAGGTTTGTGTGTCAGAGTTGCAATACGTGCAATAGATAATGTCCATGTCAATTGCAACATCAAATGGTAGGGAGTGGTGGCACGTTGAGCAAGATATTTCATAGGGTGGGAAATAGGCATTCTTTGCTTTGAGGACACCGACAACCTACAATTGCACTGTGTACAATAAGCAAAGAATTGTAAATACTATGTAGTAGAAAGCTTAGGGTAGAGTTGTAAAGGTACGTGTGATCACCTAGATATTACATTTGGCAAGTGTCTCCAAATGTGCTTTTGTGCACTGGTCATTAAGCTCTTCAATGAAAGTAGGTTGTGATGGGTGGAATGACCGGGTTCCTTGGGGACCATTACGCACAATATTTTTGAACAGTATAAAAGGCATATCTACTGTTGAGAAGAGTTGTTACAAAGTTGTGCACAATTCTGTGTAGGTGGTGGAGATGAGAACCTACAAAATAAAAATGTTAGTAGGAAGGGCAGAAGAGGGCATGACAGGAGGAACAAAAAAAGAAGGTGCAATTCAAAGTGTTCAAGATGTACAGTGGCCATATCTTCCTGTAGATCGCCATCCTTTATATGTACTTCAAGGTGTGTTTTGGTCAAATGGTAACTGGTTCCAATTGCTCCGACTGAACCAACGAAATAGTGGCAGTCAGCTTCGCTTAGTTGTGAGATTGTAAAATCGGGTGCTAGTTTGTGTTCGGTACAAACGCATGGGATAGTTTCAAAGGTGCTTTTTGTAGTGAGAGCAATGCAACAATCTGCATCACCTCTTTCGTACTATGATTTATTTTTAATTGTAAAGTTGGAAATGTGGATGCCTGATCCAATGGTCAAGCGTGGCAAAAAGGTGTCCACCAATGTGTTGCTAATATTCATTGTGACTGTCATCTGGCCTTTACAATCTATCGGGTCCACATGCAATATCTTAGTTTTGTTTTGTGTGTTGGTGTACTTGGTAGGTCCATATACAACAAGAATGTCACCTTCAAACATATAAACAACTCGTTGTGTACACATGTCCAATATTGTGCTAGGTTTTGGCAGTGTTGAAGAAAGGTTGCACAAGGAAGGGTCAATAGGGAATTAATGAAAGAGAATTAGTAAACCAATCCATGTTTATTGGCAGCAATCCATGTTTATTGGAATCAGCTTAAACCTTATGAAACTCTAATAATGCGAACACAATGATACATGCAATTTTACCTAAGAGACAATTGCACCCATGATCCAAACTAGAGTTGTGAAATGCATAAACTAAGATGTGGACCACAACAATGGAACCAATAAAAGAATATGAACGCGAAAGAATGAACAAGGCTCTTGTAATGTTTGCAAAGATTGCAAAGTAATTCAACATTAAAGAAATGTGTTCCCATGAAGTGTCAAAGGGCATGCGTATGCATCTATTGGGAAGATTTAGAAACTTCAAGAAGATCCATTGGTTTATCGATATTTATCAAAGTGTAAAGGTGAGAGGTATGTTGTCAGATGTTGTAGTTGCAACAGGCATGGTGAACATGTTTGTGATGCATGGAAGCCTTGACAAGTGCATGGGTTGTAGAGGGAAAACCAAACAGAATAATTACTTTAACTAGGAGCGGCTAACGACTGAACAAGGATTGAAGAATATGCCCTAGAGGAACTTTTGTTATGTATGATGAGATAAGTGTTAAATTATCATGAATTCCTGCAAATTCAAGCCCACCCAAGCTCGCTCTTAAATGCACAATAAAAAAATGAACATATGGAATGATAAAATTGGGTAATGCATTGCACTGAAATTCTAGATGTTGCATATTATATGGACAAAGTTGGGTGCCAATACAGACTAAAAAATCCAACATGGAGAATTTGCACGGAGAATTTTATAATAAAAATAAATAAAAAGATAATTATACTCTAACTACAATGACAATAGTGCAATTTGAAATTCAACCGGGTTCTGATTTCAATTTAAAGAAATGAATTGGATAAATCAGAAAATGCTTCAAAAGCCGAAGGCAACAAGGAGATTGGAGATTGTTTTACAGTCACTGGAGTGCTATGGTTGAGAAATGCTGCTTGTGTTTTAGTAACCAAATTGAACTCAAGGGAATAAATGAAAAAGAATGGGATGTTGGACATGAAGAGATCTCAATAAAACAAAATAAAACTGCCTTAAGAAAGCGTGGCAGGTAAACAAATAACAAGACAAATTGCAACAATCACGAGACTTGCGCACAATTTTTTAATATGTCTCTTCAATTGAAAAGAAAAATTGAAATAGATGGAAGAATTTGAGAGGGATACCTGTGGCTTGAATGGCTAGTTTGTGGAGCATGTATGGAAGATGGTGTTGTTTGTTGTCTCAGAGGTTGGAGTTGGCTACAAGACATGAGAGGAAAACATCAGTAAAGGACTTCAGGAAACATTGTGTAAGTGTAAGTCTTCTTACTACGTTGGGCATTTTTACCATTTGCTTATATGTAGGGCTTCAACACCACTCTCTTGCTTATCACATTCCATGTGGCTAGTGGATCTACAGGAAAAGTGCAAAAAGTGTTTTAATGACTTGAGGGGTTTGATAGGGTGTGAAGGAATCAAAGTCAGATAATTAAAGTCAAACCCCAATGTAAATGTGAGTTTCAGAAGGTATAACTTCTTTTGTTATCAGCATTGACATACGTTACCCCTTGCTTGTATGTGGCTATGGTTTGGGATTTTGTTGTTTGGTGGAATGTGCTGCTTGAAAGAATCCATCTGTTGACTGTAGATAAAGCAGGAAGGGAAGACAAAATATTAGTGTGCTTTCTATACATGGATGGTTGTGTCAAAAATGTCTCATCTCACAAAAGGGAAATGAATAGTGAGTAGACTAGTGATCAAGCAGAAATGTAATCTATTGATGGACAAGAAATAGAGTGGAAGTGAAATTGAAGGAGCAAATAACCTGAAAGAAAAATAGTGTTAGTAGAAATGAGATAGATGGTTTGGATACCCTTTTTTATGCTCACTTTTGTGTAGCTGCATTTTGAAAGGGGCAAAGTTTTGTTGTTCAATGTTGCTAATTTGCCTACAGGAAAGCAAAGAAAAAAGTGCAACTTAGAGAGTGAATGAAGACATTGTATAAGGATCAATGTATACAAGAGCAACTTATAGAGTGAATGAATGAAAATGTGCTATGAGGATAAATGTATATGTGGAGGAACACCAGCTTTACCGTTTTATTGTGTGCTATTGTGGAGAGGTGGCATCCGGTGCACTAGCTTCCATGTTGGTGAGGCATCTACAAAGTTAGCAGATTGAGATCAATGCAATGGTAGCAGATTTATGGAATGTTGTTGAGAATAAGGTGATTCATTGACAAAGTGGGGAGTAAAGAGGCATATTTAGCTTCAATGTCATTAGTGTTTGACGACACTAGGAAATCAATGCAATATGGAAGAGGTGTGAAGTTCATTAGCAGAGTGCACATATGTTACCATTTTCGTATGTGCTCGTGTGAAGGAGTGCTATTTTTCTTATTGTATTCGACCTTGGTAGAGCTCCTGCAAAGGGAAGAAAGCATAGCATAGGATGGCAATCAGAGTGCAAAGTCAATTAGGTATGAATTTCTTTTTTAATTTACATGACAATAACTAATTGACATATTGTGCTATGTTGTATACATAATCGACATATAGGACTGGACTATAACAAATAATAAATTCAAGGTGCAATGGGCACTAGAAACAGAGAAGTAATGCAATTTGTGAAAGCAAATAATTTGGGTGGGAATGAAGGAATTGAGAGGGGTACCTTTGTTTGGTATGACTTGCTTGTGTAGCGAGGGTGATGCAAGGGTTGTCTTTTCCTTTGAGTTGATCGACATGGCTATAGCACAACAAAGAAAACAAACATCATAAGGTTTGATGCTAATTTTATTGTTAAATAGCAAAGCAAACAAATGTTGTAAATTGTGATGGTAACTTTATTGACACACAAGTTTACATTCATTTAGTATAGTAGGCATGTTTTAACACTTCATTGTTGGTATTTGTGTAGTAGGTGCTGCTTGTTTCAAAGTCTCTTTGTTGTGCACGTATTTACAAAATACAATATTCAAAACCATCCAATGTCAAGGTATTTGTAGAAAATACAAAATTATTAATCAAGCAATTGTTGCAATATTCTTTAAAGTTATCACCATCCAATGTTAGGGCATGTGTAGAAAATGCAAAATTATTAATCAAGCAATTGTTGCAATATTATTTAAAGTTACCACTATTTTCCAAGGTGCTCTTGTAAGCTATGAGCATCTGGCTGACTACAATGGACATGTATGGAAGATCTGCAAAAGCAAAGCAGTGAGTGCTAGAGAGACAATAAAAATGCTTGTTCAGTGAAAATGTTTGTGCTAATTCTATGTAGGTAAGCAATTTGTTGAAATTGTCTAAATACTGTACTATTTTTTGGGCAAATGATGTTCCTTGGAAGACACTGATCCAAATGACATTGCTCAGCTGGGGTCCATGTGTTAAGTAACCTGCAAAAGAGTGGTGGCATTAGACTTTGTGAGGGGAACTTATGCTATGCATGTAAGAATAAAGCATGTTCTACAATAGTATTAGCACAAGGAATGCTACAGGTAGATAGTTACATGTTGGCTAAGGGGTATCTTCTATTATTGTTTTCTCATTGCATAGCATATGCCATGGCTAGACAATATTGTCTATGTGTGTGAGAACAATATCATGGTCAGTCCAATATGCTTCCAACCTCTTGGTCCTAGCTATGTGTGCATTATTGTTTGTCCAAATGTGATCAATGTTGCTTCTTGGCAAAGTATCTTTTTGTTCATGTAACAAGTGCAAGTTTTGTATTTGCATGTGTCTTTTAAACAATTGTACTATTTTTTACTATATTGATATGTCAATGTTGAAGTCACCTGCAATATAGACAATGGCGCCACTAGGAGCAATTGCCATTGCTTCATTGATAATTACAATGATGTTGGTAACTAATGTTCTTGGTTTGGCATAAATATTACAAATGGAGAGTGTGTGTTGATTAACACTACATGAGAGGAATAGTGCTTCAACATTGTCTAGTGTTAAAGGTGTTGTGCTAACCACATGTATGTTTTTGTTAATACAAGTCATTATGCCATGAACATGGAATGCTGCAAAACAATTGTAGCCTGGAAGTGTATCGTCCGTTGTTGGTGTATACAAGTATGTTTCCTAGAGGAAAAAATAATGTTTGATGACATTAGGTCTATGTCACGTAGGATGTCTTCTCTATGCATTTGGAAATGTCGAGTGTTTAATGTAGAAATTACTATTTGGGCTATACTTTTTTGATAGTGCACGTCATTTTGAAGAGTCCAATTAGCAGTTGTGGTGAGTCGTTCCATCTCATCTATGACTGTTGGCTTTATCTTGATGTTTCGTGGTGTTAGAGGGCTCAGCAAGAACAATGTTTCAATAGTTGATGTGCGACTCAGAGCTGTATAAGACAAACCATGTTGGTGGACACCAAAAGGTTCAAATGTAAGACCATGCATGGTGAGTCCCTGTGCTCTATGTATTGTTTGAGCACATGCCAACTGAAGTGGAAATTGTTTTCGAATAGTAGTCTTCTGTGTCTAGGGAGCGGTTTTGCAACTCGAAGAATTGGCACCCATCCATTGTTAGCATATGTTTGGTTTGGCTGTGGTAGTTTTGCATTTTGAGATCTTCCAATGCGTTGATCGTTGAATTCAACCCAAATGACATCAACATTGTTGGTTTGTGTATATGATTTGAATCGTCCATCTGAGCCGTTGACAAGACCATCTTGTATATCATAGTTACCACCATATATCTCAATCAATATGTCTTCTTTTAACATTATTTGATTTGCGAGATTTGCACTATGTTTGTACAATTGTTCTATAGGAACAATGTTGTCGTGTTCATCAATTGCATTAATTATGAGTAGTTCTCTAGGAAGAGTAGATAATATCTTTTCGTTGTGTGTGTCGACATCTTTTCTTTTGTAAAAAAGAAATGAAAACGTTGGGTCTACAGGTGGGGTGCATAAACATTTGCTATTCAAATATGCTATGTCTTCCTTGGTTTGCGAGCCCATGCGTATTCTATTGAGAACAACAACAAACAACTGATTTGTTTGCCTCATCGTAGTTTGCAGATTGAAACATTTGACATGCTGTTGCCAAAAATCATATGGAAATAGCTCAGTGTCTATTGTTGGTGCTTGAAACACTAGACAACCGTGTATAGGTTCTGCCTAGTACAAGTCACCACAGAATATAATGTCCAAGCCATCTAAGTGTTTAGTTGGGGTTTGCATTATTACACGAAATTTTTTGTCAATGCAATGCAACATTCTAGCTCCAACTAGAGAGATCTCATCAATGAGAACAAGACGCAATTGTTGGTATTCCTTTGTCAATACATCTAATCTTTCTAAACTTAGAGTATTAGAAGTGGATTTGTTAAATGGTATGAACAATGCAGAGTGCAATGTTGTGCCTCCTATATTATAGGCTGCTTTTCCTGTGTATGCAAGTAACAAGCCCTTCACTTTATGTGGGTGACTATCTATTGCGTTATTGTATAGACGAAGAAGTCCTTGATACATTGCCTTTGCAGTGAAGGTTTTCTCTGTGCCAGCACCTCCTATTAAGAACAAGTACAATGGTTCATCTGGGTTTTGTTGTTTCTTCGTTAATATGTCTTTTACTATAGCTTGTTGTTCTTTGTTCAGCATTCTACGAGTAGCATAATATTCTGTATTGTTGTTCAAGTGGGGATGTCCAACTATTTCAAATAGTCTTGACACTTTTTTGACGTAGACATTGTGTCTTAGTGTGGCTATGTTTGGTTCCAAGTTGTACTCTTCGTTGTCATCCTTATTTGTCTTTTGGACATCGTGTACATTTCTATAGTATTCATCTTTGAGATTTGCATCATTCATAGCATCGGCAATATCACCCCATGATTTGCTTACATTGTATGTGTACTTTGCTTCATTGATGTGTATCATTTTTTCATTGTTGGCAAAAGCATCTTGCCAAGTTTCAAAGCCTTGCTTCAATGTGTTTTCGTTGGTGGAAAAAGGAATGTATAGTAGAAGTTTCTCTCTATAGTAGTTGTCGGTGTCAACATGATTATCATACTTGATAAATCTGATAATTTGAGGTCGACCGTGCTTTGCTAATTTTCCTCTTGTCATTGCATATTCTGCAACAAATTTTGCAAGACAAATACTAGCTAATGCTTCTAGGCGTGCAATATAATGATCAACAGAGCTTTTGCAAGCAACATTTTGTGACTCATCCGGTTCATTGTCAAGAAGCTTGCGAGTCTTTAGAATAAAAGTGTGGTTGTGAGGGGCGGAAGTATCAATGAATTTACAAGTACGTGAACTATAGTTAAGGGGCAGAGAGAGGACAATGTGTACAACTTGTTGAGCAGACATTTGTTACAGGTTGAGCAAGGCATTTCCTAGTTTTGTTACCATGTTTATGGTGTCAATGTTATGTTGCTTGTGATCTCTTCGTATTTTGTTGAATGCAGTTGTCATTGAATTATTGGGTTTTGTCATGTAAGAGCTACAATACATTGCTGCAGCATATGCATTGAGGATAAATTGTGTATCCGTGTTTGCTTGCCATAGATGTGGAATGTGAGGTGCAAATGAATTATTCCATATATGAGTTGGCTTTCTTTTGAGAAATAATGTTGGCCTGGTCACTATAGACCGTATGGCTATGACGTATTCATGGTCAGACATGTTTATGTTGGCTAAGAAATCTATAAAGGAGACGCATGGCTCATAGCTTGATGTCTCTAAAATTGATCTAAGGTTAGGAGTAGTGTGCATATCGTCACGGTCTTTGTCAATGAATGGTTCAAGTATTGTTGTTTCCTTCATTGGAGGCTGTGGGAAACCAAAGCGACACTTTCTCGTTCTTGACTTCCCACATTGCTTTGTGTGATGGTGCATATGCACTCTAGCTATGTAGTCATCTAAAGTGTATGTGTTGCAAGTTATATATTTGTCGACAAAGCATCCAATAGTAGCATTGTTATCTTTTCTGTAGATCGACACGTCTTTAACCCATAACATGAAATGGTCATGTTCACTTCCTCGACTTTGGAATTCTATAACTGAGAAGTAGTCCAATACATTTCCAAAAAAAGTTTCATCTGAACAAAATAATTGTTTCATTGCATTAATTCTATGTTTGTAATAGCGAGCACAAGTGACGGGATCTTTTTTTATCAAAGATGAAATGTCAATGCCAAACAACGAATCAAGTTGCATTTGTCTTGTGGTCATGTGATGTGTCATGTAGAGTTCTCTTAATGTTTGTGTCAATGGTCCCTAATTTTGCTCTGCACTAGTGAATGTCAAAAAAAAAGTTGGTGGGCCTAATTGTATTGCAAAAACATTCTTCTTGAGATGTTGCAAATAATCTGGTGAATTTCTGATCTTCTTGAGATCTGTATATCCAATATCGGATTGGAGAATTTTCTCGAGGTTTGGTTTGTACTTGACATCTCTTGCTTTCAATGTTCTTCCTTTTAACTTTCCTTTGTAGATTCTTATCCAAATGCAAGAAAACACTTGAGCAATTAGTACTTTGATAGCTTTGAAAAACAAATTAGTGGTGTGATATGCAAATGCTCGATTTGAATTTTGCAATTCCCACTAAGCAATTCTTTGATATGAATTTTTTTTAAAAATTTGTTCATCACGTGGCTCACCAAAAAATAACGTTAGAAAGTTCATCTCTTCTGCATACTTGTCCTGGAATATTTCCAAAGGTTGTTTCCCTTCTACAGGTGTGATTTTGATCATTTTGTCTTGAAGAGAATGTATAGTTCGCGACTTGATGAACCCATGTATCATGGTGTCTGTTTCGACCTCCATCACATTATCAATTTTATTGTCGGTGTCACTTGATGAAGAGTTGCTACTAGGTGCCTCTTCTTGTGAAGGGTACAAATGGTCACGCCATTTTTTGTTTAGTTTCACATTTTGCATTTTGTATAATATTGTTTTACACAATTCGTTCAGAGAGTTCATAACAGTGTTTAGACGCACTCTGCCTTTTTGATATGCATTTTTGTATTGCAAATGTCTCTTCAATACAACATCAACTGTCCATGTTTCATCAGATGATCGTGGTAATGTTGTTTGTATAATATTAATATATGTTGGAACATTAATAATTGTTCCAGTTAATCCAATTTGGGATCTTTTGTGTCCTAATTGCCAAATTTGTGCAAATGCAATTCGGAGTGATGCTAATCTTTCTTCAAGTTTTGAAAGTGTAGATGTGTGTACTAATGGCTTATGTGTGTTGATATATTTTGGAGTTGCATATGATGGTTTAATGTTTTGGTTTAGTTGTTGTTTACAAAATTTGCAAATGTTTTGACCAGAAGTGTGTTTTTTGTTTGGTAGTAGGTGTTGGTATGCTTGTATCATTTTTGGTGTTAAATTTCTCATGTTCTTCTTAAAATGGAGTCAGACACATATTGTACAGACATGTTTTGGTGTGTCTTGTATCTTTTCAATGTAACATTCTAGTTTTGTTTGTGAACTTCTTGTTGAGTTTCGAATCCCCTAATATGCAGTTGCTTTATGTATTTGTTGTTTCACTTTGCGAAGCAAGTCATGTGTGATTTTTTTCAACAACTTTGTAGATTGTTTTTCGGGTTCGATAGACATTGATATATGCATAGCTGTGTTTAAAGCATTTTTTGATTGTGTAGATGTATTGATTCATGTATATCCATTGTTCCAAATAAATTGTTTGAGCCTGTACAAACTAGTTGTTGGTCTTGCTTGAACCAATGTCATTGTAGGTGGTTGTTCAACATTAATCTGAGTTGCTATTAGATTGTCCACTCTAGATGGGTTATAGTGTGTATGCATTTCATTGACTTTGTAACTCGTGATATTGTATACTTTGGTAGGTGTCAAGGATTTGCAATATTCTTGTATGCACATGTTGGTCATTCTTGACCATACTTTGACTCTTACTTGCAAGATGTAGGATAGCCACTCATAACAAAAATTTGCACCTTCAAGCTTGCTTTTCTCATATGGATCTCCAATTTTTGCGATATGTGCTTGCCAACTTGACATGCCACAACTAATCATGAGGTCACAATGGATACATGTTTCTATGCAACCTATTGCTACATTGTCTTTGGAGAGTAGTGCATTGCAAAACGATTGAGCCATGTACCGTCGAACAGATGGGCCATCATATTCATTGTCTGTTAGAGTGGCTATTTTATTGAACAAGTTGTCACCACAATCAGACATTGACAATGCATCTTTGCACAAGTTGGGCACTGCATTTACAAAATTGTCTTTTACAAAACTAGTAGTCGCTGCAGGAGTCGTCTTTGAATTGTGGAGTAATCTATTTTGCATCATGTATAGAGTCATTTTCTTGTTAATTAGCGGTTCAAAATGTCCACGAGTAGGGTTTTGGTCATGGAATAGAATAGAATATGCATTGCTTTGTCAGTTCTTATTGAAGTGCAAGTACTTTGATTTTCTTGTTGAAGACCAAACACATATTTCAATTTTTAGCCATTTGGCTAGCCATCCAATACAAAATGCATCTCCCCAAAGGCCATTCTCATTACAACCTGGCAGTAGAATTGCTGGGAGATGCATGCGTCGTAGATAAGTGTCAACGTCACATACTCCATGCATTTCATACAATCCTTGGGGGTCAAGTTCATGGCCGTATGAATATAAAGCATCGTGGTCATTGATTTCTAGGCAATTTATAAAATGGTCAATAGTTCCAATGCGTAGCTCTATAGAAGTGTATCGCATGTGTAACAAGAATTGGAAAGAATAAAAAAGACAATCGCCTACATTGTATACAAATGATTTCACCCTAAGCATGTTATTTTTTTCCAATGCCATGTCAATTGTTTGTTTTGACAAGTCCACACTACAAGGTTTATAGTTCTCTGTATCTATAATACTATTTAATGATTTTGTTGATTGCAATTTATGGTCCATGTTGCACATTATCGAGCAATGACCAAATGGGTAACAATAAAAGTTCAACAATATTATCCTAATCATAAAATTCATGCCAATTACCCCACTATTTGAACTCCAACGTCTCAACAAAGGCCATGCCCCTCAATCTTGGAGCATGTAAAACAATTTTCTAATCATTGTCATGGAAAATGAAAAGTGCATCTAGCTAAGATGAGGCATACATAAAGATGTAAAAGTGGAGTCTGCATTGCAGGAGGAGGAGAGGCATGATTTAAAAAGGCAAGAATAAAGTTGTTTGATGATCAACAAAGCATATTGCATAAAGTTTATTAATATCTTTGCTACAAAACAAAGTAGTTTGGCATATATAGTTGTGGGTATGGAGACTTGAAGTGGTTTCTTTTAAAGTAATCTAAGGACATGAACTAAATTAAAGAGAATTTTAAAACAACCAGAAAGTTTCAAATAGCCCAGGCAACTAACCAGATTTGAGGGCATTATTTCAACTGTACAATGCACAACAGAAGCGCAAAAGTATCTTACCCTTTATGTGTTGCGTAATTAGATGCTACCAATGCTCAATGTGCTTTGCGATCCAAAAATCTTGTAAATCAAATATGTTGAACACACAACATAAGAAAGAAACTAGACACATTAAAGAGAGCAAGGGAAAAAAACATTCAATGAATGAGTAGTGTGTCATAAAAGAAGAGGAGCCGAAAAGAAGAAAACATATATATCAAGCATTCGATAGTAGATCAACTTTATCAATTCGCATATATTGTGAGGGCTACACAGTTCGAATGGCATAAGGAATCGATTTATTTTTTACATTTTTACTAATGTAGACATGACTATACAGAGGGGGCTGCGATGCACAGTGTGCAATTTCTGTGAGGACAACATGCCTAGGAAAGAAAATATGAAGAAAGGAAGAGATTTAGCTCCAACACCTTTTGATAAATCAAGTATATTAAATCTGATTTTAATTCCAAAAATAGCTCCTACAGAATCTTCCACAATTAGCACAACATATTTTACACCATTTTTTGCTCATGTACCTATCTAAAATGGACTCGTAACTTCAATTCCATCACTAATTGTCAATCCTCCAGTTTTATCAGGCTCGACAAAAAGGCCAAAAGTTTCATTTTCAAATGACTTTGTCGAAGACTTGATTGATCTCCAAAGGGATGTATTAATATTGATACAAGCATCTACTCCATTACTAGCACTGCACAAAAAGGAATCTAGCGAATCCTTAACACTAAAAAATAAATTTTCAAAAGTTTTCTGGGCCACTCCTATACAAAATTCAGGTAGATTCTTTGATTCTGAAAATGATTTTGAAATTGAGTCTGAAAATGATTTTGACAAAGGCAACATGGCAGTGTTGCTGAAGAAGATAACCATAACTATTCAAAGTATGAAGGTATTGTAATAGAAGGAGGCATAGGAGGCCTGGCCACTGCTCTTGCTCTTTACAGGTAGAAGACAATATTGTTTAAAAGATTAGACACAGTTATTGGATTTGCAAATCAAAAGTCTTATAATTTAATGTTGAAGGAAGTAAAAATATTTTGGATTGCTTTCTTGATGTTGTTTCGACTAAAATCGAAATTCAAGCTTTTAAAAGATATTTTACTGTTTTCTTTCCTTCTACAAAGTGATAGGCAAGTTCAAGATTCCAAGGAGTATATGTAATCAATTAAAAAGCTTTGAAAATGTGTGGGCTCCCTATACAGTTGTCACGACATAATATTCTGCCTCTTGTCTTTGTCATGTTTTGTTAGGCATTGAAGTTTTGTTGAGTTAATCATCAAGCAAAGAGAATTAACTGAGTAATTGCAGAGAATTATTAAGGAATATTACCTGTTGGAGAAAATTATTAAGTCATTGGGTCTACTTAACATGATTCCACACGATTTCTTTACCACGGAGCTTTATGATAAATGGTCCTACAAATGATTCTTTCACCAACTCCACATATTCACAGTCAAAAACTGAAAGCAGACAAATAGTTTTACCTTTTTCCAATGATATTTCTAATGCCCATTAAAAAATTGAAAGCCCAAAATGGATAAAAACATTTAAACAAAAGGAAACAACCTAGAATATAAAAGCAAAGACCTCAAAGGGGTCAACTTAGTAATTAAACACTAATGAGGAACCAAGGTTTTGAAATAAAAAAACAAAAAGAAGTGGGGTCTCCAATTCATTAAGATGAAAAGATGGGATGTATCTATATGACATAACAAGTCTCATGGGAGGAGGATAAACCTTTACCACACCATTTTTTTTAGTATGGTTGGTCGCAATTGTCATGGTCTGATCTGGAACAACTTCCTAAAATGGACAAGATGACTTCAATCTCCAATTTTTTTGGGAATCGGTATTAGGTTTATAAGTTGTAGAAGTGTGATCCAATTTGCAACAAATGAGACAAATAGCTTTAAAAAATTTTACCATAATTTGTTACTTCCATACACTAAATTTTGAAAATCAAAGAATCAAGCAATCAAACAAAATAAGCTTATCCCTATTAACACAAACACAAAATCTAATAGAATAAACATGACCTTGATTTTGTATATATCAATAGACAATAATTGATCAAAAAAATTTCAGCTTTAGGTATGTCCACCACTAAGTATACATGCAAAGAACAAACGAAATCAATGTTAGACCTAAAGCTGGATTTTTTTGAAGTTTTGGAATCTTAAAGATGAGCATTCCACCATTGAATCAGGTATCCTAAGATGCCATCCGTTGTTAGATTTAAAAGTTTCCAAAGACAGGCGAAGCAGGGATATGGCAACTCTTGCCTCATAATATAAGCCCAAGCCCAAGTACCCTATACTTCCTTCAGCCCAGTTGACTGACCAACAAAATCTATTGGATGGAGAGAGCCATCAGTGCTTATGTTTGTAACTGATGTAAAACAAAATAATTTTACTAACACAGTGTCCTTTATGAATCTGGAAACATTTTTTTGGGGGTGGAAATATACAGTAAGAGACATTTGCATCTTCTATCTGTACTATATGTGGAGAAAATTCTGGAAATTTGGATTGAAAATGAAATAATAATAGACACTAGAGTAAAAAGAATTGCATTGAATCATCAATTTTATGCAAATTTAGGATATCTTTTTCTTAATAAAAGAAAGGAAGTATAGGTAACCATTATTAAGGACAAAAGGTAATGCTACTCAAGAGACAAAAAATAGAAAATACAATTAATTATTGGTTGTCATGACTAATGTTTGGAACCAAGTGTAGTAAATTACCTAAATCTATCACATATTGATGAAATTGGAAAGATGTTCCTTTTGAGGCGGTGTGTTAATTGAAACCTCAATATTTGAAGATAGCTAAGTTACAAAGCATGAGGATAGAATAATTTATTATTTTTCATAATTTTTAAAGCATTAGAAGAAACCTCAATCTCCAGTTAAAGCCTGAAATTAATTTGGCTAAAACTATATTGTAGATATCAATATCTTGAGTAGTTTCTAAAGTTCCTGTTTAACTAGTGCTAACTTCAGGTTTGTTAGTCCTAAGACCTATACATACCTGAAAAGAAGACAGATCCCTAAAACTCTGCTTTACTTAATCCTTGAAAGAGAAAAGTTGCTCTTTGATCAAAGCTTTGGAGTCATAATAAAACAAAGAAGATAGTGTAAAGGCTTGGGCATACAACGTTAAAAAATGGCCTGAAACTTTCTCATCAATTTAATTAATACAAGCAATCTCCACACCATGATATTGATTGTTTCTAAATTAAAAATTCCTTGCACTTCAATAATTTGTGAGAAGAATGAATGCACAATGCATTATAATTGACAAAAAAAAAATTGCATTATTCATTAGCATCCTATGTCAGAGATTGAAATGAGAATAAAGTTTGAAAGCTATCAAGAAAAGAAAGTGAAGTATACATAAGAGTAAGTGCCAAGTGCAACCCAGATTCGTATTGAAATGAAACAAAACTGTGACAATGAAGACAAGGTTCTCAAAGTTTTTAAACACTTAATGTTTTTGGAGAATTCAAGCAGAATTGACAAAGGAACGAATATGAGGAAATTCTGCAGTTTCATTTGACTATGCTCAGTGTGGCATTTTCTTTTGCTGAATCAACTTCACTATGGGCTTCTTGATTGTTTTGAGTTTCTGCATTCAAAACCCTACAAAATTAAGACATCATCGGCTTGTGCACGCTACTTATTTTAGGAAATTTTATGAACTAGTAAAAAGATTGAGATAAAAGTACATTTTTTAAAGATAAATCAAAATTTATATTGATAAAATTACTTATACTTTCAATGTTTTGCAAGGTCTTTTGAAAACCTGAATACAGTTATGGACAAAGGACAAATGATAGAACCTTGCATTTGAATAACAAACTTGCAAGTAATAGACACCACAAAACCTAGCCTACTTGACTAAATCGCATTCAAAATGAGTTATATGTATCAATGCACACCTTGAAATTGCATTAACCAACAAAAGAAATTCTCTAAGTGGAAAATGTTACACTAGATCATAATCCAAATCACATTTGAGGAGAAGAGCAAACTTTGGTTTGATAGCCCAAAAGAAAATGATGGTAGACACAATTAGTAACTATAGCTCTGTGATTGTTAGTACACTCTTTAAATCTCTCTGTCAACTATTGTGTTTGCTCTTGATTAGCCTTGGCTTTGCTCTAATGCACCTACATCTTTTGGTTGTAGTAGCTACACATTGTTTGTATTGCAGCTTTATTCTTGTATCTCTTATCAAATGTGGACAATATAGAGAAAGTAATTTGAGATATAGTTGGTGTAGACACCTAAAATTGTCCAGTCTAATTAAATAAATATTTTATTTATTTAACTATCTAAGCCTAATTCTTCTCTTAATTAAATAAATCCTTATTTATTTAATTAATTCATTTATCCTCTTCTAGCCTTATTTCTCATTTAAATAAATACATTTATTTATTTAAATTATCCTTTTCCTAAATTAAATAAATATTCTTATTTATTTAATTATCCCATTTCTTCTATTAATTAAATAAATTTTTATTTATTTAATTAATTCATTATCTTTTTCTACACATGACACATGTCATTCATCTCTTAATTCATACACTACCTACCCCTTTCATTATTTTGGTATTTCTTTTACCTACCCTCTAATCCTAGCCGACCTCCTTTTTACACCTCTCAATCTTATCCCTCCATTTCATATTGTGTCTTCTATATAAGGAGATGCTTCCTTCATTATCAGACCCTAATCAAGCATTCTAATGACTTAATGCCCTAATGATCATTTTGACTACACTACGATCCTGCTTGCAACCACATTTCGTTCTTTGTTGAGCTCTTGTGCACCTAAAATCTGAGAGCAAATATATCAAGCAAGATCAATGGAGATAGGAAGAATGGAGATCAAAACCCTATTGGACATATAATGGTATAATCTTTGTGATTTCATTTGATTTGCATTGTCTTAAGTAATCTTCATATGTTATGGTGGATCTTTGTTGTTGTTAGGCTAGGGTTTGGTGGTTGAATTCATTTAGCCTTTCAATGTTGTTATTATTGTTATCCATTTTTTTTTGTTTAATCTTTAGAGGGCCTGTCTTCCCGTGTGGTCATTAGGACTACTAGTGAGAAGAGAATGACCCAAGTGGTAGCGAGGAAAACCCACCTCTTCCGAACCACTATAATCAAATGTATTCATGGTGAAAAATATGAATAACGTGTGCTGATTAGTTCATACCGACACTATGTCTCCCCATAAACCCGTTTGATCAAATTTATTTGATCATTTGTAGGGCGTAACCCCTACCGGCTGGGAGGCTTCTGTATTTACAGAGCTGAAAGTGCCGCATGTATGGCCACACGAGCAGATGCCCTTACTAGCACCATTTTGTTTTAGAAGCCCAAATCCTTCTAGTTGTTGGGGCAGGAGATCGGACCTCTGGTAGTGGCACACACACATACGGTTCTTAGTAGAGATACAAAGTTCGCCATGGGGAGTTTTCATGGGGACTGATGCTTGGTTGACCCGAGAAGTGAGTGCCGAGGGTGGAGCCAGTGAGGTCAAGCATCTAAGTATCCGCTCTGAATAGCGTAGCCTCGGGGGTAAAACCCTATGTGGGATCAACAACTATTGTCTTGGCCAGCCATAAGAATTGTGCTTGACTTATTTTAAACATTCAAACATTCAAAACCAAACAGCAAAACATTGTGTCTTTTGTGTTTTCAAGTGTATGCAAAACATTTTTACATCAAACAACACACTTTTCTTGGAGTCATTTTGAGTCTAAACACTTGCAAACATTGAGTCCTCATCAACATTGTGTCCTCTTGTCACGAAAAACAGTCAAACAGTCAGATTTGGTCACAACTTCACAGATTGGAAAAAATTGCACAAATTTTACAGAAACGCGTCTGTGTCTGTTTTAACCGCGTCTGGGACATATAAACACGTCTGTGAAGGGCAGAATAGCGTCTGTGTTTATAACAGCGTCTGTGTTGAATAGAAACACGTCTGTGTCGGATAACCACGTCTGTGGAGTATACAGGCGCGTCTGTGTTCAAAAATTGCAAGAAAATTTCACAGTCCAGCAAACAAAAGAAATCAGTTTCAGAATACTTGAGCTTCCTAGGTTGTTTCTCTAGGTTTCATCTAGCATTCAACCTATCTTTGGGTCTCACATAGTCCATCATTGCTTCACATCTCATTTTACATTCATACTTGTCTAAACTTGAGTCAAAAGGTCACTTGCTTGTCCTCATCATACTTTGTCAACATACTACATACAACAACACTTTGCTAAGTGGTCCCTCATCAAGGTTTCTTACCTTTGGGTCTCATTTGGTTTTACTTAGAGTCAAGGTCAGCTTACCTCATCAAGAGAAACTATCCTCTCTTTGGAAGTCACACCTACTCTACTACATACATACTTGGTCTTACATTTTGGACATTGCAAGTACACTTCAGATTCATTTACATTCCATTCAACTCTTGGTCTTCCATACTCTTTCCATTTTTCATCTAGTCTTACACATCTTGGTCAATACCTAGTTCATGGTTGAAACCCGTCTTCAAAAATCTAGGAGAGAAACTAAAGAGGCTCAAGAGTCCGCAAACATGAGTTCTTATGAGTATGACAATGATTTATTTTTCAATACTGATCACACTACATTGCCGGACATGGATGTCTATAGAAACAATCCAAATGTTGAGAACATGGACACTATAAACAACAATGCTACACAAAATGATAATGTGGACAACTTTTCAGTACATTCAGCAGATGTGGAAGAATCCATTATGAATCCCCATTTCAATCGATTGGTTGAGGAAATAATGAGGAGAGATAGACAATACTTCTTACACATGATGGCACAAAGTGGAGCTAAGATACCTCATGATTTTGACATGTCTCAAATAATGGAACATAGACCTTTGCAACAACCTAACTCCAATATGGATCAAAGGAGACCTAATAGTGGAGGAAATAGAGGACCACACATGGTACCTGAATCACCATTAGCTTTGCTTCAAAAACCAGAGGTCCCACATACACATGGTCAAACATATGATACGCACCTTCGCAGACCATTATGGAAGTCTTATGGAGAAAAATATGCTCAATCACATATCAATGCTAAGGATCAACCACCAAAGCAATGGGATATTCCAAGGCATGCTCAAAATTTGGACACAAGGAAACCTCATGTCAAATTTGGGGGCAACACAATGGAACATGACATGCCTGTAGAATATGGTATACATGCGCAAAATAGATATGGGGTTCCTCAACATGAATCTATACCAAGTGGTCCATATACACAACATCACTATAGACCTCCTCCATATGAACATGTGTATGATCAATATCATCCATATATGCAACATGCACCTCCTCCAATGGGTGCCTCAAGCATGGGGTATGGTCCAAGAAGTCGATCTCCACCTAAGAGCAGTTTGGAGCAACAAATCAAGGACTTACAAAAGAAAATGGAGGACATAAATACACCGAAGCCAACATACACAATGAGAGACATATGTCCTTATCCATTTGACAAGAGCATTCCAATGCCTCCTTTTCCTACACATTTTGTGATGCCTAAATTTGACAAGTATAGAGGAAAAGGGGATCCTAAGGCGCACATAAGACAGTTTTTCACAGCTTGCATTGAAGTAGCAGCAGAAGAGACATATTTGATGAGATTATTCCCACAAAGCTTAGGCGATCAAGCTATGGAATGGTTCTCCCAACTTCCACCTGGTATTAAGTCATGGGGTGACCTAGCAGAAGCATTTATTCAACATTTCTCCTACAATATAGAGACAGACATATCAGTCACTACTTTGTGCAACACTAAGCAAAAAGAAGGAGAGTCCTTTGCATCATTTTTGCAAAGATGGAGAAATCTAGCTAGCAGATGCTCTTGTGAAATTCCACAAAAACAAATGGTAGAGATGTTCACACAAAATGTTAACAAAGACATTGGCTATGACTTAAGGAAAGCTTGTTTGTCCACCTTCAAAGATGTCATTGAAAAAGGCTTAGCGACAGAAAAGGTCCTAATTGAACAAGGAGTCATCAAGATATTCAAGGAAAACAAAGATGACTTTAAAGGAAAAGACAAGCCAAGATTTTGGAATAAAAACAAGAACACAGTCAATGATGGTGTTGTTGATGCCAACACAGTGCGACCCAAATTCATCTTTTCGGGATCAAGTTCTACAAACAATCAAGTGAATACTCAAACAACTTCTAGATCACGAAGGAAGTACACCCCACTGGGAAAACCACTTGAGTCAGTTTTCAAGAAGCTTGTGGCAAACAAGGTAATCATAGTTCCAGATTTTCCTCCATATGAACCAAAGGTTAAGCCGAATTGGTGGAATGATGATGAGTATTGTGAATTTCATAAGAGCAAGGGTCATAAGACAGGAAATTGTCATCGACTGAAGAACATCGTACAAGATCTCATTGATAGAGGTGATATTGAGATTGAGGGACACTCATCCAATCAGGAACATGAGATGTTTAAGGAACCATTCCCAAAGCATGACAAAGGAAAAGCCCAAGTCACAGATGATCAAGCCAACTATACTAGAGCACCTTACAACTATGATTCAACTATCAATCATATCTCGATGGACAATCATATCTCTACTATTACCATCAAGAACAAAAACCCTGAGAATCCTCCTCAGAGACCCAAGATTGTCCTAAGAGGTGTTGGATCTTCTTCCAGACCTACCTCTGAATGTCATGTTACAACTCGTCGAGGTAAAATTATGTTGCCAGGTGCCTCCACTAAAAATACTTCTTCTTCATCAACCAAGCCTAAGTATGACCTTGTAGAATAGTTAGGGAAGACACCCGCGCTCATCTCCATCCTTGAGCTTTTACGCATATCCCCCGCTCATAAAGCTATTCTTGACAAAATCTTGAGAGACACCGCTGTTCCTACCGATCTGAACATGGACCAGTTTCAAGCCATGGTGGAATACCTTTCCATTCCACATTCCCTCACATTCACAGAAGCTGATGACACCTCCGTAAGTCAGCCACATAATGCACCATTACATATTGAAGCCTTCATACACAAACATCGAATAAAGCGAGTCCTGATAGATGGAGGAGCTGGTCTAAACATTTGTACATTGAGCACCATTAAACAATTGGGATATTCTGATAAAGCTTTGAATTCAACAAATCAAATCACCATCAAGGCATATGATGATGAAGAACGCTCATCCAAGGGCACAGTCACCTTACCTCTAAGAATTGGGCCAGTCACAAAGGATATGGTTTGTCAGGTCCTAGATCTGGATCTCACTTATAATATATTGTTAGGACATCCTTGGATTCATGAAATGAGGGCAGTCCCATCGACATATCATCAATGCATTAAGTTTCCTCACAACGGAGTCGAGGTAACAGTTAATGGTGATCCTAATCCGTTCATATATTGCAATAACTTGAGATCACATACTGAGACCATCATTCCCAGTAATCGTGAAGCTGTTCCTTCTTCGGCATACATTGATCCTGAGTCATTGAAACCTTCGACATCAAAACAAGGTGAACTTAAAGGCAAATTTCAGGACAAAGGCATGGGAGAATACACTTTAAATCAGACCATGTATTTACGACAAGTCACGAGCTCTCCAAAAGAATATGGAAGGCCACATCCTAACAAGCAAATATCCATCATGGTATTCAAATGAGATCCTACTACCTTTCAAAGATGGGGTGAACTGGAAGAAGAAGGTTTATACAAAATACTCTACAAAGACATTGAAGATGACACACAAGATCAGATCAATATACCCTGTGAGAAATATGGCAAAGGCTTCAAGATTCTACAAAAATTCGAGTATGATGGAAAAAGCCCTCTTGGGTTACGCAAAGAAGGTGTTATGGAGCCCTTACAACCTGAATTGACTGTAAAAAGGGAACTCTAGAAGGGACTTGGTTTTTTGACTTCCAAGATCCATACTAAAAGGACAGAAGAAGCCTTACAAATCAAAGCTGCCAAAATTCAACAAGAGAATTGCTATTCCACAGATTCCAACGAATGGGAATGGGGTTCCGACAAGTCTTCCAGTGACTACAAGCTCACCGAGACATTCAGAGAACCAGATGAACCCACAGAAGAGGAGGAGTTTTATGACAAATTCAAAGTTGGTCAAGAAATAACCCATGAGGAGTCTACACAGTCCTTGTCTCAAGGTTCTAGGTTGAAATCACGTAGGATGAGAAAACCTATCCCAGAATGCGCTACTAGTGACGACAATTTGGATTCGCTCATGATCGAAACTAATGAGGAGAGTGCCATCGATGACCTCGATAATTACCTCGACATACCCGAATATAACCACATCTTCACTCTTGAACCCGCAAGCTCCGAAAACATTAAAGGCCTTCCCCTTGTTCACCACCAACTCATTGACTGGGATTATAAAGGACCAGCACAGTTTGACACATTCCAAAGTGATGAAGCTATTATTGACTATCTCGGTGTATGAGATGATCTTCCCCTTGGAGACCATAAAGCAGGATACACTATAGAACTCAACAACATGGCATATTTTGGTGAGGTTGTCGGACCTTCCAGTCGCAAAAATGTGAAAATAAGAGAAAATCAAGGATCTTATGGCGAAAACCACACTATGGCGCTATCTGATCCCAAAAAAGTAAAAAGAAAGGATGTATCTGAGGGCGAAAACCTCTTTGAGGCACCCGAAGATGGAAGGCTCGACATTCTCCCAACCTCGTATGAAGAAAAGTCATCCATGCTGGTAGAGGAGACTATCGAAACAAACATTGGTATGGAAGAGGTTCCACACAACATATTCCTGGCTAAATCATTGACAGAGTCCGAAAGGTCACAATTCATAAGTTTCTTCAAGGAATGACAAATCAACTTTGCATGGTCATATGCTGATATGCCTGGACTAGATCCGGATTTGGTAATGCATCATTTGACAGTCAAACCGGGGGCAAAGCCAGTGAAACAGAAATTAAGAAAAATGCATCCACAAGTGGCATTACTAGTCAAAGCAGAACTTGAGAAATTACTCGATGTCAGATTCATACGCCCAATTGATTATCCGGAATGGATCTCTAACTTGGTACCTGTCAGTAAACCAGATCGCAACATCAAAATTTGCGCAGATTTCAGAGACATCAACAAAGCTTGTCCAAAGGATGACTTCCCATTACCAAACATTGACTTGATTGTTGATCTCACAGTAGGTCATGAAATGCTATCATTAATGGATGGATTCTCTGGCTATAATCAGATAAGAATCGCACTTGAGGATCAACATAAAACAACATTTACTTGTCCGTGGGGAACTTTCTGCTGGAATGTCATGCCTTTTGGGCTAAAAAATGCAGGTGCTACATATCAAAGAGCAACGACCACTATCTTTCATGATCTCATGCACATAACTGTGGAAGATTATGTTGATGATCTCTTGGGTAAATCCATAGATAGAGATACACATTTGGACATACTTTCAGTCATCTTTGATTGGTTGGAAAAATACAAAGTAAGGTTAAACCCTAAGAAATGTGTCTTTGGAGTAACCTCCGGGAAGCTCCTAAGATTCATTGTGTCCAAAAGAGGAATCAAAGCCGATCCAGCAAAAGTCAAGGCTATCTTGGACATGCAACCACCCAGAAATATCAGTCAACTTCGATCCTTACAAGGAAGACTCCAGTCCATTCGAAGATTCATAGCACAACTGGCAGATAAGTGTAATCCTTTTCAACACCTGCTACATAAAAATATCAAATTCAAATGGGATGATAACTGTCAACAAGCTTTTCAGACGCTCAAAGATTATCTTTTGAATCCGCCAGTTTTGATGCCACCAGTTCCAGATCAGCCTTTGCTACTATACATATCAGCTACTCCAACAGCACTGGGGGCACTCCTAGCACAACAAATTGCTGACGGCAAGGAAAAAGCTGTATACTATATCAGTCGCACATTGGTGGGATATGAGCTAAACTACAAACCAATCGAGCGTGCATGTCTCGCCGTGGTCTTTGCTTCACAAAAATTACGACATTACATGCTTACTCATAAGACTAAGTTAGTTGCAAGGATAGATCCATTGAAATACCTCCTCAATAAAGCAACACTTACTGGGCAGCTGGCCAAATGGGTAATGATACTTAGTGAATTCGACATCGAGTATGTGGACAAAAAAGCAATAAAAGGACAAGCCATCACGAATCAATTAGCAGATGCCCCCATGATTGATGATGCCCCTCTAAATTCAGAATTTCCAGATGAATCCATTTTAACAATATCACATGCAAAGCCATGGCAACTGTATTTTGACGGCTCATACACACAACATGGGGCAGGAGCTGGTATTCTCTTTATAACTCCTCAAGGCGATTCTATACCAAAATCATACAGCTTATCATTTCCTTGCACTAACAATATAGCGGAATATGAAGCATTAACAACTGGATTACGAATTGCAGTTCAGTGGAAGATTCAGGAACTTCGTGTTTTTGGGGATTCTCAACTTGTCATCCGTCAAGCAACTGATGATTACCAAACAAAAGATGAAAAATTACTACCTTACAAGCAAATGGTGGATGATTTGAAACAACATTTCACAAAGATAGATTTTGAGCAGATACCAAGAGAGCAGAATCGTGCCGTAGATGTCATGGCTACAATTGCTTCATTGATTGATCTACCTCAAAATGAGACCTGCTATGAGTTCTTGGTGGATAACCTTTTGGTTCCTTCATATGAGATCACTCCTACTGAAATGATATGCATTGTTGGTCCCGAATCCCAGATATATGGTTCCATTTTCACATACCTACATGACAATACTTTACCTCCTGATCTATCAAATAACCAACGTCGCACCTTCATTCACCAATCCTCTCGATATGTCATTTTAGCTGATATCCTATACCGACGAGGTCTAGATGGCACTCTTCTTAGATGTTTAGAAAGCGACGAAGCTCAGATTGCGTTACGTGAAGTGCATGAAGGGATATGTGGTCCACATGCTAGTGGTCCTACCTTGGCCAAGAAACTCATTAGGACTGGATATTACTGGCCCAATATGGAAAAAGACTCATATCAGTTTGTCAAGAAATGTAAGCAATGTCAAATTCATGGGGACCTCATACATGCGCCAGCACAAGAATTACAACCACTTGCGTCTCCTTGGCCCTTTTGTTAGTGGGGACTCGATCTCATAGGCAAGATTCACCCTCCTTCCTCTAATGGTCATAAATTCATTATCACAACCACAGAGAGTATTTCACAAAATGGATTGAAGTCGTGCCTCTCACACAAGTCACTGGAAAACAAATTGCTACCTTCATCCTAAACTATATCATATGCCGATATGGTATTCCTGTTTCCATTATTACTGATAACGGGCGTCCCTTCAAAAATCAGGATGTTCGTGAACTCTGTGACCGCTTCCATATTTCCCATCGTTTCTCCACACCGTATTACCCCCAAGGTAATGGTCAAGCTGAGGCGTCTAATAAAACAATTCTTAAAATCCTCAAGAAGACAGTCGACGACGCTGGCTGTAATTGGCATATCCAACTCAATCCTGCACTTTGGGCCTACCGCACAAGTGTCCGCACACCTACAGAAGCTACACCCTATTCACTAGTCTATGGTTCTGAAGCCATCTTGCCTATTGAGGTCAAGCTACCCTTTTTACGGGTCTCTTTGCAAAACATCATCACTGATGAAGATTACAGGGTCTCTTGCTTACAAGAACTAGAACTACTGGATGAACGAAGACAAACTGCTTTTAATCATCTCAAGGCTTACCAACAACGAATGAGTTGCAGTTACAACCACAAGGTCAAGCCTCGCACATTTGAGGTAGGTGACTTGGTTCTCAGAGAAAACCCCAAGAATCAACAAGACAGAGAGAAGAAGGGCAAGTTCGAACCAAACTGGCTTGGTCCTTACATCGTTACAGCAGCCTATGGATCTAGGGCATATCAGCTCTCAACTACAGAAGGTGAACCTTTGGATGATCCTATCAATAGCACGCACCTTCGCAAGTTCTACACATAGCTCTTCGGAATATTCTAATTCAAAAATACAAAAAAAAAATTTATAAAGCAAAAAAAAATCGTTACTTGGTGAAAACCTGGCAAATAGGCGCCTTGTGACACAAAAAACATTGAAAAATCGAAAAAAGTAAAGAGAAATAATTTCGTCCAATGGTGAAAACCACTTCGGTGGCACCTTGGGCAAGTACCATGGTGAAAACTGGATTACCAGCGCCATGCGTAGAGACATTGCTCCTCCCTCCTTCAGGATTCACTTTCATCCTTTCACTTTGCACACACTCACAACCTATTCATCCATAATAAATTTACCCAGTCCCATCATGGCTTGTTATTGATCTACCCAAGATTGGTTAGCCATTCATAATAAATCTCCCTTTTCACATCCCTTTCCATCCATAATAAATCAGATCCTATCTGTGGCTAAGGCAAATCCTACGTCTAGTGATGGGTGTGGAACTGAGAACATCACATGTTTCAAGGAGTACAGTTTCTTCCAGCTTCCTTCAGTCTATCCGCACACAATCTGCAATAAAGCAACATTTGCATCACAGATCCACAATAAAGTTTCATCTTCTTCGCAATAAAGTATCAGTTTCATGGATTCAGTCAGTTTCAGATGAGACACAGCAGCAACAATGGGCTTCAACAAATCAAATCTTTCAACAGACTCAGACAACATTATGGTTCAGTGCTATCTATCCTTTCTGTGACCACAATCAAATAAGACTTATACAAGTGACAAGAGACACTAAACTTGAGGAATACAGTGGATGTTGGTGTCGAGTCTTGGTTTTCTTTTGATTTCATCTTTTTTGGTGACATGTCTTTTAGCTTTTCCGGGATGTCTCTGACTAGAGATTCTATCTCCAGGATGTCTTTGACTAGAAAGGCGAGGATGGGGTATCGTCACCTATTTGTATTTGCTGTCTGTGGATTGTCTCTTAGTAATGCTATGACTTGTCCAAGGATATGAGGACACTGTGCGTCTAGTGTGAACTGGGGCATTCCTTGTTTGTGACTGTCTTATCTCCATGCAAACAGGTACAATGACTTTCTGGGTCGAACATATGCCTCGATTGTCATAACCTACTTGCCATAATAAAGCTCAATGATGATAACGCACAAGAAGCTCTTTCACTTTCATATCTTTTGTCTTCCATCCCCCTTTCTTGATTGACTTCCATCGTCCTTCTCGAGTCCGCGTAGCCCGCTATCACATGACTAAGTATAATGACACACCAAAAACATTTGCATCTCATATAGTTGCACCTGCATTACCACATATAAGCATTTCATACACACATATAGATACCACAACTGCATCACATCCTGCACACAACACTTGTTAGCACAATTTACATTTGCATTATCATATTCATCTGCATTACATACATTCACATTTGCATCATGCATACACATATAAAACATAAAAGAATAAAATATATTGCATTGCATCATATACATATTTGCATCCACATCATAAGCATCACATAGAAACATACATCATTAAACATCTCATCACATAGGTACACATGCATATAGCTGCCGCAAAAATGAATCATCTCATATATATAATCATAAGTGTCATGATACAATGATGTCAAAAATACATATGGCTACAAAAGCACCTGCAGGTGTCTACAATACAAAACAATGGTACAAAACTGATACAATGGGAGCCCTCTAAGGCTATGATGAACTCCCTCCCTCGGAGCCGCCTGGCCTCGACGGAATCTGAGCCCCCGAAGGACCCGCGCCCAGGATCATCCTGCCTACCCCCTCTATCTGGTGGTGGTGGAGGACCCATGACCCCACCACTCGATGCCTGCCTCCTCCGACTCCCTCTCGTAGCTGTCGTTGTACGCGACGGTCTATGGAAGCTCATCGCCTGCTGATCTGCCGGCACTGCACTGTAGTAGAGGTCCCTCCAGTATCCTATCTCCTCTCCAGCCCGCAGGACATATGCATATCCTGCCCCTGTGTCCTCCGCCACCTGTCTCCCTGCCCTCAGCGCTGTCTCAGCCTCTGTGTAGCGCTGAATCGCCTGATCTCTCTCCCGCTCAGTATCCTTGAGCCTCATCCTGAGTCGGTCTCTCTCCCTCTCCAACTCCTATATCTCATCTGCCTGGCCCTGGCAGATCTCCCTGAGCTCAATCAGCTCATCCTCCTCTAGATCCCCACCCTCTGCCTCTGCCTGTGGCTCTCCCTCTGCAGGTGCCTGCCCCTGTATCGATACTTGTACTGGTGCCTGTACGGGTACCGATCTCTGTACATGCCTCTGTCCCTACACCTATCCCTGTCCCTGTCCCTGTCTCTGCCTGGGACCCTGTGCTGCTGGTACCCATAGGGGTAATCCACCGCGACCCCTCTCCACCCAAGCCTGCCGCTCCTCTCCACCCTCTCTCCAAGGTGCAACCCTCCTCTCCCCAACTACTCCCCTCCGCCTCTGTCGGCCTCTACCCCCATCACCTCCGCCATCATCATCATCATCTCCTCCTCCATCTCCCTCCAACAGCTCCCCTGGATCTGTCAGTCATGGGAATGGATGCTCCGCCCAATATGCTGAATACTCAGCATCCATCCCAGCATCGTCGACCTCTGACCACATGTCCCAGGGTAGGGGTACCATCTCTGCCAACTGTGTGACCGCCTGATCATATGACAATAAAGGCCCAAACTGCGCCTAATCCCTAACTGTACGGGCATACATACCTGAGCCTCGTGGCATCCTCTGGATCCTGCCATACTGCCTACATACCCTGTCCACAAGCTGCCTCTCTAATACATAGGGCATTCGCCCAATCAGGTACCTGCTCCAGAAGGTGTATGGCAGCTCCACTGCGTCATCCTCCCACTCCTCGCATCCTAGATACGGTCTCCAGATGACTACATCAATATCATCCAGCACTCGTCGCCAATGCTCTAACCTGCCAATCCGCGGCTGCGAGGTGATCATGTCATATAAATGCACAAAACTACGTCCATGTCCCCTGCCTCGGAAGTGTATTGGCCTCGTCACTGGCAGATGCTCATAGGCCCATACCTGCAATAGTGTCACCCCGCAGCCCAATCCCACTGACCCATGATAGACAAACTGGTGAAGCTCATAGTACAGGTGGGCCAATACACATGGTCCCCAGACATATCTGGTGTGATGTGTCACCAGTGTCTCCAGTGCTCCCCCCTAGCCCACAGCCAATCCCCGTGTCACCCTATCTGGGCATAGAAATCCACTGATCGCTCCTCCGATCACGGCCGGCAATGCTAACCCTGTGGCGGTCATGGTGTCCCATGCCACGTGTCTTGCCCTCATCTCCAGTCCGGGATCTTGGAACACCCGTCTCAATGCCTCCCTGTCTCCGTCACGATCATATGGAATCAACTCTCCATCAATCGGTATCCGCAGAATCTTGTAGACATCCTCAAGGGTGACTGTCATCTCACCCATCAGCAAATGGAAGGTGCACGTCTCCGAATGTCATCTCTCAGCAAGCACAATCAGCAAACCCATGTTTGCCCGAAACTCAGGCACATACAATATATGTCTCAACCCCATCTCCTCGATGGCAGCTCTATCCTGAAACGACAACTCAGGTCGCAATCTCTGTGTCGACGAGAATCTCTCCCGTGACTCCAACATAGGCAAGTACTCCTGCAGTCAAGCAAATTAATCATGTCAGTCAAGATGGCATTCATTGTTCATCACAAAATGCTACTTTTTTATCTAAATGCATATGGTTATCTATCCTAGTGACACTCACTGTTCATCACAAAGTGTTGCTATTTATCCTAGTGGTACTCCCTGTTCATCACAAAGTACTATGTGTGTGACACTCACTGTTCATCACAAAGTGTTACTCACATTTGCACTCCCTGTTCATCACAAAGTGCTGCTCATACTTTGGGTACTCACTATTCATCACAAAGTACTCTATCTTGGTACTCACTGTTCATCACAAAGTGCCTTGATCTATCCTAGTCTTCCTAGAGGACCTGCTTGAGTATATCCTTTCAGCAGCTTATCCAATCAACAGCGTATGTTCATCACAGAACTGCCGATTTGACCTCGAAGACCAAACTTGCATTTTTTCAACGCAAACACGCTTGACTGACACAAACGCGCCTACAGACTGCACAAGCGCGCTTGAAAAATGCAGGTGCCCCTGCACATCGCAGACGCCCCTGCACATCCCAAACGCGCCCGCATTTGACATAGACGCGGTTCCAGACACAAACGTGCCTGGCACCGACATAGACGCGCCTGTCGGCCACAAACACGCCTGGCACCGACGCAGACGCGGTTACACGTTTTTAGACTTTTTTTGTACCCTATTCCTAAGCGCATTTATTGCTCTAACTAGCATGCATTAATGACCAAAATAAATGCGTCAAAGAACAAGGAGGCTTGGTGGTACTTACCGGCTCTCCTGCCTCTGCTGGCCTCTGAAATCGTCGAACGCGGTCGAATCTGTGCACGGAAGCCATCGCTGCTGACTGCTGCTGCTCTTTTTCTTGCTCTACACTTTGATCTCGTGAGGGTGTAGATGACAATGAGGATGTCTTTTGCCCGTGGTCTATCTTATAGCCTACCCTAGCCTTAGCCTTCATTTCCCGAGTCTGTCTTCCTCATCCCGTGACTTTGTCACTTTATTCGCCCATTCCATTCTAGCCTTTCTTTCTTATCGAGAGATTGTCTGCAATCTTTCCAGGTATTTTCATCCAATCTCTCGAGGGGGCATATTATTCCCATTCTGGGGCAACTCTGTATCAGTTCATCTTATCTTCTTTGAAATAACGCGACAAGCTGCATTGTCTCAAAGAGGGGCAAAATGTAAACACCTAAAATTGTCCAGTCTAATTAAATAAATATTTTATTTATTTAACTATCTAAGCCTAATTCTTCTATTAATTAAATAAATCCTTATTTATTTAATTAATTCATTTATCCTCTTCTAGCCTTATTTCTCATTTAAATAAATACATTTATTTATTTAAATTATCCTTTTCCTAAATTAAATAAATATTCTTATTTATTTAATTATCCCATTTCTTCTATTAATTAAATAAATCTTTATTTATTTAATTAATTCATTATCTTTTTCTACACATGACACATGTCATTCATCTCTTAATTCATACACTACCTACCCCTTTCATTATTTTGGTATTTCTTTTACCTACCCTCTAATCCTAGCCGACCTCCTTTTTACACCTCTCAATTTTATCCCTCCATTTCATATTGTGTCTTCTATATAAGGAGATGCTTCCTTCATTATCAGACCATAATCAAGCATTCTAATGACTTAATGTCCTAATGATCATTTTGACTACACTACGATCCTACTTGCAACCACATTCCGTTATTTGTTGAGCTCTTGTGCACCTAAAATCTGAGAGCAAATATATCAAGCAAGATCAATGGAGATAGGAAGAATAGAGATCAAAACCCTATTGGACATATGATGGTATAATCTTTGTGATTTCATTTGATTTGCATTGTCTTAAGTAATCTTCATATGTTATGGTGGATCTTTGTTGTTGTTAGGCTAGGGTTTGGTGGTTGAATTCATTTAGACTTTCAATGTTGTTATTATTGTTATCCATTTTCACCATATACAGTTGGCATTACCTTTAAGAAAGCATTTGATTAGGCAAAATCTTCTTGCAGATGGTAAGCTCCTTTCATACACTGCAATTTACAGAAAACAATTAAGTTACAGGCAAAGTAATGCACATAAATGTTATGATAGCTCTAAATTTAATGAAAAAATATGACACCAATTAGTTCTAGAAAAGAAGAACTTGATTTAATTCCCTTTGTGAAATTATTTGCTTTCAAGGATAGAAGCCATCTAAATAATCATAGTGAAAAGAATGTCAATTCCATGATATCTGCATTAAATTAGAAATCTCCATATAAACACATTCTAGAAATCAACGAAAATATATGGGAACTCTAAGAGGAATTCAAGTTTTTTAGGCTCTATATATGGGAACTCTAATAGCCATCTGTCTGCAAAAACCAAAGTCCATTCTGTAGACTACCACCTTGAATTTGAGCCAGAAAAACAATAAAAAACCTTTTTACAAATGCCAAAGTCTGCAAATTTGTGTTTTGAAATATATGCCTTCTCTTGCATCGGAGTCTCGAATGCCTCTACATGAGCCAACGAGAGCCTGCCACGACTCATTCTTTACACGAACCATTAAAGTCTGATTACATTTCACTAGCAAGCATTGAATTAAACTATAGCAACAGAAAATTAGGACAATACTATTGATCATTGGAAAATATGAATAATAGCTGTTTAATGCAAACCCTCCCCAATAGTTCCATGCGGAGGCAGGAACTAATAATTTGGTCAGCAAGGCAGTCTCACGAATTAGACAATAGTTGTAGGTAGTCATAATTAACGTGTATGTGCCATTTTTTGAGATGGTTACAATTATTACGCATAGTGGATGATTAATATACGTGGCACAGTTTTCTTGTTTTATCAGTATTCATGTTTTTCTTTGCTGTACAGATTTAATAACGATGACCATTTGTCCATTTGATGATGAAAGTGTCCGCGGGACAAACAACAAATTGGCCACTTTATTTATTTATTTCTCGAATTCCAAAATTGGGATGCTCCTGGTTGCTTGTGAATGGTAAAATGCTGGGTGGACACGAGAGAATCTGCTATTGATAGTACTGTCAGGGTCGCAAGTTGCAAGTGGATTGTCGTTCAAAACTCAGCGTCAGAATGAAAGAAAAAATTACAGAATCTAACAGTGACAAAAGCTTGGATCGTCTTGCATGTCTATGGGATATTATGAACCGTTGATTTGCAAATTCAGCTTGTTCATCTCAAATAAAGAAACACCTTCGGTGTAACAAGTGTCAATCCATACAGTCTAAAAGTGAATAGACGCTGCCCAGCTCCGACAACAGCATTATATATTTCTTACATTCGTTCATGGTCCTAGGCAAAGCGGTACAGACTACAGAGTATTTTCTTCTTCTGAAGTTAGTTATCAGCGACAATGGCGTCAGCTTCAGGAGAAGCAGAAGAAAATGCTGCAGAGGTCAAGATAGGTGAAGGTACGTTGGTTTTCACTTCACCATCTCTAATTTTACATACCCATTAAATCTTTTTTAACTTCCACAATGTTCCATTCCTATTTAGGCTCTGGATGCTGTAAACTTTGAATGAAATCTCCAATCTTCGATTGGCCTTTTCTTTTTCCGTTTTCTCAAAACTCATCTGTCATGAAATGCAAATTCCAACGCAGAACTTTGAATTGGAACTCGGAATCATTTTGATTTTTAATGTTATGGTGTAAGTATCTTATTACTGAAAAAATTTAAATGTTTCAACACACATAAATCATTTTGATTTTTATTGTTAGGCCTTATGTTCACTACCTTCAATTATGTATACCCATTTGATTTTTTTCAACAGTGACGAAATCATTCCCCATTGATTCTAGTGCTACCCAACAGAGAAATTCAAATTCTGGGTTCTTCAAATTTAGAATGAAACTCTAGAATTTATGTTTAGTTACCCTTTACATTGTATTATTTTTCCCTGTAAATGGATATTTTGAGTATTGCAGTACACAATCTTTTATTTTGATTTTGATTGATAGGTTCTACTGTCTTTACTATGAAACTAGCTTGCCGGTTTGGGTTCAGGCACCGGTTCGGGTTTGAAGAACTGGTACTCTGGTATGCCGGTACGGCAAAATTTTGAAGAGGGGTTTGGGTTCATTAGTACAAAAACATGTAATTTTTTTTTTTAATATATATATATATATATATATATATTTTAATATTTGTGCAGCCTATAAGCATGAATTAAGATTAGCATCATAGTTTTAAAACTCGTGGACTCGCCATGGACTCGCGAGTCCATGGGAGTCACGAGTCGACTCGCCAAGGACTTGCAAGTCCTGGCGAGTCTTTTGCAAGGACTCGCACGAGTCTTTTGCATGGACTCGCGAGTCTTTCAGATGGACTCGTGCGACCCAGAAAAAAAGTCATGCAAGCTTTAAAATTGAGTTTAACATTTGAAAAAATTTGGTCTTTCCGTTAGGATTCATATATGGAATATAACATTTCTTATACTTTAAGTTATATTCCATATATACCGTCAGGATGTTTGAGAGTGGTTTCGGACCTCCAAGAGTTATAATGCAAAATCTAGTTTTTGGAGGATTCTTCAATTTTCCAAACTTAGTCAAATTTCAGGATCCTTCGGCGATGCCCCTTGACCCCAACTTAGGGGCGCTGCCCCCAAACCCCCGTCGAAAAATACAAGGGGAAATTGCGCCGATGGAAGTAGGGAAAATTTAACCTCCGAGTCTGATTAGGCTCCATATAAAAGCATAATTAGCATTGAAGAAATCTTGGTATTATACATTTTAGAGTTGAAAGTTTGAAACTATGAGTATGTGACATGTGTAATGTTTCAATTATGGCTCTTATGTTCTCTAAATGCATTAATTTCTTTATGTTTTTTTGTAAAACTACGGTTTTTTTTTTTGCCGGGTCTTTCACGAGTCTTTCACAAGTCCGAGTCCGAGTCCAAATTTTTGGTTTGCCGAGTCCGTGGCAAGTCCGAGTTTTTCAACTATGATTAGCATGCCACATAGCATCATATAAACAACGAAACAAACATAAACTTTTAATCATAGCATCATGATCATACCATAATAGCATCATATACATCAAGTTTAATATCAAAATGACAAAATATTCAAGTATCATTGTTTCAACTTTCAACAATATAAAGTTTAATCATCAAATGGATTAGCTAATTCATCCTCCTCCTCCTCATCCTCCTCATCATTGACATTGACATTAGATGAGCTAATGCCACTTGTACTTGTACTATAAGGTTGCTCGCCCTCCAAGTCATCAAGTGTCAATGCAAGAAGCTAAGAAGCGGGAGCGTCCAAATTAGTATGCTCTGGCTCTATATCCCACATCTTCATTTCCCCTCATGTGTAGTCATGTTGTTTGTGTGAAAGAAGACATAGGTTGGAATGCACATATACTAAATTCTTCACTCTTTTTGATAGCAACCTATTGCGCTTTATTGAGTGGATGAAAGAGTATGTGCTCCAATTTCTTTCTGAAGCAGATGATTTAGCAACCTATGAAGACAAAGTAAACAATTAAAGTTATACATTAATAAAATTAAAATTAAAAATTACTAGCAACCTATGAAGACAAAGTAAACTATAAATAAAATTGTGATAAATTTTAATTATTTAAACTTACTTGTGATAAAACTTTTACAGCGAGGGGTTGTAGGTGTTGGAAGCATGCACCATGGAAGTACCACCAGCTATGAACATCCTTCTTGGATCTATGACGAAGTGCCTCAACACTTAGACCATTCCCATTTGCGAATTCTATGAACTCATTTGTAACAATATCTCGCAAATCGTCATCAGGATATAGTCTAAGAAATGTTGCCTTGTACCCATCAGATACTTCTAGATCTCTCCATGGTGGAATCCTTCCTGGTTTATCAAGAAACTGATTGTTATAGTACTTTGATGTCAAGGCATAGGCAAGAAGATGCAAAGGAGTGGTCATCTTATTCCACCTTTCTACAATAATTGCTTTCACTTCTTTGAATAATTTCTCCTCGGGGTCATTCTCTTTTGCATTTATAGTGAACTTTATATTTTCAAGCATTGAGTCAATGCCATCATAAATCTCACCAATGCAAGGCCTATCCATGTCAGTATAGCGAATCATACTCATAATGGGCTCAGTGATACTTAGGAGATATGTAACAAGATCCCACCATTTCTCATTCAATATTCTCTCCCTAATTTTTTCGGCCCTCTCACTGCTACTTTGCTTCCATACAATCCAATTGTTGCTGATCACCATATTGCATAGTGCCACTCTAACTTTCACAAGTCGTCTTAAGACGATTATGTTTGATGCGAAACGGGTCTCAACAACCTATAACAAAAATTAATGCCAAAATGATTAAAAAATAAAGCCAAACTTTAAAGAAGAATACACAATATAGCTTACACAATGATATTATGAACATTGAAATTAAAAAAATCCGAAAATGTAAAATTAAATTACTATTTCACTTACCTTCAATAGCTCCAAATTCAAAAAGGATCTAAAAATCCCTTGAGACATGTGGTGGTTTGTGATGAACATCTGGATGTCCTCAGCCTTTGCATAAACATCTCTGATCCATTTTATTTTAGTCCCAATCCTTTGTAGCATAAGATTGAGTGAATGGACCACACAAGGTGTCCAAAAGATGTGATCATAGCGCTCCTCAACCAACAAACCAGCAGCTTTACAATTTCTTGCATTGTCCGTTATGACTTGGACAACATTGCGGGGTCCCACTGACTCAATGGCGGAGATAAGAATTTCTGCAATAAATTGGTCATCTTTTACTTGGCCCTCACAATCCACAGCTTTCAAAAATATTGCCCCTTTAGGGGACACTGCTATGACATTGATCAATGGGCGATTTTTAGCATCTTTCCACCCATTTGAAACAATTGTTACACCTGTCTCAGCCCATGAATCCCTTATGGGTTTCAATGCATCTTCAACCCTTTTCACCTTTTTGTCCAATAATGTTCCACATACCTTCTCATAACCTGGGCCCTTATACCCTCATGGAGCTTCATTAACACTTTTTATCATTTACTTCCAATATGGGAAGCGAACAACATTGAAAGCCAACCCATTTGCACAAATGCACCTTTCTATATCTTGGTCAGCAATGTCTCTACTCTCATTTTGAAATGCGGTTTCTAATTGTTTTTTTGCGTGTCAAGGGTGGTTCATTTTTAGGTTCATTTGTGGAAAAGAAGGGGTGGTCTTGTACTCCAACATCAGGATTAGATGGGGCTTGCATTCCCCTTGTTTTCTTTGCTGCGGTTTGATTCAATCTACGAGCTTCTCTCTCTTCTGCCTCCTCATGCTCCTTAAAATATTTCATCACTGTCTCATCTGGTATAGGTTTACCATCTTTTCCAGGGCATTTTTTGATGCCTCTTTCTTTTATTCCACACAAATGGCCTACCACCTGATAATATGAACTATTACATTCAATACCACATCCTTGGCATCTCCAACAGAATCCCCCACCTCCTGGAAGTGGGTTTAAAATGTCACTATACTTCCATAAGGGAGAATTCGGATCATTTCTTTGTTTTGTAATTGTTTGTTCATTGCCAACGGAGGAAGAGGTAGATGCCATTCTAGTTCCTATGGCAAGAAATAACATAAACATATTCAAAAAAAGTAAAAAAATAATGAAAAACAATTAATGTTTCATGTTTGACAATTTGTGAAACAAAAATAGTTGGAAAAAATGTTAAAAAACTTACCTCTTGTAGCCAATGGGAGCTTGCAAATGTATGGAAATGATGCTGCAACACTTGTTGAAGCTTCAAAAATCAGTTTTCAACTCCTCCTATTTGATTTTGGAAGCCAAACTTTGTTCACCCTTTCTTCAACCTGCTGTCAAAAAACTTTTGTTTGCAACACAAATGAGGAGAAATGAGCCAAGATTATGTTTTAGAAGTCACTTTTAGGGTATAAAATTGACTTTTTACATGGCAGATTTTTTAAAAAAATTAAATTTTGCATAAAAAAATCCATTTTGGGCCGCCCAGCCGTTCGGGTTCGACCTGGGTCTGCCCGGGTTCGACCTGGTTCGATCTTGGTCCACCCAAGTTCAAACCAAGTCGAACTCCCTCTGGGAAATTCGAACCCTGGTCAAACCAAGGCCGGACTGGACCAGAACCAGGGACCCGGACCCGAACCAGGGGGGTGTGGAGGCGAACCTGGTAAGCTAGCTATGAAATCTTCGAATTTAAAATTGGGCAGCCCTCCAAGATCCCATTTTTTTATTTGCATGGAGATTTTTTATATCCAATAAATGCCATTGCCATTGTAGAATATTGAGCCACGTCGAACAATTTTTTGTTGTTGTTGTTGTTGTTGTTGTTGTGTTGTATGTGTTTTTTCCCGCTTTTGTGCCTCCGGAGTGATTTTTGGGCTATGGGCACTTATCCTGCCTTGGAAAATTTAAGGAGTGAATTTTTTTACATAAATCATATGGCAGGCACATATTTTCCATCTAAAACATAAAAAATATATGTATTGCAGATGATTATAAGGAAAAGGTTAAGTGTTGGCTGCTAGTCGGTGTGTGGTTAGGAAAATCTAACAATGCAATGCTCATTTTAGAAGGAAAACTGGCTGTCACTAGTTGGAGAATCTAATTTTGAGAAATTTAGTGAAGAGTTAGCTAATCAAGGGAAAAACTATCGCATAAAAAATATCTTGCCTTGTCTTCCTATTGACAATGTTGTGGCTGTATTCTGTCTTTTAGGCTTGTTCAGCTGGTAACACTTGCTACACTGTCTTCATTAAATATAATGCATGCTTTGGGTTTGGGTTTGAGATTTTCTCCCTGCGTTCTACTTTAGTTTTCTGTTGCGGAGTCACATCTTCCTCAATTTTTTACTGTGCTTTTAGTGCCAAATGATAAATTATATATGAAGGTAAATACTTGCCCTTCTTCTTCATCAAGCATGGATGACATATGGAGTTCGAGGTTCTCTGCATTGATGGCTGAGTAATTTTGTGTATAAGAGGGCAGATTAGCTTGTAGGCGTTGTTGCCTACTTTGACCAGCACAACAGGGTGTCCATGCCTCAATGCCTTTAACTTTCTGAGGTGTAACAATTCTTTATCTTCAATGTGAAACTACTCTTATGATGCTGGTCATGGCTTGCTTTGTACTTGGTTTGGGAAGCCTGTACCTTTACTGGACTTGCAGATGAATTCACTGTATCTCGTTGATCATCTTTTTAATGCTCCTGGTTTCATTTGATATTCTTTCCCTTAAATCATTTTTTGCTACCCATAGCCAGCATCCAAAGGTGAAGCTGGCGAATACCCAAAACAATTTTCTGTTTGACATCTAATTTTAGATGAATGGACATGTCTGTTTAGGATGATAAATGATTATTGAATTCTCATTCTGTGATGACCCCAAATCTGGAACTACACTTTTCTCAACATGAAGTGCTTATTTCTGAACTTAATGAGTATTTTTCACCACTAGTGTTTGTCTCAGGTCTGATATACTTGCTTAGTTTAATGCTAAAACACAGATATAGCAATGATATAATAATGAACGAATAGCAGAAATTAATGTTCAGAGATAGACAACCTTCTTATTAGCAGCAACAATAATGTTCCGAAATATTTATGACAGCTGATATGATTGTTATAACATGTTATTAATGTTCAGCGTTTGGGATTGTGCTAACATTGAAATATATAATATTCAGTAATAATAGAGATCACTCACAGGAAAGATTAAATGCCACGAACAGCTGTAGATTCCAATTCAACAATGGTAATGTGAAGATGCAATACAGCCAGTGCCCACGATCTCAGAAAATCAATAACAGAAGAAGCTGTCTTCATAGCAACACCAAATCCTTTCTTCTGGCAAAGGAATATCAATCGCACTTGCCCAATGGGAATGAAGGAAATCATGCTGGGAGTGGGAAAATGCGACTCAAACTATGAACTCTTGCTGCTTGAAATGGTAAGTTAAGAATAGACCAAACTCTTGTGCTACAAACTAATGCGTTCCAAATGACAATCAAGCTGTCCAAGGTAACTGCACCTGCAACAATCTTTCATCCTGGCGGAAGATAGATAAATTGCACCTTGAAATCAACCACCCCCAACAATGAAAAGCCACATAAATATTTAGCTTTAATATATTGGCTTTCTATAGAAGAATTGAACACCTGATTGAGTAAGCTCTTTTAAAAATTTCCGGCAAATATTAGACAAATCACAATTTCACAATAACTGTCAATATTATATAACTGCCGATGTAACTTTATTACTACTGTGCGGCCAAGATTATTAATCCACCCACCATTCACAATGTCAATATTAACATATTAACATATTCTATGTGCTTTGTAATACAAATTTGGCTCAACTGTGGGCTCTGTCCTGAATCCACTCCTCAGGAAGAGCCAAGCATTCATCCAACCCTTCCTAATCCACTAAAGGTTTCTGTCCTCAGCTTCTCAAAAATAATCACAAAATCCATAAGAATGCTTTGCTACAACCTGGGGAACCTCCTTATAAAGATCTCTAGGAAACATCTAGAAGATTAGGTCGACATAGTTGGAGAAGTTTATTTAATAATGTGACTTATTTTATTATTTTCACTTTATTTTGTAATTAAACTCATCCTTTAGAAATTTCAAATTACATTAATTTTTGGACAACTTAATCAATTAAATTTATTAAGCCACTTTATAAAAATTTGGGGACATCTCATTCCAAGTCTAAGATGTGTTTGGTTAAACTCTTTTAAGAGCCGTTTCAATGTTGTAGTCATCATTTTGGAAATAATTTCTCAGCAAATCAAAATAGATCCATACATTTGGAAGGAATAAATTTGCTATTTCTTCCCCTTTGATTATAATTTGGGCCAGGAGCATCTGGGTGAATGAGTAATCTGCATCACCAAAAACAAGTTTGTTCGTTTGTTCTAGTAGTTTAAGTTGGATTGTGTGGTTCCGATTTTGCTTTTGACGAAATTGATTGGCATTATTGTCAATTTCAGTGACAAAATGCCTTAGCCTGTTTTGTGTTTAGTGAATAATTGTTTTTCAATATTAATCTATGTTGTCTATGTGAAGGCTAAGTTTATATCTAAGCCAAAGCCCGTAGAAGGAAAGGCTACGCAAACGTGAATTGGCGAAGAAGACAAATCCATTTTAAAATAATTAAAAGAAAAACTTCCCAGGCTGCCTCTTGTTGGTGTTTCCAACTGATTGCCTAAGGATTTCCTATGAAATAGCCAATTTCAATTTGTAGATCCTTAGATCAGTGGCCAACGAATGAGATTTCAACCAAAAGGTTGAAAGATCTCTAGCTCTTCAGGCTCTGTAGGATGTAGGTGGGTGTACCTTGCAATATTGAAAGACTTTGTGCAAATATGAACAAATATTGTTATTGTGTAGATAAGTCTTAATAGATCTTAACTAGAATGCACATATTTAACCCTAAATTGGCTCTATCCATGGTTATTTAACACTGTTATGCACAATTGGGAGTGCTTTGTACTCTAATCCTACTCTTATGAACAAAAAAGGAAAAATAAATTTGATATGAATGAATTGGTATCTAAAATTCAACCAAACTATCAAAGATCGATGCCTAATCCTGGGTAACAGAGTCAAAACACAAAACCTTTAAAACTTTTATGGACATTTAAAGATTCGACCACTAGACTTGAACATTTATGCATTACAGAAATGTATGTTGACTTGGTGGTCAGCACCTCCTTGGGGACTCGTGACATGGCTTAACCGCCCCTCGTGGGTTGGGTTAAATCTGGCGTTTGTATCGAGCGTTGACAGTTCAAGCTTTTGGCACAACGGCAAACGATTCAAACAATTGGTATAAGAGCCTTGGGTCACGGGTTTGAGTCTCCCTTCAGTGGTTTTTGAAGGCTTAGTCAGTGTTGAGGGGGAGATTGTTGACTTGGTGGTTAGCACCTCCTTGGGGACTCGTGACATGGCTTATTGCCTCTCGTGGGTCGGGTTAAATCTGGTGTTTGTATTGGGCATTGACAATTTAAGCGTTTGGCATAATGGCAAACGATTCCAACAATGTATGCCTACATCTCACTTCAAATTCTACTTAATGATCACCATTGCACTCCTAGTTCACTAAAATACACTTACAGAATTTAATCTTCTCCTTGAAAAGAACCTGCAAAATATATTCCACATTCACAATAACTTGCAAAGACAAATTATCCTATCCTTGATAGAAATAACTCATATGAATTAGAAAACACAAATGGGAGACAATTTGAAATGTATTTTCATTAATTCTTTCATAAATGGTGAACACAATCCATGAAATGCTAAATTCTTGCAAAAATGATCTTCTATTATTTCAAACTCAAACCTCTACTTTACCTGCCCGATTACAATATTTCAAAACCCCTTACACGTGATCTTGAATTCCCTTTTATAGAAAATGAAGGAAACAAACAAGCTTCAGATCACTTGTACACTCCAAAATTTGATTTAATTACAATGTTAATATACCCAAGGCATCTTTACATTGCATATAGGACAAAAGATATTTGCACTCTTAAGAGGGAAATGCAAATATAATCAAATTCTTGTTCAAAATGTTGTTGATTTGGCTTGTTGTAGTAGCATGCTGAGGTGTTGCATCCCTGATTATAATGCCAATGACAAAATTGTTGCTACAGACGTGGATTGTGTTGAAGTGGAAATTGCATAAAACTGAAACAAAGAGAAAACAAGTGACACATGATAACTGGTCTTATGTGATGACCAAGGCACTGAAATCTGGTGGATCGATGGATCTACATTTGAATGAACAACTACCTCCCCTGAATCTGCATGAGGCACCCGTGATCTGTTGATCTGGCGAGGTCCTCATATATATAGCTGAGTTGTACCTGAAATGTAGTCTATCCCTCCTTCCATGGTGTCTTTCTTTCACTCCTCTTCAATGGTGCAATACTTTCAGTGTGATTGTGCTATCTGAAAATTAGATGGCCATTTGAATCTCTGCATTTCTTGCATTTTGGCAGGAGTTTCTCTGCACTTATTATCTATAACATTTTTTACCTTTGCAATGAATTTCCCATACATAATGTTAGTTGCAATAATTTTATCAATTACAGTATGATATGTTGACACCTGCAACTGATTACCATCATCAATCTTTTGGATAGCTATATGAATCATCTTATCAAACTCCTTCCATTTCTCAAGAGGTTTGATCTCTCCATCCTTGTCTAACAGTTCTGGAATAGTCCAGTGTTGAAGCACATGCAATAATTCAACTTTGTCCTTGATCGCTTGCTCTTTCTCTTCTAGATATTGATTTCCTTCACCAACATATTGAACATTTTGCTGGTTGCCATAATTATGGCAGGAGCTGTTGGTAGATTTTGTGTGACCATACTTAAATCTTTGAGAATATTGGCTTGTGGTTACCATGTGTCACACAATGGTTTCAAAATTTTCATATTGCATCTACATTGCTGCACAGCCTGTGAAAGACTAATGAGAATTATAGACCTCATCCATCTTATTCAAAATCGCTCTCAACAAATGTAGAATGGTGCTCTTCATTACATCTTTTGCCATTGTCTTGGCCTCTAATAATAGCTCATCTTTCCTTTTCAGATCTTGCTCAACAACTCTCAATTGCTATTTTATCTGTTCAAGTTCTTATGAAGAAGAAGAAACAACATCTCTTGTTGAAGAAGAAGGTTGATCCTCAATTATTGTCTTTTGGTAGAGGGGGATGTGCTTTGATTCCCAAGGCACGTTTCATTCTAGCATTTTCCTTGAACAATTTATTATATGCTTCATTAATCTCAACTCTTTCTGCTACCAATCTCTCCAACATTTTTTGTTGCTGCTCTGCTGCATCCCTAACAAACATAGCAGAGTGCATGGTGATTGTTGCTGCTTCTAGAGTAGTAGTATCCTTCAAAGTTCTGATTACACCACCATCACCTGTTGTCTCTTCAACTCCAATCAACAATTGTGGTTTCTTGGTCCTAGGAGCTGTGGCCCATTGAGACAAACACTTTAAGAGTTGGATACTCCCCTTCCATTATTAAATTCTGCAACAAATAAAGATCTTATTGTTATTTTATTTGATCTAACAAAAAAAATTCTTCCAGATTCCAAGAGGGAATCAATAACATGTCACTTTCCTTGATCATCTTTCTTGCCTCTTCAGGTGTTACATGGTCAAGGTTCAACTTATCAAGGGTTGCCAATTCATTCTGCTCTATGCCTAACTGTCCTTTCATTCTCAACCACAGACCCTTGAACTCCGAAGTTTTAATAAACTCATCATCTGACAAGAATTTAGCAGAGGTTGTTACCCATTCATCATCTATTTGATCAAATGGAATAGGTGCACCTACATTTATTTTGTCCTGTGGCTCCTTATCTGAAAGAATTTCCCCTTGGAGGAGTCTTTAGAGGTTGATCTACCTATTCATCAGTAGCTAATCCATATAGAACATGAGCAACTCCTTCAGTTTCACCTGTCTGCTCTGACACTTAATATGATACAATTGGTGCAGCCAATCTTTGTTGTGGTAATTCTTGTGCTGCTGGCTCATCAAGCAACACACTCTCTTCTTCTAGCCATTAACTCTTCTAACCTCAAGGGCACATATGCTGAAGTCTCTTCTTCGTGGGAAGGTACATTAGGAGGTTCTTCCTCAGTCCCATGTGGCACATCTTTTGGTATTCTTTCAAGCATTGGTGCTTTTTCCAAAAGCTTGTCTTCCACCATTGGTCTCTTCCTCTTGATGCAGCACTTCTAGTGTAAATTCTCTCAAAATTTCTAATCATAAGTTCAATCCTTTTGACTTCATTCTTTGCCTCAGGATAAAAAGCCTAAGAAGCTTGGATCCCATTTCTTCCTTTCTGTTTCTATATTTAATAAAATGACCCATGTCTTCCTTCTTTGTACAACTTCTCTTGAATCATAACAATTTCTTATTACATCCTCTGAATAACACAACTCATGCAAATAAGATCCCCTGTTCAAATGTACTTCTTTTAACCAATTCATAAATCCCTCGGGGTCATAATTTCTCCTTTGTCCAAGCTTCAAAGAGTATCTTCTATATAGATGATTCTGCACTTCTTCCAGGGTGTCAATGCCAATAGAGAAATCAAATTAACTTACACACCGAGGAAGAAAAGTACCTTTCCTCTGTTTCTCCATATACACCTTTTCTCTCCACATGAACTGCCACATAAACTCTAGAAAAGCCAATCTGGGAGAAACATATACAGGCAATTGATGTGGTGCTTGAGGGCACCCATATACCTAATAATAGTATAATCAGAGAAAAAGAACCAATCACCATGATTATATTCACCAGCTTCATCAATCCTTTCTGCTTTAGGCCTCATCAATTGCATGAATCTTTTAGGCAGATAACCACACCATCTGACCACCTTGACAACAAAACATTCATGAAAAGTTAAATACTCACCTGTTTCACATTGACTGTTCCACATGTAGCACCATCTTTGCACAGGCAATGCCTTTCCCTTATTATCATAGAACTTCAACTTCATCTTATCCCTCCACTCATACTTATGCTGATACAAGATTAAATGACACGAGAGAGAGTAATATTTGAAAACAATTATTCTACCATCCTCTCTCACCTTAATCAATCCTTGATGAGAAGCAAAATCATATTCAAGGTTGACATACTTATGCTGAATTCTCATGGCCATCATCATCATTCCAACAAACACGATGTTTTCAGGATCCTTTCCCAAGACTTGGCACAGGGCATAGTATGTTTTAACTAAATAATTTTTGAACTTTGTGAGAAAGAAAGATTCCTTTTCCGAATCAAATATAATTGCTCTTTTGTTGTCCCGATCTTTCTTTTTTAAGAGATTCACTTTATCTGCTCTGAGAGTCCTCCTTCGCCTTTCATAATCCCCTTTAAACTTATCCAAGTCTATTTCTATTAGAGCTTGCTTACTCAAACCAAAGCACTCAACAATTGCCATCCTATTTACATCAACCAAAATTGTGCCATCCTGATTTCTAACAGTTTTGGTAGCATAATCATAGTTCCTAGGCCATAAATCTAATCAGGTCTGCTTCCATGAATACATTAAGCACAATTAGTTTAGCCAAGTCAAGGGACCATGGATTGGATAGAGGAATGGGTTCATTTCTTCTCCTATAGAAATAAGACAAGAGATCCCATCCAGAGATAGGAAGATTAGTGTTTCCACATTGTGCACAATTGTCTTTAAACTCTCTCCTATCCTTTCAATCTATGCTTGACTCGGGAAGAATATCTAGTATATCTTGGTAATATGATCTTCTATCTTCCTTTTCTGTAGTAACCTCTGTTGACGGGAATAATCATTATGTTATGTTGTTATATTATGTTTATGTTGTCGAGTGCACCACAGGTATGGGTTCCCGCCACCGCATCGTCGAGTGCACCACAGGTAAGGGTTCCCGCCACCGCTTCAAAGAGTGCACCACAGGTGGAGGTTTCCATTAGCCCTTCGACTGACCCGATGTTACTAGCCTTGAGCAGTGGTAGACACCCAGTTGTGGTAGAAATGGGTATCCGTGGGACCATTCTGAAGGACACCATTGTGGACGGGGGATCTGGGGTGAATGTACTACCAGAAGAAACATGGAAGCGGCTGGGGAAGCCCACCCTATGGCCACCCACATTCAACCTGGTGGGAGCGGACCAACACGGCATTAAGCCACTCTGCCTGTTGATGGCCCAACAAGTGACAATTGGTACGCAACCATTCTTGTTAGATTTCGTGGTTATTCCCTCGAAGAAGAAAGGCTATGACGCCATCCTGGGGAGAGCGTGGTTGATCAACGCGAGGGTAAACCACAACTGGAAGAAAAATACACTTTCCATGGAGAAGGGAGGGCGGAAATATACCATTGACCTACACACCCAAGATGTCAGCAAAGAGCTCGCCTCTTCAGACTCGGACTCAGAGGACTCTAATAAAGGGGAAGGGGGTCCCGATGAAAGCAAGGGCAAGAACGCGATGGAGCCGAACAGTGAAGGGGTGCTCGAATTGGAGGGATGTTTTGAAGAGGAGGTATGCTCACTTAACGGGCTCTTCCACTGGCAAATGGAGGATTATGAAATGTTCCAAAGCTAAAGGCTTGAAGTAGAGGAACCAGAGCAACCAACAGAGGTGTACGTGCCGGAATACAAAGAATATTGGAAGGGAGACGCCCCAAACCCTGGCGACGTAGATAATCCGAAGAGTGTTGGCCACGATTGGAACCCTGTATGGAAGACCGCAGTCTTCAAAATCTTTATTATCCTTCTTCTTCTTATGTACGGGAAGGAGACCGTGGTCCCTATAGAATTTGTGGTTCCAGGTCTTCCGATAGCCATTGAAAATAGATTGGCCACCAACGGGCACAAATTGAAACCTTACCACGCAAAGCGCGCAGGGGACCCAAGAGGCCGGATAGACACTTGAGAGCCCGGAGGGGGACCCGAGAGGATGGAGGGGGACTCGAGAGGCCAGGCAGGCGACTCAAGAGGCACAGGACCACAGCAGGCGACTCTCGGGCGAGGAAAACCGAGAAGGATGAAGGGCAATCCCAGAGACAGGGGACCCGATCGTATGACAGGCGACCGTACGGTCAAAATATAAAAATGAAAAAACCGTACGGTCAAAATTTTTTTAAAAAAAAATTTAAAAAAAAAAAAAAAGAGGAACGTACCACCGTGCGGTGGGCCACCGGCGATGGTAACACCGTACGGTGGACACCGGCGGTGGTAACCACTGTCGTGCGGTGGTAACACCGACACCATGCGGTGGGCCACCGGCAGTGGTAACACCGTACGGTGGACACCGGCGGTGGCGCCCGCAGCCGCACAACTCATCCGCCCGCACACTCACGCGTAGAACAGCCCATAGCCACAAAGATTAAGATGCACAACCACGCAGCCGCTCCATCGTCAGTGGTCCGCCGTACGGTGGAGGGGTGTTGACGGCATGGGAAGGTGGCCGCACGATCGGAGGTGCCAATGCTGTTGTTGACTGTACAGGGAGGTTGTATGGCCGGGGTGCCATCGGGGACATTACAGTGCCAAAAGATAAAAAAAAAACGACGACGACCAGATTTAAAATGATTCGCTAGAGTTTGAAGCCAGGACACTGGAAATTCAGAGTGGAAAAGAAGGGTTTTTGGCATCTTAAAATATCACAGAAATGCAGTGCGCCATGGACTTTCGTATGGTTCTGAGGGTTGTAAATTGGTGTTGGCGGCGGGGGCGCTGCCCCTCGACCCCGCTGGGGCGCTGACCCAGACCCCGCGAAGGGCGCTGCCCCTCGACCCCGCTGGGGGCGTTGCCCCCAGACCCCCAGTTTATTTTGAGCTACAGAAGACCACGGGAAGTGTTGTGGTTTTCCGTATTGTGAGAAAGAAGCCTGCAGCTAAGCATTGGTGGGGAAGCCATAAGCCGTAGAGGGAGACGGATTTGGAGGTTGGGAACAAACAGAGTTTGAGGGAAGGCATTGCAGGTCCGCGCAGTTGTATGACACCAGGGAGTTATTCAGTTCAGTTTTTGGCCTTTGGGGAGTGTGATGGAGGATTTGAGGTGTCTCCTAGCATTTGTGCCAATGGATTGTGGCCACCTCCAGGCATGACTGGTACACTTTGAGGAACTCGGAGTATGTCTCGGTTGGACGTGAGGTTGCCTTGGTGGATGCACAGAGGGCTCGGGAGGAGATGACCACCAGGTTGGAGGCAATAGTCGCGCGAGACTTAGTTTAGCGTACCCAGGAGTTGGATGCCGGGAGAGCAGCACGGGTGGCTATCGAGGACAAATTGGCTAGGGAGATAGTATCATTTGAGTAACAGTTGGTGGAAGCTGAGACTGAAAAACGTGTTTTGCAGACAAGTTTGGGTTAAGCACAGGAGGACTGTGATGGCAAAGGAAGCAATATTGGTGAATTCCGCACTTGAGCATCGGATGGTAGCAGAAAAGGGTTTTCAGGCGAGGACGCAGCAAGTGTATAAGATCCGGGCCCGACTAGCGTCAGTAGTTCCTGCCGTTCATCTCTATTTAGTATTAAGTCGTCGAAGTCGACTTCTTTTCTTGGGGGGGATGATGTTGACGGGAATAATCATTATGTTATGTTGTTATATTATGTTTATGTTGTCATCGGTAATAATGAGTTACAGCGGTCAGTTAGTTAGCCGACGGGTAGGTAGTTGGAGTCGCGATGGTTGTGTCGCACCCCTTCGGGTATTATATATTGTGTACCTTTTCTTCGAAGTAGGATCATGTTAGTCGTGTCAAATGTAATGTTATAAGCACTTATTGTACATGGACTGTGGAATTAATACAGAGGCTGGTTATTTAATATATTTCCATTATGTTCTGTGCATTTACTTTCTGCATTTAACCGTTTACCCGAGAGGGCAAACAACCTCCACTGTACCGGTTGTGGGTTTTTCCTCTGTGGGAGTTGGTTCTTTCTTTTCGCAAGGGGCCTTGGGTTTTTTAGGTGTTTGTTCTTGTGAGTTGAAGCAAGGTCTTTTCTCTTATGGGAAACCCTAGGCTTTTTTGGTTTGGCTTCAACTTGACTTGCACTAGGTTCCTATGGGATTTTAGTTTCCTTGGGCACGACTTCTTTCTTTTTACAAGAAGACTCTCCTTTCTTGGGCATTTTGGAAGTTTGAATGAACTAGGGTTTCACTTTAATTTTATTCTTCTCAAGAATTATAGGGCACTAAGCGAGGAAAGCAGCAATAGTTTTATCACAATTACAACACAGAAAGGAGTAATGCACTTACTGATTAGATCGCTTTTTTGAAAACACTAGCAGCTTGTTCACATGAAATCTACAGAGCTCCTCTTCTTTTTGAAATTCTTGAATGCAAAGTGAGAAACGCCTCAGTCTTCAATTTATTTTGGCCAAATTGCACTTCAATTCAGATCTTGTCTTCATTTATTAAACTCATGCCAATAGTTCGAAGTAGATAGCCGTGTGCGCCTTTGATTTTGAGTCATAGATGATGCAACATGTACATTGTGGATGGCTCAGATTAGTTACATTTGTTTGACTTTGGTCAAGTTTGCAATCACCTTCCCATGTGGCAATCCGACATCATCCGTATCCGGGCCCATTTGGTTACACCTAGACCACCATGGCAGTGCTACATCACCAGCATTCGGGCCCACATACTTGCACAAAGACCACCCTGTGTCCCCGTGGCTCATCTCTGTACCACCTCATGCCTCTCATAGGGGCACGGGGTAAAGCTAATGCTTTTATTCATTTGCTTTATGTTACCCTACGTACCTACAGGTCTCGAGTTGTCTTTATTTTTATCCCTGCAAGGGTGTGGTGTAGAACCTTAGTATTGTTGCTCTTCATTGCATGTTACCCCGCATTCCCACGGGCATTACCTTGTCTTAATTTTCATCTACATGGGGGTGTGGGGTGAGAGAAAGCACACACACACTGTTACCTTGCGTAACTGCGGTTGCTCCTAACTCAAAGTCATTCAACCCGTAGGGGTGTGGGGAAGAAACCACTTAATTGACCCTATGCAGCACGTGGAAAATAAATTGACTTAACGAAGGGGGGATAGGGTTGTGACGCTAGGACTTAGCAAATGTTAAATCATTCGATACATTAGACGATATAAACATGACTTGCTGTTAAATGAATTAAGACCTAACTCAAATAGGTCAGTTACCAAACGTTTCAATGAACTCAGTTTATGACTAAAAGGCAATGGTGACTTATCAAACTGGTCATCAAAAAAACAGAACAAAAGGTATGGGAAGCCAGTTAGGGCCTAGGGGTTTTACACAAAAACAAATTTTGCAATTCTACTAACATTCAAAAGAAAATTTTGACATTCCTAACACCTATGAAAGCGCCAAACCTTATAAAGAGAAAGAGTCTTTTTGTTTGAAGAGGAAAGGGTGTAGTAATCAAGGGAATTTTAAGAAAAACGTCTCATTTTTTTTTTAAATAATACTGTTGCATGGAAGTTTGAGAGGCACTAGAATAGAAGAGGGCATTGGAAAATGGACAAGAGGAGAGCATTTTTCTATGCAAGAGAGTTTGACTAGGAAGTTTTAGTCTGGGAGAGGAAGGCGTGGGTGAGTGGAAGGTAAAAATTCCACCACCAAACAAAGATTTTGCTGCACGGTGAAAGGAACATCCCAACAGCAAGGTAGAAAGGGAAAACAAAGGTTTTCCATAGCATGGAAGAAAGAGCCAAGGAGAGATAAAATCCAACGGATGGTGGAGAAAAAGAGAGAGGCGTGGGAAAATGAAGGGGAGTGCATGACTTGGGTTCCAGATAGTCCATGTGAGCTTAGGAATAAAGAATTTTAAAATCTGATAAGAAAGAGTGAGAAAAGGAAGCACATAAGAAAAAGGAAACTGTGGAAAGCTACTGTGAAGGGAAAGAGAAAAGAACAGTTGCCTGGTGAGTAGAGGAAGACCTTGGGTCAAAAAAAAACATAGCATAGAGAGAAATAGCCACTCAAAGGAGAAGAGACAAGTAAAACACAACATAGAAACTTGAAAAAGAGAAAAGAAAGTATGCTGGGCCAAAATAGAATGTGAAGAGTAGAATGGGGCATGGAAAACAAAGAATGGAGATGGAGAAACATTTCAGTGGTAGTGACAAGGAAATAATGACTATAAGAGAGGAGAAAGGGCACAATGTTAAGAAGTTGCCAAAGAAAGCACCAGAGTTGGCATGGAGTAAAATACTAGTGACTGAAGGAGATTCACAGATAATAGATAGAGCGCATCAACAAATTACATTTGTGTTGTATTAACTTTAGGCTAAATTTCCAATAAATTTGATAAACCTTCAAGTTAATTGTGTTTGTGTTTTTTGTGTTTGAGTTTTGATGTTATTATGGCTGCAATTATTTATAGTTTGTAATGACTCAAAATATTGGTTTGTCTCAAATGGAATTAGAGCACAAAACAGCTTGAGAGTGTGGAATTTACACCAGGACCTGTGGGGTGAGAGGTGACAAGGACAATGAGAGTATTGGACAAGTGTTTAATAGAATGTCTTGGAGGCAAGGAGAATGTTTGATGAAGAAAATGTTTTTGAAGCCACAAAAAGAGAAACAAGATCCCATTCAAAGGAGCAATGTGTTTCAGATATTTGCAAGTCAGGTGGATAGTGTTGCAGAGTGGTTGTGGACAACAGTAGCACAGATATTTGATGTCATTGGAAATGGTCGAGAAATTGAAATTGAAGACAAGGAAGCATCCTAGTCTGTATTACATCTCTTTGTTGTGTGGAGATCGTTAGATTTTGGTAAGTGAGCAATGTGTTGATTTTCAAATTCGTAGATACAAGAATAAGATTGTATGTGATGTAGTACTTATGGATACGTGTCATGTTTTATTGGGTCGACCATGGCTCTGTGATAGAGAAGTTGTACATAATGGCATTGAAAACACATAGCGTAATGAAAAATGGGAAAGAATATGTTTTGAATCCATTGTAGGATAAACAAGTGGAAGTGGCAAAAGAAGTTGCAGCAGATAAGAAGGATGAAAATGAAGATGTAGAAATCCTTGTGCAAGAGGAAAAAGAAGAGATTGCAAAAGATGTTGAAAGTCAAAAAGAACATGCAGCAATTTAAGAGGGAAATGATGTTGCAGCCGTAGATGAGTGTCTTTTGAAGGACACGAAGGTGTTTGAAAATGGAAGTGTAGCTGAGAGTGAAGATGAAGGAGGTGAAAGTACCTCATAGGATGAGGTAGAAGATGATCTCCTAATGAAAGAGGAGATGAGAAGCATAGAAAGCTTCTTCGAAAAGCAATCTGAGGAGACAACAAAGTGTAGTACCCCTCCTCGATCAGCCTCTTTTTGTATGTTTTGATTTACTCCAGTGACTGTTCAATGGAACATTTTTGTATATTGATTCAGATTATATGCGATGTTATTTCATGCTTTATCTGGATGTATGGTGTATGTTTTTATGCAGTATCTCAGTACTTATGTTTAATGTTATTTTATGGATCATTATCATGGACTGACACTTTTACCTTACATTGCAATGCGTTATTTATATGTTGCATGTTTGCAAGTGTATTGGGATGCGAGGGGATGATTTTCCTTCACTCACTCCGATGAGACAGGGAACATCACGATTCTCCTTCATTGGTGTGTGTGTCGTGTCTGTATATATATGAATATTTGTCTATATGTACGTATGGATTCTTTTGGTGCAGAACATTGCAAGTACTAGTATCGGGTAGGTACGGGTTATCGACTCCACCTAGTTTCACAGGTCTAAGCATGCCTTATATGTCTGATGGGAGTGGAGGAGATAGTTGTTGTACCTTAACTTGACCCGCAGTTACTCTTGTGAGTGTTGTCAGTCGGTTGTCTTTCCTGTCTGGTTGGTATGCGAGTCATAGTGCTTTGGTTTGGTCATTTGTGAGTCGTCATTTGATCATCCCTTTGTTTCGCATGCTTCCATTTATTTAAATGGTTATTTAATTAAATGGATGATGCTATCTCATGTTGGCGTAATTAGTTGATTATTATGCTCTATGATTATTGATTTAATTTAATTGGGTTAAATGGCTTATTTCATCGTGTAAAGTTGCATTTATATATTTTGTGGAAGGAGGTAAATAATTGCCTAGCCATTTAAATGATATATGCTTAAGTTGAAATAAAGTATTTTGGAAAATAGGAAATGAAATAAAAAGCTTTTCTTTTTACCTTTCCATTTCACTTTTTCATTTTAATTGTTGAAAAAGAATTGTTTTTGGATAAAGGTAAATCTGATTGCTTTTTTCACTTTTTAAAATATTTAAATCTGATTGCTTTTTTCACTTTTTAAAATATTTAAATCTGATTGGATGGAATAACTTTCAACTTAGAAAGTTTAGGTTAAAAATTATTTTTCCATATATGCTTGAAATTCACGAGAATGAGGAGGCACAATTTCTGGAGAGAAATTTGGAAAACTATTCTGGAAGGAGGAGCTGGAATTCGAATTGGTTTGCAAGGTTTGGGATCATTCCTTCATTTTGGTTGCCAGTTTGCTTCAAGGTTGCATAATCTCTTCTTGTTTTCAATTTAAATTTGAATCTTTCAGTTGCTCCCTGTGTGTTGAAAATATGCAAGATTCCTTGTAAATTCTTGTGGAATGATAGGAATGAAAGAAAGAATGCCTGTGGTTGTTGGTTTTGTGAATCCTAAATCATATGGTTGCTTATAGGAAAGAAATGGTTCATTTCTCTAAATTGTTGTATGTTGTGTTCTTGAAAATCAATTTCTGTTTTACCTCTTACTTTGGAGAAGAATGAATTAGATTGGGTTTGCTGGGTGTAATGTCCCCACTAGTTAGAGACCATTGTCCTGCAAAACAGATTGTTAGAAATACAACAAATATACATATATAGCTAATCTAATTTGCAATTAAACTTAAATTACTTAATTAATGCTAATCTCAATTCTTATTTAATAAAAAGGATACAAGTGCAGTACTGGGACATATCCTTAGGCAGCTGTGAAACTCGCCTTCTTGGAACCCATCTTGGTTCCAAGCCATCCAGGAAATCGAAGGTTAATTCGATTCCTGTCTTGGATGTAATTTTTTACACCCAAGCCATCCAAGAAATCGAAGGTTAACTCGATTCCTGTCTTGGATGTAATTTCTTACACCCAAGCCATACCAAGGAAGACCATCCTATATGATCCATTCCTTGCCTTGCAATCTCATCATCCAACTCTACCAGAGGGGACCGGCCAGATCCGTCTCTTCTTGGATGAATTTAGTCAACCAAGCCATATATATGCATATAGATATTCAGTATATACTGCCTACCAGGGATTGTCATAATCCCTCCATTAGGCTAAGGGAGTTTCCTCCCTATAGCCTCCATCATATAATCACATTTATATTACATTTTATAATTGATTACTACTTTCCATTCACATTTACATATTCCTAACTTAACATGTATTCAATAACATATATTCAGAAAATGTCCATTATCAAATATTCACATTTATTAACTTATATTCCTAACTATTCATTGATGTGTATTCATTAACATATGTCTATACATATTCATTAACATCTGAAAATCATTCATTAACATATGTGTTAAACTGTTCATTACTTATATTCATTAACATATGTATTAAAGTATTCATTATTTATATTCATTAACATATGTAATAAAGTATTCATTATTTATATTCATTAACATATGTAATAACATGTTCATTATTTATATTTATTAACATATATAATAAAATATTCATTCATGACTTACCTATGCGTGACCTACTGTCGTAGCTTTCAAACCTTTCTCTCTAACCACGTAGCAGTCCTCCTTATCCTCTTCGCTAAAACTGAAAGATATTCTAATAAAGATCTCTTTATTCACTCTACACATACACCACTCTCACACAAAGATCTTCTTTTATTATACACACACTTGGTGTATATCTTTGATCTGTCTTTCTTTTCAAACTCCGTACACCATACACCCTTGTAGATAATCTTCTCACAATTTTCAGTCCAATCTGCTGTTCATTTCCATATAAACTCTTCTTGTGGCTGATCTGTATGTGTTCAGTCTGATGCACACCACGAAATAGTATTACCTTCTTCTCTGATTATTCTTCAGCATCTAACATCTCACTTCACTCTAATATTTTCTCAGTCTGAAATAATTTCCGTATTATTATTCTCCCCCCCCCCCTCCACATTCTAGATTTTTCTCACTCTAATATCTTGCATTTAACCTAGAAAGGTATAGCTTTTTACAAATGATATGACTCTTCATTAAACAATTATTTGTTTTAAAGATTAAACATTTCCTTAAGAAATAGCACCACGTCATAATCTAATTGCTCTTAAATTAATTTGCATCTTCTCCTTGATAAATCACTGACTTCGTAATACGTATAAACAAATCGTATAACTTTATCATAATACGTATAAATAGAGTTGCACCTCTTAGTAATACGTATAGATGATAATTCGCATCTCTTAGTGATACGTATGTGTATATTAGTCTTTAGTCACTAATAATATTAAAGTCGACTTGCTGTATAATAGAGTCTTCTTGTATAAACAAAGTCTCTGTATTAGGAATGATTCTCTGTTCTTCAACATAATTGATCTTTTAATAAATCTTTATTTTGACTGATCCACGCACTTGCTGGTCATGGATTGTCTTGAATACGAATGCTAATAAATGTGTTACAACCTAATTATCAAATGCTACCGCTAATGATCATTGATGTATGAGTTGTTGTAATTACTTTGGCTTTGGACGATTGTATTACTATTTCTTGACTTCAATAAATTGGTCACTTTTCCCTTGTATAATTACTTTTTTTTAATTGCCTATTGTGTCTTTTAGTTATTGTTGTCAATTACGGTGTGGTCATCAAAGACTATGCTCATCTTTCCATACTTAATGGTCATTGGCCATCTTTAGACTAGTCTTTAATTGTATTCTTATTTATTATTGAATATATAAACTATGTTGATAATATATAATATTCAAGTCATGTTCATAAATAATATTTAATTAATGAATTTTAAATAATCATTCATTGGTAATTATTATATTAATTAATAATAATAATTTCTTCATTTAGGATCTCTCTTTTTCTCTCCGTATATATATATATATATATATATATATATATATATATATATATATATATATATATAACAATACAGGAGGGGACATGACACTGGGTGCATCCTAGTATCTAACTTGCCAAGAATTGGTTAGCTATTGCTTCCAGTGTGTTTATTTCACCATTTACCTTGCTGGTAAATATTACTTTGGATTTTTGGATTTGGCACTGTGTGTGTGTGTACCCGTGAAATAACTTGGGAATGAATTGTTTCTGGTGCTAAACAATTTTGTGGTTTTTTATTTTAATTGCTTAAGGAGTAAGAATTTTATTTAATTTGGACTTTACCTAACCCCCGTGGCGGGCTAGTCCCACCACGTGGGTTGGTAGTGCCTGCTGCCCGCAGGTAGCAATGCTACCGGTCAGCAGTACTGCTATGCGGTAGCAGTGCTACCGGTCGGTAGGATTGCTACTGGTTGGTAGCAGTGCTACTGGTCGGTAGCGGCTGCTACCGGCGGTAGCAACACTACTGGGCAGTAGGACTGCTACCAGTGCTACCGGACGGTAGCGTCTGCTACCAATCAGCAGCAGCACTACCGGTCGGCAACAATACTACCGGCAAGTAGTGCTTGGGGCTTAGGCAGCGACACTATTGCAGGTTGGTTTCGACCCTTGCGTAACCTTGTACCCTCACCGGTACAAACCGGTTTATGCAATGAAGTTAATTTTTATTAAATGGAACATATTTTTAAGTGGTTTTGAGTGTTAAATGAAATGATGATTTTTCATATGATTTTTATTATGTAGTTTAATAAATTTATCAATGGAAATCAAAGCATGAATTAGGAATTTAAATTGGTTAATTTGGATATATTCTGGAAATGAATTAAATGCCTGTTGAGAATTCATGTTTTTATTCGGTTGAGTATTTGATGTGAATTTTATCCTTGATGGAATATTGATTTGGAAATTGAATAGATGTGAATGGTAAAAGAGTGTTTTATTTAATTTTCAATCAATGATGTTGCAAGTACTTATGATGCTAATTTTCTTAAAGATTGTCTGAGTGCGGACTTGTGAATTAGCTGTCCTTGCAAGTGTATATTGTGTTATTTTTGGTCTGTGGTTCAGTTGTCCTGTGGTGGTGTATTTGGTACCTTTGACCAAGTGATGTATGTTGGCTTTGTTGTCTTAACTATGTAGTGTCTTCGCCTTATGGTTAGCCAAGAGTCAATATGTCCTTGTTTGCCCACTTGTTTCTGAAAGTGGTAGTTATGGCTTTTTGCTTCGCCATAGGGTCCTCGTGGAGTGATCATGTTATGTTGAGTGTCCTTTGAGAGAGTGGCTTTCGAGTGGGGGCCGCACCCTAAGTGGATGGCAGGATAACCCATCGAAAGTCAGATAATAAGTGAAAATCTAATGAATTGATTAGGTGGGTAGTTCATAACATTAAGAAGATAATTGTACCCCGCGCATAGGTGAGTGCTTGTACAGGGCTCATAATGTTGTGAGAAGGCCTGGAATGGCAAACCGACCATCTTGTCCTCACGAAGGCTAGAAGGGTCCGCATGAGACTTAGTTGGAGCCGGAGGTTCGGGAAAGGTTACTAAGGAAATCCCAGGAAGGGTGCTGGGACCTATGAGGGCCTACCAAGGTAACCATCAAGCTATGCGATGACACTCTCTCTTTAGGTTCACTTGTGTGTGTGATGTCGGTTGACTTGTGTTTTGTGATATCGAGTCGTTGGTGTAATTGTGATGTTGAGTCACCTGGATTATTGTGGAGTCTCTTTGTGTTGTCATGGAGTCGTACTGTTTTGTCGACCATGTCATGCCTTTGCTTGCTTGAGGGTCCTCAGCTATCTCCTAGCACAGTGGGGTGATTCCATTTTTGGGGAATTACATGGTCGAGTGGTAGTGCCACTTCCCATCAAATGTTCTCGTTCATACCTTCATGCGAGGATTGGCTTCACAGGTGTTTTATGTGGATCGTGGCTCATGCTTATCTCACGTATTGGAGATTATTGTTATTTGGAGACCTATGTGGTCATTGTATCATGATCTTTTGTAACCTTGTAATTGGTTAAGTTGTATCTTTATATGTATATTGAGAAGCTATGTATTGGAAGTGCAATGTAATTGTATGTATGGGATGTTTTTATCAGTTTCCTTTATGTTATGTGTGCATGCTTATTGAAGTGGAATTATATTGTATCCTTTCAATCTTTCATTGGTGTAAACTGATAATGCTTATGGCTTCTTGTGATCTTTGAGCTAATGATGTATTATTGGATTAACCTTATCGTGGAATTTATCTTCTGGTTCTAATTCTTCATTGGTAACCCTTAAGGAATTCTGGTGTAAGTCTTCCGCTTGTGTTATCGTGCATGTTGTGTGTTATGCACTTATTATGTTTATACTTTTTTTTTTAAAATTGTTTCACCCTTGTTGTGGGTTTTCCTTCGGGGTTCCTGGCGTGGCATTACACAAAGTGTCATGTAGATGGCACTAAAGAGGGAAAAATTTCAGCAGTGATTGGTCCTTTGAAGGACATAGAGATACTGAAGAACACGATGTAATGAGTACAAGAGAGGAAATGGAAAATATTTGTGATAATGATTTGTATGCAAATTGGTATTTTGCAAGAGAGAAAGAATTGTATGGGTTAGTGCAGATGCAAATTGGTGGAGGTGGATGGACTGTAGTGGGTTAAATCCCATAGAGAGGGGAAAGGAAGGAAATTATTTTAGGCAAAGGAGGATGGATTATTGTAAGTTGATTCTCACAGCAGAGGAAGATGAAGGTGGAATGTGGTGGAGTTGGTTGGTTTGTAGTGGATCAAATTCCCCAAGAAAAAGGAAAAGAAGATAGATAGTGTTTTGTAGAAAAGAAATTGTTGAGGAGCAAATATGGTAGAAGAATAGAGGAGTTGTTCTGGCTAAGTGTTGGAAGAAGAGGAACAAGTGTTGTGGGGTACTTACTTCAGTGGTGGAGTTCGTTGCAGGTTGTCTTTAACCTGGAAGATTGGCTTCAACTCCGTTTTGTAAGCTATGCTCACAAAATTCTTATTCGGTGTGTCCAATGCAAGAGAATCTAGGCAAATGAGTGATTGGTATAACTAAAAACAAGTTTGTTCATTTGTTCTAGTATTTTTGTTGGATTGTGTGGTTTCAATTTTGGTTTTAGTTTGGTTTTGAGGAAATGGATTGGCATTATTATCAATTTCAGTGACAAAATACCTCAGCCTGTTTTGTGTCTAGTGAATGATTCTTTTTCAATATTAATCTATGTTGTCTATGTGAAGTCTAAGTTTATATCTAAGCCAAAGCCCGTAGAAGGAAAGGCTACACAGCTGTGAATTGGTGAATGAGACAAATCCATTTTAAAACAACTAAAAGAAAAACTTCCTAGGGTGCCTATGAAATTGCCAAACCTTATGAAGAGGAAGAATCTTGTTGTTTGAAGAAGAAAGGGTGTAGTGATCAAGGGAGTTTCAAGAAATTAAAATCATATTTTTTAAAATAACACAGCACTGCATGGAAGTCTGAGAGGCGCCAGTACAGAAGAGGGCATTGAAAAATAAACAAGATGAGAGCATTTTGCTGTGCAAGAGAGTTTGGCTAGGAATTTTTAGTGTGGGAGAGGAAGGCGTGTGTGAGTGGAAGGTAAAAATTCCACCACCAAACAAAGAATTTGCTGCACAGTGAAAGGAACACGCCAACAGCAAGGTAGATAGGGAAAACGGAGATTTTCCATAGCGTAGAAAGAAAGAGCCAAGGAGAGCTAAAATCTAACGCATGGTGGAGAAAAAAAGAAAAGTGTTGGAAAATGTATGAGAACGCATGACTTGGGTGCCAGATAGTCTATGTGATCGCAGGAATAAAAGAATATAAAAATCTGCAAAGATATTATCAAGGAAAGGAAGCACTTAAGAAAAAGGAAACTGTGGAAAGCTGCCGTGAAGAGAAAGAGAAAAGAACAGCTGCCTGGTGAATAGAGGAAGACCTTGGGCTAAAAAATAAAGAGCATAGAGAGAGATAACTTTGCGAAGAAGAAAGAGGTAAAATACAGTGTGGAAACTTGAAAAAGAGAAAAGAAAGTTTGCTGTGCCAGAATAAAATGTGGAAGAGTAGAATGGGGCGTGGAAAACAGAGAATGGAGATGGAGAACATTCCAGTGCACAGTTACAAGGAAATAAAGACTATAAGAGAGGAGAAAGGGCACAGTGTTAAGAAGTTGCCAAAGAAAGCACCAGAGTTGGCAAGGAGTAAAAAACTAGTGACTGAAGGAGATTCACAGAGCATAGGCAGAGAGCATCAATAAATTGAATTTGTGTTGTATTAACTCCAGGCTAAATTTCCAATAAATTTGATAAACCTTCAAGTTAATGGTGTTTTGTTATTTGTGTATGAATTTGAAGTTATTTTTCCTGCAATAATTCTCAGTCTGTAAACACTCAGAATATTGGTCTATATCATAATCTTCCCACACATTTGGTAAAGTAGGAATCAGCAATTAAGTGCAGAGCTTTCTTTTATCTTGTTTTGATTGGTACCACAAAGCATGCAGCCTCTTATGAATTTGAGGCCAATATAATAGACATATCTTTTTAGGTTGGCAAGCATCTTTTGACTCCAAAATGCTTATCAACTTTAGAAGTACGAACCTTGCTTATGAGCTGAATTCTGTTGAAGTAAGTTGTTGATCTTGCGATTCTCTCTGGCCATGCAAATGCTGAAACAGCAGCTTTCCAATGATCCAACGTCCTCACAGAACTATGTATGTTAGTGCAAATCTAGATTTTTGTATCCTTAAATATATTTCCAATTTCAACAGGACAGTAAAAGGAGTAGTAAAATATTACCCTATTGTTAGCTGCATTGAGAAAACTATTCTGTTGTTTTTGCAAACATTGTGTTGTAGGCAAAGGATATTTCAATGTCTGGTTACCAAGGATATATTATTTACTTATCAAAACAAATTTAAATGCCAAGTTCTTAAAAATACTCTGTTGTTTGTAAATTAATTTAGACATAATATCTCAACATTCATTTTTCATTTGCTTTTATCCTGTAAGACTTGCCCATATTTTATTATTTTTAATTTGCAGAATTCTTGAAAGCTAAATGTCTCATGAATGCGGAGGTTGCCCTAATTTTGGAGAAAAAATATGATCAGCTTCAGCAAGTATCTGAAGATGCTTCATGTCAAGTGTCTCAGTAAGAACATTTTAATTTTCTTTCTGATGGCCTTTTCTTATTTAAATAATGGTTCCATTTGTGAGATGGGACCGACAGGAAGCTTTAGAAAGAGGTATTCATCTTTGGATGTGGGGAAGTTTTTTTGCATTTGGCCATATATTATTTTGGTTATGAATGCTGCATCTTGTTTCCTCTCAATGCAGAGTGTTTGAGAGATCTTTGCAGTATGCGACACAATCCAGTCGTTACAAAAATCCAGGTGCGGTGAAGCAAGTTCGAGAGTATCCTTTTTCCATGTCTTTTTAGATGACTGACAATTATTTAGAATTGCATACTTGATAGTTTTGGCATTTAGAAGTAGATAAATAGCTACTTGAGTCTTGGTGTTTTTGAAAGCATTGTGGATTCTGGAACCCTTTACTCAGCCTAATGCAGCGTTCTGAGCAGAAATTCATTGAGCGAATTTGAGGTATTATTTTCTTTTCCTTTAGTTTTATTTTACTTTTCTTACATTTAAAGGTGAAGCTAAATCCTGTCATTTGCTCAGCTTTGCCTAATTGGCAATCTTTGCCCAGACACTGCAGAGGAGGCTAAAGCTATGGTTCCATCACTTAAAGTAAGTTCAAAAGTTGCCCGTTTTTATAGTTAATGTGTTCTAAATAATCGAGAAAATGTTGTGTCTAAATCAGGGTTCTAGCACCCTGAATGATAGCTATTTTATTTTATACTGACAACCTTTTTTATTTAATGCTGCAGCATAAGGGGCGTGGATTGCATGATGAAAAGATTGACATAATGCTTAGTAATCTTGCTTCAATAAGGAAATTGGAATAGCATACTCTATATACTCCTAGAACGTGCACAATCCTTTGGTTGGTGTCCATGATGAATGCTTCTTCCATGTGACAAGTTGTTTTGACTTTTTTGGTTCTCTGAAAAACATCAATCATGTACAAGTTACTTCTAATCACTGGTGTCATATTTCATGATTTTAGGTTTTTTTGAGTTAAACACTGCAAATGATGCTTTCTATTTTGCTATGTATCTGCAATGGCATGCTGACATTTCATTAAGTACTGCAAAGGATTCTAGTATTTGGAAAGTTGAAAGGTAATGTGAGGATAATATAACCTAGGTAAATCACATGTTTGGGCTCAATGACTTCACTGTTGCAAGGTCTGAAATTTCCAACGAATGTGATGTTTTCACATCTTCATGTATGCTTGAAAGTAAGGAAAGGAGGATGTGGAGACATCAAATTTATTTATGCTTTTTACAAGCTATTATTGTAATGATGCTTTTGAACAAGCTTTGTTTTCATTGAAATTTTTTTTAGGAGCATATAGATCTGGTGTATGCCTTCTTTTTTAATACTGAGTATATTGTATTTTATTAGAAGATAAAAACCAGCTCAATGATGCTTTGAATGCTTGCTGAACGGTCTGTATTAAGGCCTCGGAATCAATTTGTTCAACTTTCCAACCAATCTAACTTTGATATTTAGGTGATATAAATGATTATATATTATCAGAAGACTGAAGGAATGCATGGAATAGTTTCAGCGGGGCTGGTATTTCTTTAGTTGAATTGCAAGGGGCTTTCAGTGGAGTGTTCATGCAGCCTCAGAATTATTTTTTCCAATTTTCCAGCCAAGCTTACCTAGTTATTTAGGTGATAAGAATGATTGACTGGAATGCCAAAATACTAGTTAAGGGCAGTTAACGAAATGAAGTTTATGCTAGTCAATACACCATGCTTAAAGATTAATACAACTATTTGACCATTTCTAACTTCTATATTATGTGATTGGATATAATGTAAATTGAAATGTAGAAATTATCTTTAATTGATTATGAATTTTTATTCAGTGTTTGATTGAATCGATTACTTAGAAAATATTTTTGAATTAATTGCAATGTCATGATAATGTTGGTTAACTAATTTTATAGTGCTTCATTTGTTTTATTTAATAATTTTTGTGTTTCATTTGTTTTGTTTAACAAGAATGTACGAAACTGAGGAGGTTTATAATCAGAGATTTTTGGGTTTAATGGTGAACGATTGATAGAACTAAAATAGTAATTTTTAATTCAATAATGTTTTGAGATGGGCTAAAGGCATATAAAACTTCTCAATTCGAAAATGTTTTGGCATAGGCTAAATGCTATATGTCTTTTATTGGTTTCTCTCTTGGCTAGAGAGTGGAAGCGATAAGAAATACGAACAAAAGCATTGAAATTACTATGGAAAACTTGGAGACATTAGAATAAAACCAACTAGATAATGATAAAGAAGAAATTATTTAGGTTTTAATGAAACTTATTAACAAATGAAAATCTTCCAAGCCAAGCCAAGAGACTCTCTGAGGAGGTGGACTAGTCCAATAGTCACCTCCCATGTTATCTAGTGCAAGAAGTGTTAGGACTATGGTTTCATCAATCTGTTATAATCATATGTTATTCAATTTGTTGCAACATCCTTGTCAAGGTATTCAATTTGTTGCAACATCCTTATCAAGGAATCATTAGGTACTTAGGGTGTTGCTGGAAAATAATTTGTATTTATGTTCAAATTATATTTTGTAAATCAGTAATAAAGTGTGAAGGGGTCATCAACAACAATAATTAAATGCTGTAACAAAATTAATCATCTCCTCGAGTTGGGTGCTTGTAAAGATGGGAAGGGTCCATCAACAACATTAATTAATTGCTAGTGAATTATCTCCTCAAGTTGGGTGCTTGGAAAGATGGGAAAATTGACTTCATATACGTAAAGATGATTGTGAGCTACTCTTAGTTGGGTTCTTGTAAAGGGGGGAAAGCTGGGAAAATTGACTTTGTGTATACGTATATATGATTGTAAGCTACTTTTAGTTGGGTTCTTGTAAAGGAGGGAAAGGGTGTCTCTTGGGGTGCCAAAATGAATGACCACACATTCTAGTGGGAAATTTGGGTTCCATGTCTTACAATGGTTTGTGCACTTCTAATTTTAAAAACTCAGTGTAGACGTATTAATCTGACCACTTTCCTAAGTGAATATTTAATATTCATTTTAAACCTCATTCTCCTTATTAATTAAATTTTATTTCATTAATTTATCCATATTCATCTATTTGATTAAATGAATTACTCAATTTATTTAATTAAGTTCACCTAAGCTTTTTTTTAGCCTTTGATTAAATAAATCATTTTATTTCATTAATTCTCTTTTCCCCCTTTTTAATTAAATTTGGATTTAATTAAATTAATTCTTGCAAATAAATAAATCTAATTTATTTATTTAAATCCCCCACCTATATTTATGCAAGTTGCATCTATTTGATTAAAATAAAGAAATTTTATTTTAATTAAAATCATTTTCCCTCCACTTGCATTTTCCTACATCTCTCATTTGCCTTCTAAAGCCCTTCTAGATTCTTCTAGTCACTTCCAATTTAGCCTAATCTATCTCCTAAATATTGTCACAATCCTAAGCAAAGAGAAGTCACTTCTCAAAAGCCTCCAAAGTCTTTGGAAACCATTAAAGGCTTTATGTCCTCAACAAGTTAACCCTCAAAGTCTTCTAAACCATTTAAGGCTCTTAAATAACCATTAATGGTTAACTCAACCTCCTTGCATGATTAAAGACTTTCTCTCTAACTCAACCCTCATCTAACCCAAGGGTCTCATCAAGCATTCATGGGTTTTGTAGATGTATAAAAATGACCACTTTTTTAAGTGAATATTTAATATTAATTTTAAACCTCATTCCCCTTATTAATTAAATTCTATTTAATTAATTTCTCAGCATTCATCTATTTGATTAAATAAGTTACTCAATTTATTTAATTAAGTTCACCTAAGCCTTTTCTAACCTTTAATTAAATAAATTACTTTATTTAATTAATTCCCCTTTCTTCATTTTTAATTAAATTTACATTTAATTAAATTGATCATTGCAAGTAAATAAATCTAATTTATTTATCCCCCACTTGTATTTATGCAAGTTGCTTCTATTTTGTTGAAATAAAGTAATTTATTTTAATTAAAATTATCCTCCATCCACTTGCATTCTCCTACATCTCCAACTTACCTCTCTAAACCCTCTTCTAGATTCTTCTAAACACTTCTAATTTAGCTTAATCCATTTCCTAAATATTGTCACATCCCTAAACAAAAGGAAGTCACTTATCAAACCCTCAAAGTCTTTGAAAACCATTAAAGGCTTTATGTCTTCAACAAGTTAACCTTGAAAGTCTTCCAAACCATTAATGGTTAACTCAAACCTCTTACATGATTATAGACTTTCTCTCTAACTCAACCTTCATCTAACCCAAGGGTCTCATCAAGCATTCATTGTTTTGACCATGGTTATTCCTTTAACCCTTACACAAGAGTTTATCATTTGGGTAAAAACTTTATTCAATGGATAAGTCTAACCTAACCTCAACCCTTACCTCCTAAGGTAACCATGAGGTCTTCTCAAGCGATTTAATGCTTCTTACATCTCCTCTCAAGCAATCTTATGCTGACAATTGTCACCATTTCATTGGTGAGAATTGTAAACATGGATTGATAACTTTCAATCCTGACCTTTATTATGATTATCCAATCTTGAACATTCATTGCCCTGTTTTTCCTATAAATAGAGCCCTCCTTCTCTCATTTTTCATATCTAAGTCTTTAGTATCAAACTTATAGACATTTTACTAAGCATCTAATATAAATCATTTTAATCAAGCATTTAGCCTCTCTTTGATTATAAATCATCTAAATAAACATTTTTTAGAAGCATTTCTATTATCATAGCATTCTTATATTAGACTAATATATCATGTTAGGATAGATTTTACTAATCTTTCATCTTATCATCATATCCATGCTAATTTAAATCATTCTAGTTTCAATATCATGCATAACTAGGAATGCACTCATGATAAATTGATCAATATCCCTCGTTCTAATAGTTGTCATTCCTAAGTCACTTTGCTCAGTGATCTGAGAGAAAAGGCATTGGCTTGAGGGATCTCGTGAGATAGAGAACAATGGAACATCCCTTGGGGAGTTGAGTTATTTCAATATAGCTTCATAACTTGCACCAAGAGTCCCATTGGTGTGTGGACTTGTCTAGAAACCGTAATTTTCGTTTCATTGCACCACTTTTCCCACACACATTTTTGGCGCCCATTGTGGGGCTCGACCCCATAAATAACATCATTTTTAATGTAGGACTGATATTGCAAGTCGCGGGAAAGCTGAGTTAGCACGTTGGTACCTTCTTTTAGCGCATCAGGGTCGTTTGTTAGCGCATTTGACCTACTATTTAGCGCATAGGACCCAAACCTTAGCACATTTAGTAGTTAGTCTAGCGCATAATACTTCTTCTAGCAACTGTAAAATCACAGCACTTTAGGAAATCAGTCTAGCGCATCCAGGAAGCAGCTTGGCATATAGGGTATGTTCTATAGTGCATCAGTTCCTTTCTGTAGTGCATTGGTGCAACAACTTAGCGCATAAGGTTAGTAGAGAAAAAGAAAAAAATTGTAACCGAGAAAGATTATTTTAGGCTTGTGGAAGCCTACCTAAGAATTTAATTTTTCACTAACTTCTTTCCTTGCAGGTTTTAACAGTTTCTTGCAGGTTATAAGAGTTAAAATGAGGAGTTATGATTTCTTTTTAAGCTTTTCAAAAGGTTGGATAAAAAGAACTAATTTTTCTTTTGGACTAAAAGAACATCATCTTTCTTTTGGGCTTAAAAACTAACCACATTTTTCTTCATTGGGTTTAAAAAGAATCAAAATTTGCAAATTTAAAAAAAAGAACAAAAATCACTTTTTGTTTTCTTAGAGAGAACAAACTTCATTTTGAAAGCTCTAAAAAGAACAGACAAATTTACTTTCTTGCAAAGCTTAAAATGAACCTCGCCATCCTTTGGTGTCTAAAAGGATCCACTTTATTTTGCAAAGGTAAAAGAACTTCATTTTTAATTTTACGCAAAGCAAAGAAGGAAAACCTTCCCGTATTGACTTTACATTTTGTTGACCCAATCACAATTTGCTTTGTTGACCAGGTTTGATTCAAGAGTTTATGTTGGAAATACACACTTTGCTATGAGGATTTAAAAAGAACACCATGCTTTTTGGAGAAAAATCTCCAAGTAGAAGCTAGTAAATCATTTCCTCAAAGGATAAAAAGAATCTTATTTGCTTTGCCTCGAAAGTGGAAGATATATGATGTCCCCTTAACTAGGTGATCAAAAAGCCAAACCACTCTTATGATTTCTTTATTTCAAGCACTTAATTCATTTATCAGGTCTGCCCTCCTGAGTTGCTCTTAGAGCGCCATTTAAATGGTCGGTGAGAGGGGAACGACCTAAGTGGGAAACAACTTTATCGCCAAGTGTTCCAACCCACTATAATCAAAAGTGGAGGTTGATGAAAGTCCCTTCAACGGTTTTGCTCGGCAATTAGTCTTCCCCCAGTATCTTTACGATACGTAAAGCCTTTGTTCTAAAGGTTGGGAAGCCTCCCAAGGGAGTTTATCACTGAAGACTGAACAGGAAGTCTGATTACAAACTTTAACAAATAGAAACCTTGAGCTGAGTCAGTATCTAGACATCTTCAATATCATAGTGCAAGGGTGGGGAAGAATCCACCCCCAAGATTACTCACCATATATCTCCCAAGATAACTACCCACTTGTGAAGCAATTCACTTTGAGTTAATTTCTGGCAAAAGGCAAAAAACGGGCGCCCCCTAAGGGGTGACACGACTGTTTGAGCTGACGGAGTATCGAGACTAGTGGGCTATGGTATTGTTGATGACCCTTGAATAAAAAGTCTATTTGATTTGTTTTCTTTGTATCCAAACCTATGAAAACATTGGGGATTTGAACACATCCTCGCAGAACATACACTATCTGTTTAGCATAGACAAAATCGGTTATCTCTTTCATGCTATGTTTTCAAGTTATATTTTCAAAAAATCATCCCTCAAACAAGTGTTAAAATTTTCTGAAAAAGCCAAAAGTAGAACAAACAGGGCAGTTTAGCGTGTAAGAACAACTTCCTAGCGCATCTGGAGCATTTTTTAGCGCATGCAAGCCAAAACTTAGTGCTCTCACCATCAAAATAGTGCATAACAATCAGAAAATTAATAAACATTTCATTAGCACTTTTTGATACCCTATTAGCACTTTTAAACATCAGCCTAGCGCATTGGGGGAAAACCTTAGCACTTTGAGTCCAAGCAATAGTGCGTATTCAAAACATAATAGCACTTAATCATTCTGTCAAAAACAAATTTAAACAGTCTAAGCTAGCGCATGGCAGAGGTAGCTTAGCGCATCAGGATCTTTCTATAGCGCATATAGATCACATCTTAGCACATCCGGTCTCTGGCTTAGCGCATGGTTAAAACTAGGAAATAACAGAAAGCAAATCAAACCTTTTGGAAAAAAATTGTCAAACTTCTTGAGTACCCTTTCAGGTCCAGTATCGAACTCAGTTATCAGAAATCAAAGCCAAACATCAGAGAAATCATTTCCAAATCAAACAAGTCAGTCTTAGAACAACAATTTTTCAAATCCAAAACTAGCTAGGGATAAGACTTTATCCTATCAAAATCAGGCAGTACCATCACATTGATCAAAAGGTCCGCCATCTAAACGGATTCTATCAAACAAATATACCTAGTTTAAACTTAAGTCGTCAAATCGAGTCTCCATATTGGGAGACTCTTATCCATATCATTTGACGCACTTTGTCGTGGAGGCAAATCTAACTAAACCTCTATTCGATAAAGTAGGCTTAAATTTTCAAACGAAGTATCCTAATTCAAACAATCGAAGGAAACCATTGATCACTCATGTATGACCACTCCTCATATTTTGAGAAGAAAAAGTCTTCATCACAAAACTAAGTTGAAGAAGCGACAACCTAGTTCTAAGGCACTTGCAAAACGGAACAAATTTCTCTACATAAATCCTCAACTCTTCAAATCACATCGTGCCTTTCTCTGTCATATGTGGTTGTATCTTCAAGGCAAATCAAACGAATTTGACAAAGAACCCTTAAGAAGCAGAGCTTACATTCAGAAAGTGGCATTCATTCAACATCTAAATTGAGGAGGAAGAATCAACCCCGCTTTCTTCCCACAAGTTTGCATCACTTATAATGTAGCTCGACCCAAACCACCAACCCCTGAACAAGTAGAAGAAGAGTTTGTCCCTTTTGTCAAAGAAATCTTCTACTAGATGCCCGTTGTCACTCGCTCTCAACGAAACAAGCAAAGAGAACCGCAACCAGAGTCAAGTATGGGTCGTAGATTATCAAACCCTTTCGATTATACTGATCTGGGAGAAACAGAGATCACTGAGGAACTTCTCCAAGAATGTCAAGAAAACCCCTCATTCCAAAAAGTTATGGAGAGACTCATAGAAGCCGATAAAGAAGAATATATGCTCATGTTAACAAGCAAAGGAGTTAGACTTCCTTAAGACTTCGATACTGAAATCTTTAGGACAAGGTCTTGAAATTATGCTTATCAAGAACAACGGAGAGAAGAGGAAACACATGACCCTGAACAAAAAAACAAACCTGAACAACATAACATACCTGAACACAACCATGTCTGAACTAGGGATAATGAAAGGGAAGAACCTTTCCCTCAGTGAACAAATGCACCTATGGTCGCTCTTACGCAACAAATTCAAATGCTGCAAAGACAAATGCAAGACATGTAACATGGAACCACCATATGATACTCCTTGGACGAAATTTGTCCTTACCCTTTTGACAGGATATTAAACATGATACTTTTTCTCTCGAATTCAGATATACCCAAATACGATAAATATGATGGTAAGAGTGATCCCCATGATCATGTTCGGGAATTTCGTACCATAAGCCTTGAATTTTCTCACGATGATAGTTATTTGATGAGACTATTCCCAAGAAGTTTGGGAGGGAAAACAATGGAGTGGTTGTCTAAACTTACACCTCCCATCAGATCCTTTGATGAGTTGGTAAATAAATTTATCACGTAATACTCCTATAATATTCAACATGCGATCACCATGTTGGATGTATGTAATACCAAACAAAAAAACAATGAAACATTCATGGTGTTTCTTCAACGTTGGAGACATATGGTTTCGAGATATCCTCGAGATGTGCCTGAAAAGGAAAAGATGGAAATCTTTATTGACAATCTAAATAATGAGATGAGTTATCTACTCAAGCTCTAGTGCATACCATCTTTTGCCAAGTTGATCAAAAATGAAATCCAAGTAGAGGAAGCATGCATCAAAAAAGGGACATTGAAGTTCTTTAAAGAAGGAACTAATCCATCCAACACTCACTTTAACAACCAAAACAACAACAACACTTTAGACAAATCCAAGTTCTGGACCAGAAACAAAAACATTGTTAATGAGGGAGGAACTGATGCTAATGATATGAAGTCCAAAAAACCAGTATTGGCTTTATCAGGTAATCCACAAGCTAACAAGAATCAAAAGGGTGTTAACCAAGGCACTAACACTTATCCGCAAAGTACCAATTAGGGACCTTCAAATGTAAACACCAACAACAATACCCATATAACAACAATACCTAGGGCAACAACACCAATCGAGGGAATAATACAAATCAAAGAGGTAATACAAACAATTTCCCAAATAGACGCATCTACACACCATTGGGGCAATCCTTAGAATCAGCATTTCGGGAACTCCTGGCAAACAAGATTATCACATTGCCAGCCATAAACAATTTCAAACCCCAGATCAAACCACCTTGGTGGAATGACTCGCATTTGTTTGATTTTCATCCCAACAAAGGACATCACACAAATGATTGCATGAGGCTTAAAAACATTGTTCAAGATATGATCGATAGAGGTGATTTAACGGTTGATGGTCTCAAAACAAATGGTGATCATGACGCCTTTAAAAATCCTCTTCCAAATTACAACAAGGAAGGAGTTTCATCATCAAACGATGCACGGGGAGCTCACATAAATCATCTATACAACAACACTATCAATCACATATTGACAGAGGATAATCAGATAAATGTCATAAAGATCAAAGACAAACAAGACCATACATCAATCAACATGACAACTAGAGCTCAAAAATATGTTTTGAAAGAACATACATCAACATCGACCACTGTACCCAAGACTCAATATGATTTGGTAAGTCAACTGCAGAGAACTCCTGCTCAGATATCCATACTCAAGTTACTCAAACTCTCGCCAAAACATAAGGACATCTTAGAACAAGCGCTCGTTGAAACAAATGTGCCTCAAGATCTGGATATCGACAAATTTCAAGCCATGGTGGCTCACATGACAGGGCCTCATAATCTCACATTTTCCGAACATGATAATATCTCTTTGAGTCATCCACATAATACTCCCCTTCAAATTGAAGTCTTAGTCTACAAACATCGAGTTAAAAGAGTATTAATAGATGGAGGAGTTGGTCTCAATATTTGTACCTTAAAAATTATCCATGCATTAGGCTTCTCTGAGCAGTCTATTGATCCACACAAAAGGATCACCATCAAGGCATATGATGATGAAGAAAGATCATCCAAGGGAACAATGATACTACCTATTCAGATCAAACCGATACAAAGGGACACTATGTGCCAAGTCTTAGATATAGACTTAACATACAATATTTTATTGGTTCATCCTTGGATACATGAAATGCAAGAAGTGTCATCAACTTACCATCAGTGTGTAAAATTCCCATATAATAGGCAGGAGATTTCCATATCGGTTGACAATAACCCCTTTCAACATTGCAATGTTATGGGGACAGCTCAAGATAGCTTGGTTCCATACAATAGGGAAGCTCAAACTTCCTCAGCATTAGATCATCATCAAGAAAAGCTCAAATCTTTATCCATGGATTTCAAACAAAAGATGAAAATCAAAGAGCAAGGCATGGGAGAATACTCTTTAGAACCCATGTGTCTATCCAAATTGCCAACATCACCAAAATCTCATGGACAACCTTCTGCATCGACACATCAAGCAACACAACCCATCACCAAGTTTGATGACAAGTTTATTCAATTGGGTACACTAGCACATGAATCAAAAGAGAAAGACATCCTTAGTTGGCTATACAAGGATGAGGGAGGAGACAAAGTTGCTACTATGGAGGTAGCCATACCAACACAACAATATAGAAAAGGATTCATGATCATGCAACAGATGAGATACAACGACAAAGGACCTATACGAAAGCGACAAGAAGGCATTACAGAACCATTGGACCCTCCTTCATAATTTTCTCGAGACAAAACAAGACTGGGATATGGACACAACATACCCCCAAGGTAGAAACAAAATAAATATCAAAAAACTTAGTGGAAAGCAAAGAAGAAATGCAACGAGGACTCATGGAAAGAGGCACTACACCAAGCAGCAGAAACAATAAGGAAAGAGCGAGAACACCAAGAAAAAGAGAAACGACAAGAGGAGATAATCATTCAAAGAGAAGAAACCTCTTATGAGGAAGTGCACCATGTTTAGGAACCTATTCAAAACAAGGCAAAGTCACCTCATGAAGAAATCACTACTCCCCAAGGACAAACAATGTATGAACAAATACAAATAGTACAAGCAGGTTCTGATTTGGAATGAGAGAAAACTACTAGACTGGTATCAATTATCAGGGAGCTCTTTTCACCCTACAACATACCTGTCAGTAGCACTGAAAGACTCTAGGATAATCCTTCTGAAACTGATTCTAATGACTATGAATGGGGCAGTTGTTCAAATGTTATTGAAGATGTCCCTGAAGATGATATACATACACCCCTTTCTTAGGAAGGACAAGGTAGATAGGCTAGATTACTTGAATTTGGTCCATGATATATCTACAAAGCTAAGGAAAACAAGCACCGGCACTACGAGCAAGTCTACACATAAGATGATACCATCGAAGACCTTGACAATATCATTAACTTAAGCAATATCCCAAACAACCTTAATGATACCTCTATCATGACACTTACCGCAGCTGACCTCGACCCACCAAATGACTCTTTACCGCTTGTATTTCCTGATCTAATAAACTGGGATGAGACTGAACACCATGACATATCTATTTTCCCAGATGATGTTCCATTGTCCATTACCTATGTACTATCAACCCGGAAATGGACTCTACCAGCGAACAAAATAATGATATCTGCAATCAGGAGGGTGCCAAGTCTCTCAATCGCAAAAATAAAAGAAATAAAGAATCTAATGCTGAAAACCAGTCAATGGCAGAACTAGATCACAAAAAAGTCAAAATAAAGGATGTATCTGAGGGTGAAAACCTTTTTAAGGCACCTAAGGATGGGAGACTTGACACTCTTCCTAAACACTATTAAGAGGGATCACCCATATTGATTGAGGTCACTCAATCAATCAACATTGGTACAAAAGAAGTAGCTAAAAACATACACCTAGCAGAATCTCTGACAGAAGAAGAAAAACTAGAGCTTATTAGATTCTTCAAAGAAAAGCAAATCAATTTTTCTTGGTCCTATGCTGATATGCCAGGAATAGATCCAAACTTAATCATGCATCATTTATCTATTGCTCCAGGAGCTAAGCCAGTAAAACAAAAGTTAAGAAAGATGAATCTGTATGTAGCATTAATGGTCAAGGTTGAACTAAAGAAGTTATTAGACGTCGGATTCATTCGACCTATAGACTATGCTGAATGGATTTCAAACATTGTACCAATTTCAAAACCAGATGGAAGCATTAGAATATGCACAGATTTTAGAGATGTTAACAAAGCCTATCCAAAGGATGACTTTTCTTTGCCCAGCATAGACATAATTATAGACAACATAGCAGGCCATGCAATGCTATCATTAATGGATGGTTTCTTTGGCTATAATCAAATCAAGATAGCTCCAGAGGATCTAGATAAAATAGCGTTCACCTGTACTTGGGGAACGTATTGTTGGAATGTCATTCCTTTTGGCTTGAAGAATGTTGGGGCAACTTATCAAAGAGCAATGACGACAATCTTTCATGATATGATGCATACATTCATGGAGGACTATGTGGATGATTTACTGGCTGAGTCATTCACCCGGGCAGAACATCTGGGCATATTAGATAAAATCTTTCAAAGATTGGAGAAATTACAAGTCACGCTAAACCCTAGGAAGTGTGTCTTCGGGGTGACATCAGGCAAATTATTAGGCTACATTGTGTCAGCAAAGGGCATTGAAGTAGATCTAGCAAAGGTACATGCCATCATGGAGATGCCACCTCCTAAGAACATTAGTCAACTAAGATCTCTAAAAGGGCAGATATAGTCAATCAGGCGATTCATAGCCCAACTAGCAGATAAAAGTTTACCATTCAATCATCTGCTACATAAGAACATACCATTCAGATGGGAAACCAAGTGTGCAGAATCATTCTATCAAATCAAGCAATATCTAATGAACCCACCAGTTCTGGTACCACCAATAACAGGAAAGCCACTCATTCTCTACATATCAAAAATGAACATATCATTGGGGGCACTATTAGCACAAGAAGATCAAGAAGGCAAGGAACAAGCTATATATTACATCAGCAAAACATTAAATGGATAATGAGCTAAATTACATATTCGTTGAGAAGCCTTGTTTAGCTGTAGTCTTCGCCTCTCAAAAGTTTTGACATTACATGCTAGCTCACGCAATCAAGCTAGTAGCAAAAATTGATCCACTCAAGTATTTACTCAGCAAAGCAGCTCTCACAGGTCGACTGGCTAAATGGGTCATGATTCTCAGTGAGTTTGATATCCAATACACAGAGTATCGATCTATCAAGGGACAAGTAATTGTAGATCAATTAGCTGAAGCACCACTACTGGATAAGCAACCAATGAATGCAAAATTCCCAGACAGGGATGTCCTTACTGTTACACTCAAGCAATGGACCCTGTACTTTGACGGTTCCTATACTCAACATGGCTCAGGTGTCGGCATCTTGTTCATCACCCCTGAAGGACACACCATTCCAAGATCATATAGACTCATGTTTCCATGCACCAATAACATCACCGAGTATGAAGCCTTGGTCACATGAATCAAAATGGTTGTGGAATGGAGAATTACGGAACTAAAAGTCTATGGAGATTCCGAACTAGTTATAAATCAGATCAACAATGAATATCAGATAAAAGATGACAAGTTGCTGCCATACAAAAGAATGGTAGATGACTTCAAACGGTATTTTGTACATATCACCTTCGAGAAAATACCAAGGTTGGACAACAGAGTGGCCGATGCAATGGCTACTATCACTTCACTGCTACAAATTCTAGAGTAACAGAGTCGTTATGAGTTCCTGGTAGAGCAACTGTTTTCCCCAGCCTATGACAATTCTGCATCCCATGTTATCTATGCCTTAACTGGCTCAGACTCTCCTTTATACGGGACAATCTATGAATATCTTAGAACCAATACCCTACCCATTGACTTAACTCGTAATCAAAACACAATTTTATCCAGCAAGCCGCTTGTTATACTTTAGCCGCTAATACCCTTTATCGTCAAGGTCTAGATGATACTCTTCTTTATTGTCTTGATTGTAATGAATATGACTATACTTTGCACGAGCTTCATGAGGGTATATGTGGCACGCATTCAAGTGGTCCTACTCTCGCTAAAAAACTTCTAAGAATGGGATATTACTGGCCGACAATGGAGAAAGACTCTTATCAATTTTAAAAGAAATGTCCTAAGTACCAAATCCATGGAAATTTTATCCATGAACCAGCACAGGAGTTGCAGCCATTTACAACATCATGGCCTTTCTGTCAATGGGGACTTGATTTAGTAGGGAAAATCCATCCTTCATCTTCAAATGGACACAAGTTCATTATCACTGCAATGGAGTATTTCACAAAATAGATTTAAGCAATCCCAATGACCATAGTAACTGGAAAGTAAATTGTCTCTTTTAATCTCAATTATCTAATTTGCAGATATGGCATTCCCAGTTCTATTATCACAACCAACGGGCATCCCTTCAAAAATCAGGATGTGCGAGAACTATGTGAACAATTCAAAATCCAACATCATTTCTCTACACCTTACTACCCACAGGGGAATGGTCAAGCAGAGGCATCAAATAAAACAATATTGAAAATCCTAAAGAAGACAGTAAATAATGCAGGTAAGGATTGGCATGTGCAACTCAATCCAACACTCTGGGCATACAAGACTAGCATCAGGACACCTTCAGGAGTTATTCCATATTCATTGGTGTATGGATCAAAAGCAATTTTACCTCTTGAGGTAGAAATTTCATCACTCAGAGTATCTTTAAAAGGCCTCATACCAGATGAGGAGTATCGGGTAAACAGATTACAAGAACTAGAACTTCTGGATGAAAAATGAAAACATGCCTATGATCATCTCAAAGCATACCAACAACATATGTGCAGAAGTTACAATCATAGAGTCATCCCTAGGATTTTTAAAGTCCGTGATCTTGTACTCAAAGAAAATCCCAAAAATCAACGAGATCGAGAAAAGAAGGGGAAGTTTGAACCTAACTAGTTAGGTCCCTATGTTATCATATCGGCCTATGGATCAAGCGCATATCAACTAACAACTTCATAGGGCGATGTGCTCGATGAACCAACCAAAAGCATCCATCTGAAGAAATTCTATACTTGAGTGGTCTAATGCACAGAAAAAGTGAAAAATACAAAAAAATTGAAAAATCAGAAAAATACAAAAAATTCAGAAAAACAACAAAAAAGTGCAATAAAAACAAGTGGTGAAAACCTGGCAACAGGCGCTATTTGTGAGGGAACAACTCCTCTATCTATCCTTACTCATATCTTTTTGCATTCGAAGTCAAAGATAATGGCCATCACCCAACACTTTATACGTAGCATTATCCTGGACACACTTAGCATAGTCATTGTCCTTTCTTATCTGAAGATCAGTTCATTATATCCCACCATGGCTTGGTAATCACTGTAAATATCCACATTGATCAGTATCTATAGCTAGAGGTAGCGTTCCTCTAACTCCAAACATTCCAACAACAAGCAAACAAGAATCACAAAACGCTAAGCAAACCTTGTCAACAATAGCTCAGCAGCCGAGAAAACAAAACCCTGATCCAATTAACAACTTCAACACACACATGATGGATGATTTTCTAAATTATAATTTTTTTATATCTCGCATGAATTTTTGACTATTTTGCACTTCAAATTGTTGAAACATTAGATCTCCTAAATTTCTCGACAATGCATCGAGCCAGAGAAAATTGCGGAGTCTAATACTTTTTTTGGTTTTCTATCTGTGAGGCAATCACTTGTACTATGCAAATTTTGTCTTGAGACATGATTGGAAACATATCATTGAAGACATTGTTCCACTTTGCGCATACAAAGGGTTAAATCTTGTCTGTTTATACACAAGCAACACTCAGGTTGTCTTGGTTTAATTATACCTCAACACTTGTGTCGTCTTGCAATATCAAAATCCATGTACGTTTTACTTAGGTCATTATGGTTCAATTATACCATTATGCTTGTATAAACACCTAGCATATCAAAAGTTGAATGATGATAAACAAAAACAAAGCAAAAACATGTGACTACATAGGAATGACAACGAGGAAAAGAGGGTGATCAATTAGCTGCATATCGTTTTACACTTGCAATTAGGTTTCATATCATTTTAATCTTGCATTTAGATGCACATAATTGTCATCTTAATCTTGCATTAGGTTGCATATCATTTTAATCTTGCATTAGCATCATATCATTATCATACATCTCATTTTCAAGATACATCTCACATAATATCATTATCATACATCTCATTTTCAAGATACATCTCACAAATCAAATCAATACAACCTATCATTATATCATCACATCTTCATCATAAATCATATCAATCAATATCAAATCGAGAGCATTTTTCTAAGCATCATCATCATAGAAACATCATATCAATGCATAAATCATCATCCATAAACACATCACATGTGGATCATAAAATCAGTGTCGTATATATCTCAAAAATGGTCAAAATATACAAGGGATGTCATGTTTGTCAAAAATGCAACAAAATGATCAAAATACAATAGAGACAAGTCTCTTAGGTATGACTATCTCTTGAGGTTGACGGTCTTGCAGTAGATGTCGCAGCTCCTGGATCTCCGGGTGGATCACATTGAGAATGCCCTGTAACACCTTTGCGCTTTGTCCCCATCTGACTCTGAGCTGATCGACTGGCTGCATAGCTAGGAGCTCTATGCTCTCTAGGGAATAGCTCCTCATATAAATGCCTGTAGTACTCAGCCTCCTTGGTCGTGTATTGTATCTCCCTCAGTGTGTGTCTCATAGGGGCATCGATCGTCGCTCTCAGTAATCTCTCTGCAAGATTCTCTGCTCGACCTAGGCGCTCTATCACTATATCTTGCTCTGCGGTAATCTGCGCAATCTGGCGTTGCTGAGCTAATACCTGTGCCTGCAACTCCTGCACTGTAACATACAACGCTCAGATCTGTGAATCCTATCAATGCATAGGTACCCTGATCTGCATCGGTATCTGGGTGGTGACACAACCTGTCCCTGTCCTAAGCGTCAGTGGAGGTAACACATTTGATCTCCTCCGCTGAGATGGCCGCCTGAACTCCTCTACCTCACCCACAGCCGCCAACACCTCACCCGGTCTACCAATCCCACAAGCTCCAAGAACCAAACCTCCTCTACCTCCATCACCACCTGGTCATCTGACTAATTCGATCCTCCCTCTGTCTCCTCCACCTCCCCTCCCATCACCTCCTCTATCTCCTCTCATACCTCCATCTCCCCCTCTATCTCATCTCCTTCCTCCCTCTATCCCCTCCTTTATCTCCCTGTCTCCCTCCATCCCCTCCTCTATCTCCCTATCTCCCTCCATCCCCTCCTCTATCTCCCCGTCTCCCTCTACCACCTCCCCTCCCATCTCCCTAGTCATCTCCGCCATCATCTCCATATCCCTCCTCCATCTCCTCTCCCTCCTCTCTTCATCTCACTAGCCTCTCTGGCTGCTCATCCTCATCATCGTCAAAGGCAAGAAGCATCTCTATCGGATCTAATATCCATGCCATGATATGTGCCACAAAGTATGTGGAGAACTCCTCCGTCATCCTAACATCCACCACTCCAGCCCCGTAATCCCATATTTGTCTGGCCAAGAGCATGTACTCCTCCATAGTTGTTACACTATCAACAGTCAGACCCCACTCTGGCACATCCTGTCTCCGATGAACATATAAGCATGCTCCCTGTGGTATACCCTATTGTCGACCAAATTTTTGCTGAACACAGCTATGCAAAAATCTCTCAATGATAAAAGGCATCCTCCCAATTAGGTATCTTGACATGTATACATAGGGCATCTCTAGCTCGTCCTCAACCCATACCTCGCAATCCATATACGATCTCCAAATAATCGTATCAATATCATCCAGCACCCTCCTCCAATGCTCTAGCTTGCCCAGCTTATACTGGACAACCATACCTGTATACCCATACACATAAGCTCGACCAACTGGCCTATCCCTTTTTGCAAGTGGCCTCGCTACAGGAATGTGTTCCCAAGCCCACACCTATAATAATGTAACCCTGGCTGATAAACTCGCGTATCCTAGATACACTACCTGGTGTAGCTCCTTATATAAGTGCAGTAACATATGGGATCCCCAAGCGAACATGCGTCCCTGCATCACCATATCCTCCAAAACCAATCCCCAGCCCACTGCCAGTCCCTTCGACCTACGGTCGGGACATAAGAATTCACCTATGAAACCTGCCAAAACAAAGGGTAGTGGAGCATAATCAAAATCCAAAAACTCGTGCCAAGGGATCTCATATCCGCTAATCTGATCATCATGGAATATCCAGCAAAGAGCCTCTGTCCCACCCTCCTCAGTCTGCTCATATGGCAATAATGCCCCAAACACTAGAATCCGCAGAATCTGATAACAGGCCTTTAGAGTGACTGTCATCTCACCAATCGCCAAATGAAAGGTGTTTATATCACTGTGCCACATCTTTGTCAAAGTTGTCAGCAAACCCCGATTAATAATATACCGAGGCATGTCCAACAAAGAGGATAAACCACACCTCTCAATAATATCTCTATCGGCCTGTGTCAAATGCGGAATCAAGGACCATGGTCTCAGAAATCACTCTCGTGACTGGAGTACTCCAAGTTGTGCCTGCAAAACAACAAATGTCCAACATCAGTTCCCACATCTATCCGATATATCCAATCAAAACAAAATCAACTTGAAACAACGAAGCATCAAATCAAGTTCCATATTGAAAATCAAACCCCATATCGAAATCAATCAAGATCCATATCGACACTCAAAGACTCATAACACAAGCACCATATCGAGAAATAAAATCAAAGACCCATATCAAGAAATTATATTAAAGACCCATAACACAAGACTTGTATCGATAAATCACATCAAAGATCCATAACACAAGCAACTCAAAAATCCATATCGCAAGAATCATATCAAGAACCATATCAAAAATTAGGAATCGAAACTCATATTGGACATCAATTCAATTGCAAGGCAAAAAAAATCAAAGATCCACATCAATAGAAAATCAAGATCCTCATTCAAAACAAACAATCAGCTTGGTGCTTCATAAACGAAAGCAATTTCAGTGGACTCTCAATCATCATATCAAGACTCGGACATCAAAATCTATTGCAAGGCACACTATCATAGATCCATATCGAAAGAAAATCAGGATCCTCATAAAAAAAAAACACTCAATCTGGCAATCCATATCAGATGCCAAAATCTGACACTAAGACAGCAGGCACGACCTTGAAAACACTTGACAGACACCTATCCATCCCTAAGCCATCTCCCTCATTTATTTCCCCAAGCGACGCATTCTTCCAAGTCCTAAATACCCATTTTTCTTGCCCATGCACCAAAGCATCCCTCCTATGCGCTAAGCTGCTAACCATGCGCTACCCAAACCTTGCTACGCACCAAAATCTTTACTAAACACGCTAAACTAAACCTACGCGTTAACTGGGGTTTCCACTGCGCTACCCTAAGAACCCTATGCGCTAGGTTAACCCTACGCGCTATCCTACATATTTTGTGTGCTTCCTTGTTAGCCCTATGCACCAAAACACCCTACGCGCTATCCTAAACTTGTGACGTGCTGTAAATTGACTCCAAGACACTAACCTATCTAAAAAACCCTACGCGCTACTGTTCCTATCATGTGCGCTAGTAAAGGAACCCAACGCGCTAAACTAAAAAAATTGGAAACAAAAAATAAAAAATGTGACTAAAATCGACAAAATAAAAAACACACAGGGCAAAATTAAGATGACTTACCGATGGACCATACACGGTAGGCCTCCGGTATCGACGAATGCGCTCGAAATGGTGAGAAGCATAGGGAATCGACATTTTGTCACTCTCCACGTGTCACTCTCACAAAAAGTCAAAAGGTGCAAATGATACAAATAAAATCACTTCTTACCTTTTTATAGGGTAAAAGTCAACTAGGGTTAGTAGGCGAGGCATGTATTTTGCTCGTTTTCTCACTTTTAACCCTATCAAACATCATTTTCAGGAGATGAATCAATTCCAATGCATTCAACACAGTCAACAATTAAAAATGCAATCAATTTAAAAACACTCATCAAATCATCAAAATTTTCAAAATCCTTGATTCATCTCCCGAGAGGGCATCATCAATATCGTCTATCGAATCTGGGGCACGATATCGTCATATCGACATCTCGACACAAAAATTATATCCGACAAAATTTTCTTTCAATCAACATGTGCACACACATCACTTCAAAGAGGGGCAAAATATAGACATATAAAATGACCACTTTCCTAAGTGAATATTTAATATTCATTTTAAACCTCATTCCCCTTATTAATTAAATTCTATTTAATTAATTTCTCAGCATTCATCTATTTGATTAAATAAGTTACTCAATTTATTTAATTAAGTTCACCTAATCCTTTCCTAACCTTTAATTAAATAAATTACTTTATTTAATTAATTCTCCGTTCTCCCTTTTGAATTAAATTTACATTTAATTAAATTGATCATTGCAAGTAAATAAATCTAATTTATTTATCCCCCACTTGTATTTATGCAAGTTGCTTCTATTTTGTTGAAATAAAGTAATTTATTTTAATTAAAATTACCCTCCATCCACTTTCATTAGCCTACATCTCCCACTTACCTCTCTAAACCCCCTTCTAGTTTATTCTAAACACTTTTAATTTAGCCTAATCCATTTCCTAAATATTGTCACATCCCTAAACAAAGGGAATTCACTTCTCAAACCCTCAAAGTCTTTGAAAACCATTAAAGGTTTTATGTCTTCAACAAGTTAACCTTGAAAGTCTTCCAAACCATTACTGGTTAACTCAACCCTCTTACATGATTATAGACTTTCTCTCTAACTCAACCTTCATCTAACCCATGGGTCTCATCGAGCATTCATTGCTTTGACCATGGTTATTCCTTTAACCCTTGCACAAGAGTTTATCCTTTGGGTAAAAACTTTATTCAATGGATAACCCTAACCTAACCTCAACCCTTACCTCCTAAGGTAACCATGAGGTCTTCTCAAGAATTTAATGCTTTTTATATCTCCTCTCAAGCAATCTTATGTTGACAATTGTCACCATTTCATTGGTGAGAATTTGTCACCATTTCATTGGTGAGAATTGTAAACATGGATTGATAACTTTCAATCCTGACCCTTGTTAAGATTATTGAATCTTGACCATTCAAAGCCCTGTTTTTCCTATAAATAGAGCCCTCCTTCTCTCATTTTCATATTCAAGTCTTTAGTATCAAACTTATATACATTTTACCAAGCATCTAATATAAATTATTTTAATCAAGCATTTAGCCTCTCTTTAAATAGAAATCATCTAAATAAGCATTTTTTAGAAGTATTTCTTTTATCATGTTAGGATAGATTTTACTAATCTTTCATATTATCATCATATCCATGCTACTTTAAATCATTCTAGTTTCGATATCATACATAACTAGGAATGCATTCATGATAAATTGATCAATATCCCTCATTCTCATAGTTGTCATTCCTAAGTCACTTTGCTCAGTGATCTGAGAGAAAAGGCATTGGCTTGAGGGATCCTGTGAGATAGAGAACAATAGAACGTCCCTTGGGGAGTTGAGTTATTTCACTATATCTCCATAACTTGCACCAAGAGTCCCATTGGTGTGTGGACTTGTCTAGAAACCATAATTTTTGTTTCATTGCACCACTTTTCCTGCACACAACTTTGACCTTGGTTATCCCTCTAACCCTTGCACAAGATTTTACCCCTTGGGTATAAGCTTTATCCAATGGATAAACCTAACCTAATGTTAACCCTTACCTCCTAGGGTAACCTCTATGTCTTCTCAAGCATTTAATGCTTCTTTCATCTCCTCTCAAGCAACCTCTTGACAATTGTCACCATTTTATTGGTGAGAATTGTAAACATGGATTGATTAACTTTCAATCCTGGCCCTTGTTAAGATTATCCAATCTTGACCATCCATTTCCATATGTTTCCTATAAATAGAGCTCTCATTCTCTCATTTTTTAGATATCCAAGTTTTCAGGCATGAAACTTATAGTCATTTAACTAAGCATTTTAGCCTCTCTTTGATAGATCATCTTAATAAGCATTTAGAAACATTTTAATATCATAGCATATCCATGTTAGACTAGTATATCTTGTTAGGATATGATTACTAATCTTTATCATAGCATCATATTCATACTAGTTTAAATCATTCTAGTTTCAATAGCATACATATTTAGGAATGCATTCATGCTTATAATCAAACGTCACTCGTTCTTGGAGTTGTCATTCCTAAGTCACTTTGCTCAGTGATCTGAGAGCAAAGGCATTGACTTTAGGGATCCTAAGAGATAGAGAACAATGGGAAACCCCTTGGGATGTTGATTTATCTCAGATAGCTCCTATAAATTGCACCAAGAGTCTCATTGGTGTGTAGGCCCTTTGAAACTGACTTTCGCGTTTCTGTCACCCTCATTTCCCACACACATTTCTGACACCCACCGTGGGGCCCGAACCCACGACTCATATCATTTTTTATGCAGGACCAAGATTGCAAGCACGCAGAAAAGTTTTTTTTAGCGCATAGGGATCTTTCATTAGCGCATTCGGAGCAAACACTAGCACTTTTGATACATTGTTTAGCACATTAGACCCATTCCCTAGCGCATATAGACTTTCTGTTAGCACATAACATTCTAGTTTTTATTCTACATATTGGAACAACAGCGTAGTGCATTCGGTAACTAGTGTACCGCATCGAGACCTTTCATTAGTGCATCAGTAACTTTTTGTAGCACATATGTGTCACAATCTAGCGGATGACTCTAATAGAGAAAAGGCAAAAACTATAACCAAGGGGAGAAAATTTAGTCTTTTGTAAGCCCACCTTAGATTCTGGTTTTTACTAACTTTCTTCTTGCTAGTAACTAACCATTTTCTTGCAGGTTTAGAATAACTTAAAATAGAAATTTTAATTCTTTCTAACTTTTTATTTAGATAAAAAGAATTCACTTTCTTTAAAATTAAAACAAATCTCACTTGTCTTTTGGGTTTAAAATTCACCACATCTTCCTTTGGGTTTTAAAAGGAACTTCATTGTTGGATAAAAATAACAACAAAGCAAACTTTTTATTCTTGCAAGTTAGGCAAAATACTTCGAATTTGGGTTTAAAAAAGAACAAGAAAATTTAATTTTTTAGTTTGCAAAAGGTAAAAAGAACTTCATCTTCCTTTGGTGTATAAAAAGAACTCATTTTCATTTTCGCAAAGGATAAAAAGAACCTCATCTTTATTTTGTGCAAAGAAAAATAAATTTTCATTTATCAACTTTATCTTTTGTTGACTGGGATTTTCACTTTCTTAAATAAAAAATCATTGCTATGAAGAGTTAAAAACAACACCATGCTTTTTGGAGAAAAATCTCCAAGTAGAAGTTAGAAAATCAATGCTTTGAAGGATTAAAAAGAACTTGTTTGCTTTGTCTCAAAAGTGGAAGGTATATGCTCTCCCCTTAACTGGGTGACCAAAAATCCAAATCACTCTTAAAAAGGTTTCTTTACTTCAAGTATTTAAAACCTTTAGCAGGTATTCCCTCCTGAGTTGCTCTTCGAGAACCATTAATGGACGATGAGAGGGGAACGACCTAAGTGGGAAATGACTTTGTCGCCAAGTGTTCCAACCCACTATAATCAAATGTGGAGGCTAACGAAAGTCCCCTTCAATGGTTTTGCTCAGCGATTAGCCTTCCCCCGGTATCTTTGAGATACATAAAGCCTTTGTTCTAAAGGTTGGGAAGCCTCCCAAGGGATTTTATCATTGAAGACCGAAGGAAAGCTTGATTAAAAACCTTAGCACTATAAAATTTGAGTCGAGTCAGTAACCAAATATTTTCAACATCATAGTGCAAGGGTGGGGAAGAATCTGCTCCCAAGATCACTCACCATATATCTCCCAAGATAACTACTCAACTATGAAGCAATTCACTTTGAGTTAATTTCTGGCAAAAGGCAAAAAACGGGCACCCTTTAGGGAGTGACACGGTTGTTTGAGCTAGTAGAGTACCGAGACTAGTAGGCTATGATGTTGTTAATGACCCTTGAATAAAGAGTCTGCCTAATCTGTATTACTTGTTATCTAAACCACTGAAAACATTGGGGATTTGAACACATCCTCACAGAACATACACTAATTGTCTAGCATAGGCAAAATTTGTTATCTCTTTCATGTCGTGTTTGCAATTTATTTTTCAGAAAATCATCCATCCAAAACACAATTGTTAAAAATCCCCAAAAATAGCAAAAGCAAAGAAATCAGGGCAGCTTAGCGCGTAGGAGCAACTTCTTAGCGCATGTCAACCATTCTATAGTGCATTTGAACCAAAACATAGTGCTTTCAACAGTCACATTAGCACATAACCAGTATCACATTGGTAAAAATTTCAGTGGTGCTTTTTGGTACCAGCCTAGCACATTTAAACATCAGGTTAGTGCATCAGAGACATATCTTAGCGCTTTCAGCTAACAATAGCGCGTATCAAGGACATATTAGCGCGTGACTTTTCCAAACAAGTCAGTTTCAAACAATCTGAGTCAACGTGTAGGAGAGGCATCTTAACACATATTGAACCTTCTATAGCGCATCTAGACCATTAATTATCACATCTAGTCTATGTTCTAGCACATCTTAAAAACCCAGAAAAACAGAGAGCAAATCAGGCATTTCAGGAAAAAATTATCCACAGTTTCAGATACCCTTTCAGGTTCGTTAGCAAACGCAATAGTCAAATCCAGATAAAATTATCAAAGAAAACAAATTCCAAAATCAACATGGCATCTTTAGAGCAAATTTTTCAAATCTTAAACTAGCTCGAGATAAGACTTCATCCAACAAAATCAGGTAGTATCATAACATTGATCAAGGTTTCACCATCCAACGGATTTATATCAAAACAACATATTGAGTTTAAATCTTAAGTTGTCAAATCAATTTTCCATATCAGGAAACTTTATCCATATCATTTGACACACTTTGTCATTGAGACGAATGTAACTAAACCTCTACTTGATAAAGTAAACTTGATTTTTCAAATGAAGTATCCAAATCCAACATCAAACGGCAAACATTGATCATTCGTGTATGACCACTCCTCATATTTTGAGAAGAACAGGTCTTCATCACAAAACTAAGTTGAAGAATAGATAACCTAGTTCTAAGGCACTTGCAAAAAGGAATAAGTTTCTCTATATCAATCGCCAACTCTTTGCATTGCATCGCGCCTTCTTGCATCGTATGCAATTGTATATCCAAGGCAAAACAAACGAGTTTGACAAGGAACCTTTAAGAAGTAGGGCTTACATTCAAAAAGCGGCATTCAAACAATGCCTAAATTGTGGAGGAAGGATCAACCCCACTTTATTCCCACAGTTCTGTATCACATATAACGAAGTTCGACTTGAACCGCCAACACCACCTAGAACTCCCATAGAAGACGAAGAATTCATCACAATAGAAATTTACTAAATGCTTGATGTCACTCGATCTCAGAGAAACAAACAAAGAAAATCACAATCAGAATCAAATATGGGTTGTAGATTATCCAACCCTTTTGATGAGTATGCCAATATGGGCAAAACAAAGATCACCGAAGAACTTCTCCAAGAGTGTCATGAAAACCCATCATTCCAAAAGCTCATGGAAAGACTTATTGAAGTAGACAAGGAAAAATATCTACTCATGCTAACTAGAAAAGGAGTTAAACTTCCTGAATATTTCAATACCGAAAACAAGGAATATACAAGAAAGAATTTTAAGAACAAGGTCTAGAAATTATGCCTATCAAGAACAACAAAGAGAAGAAGAAACACATGACCCAGAAAACATACATGAGAAAAACAACACTCATGAACAAAACCATGCCCACAATCGAGACAATCTCAATGAAAGAGAGGAAGCTCTTCTGGTGCAAGAGCACCAACTTTAAAAACTTGATTATCCTACTTTTTTTTATGACTCCTAAGGTGTCTTGGAATGTTTATTTCATGCTAGGAATTATTATTCTTGTTTTTGATCCATTTGTGAGGCCTAGTCCCAAGTTTGGTAATTTATGAGCCACTTGGTCAACTATGGTCAAAGGGTCATAAAACTTGATTTTTGAGTTATTTTCTTGTTTTTGGCAATAAATTGGTCCTTCATGACCATTGGTAGGATTTAGAAAGTTATTTTTCACTTTTAAGTGCTTTTGAGCAAAAATTGTCAAAAAAAAATGTCATTGTTGTCATAACAACATTTGACAACTTTTTGTTTGTAAGTAAATAACCTTCCCCATTGGATAATTAGTTCAAAAATTGGTTGTAACTGATGGGGGAGGCCTTCATAAGCCCTTTCAGGTGGGTGATGAAGGATTGGATGTAAATTTTCATTTTTGAAATCAATAAAAAACCTTGTTTTCCTGCAAACAGTCACGTTTTTGCTCTTGTACGGATTTTTTTCAGACTACTGGGAAGTTCTAACTTATGGATTCAGATTGAGGGGCCTCTTACCTTTCTTTTTCTTTTTATTTGAGGTCTCTAAGTGCTCTGGTTCGAAAGTTATTGCATTTTTTCTAAAAACAGTTTTGAAACTCTCATAACCCTAGGGGTTTGACCACTTTTTGCATTGCCTCTCATGTCCACTGTATAAAAATTATAAAAATTGGTGGAATGAGAGGTTTGTATATATATTCAATGATTCTGGAAGAAATTTGCAGGTTGGAAGATGTTTTTGGCTTTTTCCTTTGATTTTTAGGTTGGCATCCTCATGTGACAACCTAGTTTTCAAATGCAAAATTGGTGATAAAACAAAATAGGGGTTGAAACAATGCAAAAACTCATGGATTTGGTCAATTGGGGTGTGGACAGCACTTTCCCAATTGGTGACACACTCTGATCCATCAATTTTCATGCACTTCCTTCACAAACCCACCTATCTAAGCCTTAATTAGGCCTACTTGATTGGGAAGGGCAGCAGGTCTCCTTTGCTTTCCAGACTTCCTCCTTTTGGATTTAGACCTTTCTCAATAAAGGGTATTTGGATATCCATTTTGTTTTGTTGTTCATTTGCAAGTTTGCAAAGTTGCTTTGTTAAGTCCTCTTGAGTAAGGCTACAAGGATTTTGGGGTTTTACAAAGGAACCTTGTTGAATTGATCACTTTGTTGTGTCACCACACCTGGAGCATGTTTGTATGGGAATTTGAACCCACCTTGACCATTTGGTTTGATCCCTACTCACTGTTTTGTCAAAATTCCAACTTGAAGCCAAGTTTGGTGCTTAGCCGGTTTGAGTAGGCTTGAGAAATTTTCAACTTTTGATCCCAAGATCTTGTCAATGTTATCCTTGGGGTCCAGAATGTTGTTTATGATTTATTGAAGAGTGATTTGAAGGTGTAAGTCTGGTTGGTAGAGTGTTTTGGGTTTCCTTGGTGGCCTATTGTGACAATTTTGTCTTGAATTACACTCACCTAGCCTAGCACTTGCATCAAGTGGTATCAGAGCTTAGGGTTTGAACCTAAGGAGGGAAATATGTCAGAGAACAATGCAGATGAATATGATAACAATGAAAGACTTCCACCCCACATGACAAATGTGGAATTGGCAAAAAGGGTGCAATCCCTTATGAATGAAGTAAACAGTCTTAACCGCAGGCTTAGAGAGAGGGGACAAGGAGAAGACCTTGGAGAAAGGGTTGAAGAAGAAGAAGAACCCTCATGGCAGGATGATGCTGATGATGTACCTGCAGACCAAAGGTACCTTGTGAATGCCCTCAAGACAGTGGCAAGGAGAACCACTGATAGTAAGCTTGACTTGCCTACCTTCAATGGCAAGATGGACCCTGATGTGGTCACTGAATGGGTTGATGCCCTAGATTGTTTCTTTGATTGTGAAGAGATCCCTGAAAGTCAGAGGGTCAAGATAGCAAAGTCCAGGATGAAAGGTGGAGCTTTGACATGGTGGAACTTTCTTCAAGGAGAAAGGGTGAAAGAGGACAAGAGTTTGATCACCTCTTGGAAAACCATGAAGGCCAAGATACATGAGGCCTATATCCCTGTAGATTATGAAGTTCAACTTCATAGGAGGAGGCAAAATCTCAGGCAAAAGGACATGGACATTAGCACATACACCGAGGAGTTCCAAAAGTTGTGTTTGAAGTCCAAGACCGTGGAAAGGGAAAGTGAAAGGTTAGCTAGGTACTTGAATGGCTTAAAAATGAATATCCAAGATGAGTTGAATTTGTGTACCCCCACCACAGTACAACAATGCTACCAATTGGCACTTAAAGTGGAAGAGAAGTTGAAGAGGAGGCAAGACCAAGGCAACAAGGGTAAAGGGAGCAATTTCAACAAGAACCCCAAAGGCAAGAGCAATTTTTGGAGTAAAGGGCAGTCAAGTAATGACAGCAAATCTTGGGAGCAGCCCCAAGGAAACAAAGAACAAGGTGACTATGGTGGTAGAGGAAACTCTAGAGGGAGGAGACATTTTGGTAGAGGAAGAGGGAGATCAAATGAACCCCTCAAATGCTTCAATTGTAATCAATTAGGACACCATGCTGGAAGGTGCCCTGAAAGAGGAAACAATAACAATAACCAAGGTGAAAGAAGAACTCAAGTGGTCCAAGAGGAGAGACATGAACTTGATGCTGAAGAAGGTACAATCCTAATGATGAGGCAGGCCTTCCTACAAGTTCCCCACACCCAAGAACCCCCCCCAAAGGAAGAATCTCTTTAGGACAAGGATAAGGTGCCAAGGTAAAGTGTGTAACCTACTCATAGATTCCGGTTCAACTGAAAATTTGGTTTCTAGAGAAATGGTAGATAAACTTGGACTAACCAAATCTGCTCATCCTTTTCCTTATCATGTTTCTTGGCTTACTAAGGGGCAGCAAACTCTTGTGACTGATCAAACCATGGTTGAGTTCTCTTTAGGTGACTTTAAGGACAAAGTTTTATGTGATATTGTAGAGATGGATGCTTGCCATCTTCTACTAGGGAGGCCATGGCAATATGACATGGATGCCACCTATAGTTGTAGGAAGAACACATACACCATTGTAAAAGATGGAGTCACCTATACCATGAAACCTTTGCCTGACACTAAGGTAGAGAAAGAGCCCACAGTTATAGTAATTGGTGAGAAAGAGATGGTAAAAACATTGAAAGAGTCTCAAGAAGAGAGTTTTGTTTTGGTTGTGAAACCCAAGGACAAAGATGAATCTGATCCTATAGCACCTATTCCTGATGTTGTGAAAGGTTTACTTGACAAGTATAAGGAAGTCAACACAAGTGAGTTGCCCCCTACCCTCCCACCCTTGAGAGATGTGTGCCACCAAATTGATTTGATTCCTGGTGCATCATTGCCCAACAAGGCACCATACAAGATGACACCCAATCAGAATGCTGAGATCTCAAGACAAGTTCATGAGATGTTGAAAAAGGGACTCATTCAAAAGAGTCTTAGCCCTTGTGCTGTACCAGCAGTATTAGCACCCAAGAAAGATGGGAAATGGAGGTTATGCACTGATAGTAGAGCTATAAACAAGATCACAATAAGATATAGGTTCCCAATTCCAAGGATGGAGGACCTAATGGATCAACTTGGAAATGCTTGCTACTTCTCTAAAGTTGATCTCAAATCTGGTTATCACCAAATAAGGATCAGACCGGGAGATGAATGGAAGACTGCATTCAAGACAACAGATGGTTTGTATGAATGGCTTGTCATGCCTTTTGGTTTGAGCAATGCTCCAAGCACATTCATGAGGTTGATGAATGAAATCTTCAAAGATTTCAATGGTAAGTTTGTGGTTATATATCTTGATGATATTCTAATTTTTAGCAGCACTTTAGAAGAGCATATTAACCATTTGGAGCAGGTTATAAGGAAGCTTCATGAGCACAAACTAATCATCAATCTAGAGAAGTGTATCTTTATGCAGAAGGAGCTCACATTTTTGGGCTTTGTCATCTCTCAAGGCACACTAAAGATGGATCCAAGCAAGGTAGAAGCCATTGTAAGTTGGCCTCAACCAAAGAATCCAGGTGATGTGAGAAGTTTTCATGGATTAGCCACCTTTTATAGGAAGTTTATTAAAAATTTCAGTCATATTTGTGCTCCATTGTTGGATACAATTAAAGGTGGTAGAAAAACTAAGTTTGTATGGACTAATGCAGCCAATGAGGCTTTCCAATATTTGAAGAATAGGGTGGCACAATATCCTATTCTAACCTTGCCTGATTTTGGCAAAGTGTTTACAGTTGAAACAGATGCTAGCAACTTGGCTATAGGGGCTGTCCTAAGCCAAGAAAACAGACCTATTGCTTTCTTTTCAGAAAAACTCAATGAGGCCAAGAAGAAGTATTCTACTTATGACCTTGAACTCTATGCAATGGTTCAAGCATTGAAAAAATGGAGACACTACCTTCTACCAAAGGAGTTTGTGGTTTTCACAGACAATCATGCTCTTAGCTACCTAAACTCACAAGAGAAACTAAGTGTTAAACACATCAAATGGATGGAGCAACTTCAAGCCTATACTTTCACTATCAAGCACAAAAAGGGTCAAGCCAACAAAGTGGCTGATGCATTAAGCAGAAGAGTGGGTTTGGTGCAAGAAATCCAACTTCAAAGCGTTGGTATTGATGCCTTGAAGACTCTCTATGCAGGTGATTCAGATTTTGGTGAAGCTTTTGAGGTTTGCTCTAAACTTGTGGGTAAATATCACACTGATTGTTCAGATTTTCTCATTCAAGATGGTTTATTGTTTAAAGGATCTCAACTTTGTATTCCTAAATGCTCAATGAGGTCTAATATTATCAAGGAAAAACATTGTGGTGGCATGAGTGGTCATTTTGGTATTGATAAAACTCTAGATCTAGTCAAAAGGAGTTATTTTTGGCCTAAAATGGCAAATGATGTCAAAAAGTTTGTTCAAATTTGTACAATATGTCAGCAAGCAAAAGGTGTGTCAACCAATCAAGGATTGTATCAGCCCTTACCAATACCTTCTAGGCCTTGGGAATCAATCTCAATGGATTTTGTAATGGGATTGCCTAGGAGTAAGCAAGGGTATGATAGTGTTTTTGTCATTGTGGACAGGTTCAGCAAGATGGTACATTTTGTACCTTGCAAAAGCACAAATGATGCTTCACATATTGCCCATCTCTTCTTCAAAGAAGTGGTTAGAATTCATGGGTTACCAAAAACAATTGTCTCAGATAGAGATGTGAAGTTTCAAGGCCATTTTTGGAGAACTTTGTTCAAGAAATTGGGCACAAATCTGACCTATAGTTCTGCATATCACCCACAAACTGATGGCCAATCAGAAGTGGTGAATAGGTCATTAGGTAATCTACTTAGATGCCTAACAAAGCAATACAATCAGAATTGGGAGATGGTACTCCCTCAAGCGGAGTTTGCATTCAATGACTCTCTAAACCGATCAACAGGGAAGACTCCTTTTCAAACAGTGTTTGGCATGCATCCTCGGGGTCCCTTAGACTTGGTAGATCTACCATCTGATTTTAAAATCAGTACACAAGGAGAGGAACTTGCAGATTTGATAACAAAAGTGCAAGAAGAGGTGAAACAAACCCTTCAAAATACTACTCAAAAGTACAAAGCCCAAGCTGATAAAAAGAGAAAGGAAGTACATTTCAGAATTGGAGACAAAGTTTGGGCATACCTCAGGAAGGAAAGATTGCCTAAGGGTAGATATTCCAAGTTGCATATGAAGAAAGTGGGACCATGCACCATTTTGAACAAAATGGGTGACAATGCTTATGAGATTTCTCTTCCTCCTACTTTGCAAATTTCTCCTATTTTCAATATTTGTGATCTGACCTCTTATAAAGGTGATGCAGGTATTGACATTGTTGCAGGTCCTTCTGAAGGTGCAGGTACTTCCAATGATCAAATCTTTCATGACCAAGAAGACTATGTCACCAACCTTCCTCAAAGCAAGCCAGTTGAGTTGGAAAAGATCTTGGATTCTAAAATTTTGAAACAAACCAGGAAGAAGACATATTTGCAGTACCTGGTAAAGTGGAAAGGACTCCCCACCATTGATGCCACATGGATGACTGAAGAGCAGATCCAAAATCATGGATCTTCACTTGATAAACTTGACTCAAGTGGGAACTTGAGTTCAAAAACTCATGGGGAGTATGGTGCAAGAGCACCAACTTTAAAAACTTGATTATCCTACTTTTTTTTATGACTCCTAAGGTGTCTTGGAATGTTTATTTCATGCTAGGAATTATTATTCTTGTTTTTGATCCATTTGTGAGGCCTAGTCCCAAGTTTGGCAATTTATGAGCCACTTGGTCAACTATGGTCAAAGGGTCATAAAACTTGATTTTTGAGTTATTTTCTTGTTTTTGGCAATAAATTGGTCCTTCATGACCATTGGTAGGATTTAGAAAGTTATTTTTCACTTTTAAGTGCTTTTGAGCAAAAATTGTCAAAAAAAAATGTCATTGTTGTCATAACAACATTTGACAACTTTTTGTTTGTAAGTAAATAACCTTCCCCATTGGATAATTAGTTCAAAAATTGGTTGTAACTGATGGGGGAGGCCTTCATAAGCCCTTTCAGGTGGGTGATGAAGGATTGGATGTAAATTTTCATTTTTGAAATCAATAAAAAACCTTGTTTTCCTGCAAACAGTCACGTTTTTGCTCTTGTACGGATTTTTTTCAGACTACTGGGAAGTTCTAACTTATGGATTCAGATTGAGGGGCCTCTTACCTTTCTTTTGCTTTTTATTTGAGGTCTCTAAGTGCTCTGGTTCGAAAGTTATTGCATTTTTTCTAAAAACAGTTTTGAAACTCTCATAACCCTAGGGGTTTGACCACTTTTTGCATTGCCTCTCATGTCCACTGTATAAAAATTATAAAAATTGGTGGAATGAGAGGTTTGTATATATATTCAATGATTCTGGAAAAAATTTGCAGGTTGGAAGATGTTTTTGGCTTTTTCCTTTGATTTTTAGGTTGGCATCCTCATGTGACAACCTAGTTTTCAAATGCAAAATTGGTGATAAAACAAAATAGGGGTTGAACCAATGCAAAAACTCATGGATTTGGTCAATTGGGGTGTGGACAGAACTTTCCCAATTGGTGACACATTCTGATCCATCAATTTTCATGCACTTCCTTCACAAACCCACCTATCTAAGCCTTAATTAGGCCTACTTGATTGGGAAGGGCAGCAGGTCTCCTTTGTTTTCCAGACTTCCTCCTTTTGGATTTAGACCTTTCTCAATAAAGGGTATTTGGATATCCATTTTGTTTTGTTGTTCATTTGCAAGTTTGCAAAGTTGCTTTGTTAAGTCCTCTTGAGTAAGGCTACAAGGATTTTGGGGTTTTACAAAGGAACCTTGTTGAATTGATCACTTTGTTGTGTCACCACACCTGGAGCATGTTTGTATGGGAATTTGAACCCACCTTGACCATTTGGTTTGATCCCTACTCACTGTTTTGTCAAAATTCCAACTTGAAGCCAAGTTTGGTGCTTAGCCGGTTTGAGTAGGCTTGAGAAATTTTCAACTTTTGATCCCAAGATCTTGTCAATGTTATCCTTGGGGTCCAGAATGTTGTTTATGATTTATTGAAGAGTGATTTGAAGGTGTAAGTCTGGTTGGTAGAGTGTTTTGGGTTTCCTTGGTGGCCTATTGTGACAATTTTGTCTTGAATTACACTCACCTAGCCTAGCACTTGCATCATCTTCCTTGAAGTACAAATGGGCCCATGGTCGCTCTTAAACAACAAATCCAAATTCTGCAAAAACAAATGCAGGACATGCAACAAAGAACTACGGTATGGTACTCCTTGGACGAGATCTGTCCTTATCCTTTTGAAAGGAAATTGAACATGGTACCTTTTCCCCCAAATTCAGATATACCCAAGTATGACAAGTACGATGGTAAAAGTGATCCCTACGATCATGTTCGGGAATTTTGTACCATAAGCCTAGAGTTTACTCACGATGACACTTACTTAATGAGACTATTCCTGAGAAGTTTGGGAGGGAAAACAATGGAGTGGTTATCTAAACTCACACCTCCCATCAAATTATTTGATGAGTTGGTAAACAAATTTATCACGCAATACTCCTAAATTTATCACACAATACTCTTATAAAATTTAACACGCAATCACCATGTTAGATGTGTGTAACACCAAACAAAAGAACAATGAAACATTCATGGTATTTTTTCAACATTGGAGACGCATGGTTTCGAGATATCCTCGAGACGTGCCTGAAAAAGAAAAGATGGGGATCTTTATCGATAATCGAAACAAAGAGATGAGTTATCAACTCAAGCTCTAATGCATACCATCGTCTACCAAATTGATAGAAAACAGAATCCAAGTAGAGGAAGCCTACATCAAGAAAGGAACATTGAAGTTCTTTAAGGAAGGACTTAACTCATGAAACACTAACCCCTTTAACAATCCAAACAACAACAACACCTTAGATAAATCCAGATTTTGGACAAGGAACAAAAATGTTGTTAATGATGGGGTAGTTGATGCTAATAATGTGAAGTCCAAACAACCAGTATTGGCTTTATCAGGTAATCCACCATCCAACAAAAATAAAAAAAGTGTTAATCAAGGCACTAACACTTATCTGCAAAATACCAATCAAGGACCTTCAATTTCAAACACCAACAACAATAACCAAGGCAACAACACCAACTGAGGGAATAATACAAACCAGAGAGGCAACACCAATGCTTTCCCATATAGATGCGTCTACACACCATTAGGGAAAACCTTAGAATCAGTGTTTCAAGAACTCTTGGCAAATAAGATCATCACATTTCTAGCCATAAACAACTTTGAACCCCAGGTCAAACCACCTTGGTGGAATGACTCACATTTCTATGATTTTTATCGAAAAAAAGGACATCACACAAATGATTGCATGAGGCTTAAGAACATCATTCAGGACATGATCGATAGAGGCGATTTAATAGTTGATAGTCACAAAATGAATGGTGACCATGACGCCTTTAAAAATCCTCTTCCAAATTACAACAAGGAAGGAGCTTCATCATCAAACGATACCAGAGGATATCATATAAATAACCTGTACAATAACACCATCAATCACATATCAACAGATGACAACCAAATAAATGTCATAAAAATCAGGGACAAACAGGAACATGCATCAATCAATGTGACAACCAGAGCTCAAAAATACGTTTTGAAAGGGCATACATCAACATTCACCACTATCCACAAGACTTAATATAATTTGGTTGATCAACTACGGAAAACTCCCGCTCAAATATCCATACTCGAGTTACTAAAACTCTTGCCAAAACATAAGGACATCTTAGAGAAAGCACTTGTCAAAACAAACGTTCTTAAAGATCTGGACATTGATAGATTCCAAGCTATGGTGGCTCATATGACAGGGCCTCATAACCTTACATTTTTTGAATATGATGATGTCTCCTTGAATCATCCGCATAACACTCCTCTCCACATTGAAGTCTTAGTCTATAAACATTGAGTTAAGAGAGTGTTAATAGATGGAGGAGATGGTCTCAATATCTATACTTTAAAGCTTATCTGTGCATTGGGATTCTCCGAGTAGTCTATTGATCCAAACAAAAAGATCACCATCAAGGCCTATGATGACGAAGAAAGGTCATCCAAAGGAACAGTAATACTACCTATTCAGGTAGGACCAATACAAAAGGACACTATGTGACAAGTCTTAGACATAGAATTAACATACAATTCTATTGGGTCGTCCTTGGATACATGAAATGCAAGAAGTACCTTCGAATTACCATTAGTGTATCGAATTCTCGTACAATGGATAGGAAATTTCCATATCTTCAGATAATAACCCTTTTCAGCATTGCAGTGCTATGGGGGCAGCTCAAGACAACCTGGTTCCACACAATAGGGAAGCCCAACCTTCCTCAACATTCAATCATCATCAAGAAAAACTCAAGTCTTTATCCATAGACTTCAAACAAAAGATGGAAATCAAAGATCAAGGCATGGGGGAATACTCTTTTGAATCCATGTGTCTATCAAAATTGCCAACATCGCCAAAATCTTATGGACAACCTTTGGCATCAACACATCAAGCAACATAGCCCATCACCAAATTTGATGGCAAATTTATCCAATTAGGCACACTAGCAAATGAATCAGAAGAGAAGGACATCCTTAGTTGGCTATACAAGTATGAATAAGAGGTCAGAGCTACTACCCTAGAGGTGGTCGTACCAACAAAACAATATGGAAAAGGATTTTGGATCATGCAACAAATGGGATACAATGACAAAGGACCTATAGGCAAGTGCCAGGAAGGCATTACAAAACCCCTACAACTTCCTTCACAATTTGCAAGAGACAAAATAGGACTGGGATATGGACAACATGTACCACCTAGGCAAAAGCAAAATAACTATCAAAAACCTCAGTGGAGATCTAAGAAGAAATATGATGAAAACTCATGGCAAGAAGCACTACAAGCAACATGAACAATAAGGAATGAGAAAGAATATCAAGATCGTGAAAGATGACAAAAAGAGTTAGTCATTCAAAGTGAAGAAGCTTCTTACAAAATAGTGCATCATGTGCAAGAACCTAATCAAACTAAGGCAAAACCATCCCTAGAAGAAATTGTCACTCACAAAAGAGATACAGTGTATGAGAAAATGCAAAGAGTACAGGCAGGATCCGATTCTAAATAAAATCAAGCTACCAAGCTGGTATCAATCATCAGTAATCTTTTCTCTCCATACAACATACCTGTCAATTGCAGTGAGAGAACATGGGATAGTGATTCTGAACAGACTCCAATGAATATGAATAGGGTAGCTCTTCAGATATTACTAAGGATATAAAGGAAGGTACTATCCATTCATACACACCCATTTCTCAGGAAGGACAAGGCACAGAGTCTCGATCACTTGAATTCGAACCACGACATATCTACGAGGCTCAGGAAAATGAGCAGTAGCAATACGAACAAGTCTACATCGAAGAGCTTGAAAATATCATTAAGCTAACCAGCATCCCGAACAACTATAATGCTACCTCTATCATGACACTTACCGCAACCGGTCTCAACCCAACAAATGACTCTCTACCACTCGTATTTCCTGATTTGATAGACTAGGAAGAACCTAAACACCATGATATACCCATTTTCCTAGATGATGAATCCACTGTCCAGTATCTATGTATAGTCAATACAAAAACATGCTCTACAGCCAAACAAAAAATGATATCTGCAATCAGGGGAGTGCCAAGTCTCTCAATCACAAAAATGATAAAAACAAAGGGTCTAATACTGAAAACCAGTCAATGGCAGTATTAGATCAAAAAAAATAAAAATAAAGGATGCATCTGCAAGTGAAAACCTTTTTGAGGCACCTAAAGGTGGGAGACTTGACACTCTTCCTGAACACTATCAAGAGAGGTCACCCATATTGATCGAGCCCACTCAATCAGTAAACATTGGTACAGAAACAATAGTCAAAGCGATACACCTAGCCGAATCACTGATAGAAGAAGAGGAACCATATTTTATCAAATTCTTTAAAGAAAAGCAAATCAATTTTGCTTGGTCCTATGTTGATATGTCAGGAATAGATTCGAACCTGATCATGCATCATTTGTCCATCACTCCAGGAGCTAAGCTGATCAAACTGAAGTTAAGAAAGATGAACCCACATGTGGCATTGCTAGTCAAAGTTGAACTAAAGAAGTTATTAGACGCCAGATTCATTCGACCTATAGGCTATGTTGAATGGATTTCAAACATTGTACCAATTTCAAAAACTGACAGAAGCATTAGAATATGCACAGATTTTAGAGATGTCAACAAAGCATGTCCGAAGGATGACTTTCCTTTGCCAAGCATCGACATAATTGTGGATCTAACAGCAGGCCACGCGATGTTATCATTAATGAACAATTTCTCTAGCTATAATCAAATCAAAATTGCCCCGAAGGATCAAGATAAAATTGTGTTCACCTATCCGTGGGGAACGTATTGTTGGAACGTCATGTTGTTCTTCTTGAAGAATGTCGGGGCAACTTATCAAAGAGCCATGACGACAATCTTCCATGATATGATGCATACCTTCATGGAGGACTATGTGGATGATTTGTTGGCTAAATCATTCACCCGGGCAGAACATCTGGGCATATTAGATAAAATCTTTCAAAGATTGGAGCAATTCAAGGTCAAACTAAACCCTAATAACTGTGTCTTCGGGGTAACATCAGGCAAACTATTAGGCTACATTGTGTCAGAAAAGGGCATTTAACTAGATCCAGCGAATGTACAGGTCATCATGGAGATGCCACCTCCCAAGAAAATTAGCCAACTCAGATCTCTACAAGGACGACAATAGTCTATTAGGCAATTCATATCCCAACTAGTAGATAAATGTCTCCCTTTTAATCATCTGCTCCACAAGAATATACCTTTCAGATGGGAAGACAAGTGCGTGGAATCATTTTACCAACTCAAGCAATATCTGATGAATCCGCCAGTTTTGGTACCACCAATAGCTAGTAAGTCGCTCATCCTCTACATATCAACAACTGAAGTATCATTGGGGGCACTGCTAGCACAAGAGGATCCGAAAGGTAAGGAAAGAGCTATATATTACATCAGCAGAACATTAAATAGATATGAGCTAAACTATACATTCATTGAGAAGGCTTGCTTGGCAATGGTGTTCGCCTCTCAAAAGTTTCGTCACTACATGCTAGCTCATACAATCAAGCTAGTAGTGAAAATTGATCCTCTCAAGTATTTACTTAGCAAAGTAGCTCTTATAGGCCGATTCGCTAAATGGGTCATGATTCTTAGTGAGTTTGATATCCAATACACAGAACGTTGAGCTATCAAAGGACAGGCAATTTCAAATCAACTAGCTGAAGCACCGCTACCAGATCAACAACCAATGCAGGTGGAATTTCCGGACATGGGTGTCCTCACTGTCACACCCAAACAATGGACCCTATACTTTGATGGATCCTATACCCAACATAGATTAGGTTTCAGCATCTTGTTTGTCACTCCCGAAGGGCACACCATTCCAAGATCTTATAGACTGATGTTTCCATGCACCAACAGCATCACTAAGTATGAAGCCCTAGTGATAGGAATCAAAATGGTTGTGGAATGGAGAATCAAAGAATTGAGAGTCTATCAAAATTCTCAACTGGTTATCAATTAGATCAACAATGAATATCAGACAAAGGATGATAAGCTACTTCCATACAAGAGAATGGTGGATTATTTCAAACAGTACTTTGTACACATCACCTTCGAGCAAATACCAAGGTTCGACAACACAGTTGCAGATGCAATGGCCACTATCGCTTCACTATTACAAATTCCAGAGAAATAGAGTCATTATGAGTTCCTGGTAGAGAAATTGTTTTCCCTAGCATATGATAATTCTGGATCCCAATTCATCTATTCCCTAATCGGTTTTGACTCCCCTCTATACAGGACAATCTATGATTACCTTAAGAACAATATTCTTCCACTCGACCTATCCCATAACAAAAAATGTAGCTTCATCCGGCAAGCCGCCCATTAGACCTTAACCGCTGACACCCTTTACCGTTGAGGTCTAGATGGTACTCTTCTTTGTTGCCTCGATCGTAATGAATCTGACTCTTCCTTACACGAGCTTCATGAAGTTATTTGTGGTATGCATTCAATTGGTCCTACTCTCACCAAGAAACTTTTGAGAATGGGATATTACTGGCTGAAAATGGAGAAAGGCTCTTATCAATTTGCAAAGAAATGTCCTAAGTGTCAAATTCATGGCAATCTTATCCATGCACCAGCATAGGAGCTGCATCCGTTCACCACATCTTGGCCTTTCTGTCAGTGGAGACTTGATTTAGTAGGTAAAATTCATCCTCCCTCTTCAAGTGGACATAAGTTCATTCTCACTGCAACAGAGTATTTCACAAAGTGGATTGAAGTAGTTCCGATGACCATTGTAACTGGAAAATAGATCGCCTCATTGATTCTCAATTATCTCATTTGCAAATATGGCATTCCCTGTTCCATTATCACTGACAACGGGTGTCCTTTCAAAAATCAAGACGTGCGAGATCTATGTGAAAGATTCAAAATCCAACATCGCTTCTCTAAACCTTACTACCCATAGGGGAATGGTCAAGCAGAAGCATCAAATAAAACAATTCTGAAAATCCTCAAGAAAACAGTAAATGATGCGAGTTAGGATTGGCATGTACAACTCAATCTGGTACTCTGGGCATACAAGACTAGCATTTGGACACCTATAGGGGCTACGTCATATTCATTGGTGTACGAATCAGAAAAAAATCTACCTCTTGAGGTAGAAATTCCATCTCTCAAAGTATCTTTGAAGGGCTTCATACCAAATGAGGAGTATTGAGTCAACAGATTACATGAACTTGAGCTTCTAGATGAAAAATGATAACATGCCTCTGACCATCTCAAGGAATACCAATAACGAATGTGCAGAAGTTACAATCATAGAGTCATCCCTTGGGCTTTCAAAGTTGTTGATCTTGTACTAAAGGAAAATCTCAGAAATCAACATGATCAAGAAAAGAAGGGGAAGTTTGAACCTAATTGGTTGGGTCCCTTTGTCGTCATATCAGCCTACAGATTAGGTGCCTAGCAGCTAATAGCCTCAGAAGGAGACATGCTCGACAAACCAACCAATAGTATCCATCTGAATAAATTCTACATTTGAGTTGTCCAAGGCACGAAAAATATATATACAAAAAAATAAAAAAATAAAAAAAATAAAAAAAAATAAAAAAAAGTGTAATAAACCAAGTAGTGAAAACTTGGCAACATGCACTATTTGTGAGAGACCAACTCCTCTATCTATCAGTACTCATATCTTTTACATCCACCGAAGTTTCAGCTAATGACCATCGCCCAACACTTATTCGCATAGCATTATCCCGGACATACTTAGAGTAGTCACTATCCTTGATTATCCAAAAAAAGCTTATCCATATCATACCCCACCATGGCTTGGTTATCAAAATATATATCCACATCGATAGATATCTGCAACTAAGGGGAAAAATTCCTCTCACTTTCAACATTTCCGACAACAAACAACAAGGCTCGCAGCATGCTAGGGAAACACTATCAACAATCTCTCATCAGGCTAGAAAATAAGACCACTATCCAATTGAAATTTTAACACACACATGATGGATGATTTTCTGAATTATAATTTGTTTACATCTAGCATGCAGTTTTGACTATTTTGTATTTTTGAATCATTGGATCTCCTGAGCTACTTGAGGATGCATCAGGCTAGAGAAAGAAATGAAGGAATCTGATTTTTTTTAGTTTTCTGTCTGTGAGGCAATCATTTGTACAGTGCAAATATCATCTCAAGACATGATTGGAAACATATAATTGAAGGCATTGTTCCACTTTGCACATACAAATGGTTAACTCTTGTCTGTTTTATGCAAGCAACACTCAAGTCATCTTGGTTCAATTATACCTCGATGCTTATGTCGTGTTGCAATATCAAAATCCATGTAAGTTTTGCTCAAGTCATTATGGTTCAATTATACCATTATGCTTGTATAAACTTCCAACATATCAAATTCTCAATGATGACAAACAAAAATAGAGCACAAACAAGTGACTAACAGGAATGACAATGAGATAATTAAAGTGATCATTTAGCTGCATATCATTCTTAATCTTGTATTTAGTTGCATATCATTTTAAAATCATTTTAATCTTTCATTTAGTTGCATATCATTTTAATAATGCATTTAGTTGCATATCATTAATCTCACATCATCATCATTATCATACATCTCATTTTCAAGATACATCTCATATCATCATCATCATCATCCTACATCTCATTTTCAAGATACATCTCTCAGCATCATCATCATCATCATCATCCTACATCTCATTTTCAAGATACATCTCATAAAATAAAGTAATCAATGCACATACATCCTCACACTCTCATCTCATCATAAATCATACATCGTCATCAAAATCAAGAACATCATTATCTAAGCATCACATCATCATCATAGAATCATCATATCAATACATATCATCAATCATCATCAATAACACATGTGGATCAGAGGAAATCAATGCCATATATATTATATCTCTAAAAAATGGTTGAAATGTACAAGGGATATCATGTTTGTCAAAATACAACAAAATGATCAAAATACAACAGAGACAAGTATCTCAAGTATGATTATCTCCTGAGGCTGATGGTCTCGTCGTAGATGTCCCAGCCCCTAGATCTCCACCAAGTGGATCACGTTGGGCAGGCCTCGTAACACCTCTACTCTATGTCCCTGTATGACTGCGAGTAGATTGATTGGCTGCATAGCTGGGAGCTTTGTGATCTCTAGGGACCACCTCCTCATATAGACGCCTGTAATACTCGACCTCCTTGGCCATATATCGTATCTCCCTTAGTGTGTTTTGCACAGGGCACCACCTGTCGCTCTCTCCAATCTCTTAGCAAGATCCTTTGCTCGGCCCCAACACTCTCTCTCTCCGTGTCTCTCTCTTCCATAATCTGTGTAATCTAGCGCTATTGTGCTAGCACCTATGCTTGTAGCTCCTACACTGTGACCTGTAGGTCTCTAATCTGTGAATCATGTTGATGGGTGGGTACCCTAATCTGAATGAGTACCTGTTTCATGATACCACCCATGTCTCTTCCTGTCCAATGCGCCAGTGGAGGTAAAACATCAGATCTCCTCCTCTGGGTGGGTCACCTAACATCCTCTATACCACCCACCACCACTAGCACTGCACCTACCCTACCAACCCCACCAACACCAAGAATGAGACCTCCTCCTCTCCCTCCCTCTCCTCCTCTCCCTCCATCTCCCCCTCATCCTCTATCTAGTCCAACACCTCCTCTATCTCCTCCTCTCCCTCCTCCCTTCCCACCGACTCCATCACCTCCTCCACCACCTCCTCCATCATCTCCACCTCCATCTCCTATCTCCTCTCCCTCCTCATCTCTTTGTCTAACTCACCCTTGCCTCCCTAGATTCTCATCATCATCATCATCATCAAAATTGGGTAGCATCTCTATCGGATCAGATATCTGTACCACTGCATGTGCCACGAAGTACACTATGAACTCCTCTGTCATCGCAGCATCAACAACCCCAGCTCCATAATCCCATATCTGGCTTGCCAGTGTCATATACTCCTCTATCGCCACTACACTATCTATAGCGGGTCCCCACTCAGGCACATCCTATCTCTAAAGAGCATATAAACATGCTCCCAGTGGCATCCCATGTTGTCTCCCATACTATAGTATCCCTGCCCTAATTAGATTCTAATCTCGATTTGACCTTGGTTAGTTTATCATGTTATAATGTTATAGTTAGATGTTTTAATTAATGTGCGTACCTGTTAATGTGGTTGTCACATCAATTCGTATGTAAGTTTATTTTTCTCCTGAATTGTGCTATTAATCTCGAGCAAACACTCTTATTAAATATATATACATATATGCATGTGTGATTCATGGTTTCGAGAGATTGCAGGTACAGTACCACATGGGTGCGAGGTTCGACTCCATCTGGGTTCACAGGTTTGAGTGCTCCTCATTAACCCTTAGAAATTGGATTAGGTGGTCGGGAGACCCTCATTTGACCCTTAGAAAATTCGTGTGTTTTAGCTTTATCCCTTTGGGGTTCCCTGGCGAGGTATTACACATACTGTCGCTGAACACGGTTGTGCAAAAATCGCTCAATGATAAAGGGTGTTCGCTCAATTAGGTATCTCGACATATAAACATAGGGCATCTCTAGCCTGTCCTCATCCCACGCCTCACAATCCACATAGGGTCTCCAAATGACTGTATCGATGTCATCCAGTACCTTCCGCCAATGCTCTAGTTTTTCTAGCTTCCACTGAACAACAATACCTATATATCCATAAGCATACACTCGCCCAACTGGCCTATCCCTATCTGCAAGTGGCCTCGCTACAAGAATGTGCTCCCATGCCCACACCTATAGTAATGTCACCCCCACTGATAAACTGTTGTATCCTAGATACACCACTTGGTGAAGCTCTCTGTAAAGGTGGGCTAACATACAGGATCCCCATGTGAACCTGCGTCCCTATGTGACCATATCCTCCAACATAAATCCCCATCCCATGGCTAGTCCCTTGACCTACAGTTGGGACACATAAATCCACCAATGAAACCTGCTAGTACTGAGGGTAATAGAGCATAATCAAAATCCATGAACTCCTGCTATGGGATCTCATATCCACTGATCTGATCATCCTGGAAGCTGTGACAGAGAGCCTCTGTCCCACCCTCCTCAGTCTACTCATATGGCAATAAGGCCTCGACTATAGGAATATGTAGAATGCGATAACAGTCCTCTGGTGTGACTGTTCTCTCACTCATAGCCAAGTGGAAGGTGTTCGTGTCACTGTGCCACTATGCCACCTCTCTGCCAAAGCTGTCAACAAATCCTAGTTAATGATATACCGAGGCATGTCTAGTAAGGATGATAAACCGCATCTCTCAATCACATCTCTATCAGCCTGTGATAAGCGAAGAATCAATGACCATGGTCTCGGAAACTCCTCTCAAGATTGAAGCACTCCAATTTGTGCCTACAAAATAACTAATGTCCATCATCAGTTCCCACATCTATTCGATATATCCAGTCAAAACAAAATCAACTTGAAATAACGAAACATCTCAAGCACACAAATATCAATCAAAGACCCATATCGCAAGCAACATAACGCAAGAAATCAAAGAACCATATCAAAAATCAAAGACCCATAATGCAAGCATCAAATCAAGACCCATATCGAAAATCAAAGATCCATAACGCAAGCATCAAATCATGACCCATATCAAAAATCAAAGATCCATAATACAAGCAATCAAAGATCCATATCACAAGCATCAAATCATGACCCATATCAAAAGCAACAATCAAGCATCATATCAAAAGCAAAATCAAAGACCCATATCAGAAGCATCAAATCAGGAATCATATCGGAAATCAAGAATCGGAACTCATATCGGACATCAAATTCATATCACAAGGCAAAAATCAAATATCCACATCAAAATCAACATCAGGAACCTCATCAAAACAATCAATCAACTTGGCACTCCATATCAAAAGCAATTTCAACAAACTCCAAATCATTGTATCAAAATCGGACATCATCACAGCAGGTAAAACATTGGCTCAAGACCTATCTCAAAACACTCAGTAGACACCTATCAACCCCTAAGCCATCTACTTAATCTATTTGACCCATGATGCATTCTTCCAAGCCTTTTTCACCCATTTTGGACCCTATGCACTAAACCAGGGCTCCTACGCGCTATGCTACTACTTATGCGCTATCCTTTTCCTCCAATGTGCTAGAACCTTTACCCTACACGCTAAATCCCCCAACGCACTAATTGGTTCCGCCACTGTGCTACCCTGCTAATCATATGCACTAATCTCCCTGACACGCTACTCTATCCACTCCATGCGCTAACCTGTTAACCCTATGCGCTAAAATGATCTACATGCTAACCTAACCTACTGATGCACTGCAAAAAGCTCACTTGGATGATAACATACCTAGGTTTACCCTACGCGCTAACTTGTCTATCGTATGCGTTATGGAAATCACTCTACGCGCTAAACCGAGAAATTTTAAACTAAAAAATTAAAAACGTGATCAAAACAGGAAAATTCAATCAAAAACGTGGAAAGATTTGGACCACTTACAGGTGGGCCATACGCAACGGGCCTCCGGTATCGACGAACGCACTCAAATCGGTGCAAGGCATATGGAACTGGCATTTTCGTCAGAGCTCGAATGTCACAATCACAAGGAGACAAATGTGCAAATGATAAGAATCAAATCACTTTTTACCTTTTAATAAGGTAAAAGTCAACAAGGTTAATAAGTGGGGCATGAATTTTCCTCACTTTTTCATTTTTAACCTTATCAATATCATTATCAAGAGATGAATCAATCGATATGCATTCAACATAGTCAATATTCTCATATTGCAATCAATCTCGAAAACGTTCATCGACAAATTTTTCAAAAATATTTGATTCATCTCTCAAGGGGGCATCATCAATATCGTTCATCAAATCTGGGGCATCATATCGATATTTCAACGCAAACATCATATCCGGCAACTTTTCTTTGAATCAACATGCCCACACACGTCACTTCAAAGAGGGGCAAAATGTAGATGTATAAATCTAACCACTTTCCTAAGTGAATATTTAATATTCATTTTAAACCTCATTCCCCTTATTAATTAAATTATATTTAATTAATTTCTCCATATTCTTCTATTTGATTAAATGAATTACTCAATTTATTTAATTAAGTTCACTTAAGCCTTTTTTTAGCCTTTGATTAAATAAATCACTTTATTTAATTAATTCCCCTTTCCCCCTTTTTAATTAAATTTATATTTAATTAAACTAATCCTTGCAAATAAATAAATCTAATTTGTTTATTTAAATCTCCCACATGTATTTATGCAAGTTGCATATATTTGATTAAAATAAAGCAATTTTATTTTAATTAAAATACTTTTTCCTCCACTTGCATTTTCCTACATCTCCCACTTGCCTCCTAAACCCCTTCTAGATTCTTCTAATCACTTCCAAATTAGCCTAATCCATCTCCTAAATGTTGTCACAATCCTAAGCAAAGAGAAGTCACTTCTCAAAAGCCTCCAAAGTCTTTGAAAACCATTAAAGGCTTTATGTCTCAACAAGTTAACCCTCAAAGTCTTCTAAACCATTTAAGGCTCTTACATAACCATTAATGGTTAACTCAACCTTCTTGCATGATTAGAGACTTTCTCTCTAATTCAACCCTCATCTAACCCAAGGGTCTCATCAAGCATTCATGGCTTTAACCTTGGTTATCCCTTTAACCCTTGCACAAGAGTTTACCCCTTGGGTAAAAGCTTTATCCTATGGATAACCCTAGCCTAACCTTAACCCTTACCTCCTAGGGTAACCTCCATGTCTTCTCAAGAATTTAATGCTTCTTTCATCTCCTCTCAAGCAACCTCTTGTTGACAATTGTCACCATTTCATTGGTGAGAATTGTAAACATGGATTGATTAACTTTCAATCTTGGCCCTTGTTAAGATTATCCAATCTTGACCATCCATTGCCCTATTTTTCATATAAATAGAGCTCTCATTCTCTCATTTTTCAGATATCCAAGTTTTCAGGCATCAAACTTATAGTCATTTAACTAAGCATTTTAGCCTCTCTTTGATAAATCATCTTAATAATCATTTAGAAACATTTTAATATCATAGCATATCCATGTTAGACTAGTATATCTTGTTAGGATAGGATTAGTAATCTTTATCATAGCATCATATTCATACTAGTTTAAATCATTCTAGTTTAAATAGCATACATATCTAGGAATGCATTCATGCTTATAATCAAACATCACTCGTTCTTGGAGTTATCATTCCTAAGTCACTTTGCTCACTGATATGAGAGCAAAGGCGTTGACTTTAGGGATCCTGTGAGATAGAGAACAATGGGACACCCCTTGGGAAGTTGATTTATATCTCAAATAGCTCCTATAACTTGCACCAAGAGTCTCATTGGTGTGTGGGCCCTTTGAAACTGACTTTCGTGTTTTTGTCGCCCTCATTTCCCGCAAACACATGGTATCATCCTTCCAAAATCTATATAAATCATAGCCTTGGGGTTGTGGTAATATATCTTTTTTTCAATTAGTGTGAGCCACCTCTTAGATTATTGTTTGTTGCATCATTGTGGTTTGTTTTATGTTATGTTATTGTCAAGGAGATTAAAATATTGATACTTCTATTGTTATTCCTATATGGTATTATTATATTTTTTTAAACCAACAAATCATTGAAGAAAATCTATGCTTGTCGAATTATTTTAAAACTTTCAATATTGGGAATCTAGAGCATCTTGATTAAGTTTTGCCTTTCAATGGTTCGAAGTTGTGCATGTAAATTGTGTAAGGTTTTCTTTCAAGATCTTTTTAGTATTCCAATGATCCTTAATAACAATAAACAAATCAATGTAGAATAATTGTGTAGAATGGTTATTAGGGAGCATCTCCTATTGATTTAGTATGTATCTCTAAGGTCCTATATCATATCAATTATAACCATAATTTATAACAACCATAGTTGATCATCATTGTCGCTAACAAAATCATTGAATTCAGCATTATCAGTAACAAAATCATCGAATGCATCTAAGCTCTCTTGGTTATTAATTTGTTCAAAAAATCAGTTTTACTTGTAAATTTCATGTCACATGCATTATTCTCACTTTCTTTAACTACAATTACAAGCATCATTTTGGTTATTTTCATTTGCACAAAAAAATTACTTCATCACCATAATTAAACTGGCTTTTGCACTCTACTAATAGTAGCCTAACTAATGAGATCTTAAACTAAGTCCATACATGCAATATTAAGTTGCATAGTAAATGCCTATTTTTTTTATATGTTGTAAATGCTATATCTACTCTACTCTAATTGCATACATGTAAATGCCTATATGTTCTATAAGATGTAATCACAATACAATAATTCTATATATGTCTGTTAGTTCTATATGATGTAAATATTGTAACCATTGTTCTATAAATGCAAATCTCTTCTATATGTTGTAAATATTGTTGCCATTATTGTGTAAATGCCTATCCATTTTATACGGTGTGAATGTTGTACACGATGTGTTGTAAATGTCTATCTCTTCTATATGATGTAAATGTTGTTTTGTAAATGCCTATTTGTTGCATATATACCACAAACTATTAATGTGTATTTGTTCTATATGATGTAAATGTTGTTGCCATTCTTGTATAAATATTTATCCATTCAATAGGGTGTAAATGTTGTAGCCATTGTCCTATAAGTGCATATATGAAGTTTTTGGCTATATTGTTAATGTCTATCTGTTATGTGTTATTAATGGTTATCTATTCTATATATTATCTAAATGTTGTAGCTAGTGTACTACAACTACATATATGTTATTTGTGATCTATGTTAGTGTAATCTCGAGACTTTTAGATTGTGTGTTGCCTTGAGAAATGTCATTCCCCAAACCTTAAACTAGTCCTACCTCTTCTTTCCCTCACAACCACTCGTATTAACTCTACTTCCCTCTCCATTCACCAAATTATGTGTAAAATCTTGCAACATGTATATAGATGAAAAATAAAACCATATTTCCATGGTTATAATCACAATATTTCTAAGTTGATTAGACCAAACAATTACATAGAAGGGAAAGAAAAGAAAAAATATACATATATTTTCAAACCTAAGAATGCTATTCATGAAATCATTTCTATGATTGAGGGATTTTTTCCTTAGAAAACCAAATGAATCTATAGGAAGGTCCTTTGAATCTACAATAATTTTCTATTTAATCAAACTCTTGTTATTTTTCTCGCATTTCTAGATTATGTAACTCCAAGTGAGAAAAAAATGACTGAATGATATTCTTAAGATGTTTGAACAAAAAGAATTAGGGGGAAAATGGAAAGTATCCTAAATCTAAGAGTGAGAATGAATCTCATCCAGGTTGAGATTTATTCCTCACACAACAAGAGGTTTTATTTTATTTTTTTTAGTATAATTGCGCAAGTATACTTTTGTTACATTTGTGATCTAATTCATTTTATGATTGGAGGAAAAAAAGTATTAAAATAATTTTGGGATAGAGAGTTAGATTCATAAATCAATCTCTCTTCTTTGAAAGTTTATTTAAATACAAACAAAGGTGTCCTTTTGGGTTTTTTTTGTTTTTTTGTTTTAAATTGAATTGTTTGATAATTAGTAAGTTTTTTTTTTTAAATATAGTTGGATCTATTTTGAGTTATAATATTCTTATTAAAAAAAACTTAATAGAATAAATATTTTAAAAGATTTTCTTTTTTGCTTTTATAAACTTTCGCCTTTTGTTTTTGATAAATTAGTCTTGTGAATTATTAAATTTTAAGAGGTTTTAGTGACTATAATTGTTTTCTTTTTTACTGAATTTTTTTTCAACTTTTTCTCCAATTTGGGGATTCAAGGGCAAATCGAAGAAAACTTGGTAAATTTCTTGCAAACCAGGGGCTTGAGAGTCCCCCTCGTGGATCTTGAATGATAATCTAGGTTGAGGTGGTTAATGAAGATCCCTTTGTTCTAAGTTGGCATTTTCCTCCTTTATACTGTGTTCAAGTAAGGTGACATTTTTTCTCAAAACACCTCTTCTATCAAATTCTACCTAATAATCGCAGGAGTTATCTCAATCCAAGTGGTCCATCCATTGACCAAATCTACCAAGGGTGACCTCCCCTTCTAAGTAAGTTAGATGTATATTTTTTGAGGACTAATAGATCCAACCCTAACCTTATTTGACTCAAAAGCTATTCTTAAAATGATAACAACTCTCTTTCTTGTTAAAAGCAATATTCTCAATAGCTTCGACCTCAATAGAGAGTTTTGCCTCCCACACATTAGTAGAGGGCTCTTTTTACTTGGTTCTCTCATTAAATAAAGAACAAAGAGATGGGTTTGAAATTTTCCTTTCTTGGACCCTCTAGACCTAGGGATGGGTAGACTAATGACTTAAAAATGTCAAAGCAACCAAATTATGTACAGCTGAAATGGGTGTTTCATAATATCCTTCAAATAGCATACCCTTTTATCTCTATGCCTAGATTGTTGGGTGCATAGAATTTCACCTTTCCATCTTCAATGGTGGACTTCCTAGAAACCCACTTGACATAAAAAATTTAAAAGTGGAAGGAGACAAGATTATAACAAAGTTTGGAATGCAAAATTCGACCCCTCTTAGTTGCAAGTGTGGTTGAAGGATAACTAGTATGATGTCTCAGATTCATGTTTACTCTCTAAAGGTTTCTTTTTTTGTTTCTTTCTCTAACAAGACATCCAAAGATGAGATTCTAAATCAAGGAGCTTGGTGCCTTGAAAATAATTTCTTTATCCTTCAACCCTAAAATCCACGATTTGATTTTATTATTGCAAAATAGCCTAAAATTCCCCATTAGGTCTCTTTCCCTAATCTTCCCTCCAAATATTGGGAATTTACATTACTCAATTTGATTTGGAACAGGATAAGGGATTTTATAAAGCTAGATGATGTTTCTTTTTAGATGACCTTAATCCCCAGGTCAAAATGGCCAATTTTATGGATGCTTCCACCCCACTTCCCCAGTTTATTAACATTATATTTAATGCTAGAGTATGGCACCAATATTTATTAATTATTAGACCTCCTTAACCTAAATCACATCCTTTCCAAACAATAACCTCTCCCTCAAAGACCCAAAATCATATAATAAAGAAAGTTGCAGTTTCTCTTTGACTTACTATTCCCTTCTTCACTTCAAAAAAAATCCACTACTAAAGGAAGGGCCTCTGTCCAATGATTTCTTAGTGGAAAACTAGGTTGTTCTTGTGAATTCCTTCTTGAAAGAATCTTTGGTGGCACTAAAGGAAAATATGGGAAAATCGAGAATTTTAGAAGGAACACAAAAAGATAAGATGCCTTCTAAGGCAAATAATAGTAAGGTTTTAATTAGAAATAACTAGCCATTGTATCCTATGGAGGAGGTTGTTTGGGCAAAACCTCTAGAATCCTCAATCACTAATGATGAGGCTAGAGAAAATCCCACATTAAAACTAGTAAATGAAGAGTCATATTTGGATAATGAATACATCAAGGATGGAGACATGGTAATGTTAAAAGGGAAACATTTTAGAATTCATAGAAGACATCCTTCAAACAGTCAATAATAACCTTGTGAAAAATATACTAGAGAATGATAAGGATATTCCACTTAACTCCCCTCTTGTATCACAATTAAAACTCTCTACAAAAGTCTCTACGCCACCTAAAAAAATAAGAGGTAGAAAACCCAATAGTGTCAAAGTTCAAGAGGAGATTGCAATTGGGATCTATACAACCATTGATTTTTTTAAAAGGTCAATGATAGTATGCTACTCTCCTCGAGAAACATGGTGGTCCTAACATGGAATGATATGGGCTTAAATGCTCTTAACAAAATATGCTTAGCTCAAGTGTCTCCTAGAGATTAATTACAATGATATTATTCTACTTCCATAAAAACACTTTCATTAGATAAAGAGTCAAATTTTCTTACAAAAAGGTTAAATTAGAAAACAATTCAAGTTCCTACATTTGGGGCTTCGAGAGGCTCAATAACCTTATGGAATCATAGATGTATTAATTTAGACAAGTTATCAATTTCTTCTTCATGGATATTTTTATTTGTACATGAGACCTCTTCTTTCCTTCCATTTTGGATCTCTAATGTATATGGCCCAATGAGCACAATACAAAAAAAGAATCTTTGGGATAGTATTAGCACCATTTTTTAGCCCATCAGTCAAGAATTAGTAATCTTTAGGGGTGATTTTATTGTCATTATGGACCCTTCAAAAAAATAAAGTGGTACTAGACCACCTCAGAGAGTGATGGAAGACTTTAAAGATTTGATAAAAACAAATGGTCCTTTTTATTCTCCTCCCCACTCCTAAAATGATATCTTTACATGGACAAATTGAGACAAAGACATCCACCACATTTTTGAAAGACTAGATAGATACTTGGTTTCACAAAAATGTCTTTCTCTTTCTCAATAATTTTTTTCTTCTATTCTTCTTGAATCTCGTTTATATCATTACCCAGTCCCTTCATATGTTCAAGAAAGTAGAACTGTTGTGAAAAAAAAAGTAAGTTTGTATTAGTGTGGTTTAGAGACCCAAATATGCTTCTAACTCTTAAATAGTGGTGGTTTTCAGCTTCTTTTGTTGTAGGCTCTAGGATGTTCATGCTCTTTATGAAACTAAATTAGCTAAAAGATCAAATTAAACAATATGACAAAGACCATTTGAAGAATATCTTGGAGGAAAAGACTTTACCGAAACTCCAATTCATAAATGAGAGAATAATAAAATTTGGTATGGAAAATTTTGGCTTTGAAGAAAAAAATAAACTAAAATTTTACCATGAGGAGCTATTACAAGATGAGGAGATGTATTGGTGAAAAAAGTCTCAAGAAATTTGGTTAATAGAGAGAGGAAAGAAAAAAAAATCCTTCAATGCTTATACCAAAATCTGTAGCTAGAGGAATACAATCAACTATATTTTGTCCATTGATTGTCAGATCTTAGAAAGCAAAGAAAATTTGAAGAGGGAGGTATTCACTTCTTCAAAGAACTACTATAGACATATCACAACAATGCCACCAAAATAATTGTATCCTTCAACATATCCCACATTTGGTGTTGGATCATCAAATTAGAATGCAGATATAAAAAAAATCTTTAGACAAACTAAACAATGGGGTGTTATCTGTGGCCCCAGATAAGTTCCTGAGACTAGATGGACACACAACTTTACTTGTTTAGAAATGTTAGGACTTCACTGGGAGGGGTATTCTTCTTACATTGGACGAGTTTTGCAAACGTAGGAAAATTCTAAAATACTTGAACTCTACTCTTTTGGTTTTAATCCCCAAGAAATATTATCCATCTACATTTATAGATCCATTGCATTATGAAACTCATTACAAAAAATATTCATAAGGGGAATATCAACAAGGTTTGCTTAGATCATCCCCCATATCATTTTTGAAGAGCAAGCTAACTTCATCTTAGGTAGAGAAACTATTGATGGTCCAATTGTAGCACGAGAAATTATGCTCTCCATACAAGAAGAAAAAGTCTCATCCATGGTTATTAAACTTAATATGATGAAAGCATATGATATAGTGAGTAAGAATTTTTACTCCAAGTTTTCGTGGCATTTTCCTTCAGCTGAAAATGGTACAAGTGGATATAATCAACATTAACTAGTATTTCCTTCTCTATCATGGTAAACAACTCCCTTTGTGGTCTTCTTTTTCTTCGAGCAAGGGGTTAGGAAAGGTGATTCCTTATCTACCTTCCTCTTTACTATTATTGTTTAGGCTTTGAGTAAAGAAATAAAAGCATATAATTCTCTAAATAATTGGAAAGGGCTCACTATAAAAAAATGTGTTTTTCCACAGCACATGCAGTATGTGTAGATGATGCATTACTCTTTGGTCAAGCTACTATGGGAGAAGCTAAAAAAAAAAATTTAAGTCCTAACAACCAACATCTAGCCTCAAATTGGGTGACCAATGCAAACAAATTAAAAAAAAATAATCCAAATACCCCTCTCAAAATTTAAAGTAGAATTGTAAGATACATGGCCTACCCTTTAGATAATTTTCCTTGCAAATACTTAAGAATTTCACTATTTTTAGGTCAAACCAAAAAGGCTGATTTTTGGTCAGCAACACAAGTAGCCATTGTTAATATGGTAACAACTTAGAAAGGTAAATGGTTGACCACAACTATCCACTCTTTTGAAGTTGGTTCTAAGTTTTATCATAAGTTACTTGGTGTTGGTGTTAAAATCTCCCAAGAACATTCTATATGACATTCAAAAACACCTAAGGGATTTCAATATGCATGATAAAAAAAAAAATCACTCATTGAATGGGATAATGTGTGCTATCCAAAATATTCATGAGGAGTAGGTACATTCAAAATGTATAAACTAAAAATATTGCAATAAGAAGAAAGGTAGTATGCCAGTTATATAAAAATCCCTCCTTAAATTGGTACAAGTCAATGAAATCAAAATACTTGAATGCAATGAACCCTAAAATAATTTTCACTATAGCTAATCTTCCAAAAGGTTCCAAGATGTGTAAATTCTTGTTATCTTGCAAAGAATTAATCCTTCACACCTTTCTTGAATAATTCATTATGGAGAAAATGCCTCAACCTAGGATGATGCATGGAACAAACAAAAGCCCATAAAACAAATCATTTCCCTATTGGACATCAATAATGCTCTTACATAGACATGGAGATTGAAGGTGAAAGATTACTTTACCCTAGACAGTTCCTTTTCCTAGACCCAAAGGTGTCTTGTAAATCTATTGTATCTTTACCTTTCTCTAAGGATAAAATTAGTCCCAATAAAATGGAGATGCAAAAAATACAAATCTTGTATTTCATTGCATACTATGAGTTTATTTTGGTAGGATCAAATACATGACAATACAATGTTAGAGATGGGAATAAAGTTCTCACAACACACTCTCCCCTAACAAAATAACCAATTAAGCTATGCTGGGATCAAACTATTTCTTACTAGCATGAGACTAAACAAACTAGGTATAACCACCTTATATTTTTGTGTGTCCTTTGTAGCTCTACATATGAGGACATAGACCACTTATTACTAAATTGCCAATTCACCCTAAGTGCTAGAAATGGATTCAAAGCATGTTGGGCTAGCAAGCCCCCCTTTCGAACTCACTTATACTTCTCTTTCAATCATGGCTAACACTTCTACCTATGCCTCCATATGGATTTTCACCCTAGCTAGTCTCATTGGTAGATTTGTCTTGAACAAAACAATCGTATCTTCTAGAAAAATGTGAGTAATAATGAAGAAATTAATAATAAAATTGAATCTTCAATCTCAAAGGAAATAGTGTCCTTCCTACATAAATAATCTCTAAAGTGTAGATTTTTTCCTCATGGGACAATGATATTCCAAAAAATGGAAGCTATTGAAACCACTCCCTTAAAGTGGGGCAATTACTTAGAAGAATAAAATAGATAGGAAGACAATTGAACAAACTAATCACCAAATACAATAATTAACTGTTTGATGTCTATACATTCTAGTTGCTCCTATCGATGACCATTCTATTGTCAAAGGTGATGATAATTAATTGTTTAATAGTGATAGAATTTTATTATTTTATTTATTTTTCATTCTATATATAAGACTATTAATGCATCCTTGTTTTGGAGCTGATGAGTCTGTTAAATCTTGCATTTCTTCTTGTTTTATAATAGATAATATGTATCCACTTTATTTATCATAATATAATCATAGGTGGTGCCACCAACTTTTACCAAAATAAAAAGGAACACAATGCATCAAGTTCTTGCCAATAGTCTTGATAGAAGAGGAGAGAGAGAGAGAGAGGGGGGGGGGGGGGGAGATATGGAGAGATAGAAAGGTAAATATATATGAGGTGATATATATAGAGGAAATAACTAGAGATATGCATAGAGAGATGGAGAGAGAAAGAGAGATATGGGTGTAATGGAACAAATAAGAGAGATATGTAGATAATGAGACATAGATAGAGAGGGAGAGGAGAGATAGATATAAGATAGGGAGGGAGAAACGAAGAGTTATGTGTGAGTGAGTATTATTACTGATAAAATAATTAGAAATATTTTTATTAGTTTCATATGAAATTCTAGATATTTGCATGAAATGAGATAAAAGAGTTATAAATAAATATTTTAAAAGAGCTAAACAGATACATATATTTAATTAAAGAATATGAATAAATAATATAAATAGTATATTTGGAAATGAGCACTGCGGGACGGAGTTCTTTCTATGCGCGCTAGGGCTTCCCTAGCCACACTTCTTGTCATGTGTGTTGTCCGTGTGCGTGAGCTGCTATACATTGGGGTTTGTGTGATGATTGTGGGTGTGGGGAGCGAGCAGTTTTGTGTGTGGGTTATCAGTGCTTTTGTCCATGGCGAAGCAGGTGGTATCCACCAGTCTAGTGGTAGCTAGTGCTAAGGTACCCCATAATGGTTCTTCTTCGAGTCTGCATGGCTCTTCTTCAGGTTTGCATGCACAAAAACCAAAGTATTTTTATGAGGGTGAGACCTCAAAAATGAAGAAAGTTAATGGTTGCTTCCCTAGATGTCAAGATCGTCTGGTTCTGGTTATTTCTCCGGATTCAGTTATGGACGATGTCTCGTATTGGATTCGTCACACTCTCATTTGCAAATTTCTTGGCATTCATATTCCTCTATCGGCATTGGAAGCCTGACTAAGATGATCATGGCAGGTTGAGGGTGATATGGATATTATGCTCGATGTGAATAGCTACTTTATGGTCTCTTTTTCCAACCTTGCTGATCAAAATTGAGTATTTGAGGTAGGACCCTATTTCTATAATTATATGGGGCTATTTATCAAACCCTAGCATATGGATTTTAATTTTGCTGAGGAATTACCTTCTAGGGTTCCTGTTTGGGTTCACCTGTCGCGACTTCCATTGGAGTTTTGGAAGGAAGATATTCTGCAATGGATTGTTACTCTGCTTGTGAAGCCTATTGCAGTTGCTCAACAAACCCTTGATTGTAAGGTAATTTATTATGCTCGTATTTATGTGGAAATTGACTTGAATAACCCCTTGCCAGATTCTCTTGAAATCTGTCTTGGCTCCTCTTCTTGGGTTCAACCGCTTGATTATGATTCCTTGCTTTTATGTTGTCGTGTTTGTCATGAATATGGACATCTTCAACGATAATGTCCTAAGGTTAATAAAAATTCTCATTCTAATAGGTCCTCTCCTTCTTCACCACCTAAGGAGGCTGAAGCGGACACAGGGAAAGCTCCAATGAGTGATATTGATTTGGGTAAGGATAAGGAAGGATTTGTTCTTGTTAAATCTTGGGCAAGGAATTGTGGGTAGAAAAGATCTTTTAGAGATAGGATAACTAATGAGGGCCTCAATCGATTTGAGGTATTGAATTATTTGGCCTAAGAGGACGGAATTCTGGTGGATGATGTTTTGAATAAGGATTCAGATTCAAATTCCCGCATTTCACAAGATGTTGTTGTGGTGTATGTTCCATATGTTGTTTAGGATCAAAATGTGACCATGGATGAGCCTTTGCAAGATGACATGGTTCTTGCAGATTTAGCTAAGGCAATTTGTGACAGAAGTAAGGGTTCTTCTAATAGTCTCAGCATGCAACAATGCCCTCTCAAGAAAGGTTCTTTTTCTCCTTCTACAATTGAGCGAAAGAAGGATCTTGAAAATATTAAACTTACTGGAGATTTATTGGTGGAGTTTGGGTTTGTTAATACCATTGATGCTCACTTTTCCCCGTCTCCTCCATGATTGTTCTCTCCTGGAATGTAAGGGGGTTGAATAGCACCTCCCATCAAAAGGCTATTCATGATTTGACTGTTTCTCATTCTCCATACATCTTTTGTGTTCAGGAGACTAAGGTTTTTGTTGATGTCATGCTTTAGTATGCTTCTCGTATCTGGTATTTCGGTCAGTGTCAATGCATTGGATCTCACGGTAATTCTGGAGGTCTGGCTCTTTTTTGGGATCCTCGTAAGATTGCTCCCCTTTGGTGGATTTCTATTCATTCTTCTATCTCCATGGTTGCTTCCGCATTGGACTCTGGGGAGACTATTCTTATTACTAATGTTTATGCTCCAATTGATATCTGAGGTAAAATACAGCTTTGGGCACAACTTATGTTTGTCCACTCTTGTGCTCCTTATCTTCCTTGGATCTTGGGAGGTGATTTTAATTTTGTATTGAGTCTAGAGGAGAAGAGAGGAGGGTTGCCTAGATTGGGTTCATCTTCTGATCTTTTTTGAGCTCAGGTGGATGGGCTTGCTTTAGTGGATGTTAATCCCTCTAATGACATTTTTACTTGGAATAATAGGCGGAGTGGGGAGGAAGTGATTTTTGAATGGTTGGATAGGTTTCTTGTCTCATGTTTTTGGGTTGACGACGGTTTGGTTACTATTTCCGAAATTCTAGACTGGAAAGGTTTTGATCACTGGCCTATTAAATTTTATGCTTCATCTTTTGCTGCTCCAAAGAATCCTCCTTTTAAATTTTAGTTTATGTGGCTTTGGGACTCTTCACTACATGACTTAGTGGCTAAGTGGTCGAGAGAGGCAGGTCCTGCTTTTGGCATAGCTATGTATTTCTTTGTCAAGAAACTTCAATATGTCAAATATCACCTTAAGAGAAGGAATATGTCATGCTTTGGTCATCTTAAGTCTAGGAAGAAGAGTGATTTGGAATGTCTTATTGTGATTACTCACTAGATACGAGATAATGGTTTCTTGGATGCTCTTGGAAAAGCGGAATCCCAAGTTGTGTGCAATGTGGAGTGGGAGCCTCGTGAGGATATTTTTTGGAAACAAAAGGCTCAGGTTGATTGGTTTCAGGAAGAGGATAGGAATTCTTCTTTTCTTCACCACTTTGTTCAGGCTCATCATAATAAGGGCTATATTTCCTATCTGGTTACTTCGGAAGGGCTTCAGATTTTGTGTCTGTCAACTATGTCTTGTGAGGCTCGTCAATACTACTCTGATCTTTTTACTGAATATTCCCCTCTTACTGTAGACGAGGAGAATTTGACTCTCTCATGTATTCCCTCTCTGGTGACCAATGCTATGAATGCCTCTCTCATTCGTCCGATTTCATTGCCTGAGTTAGAGGATGTTGTGTTTGGAATGAACAAAGGTAAAGCACCAAGCCTAGATGGTTTTCCTGTTGATTTTTTTAGGAGTTTTGGGATATTATTAATATGGATTTATTGGAGGTGGTTCAGGAATCTCTTCATTGTAGGCAAATGCTCCAAGCTTTGAATTCTACTTTCTTGATTCTCATCCCCAAAAAGGATGGTGCTGATAAACTTGAGTTTTTTCGCCTGATTGCTCTCTATAATGTGGTATATAAGATTATCACTAAGCTGATTGCAGAGAGGCTCAAAACTTGTCTTCCTCTTGTGATTTTTGAGGAACAAAGGGGTTTTGTGGCTGGTAAACAAATTCTAGATGGGGTGGTGGTGGCTTTTGAGGTTATTCACTCTATGGCAACCTCAAAGGAGAGATCTATGCTCATGAAATCGGATATGGCCAAAGCTTATGACAGAATTAAGTGGAGTTTTATTCAGAAAATTCTTTTAGCCTTTGGTTTTAGCATATAGTGGGTGAATTGGACTATGAGTTATGTTACTTCTTCGTCTTTCTTGGTTATTGTGAATGGCAAACCTTCGGAGCCTTTTGGGGTTTCCCATGGTCTTCGCCAAAGGGATCCTCTTTCGCCTTACCTATTCATTATTATGGCTGAGGGCTTGGGACATTTTCTTAAGTTTCATGCTTCCTAGGGCCTTATTCATGGTTGGAAATGGGGCAATGGTTTGTCATAGATCTCACATCTCCAATTTATAGATGATATTACTCTTATGGATTTGGCTCGTATTAGGGAAGCTGAATCTTTTCGGCATGCCTTGGATATTTACCTTGCTGCTTCTGGTCAGAAATTCAATGAGCATAATATCTTCCATCTTCTTCTTTACTATTCCTCAGGCCATTCGGAGGAGGATTGTTTATATTTTGTGGTTTCAGGTTGGGTCTCTTCCCTTTGTTTATTTGGGTATTCCTCTTACTGTTGGAAGACACCCCAGGTCTTCTTGGCAGATTCTACTTGACAAGTTGCGTCAGAAGGTTAATCATTGGACTCACCGGTGGCTATCTATTATTGCCAAATTGACTCTTTTAAAAGTTTTTATTCAAGCTTTGCCTATTTACAAATGTTTTGTTCAAGCTGCTCCCATGTATTTCCTGAAGGAATTGGATACCCTCTCTCGACAATTTCTTTAGAGTGGTACTTTGTCAACTGCTAAATGGAGCCTTGTTAAGTGGGACACGGTGTGCAAGCCTAAGAATGAGGGTGGACTTGGTTTACATTTTGCTATTTTAAATGGGCAAGCTCTTGCTGCTAAGTTATATTGGTGTTGGTGCACTAGTCAGAATCAGCTTTGGGCTCGTATTCTCACCCATAAGTATCTTCCAAATGTTAATGTGTTTGATGTTCCTCGCTTTCATGTGGAGGGTCATGGTTCTAGTATCTGGAATACTTTGAAGTTGGGGGCTCAATTAGTTAAGAATGGGCTCTTTTGGATCTGTCATACAAGGTCTCAAGCTCTTTTTTGGCTGGAATCCTAGGATGGTCATCCTCGGATCCTTTCTACTCATCCTCATCTTCAGTCCCTTTATGATATGTTTATTGTTGTTGGTTGGGATATTGTTGATCATTATAAGATTTCTCATAATGGAGGGTTGGTGGCTCATTTTCTTTGGAAAAATCCTTCTGAATGGTCACTTGGAGGTTTTGCGGAAGATAGAAAAGAGTTGACTCAAACTCTCGAGTCTCGTGAGTGCACCACCTTGGTGGGGAATGATGTTTTGGCTTGGGAAAGTAATGATTTATCTAAAAAGTTTTTTGTTTCTACTGGCTATGTTGAGTTGGTACGATAGACTTTTGGGGACATTCAAGTCCCTTGGTGGAAGCATGTTTGGCATAAGTTCTCTTGGCCAAAGTGTATTTTTTTCATGTGGTGATCCACAATCGGTGCCTCACCTGGGATAATTTATGTAGGTGTAGTTTTTAGGGCCCCTCGATGTGTGTGTTGTGTTGTAATAGTGAAGAGAGTGTCTCTCATCTCTTCTTTCAATGTTCCTATACTAGACATATTTGGCACTTTTGGTGGGAGTTGTGGAACCGATCATGTTGGCATGTCTCTTCTTTGGTTGTTTTTTGCACGTTGGAGCAAAGCCCCAACCAAAACCTCTTTTCTTCAAGTTGCTTGGTCTCTTGGCCCTTCTTTTAATATTTGGCATATATGGTTGGAGAGGAATCGGAGGATTTTTCAAGATGTGTTGCTGGGAACCCACCCCTTGTGGTGGAAAATTCTCCACTCTTTGGGAGAAACTATTTCTTCAAAATGTGATTTGTCTAAGGCTGTAGATCTGGGTGATGTTAGTTACTACAACCAGATCCATCTTCCTCCTCCACAATGTCAACTCATGATAAATAGATGTAGACACCCTCTTCGGAAGATACATCAAGTGGGGAGGTGGTATCCTCCTCAACAACGCATTCTAATAATTAACACGGACGAGTCTTCTCGGGGAAACCCTGGTCCTGCTAGTATTGGCAGCATTGGTAGAAATAGCTTGGGGACCATTCAGTTTCTCTTTTCTATTTATAAAGGTTGCCACACTAATAAATTGATGGAGGCTCTCGCCATTTTATTTGTTGTGGAGCATGCTTGTGCTCTTGGCTGGAGTAGGCTCATTTTTTAATCTGATTCTCAGGTGGTGGTGAATTTTCTGACTCGACAGCATTCTATGGATGTTAACTGGCAGTTGAGTTTGGTTGTTAACCAGATTCTTCATTTGTGCGATTCTTTGGTTTTTGTTTCTTTCACGCATATCCCTAGGGAGTGGAATGGTGTTGTTGATTGTCTCGCCAAATGGGCTTCTGAGCACATGCATAATTGGTATATCGTGGATAAGGGTCAATTACCCCTAGATTTGTCTCATCGGTTAGATCACTTAGTGGATCTTGATAGGGTTGTTTGATGCCCTTGCTTTGTACTTGTTCTGCTTTGAATGAATTTTAACCCCTCCTTTATTTTCTTCATAAATAGTATATTTAATATTTTAATTAATATTAAATGTTAAAACTATAATATATTTCTATTTAGTAATGTATATTATTAAACATGATATATAATAATAAATATAAATCTTATTTATATAAAACATACAAAAATATTAAAGATATCATATATCTAACATAAATAAATTATACTATAGCCTCAAATCCTCCATCTCAATCCAATTCACCCATCGAAGCCACCATAAACCATTTAATTTGAAATGTTTCATCTTTACAACAACAATTGGCTTCCATAACTCAATCCAATCAACTATTCCTGCATGTTTTGTCACTAGCCCACTTTCCACTAACATCCTTTACACTTCTCTCCCACAACACATTGGGGTTCCCTATTTGGAGAAATATGATGGACAAAGTGACCCCTAAACTCATGTGATAACATTTTTAACCTTGTGTAGTAATTTTTCATATGACCCAAGACTAGTGACAAAACTATTGACCCTTATCTTAAGAGAAAAAAATGTTACAATGGTTTTCTCCTTACTCCCTTATTCAATTGATTATTTTCAAAAATTGATTGATGCATTTGTTCAACTTTTTCAAAACAATATTGGTCCACAAAATACTTTGACTGGTTTGATTTATTGCAAATAAGGTATTCAAGACAAAGTTATTGATTTCATTGGTAGATATAAACATTTGCATTCACAAATGGTTTATCATGTGCCTAATGGTGATGTTCAAATAATTTTGATTAAATTTGTAAAAATAAATTAAATATAAGCTTTTGTTTTTTTACTATGCATCTTTCACACAATTGTGCATGACACTTCGTAATTGTTGTCTTCAAGTGGGTCAATATGAATCTTCTTCATCATTGACTTGGTTGATAAGAATGAAAATTCTCATCAAAATTTTCTAGACTTTAGAAAACAAAACAATAAATTAATCAAGATCAATACTAATAAAAATTCTTCTGACCATATTGATTCTTAAGTGCCAACCACAACCCCCTTTGTAACTCCCTTCTCTTCAAATTTTAGACATCGCAACTTCACTCCTCTTTCTGAGTCATTGTATAGCATCATGATTAAATTTGTAAATCCTTATGTGATGAAGGTTCATCCTGTCCATTCCATAGATACTTCCAAGACTTTTCCACCTTCTTTTGATCCTTAATCTTATTGCCAATACCATCGTCAAGCTAGTTGTGATACTGAGAAGTGCTATAGAAGCATGAAATTCAAGATCTTATTGATTCAAATACTATAGTAGTGGATGATGTGAATGATAAAGAAAATAAATTTGTGGCCCTTCTAATTAAAATTTTGAAATCTTTACCAATCTTTTACCTTCTCATTCTACCAATGTTGTTGAGCCTTGTTAGTTAACAGATTTTGTTCCCTTTAAAAATACAACAATATGACTCCATTCACATTTAAGGAAACAAACTATTAACAACAATTGGATAAGTTGCAACTATCTTTGCAACTTTCCTTTGAATTTTAGAGGTACAACTCCTTTCCTTTGAATTTTAGAGGTATAGCTCCCTCGTATGATGTGAATTTTGGTTTTTCAGGGGTATGCTTTTGACCAGAAAGCAAGTTAGGCAATAATTCATATCTTAAGATTCCAGAAAATAGAAAAGAAAATGTACAAATGACAAAGCATTTGCCTAGTCAAACACCAACGTAATTCATGTTGCATAATAACATTCAAAGATAAATATCATACCATAGTGAACAGTAGAGGAAAAACAAACATTTAATGTTTTAGAACATGGGAACTTAACAGAAAGCATTCACATAAGAAAAATGCATATTTATCCAAAGTAGCACAAAGTCTGATCTATGAGATAAATTATTTCATAAACCCAAACAAAAAAACATCATATTTGTTTTTTAGAAAACAACACCAAGTATGTACTCCAAAAATTCCTCCTCCCCTTTCCTTTTTCCTATCTCCTATCTATTTATACCTAAAAACCCTTTTTGTGTTTTCAAGAAAACGGTTCTTTCTAGAGTAACTGTCTTGAAAATGACCGTTTTTAAACTTAATTTAAAGAAAAAATTATCAGAAAACCCTATCATTAGAACTAATCCCAGCATTATAAACAACCACCAAATTCATACTTCTTCCTCATCGAGCTCTAGGTTCTGACCTAATATTTGATTGTCAATCATCTTCGCCTTCGTCTCCTCTTCAATAAGTACCCAGAGAACCACAAAAAATGCATCTTCATCCAATATGAGTTCTCGAGCTAGATCAATGAGGTCGAAGAGGATATCATCTTGCATATGCTCAACATCTGGTTGTATCATAGGTCCTTTTCCCTTAAGCACCATGTTTGAGAAACTAATTATTAGGATCACTTCTTGCAACAATTTCTTCTTCCACACATTGTTCGTGATTTCTAGCTTGCTCTGCAATATTTTCCAATAGAGTGATAACCCTTCTATATCTAGCAAAGTCAGTTTGTTATTTCCATGCCAAAGACCATAATTCTAGGATAATATTCCCCTGTTCAGTGGTTGGCCAGTTTAGGTCTATATTATCAAATGACAACTGACCATCATGAGGAAGAACCATCTGGGAAAATAAAACTCATGATGGCATACGTTACTTGAACAATTTCTAAAGGTGGTGCATTTAGTTTTCTTGCAAAAAGGTGATAATGTAAAAAATTACAACTCACGCCGTCACCTTTATGTGTCCTCAACCATTTAACCTATCATTAATTATGGTACTAACAAATCTCCCTTTGATTCATTCCTTCGGAACCGTGCATCACATGGATATTGGCCGGTTTTGAGGCAACTAGAAAGGAGACAAAAAGCTTTCGGTGCTCCGATATTGGCCTTTGAGTGAGTATCGGGCATTGGGAAGAAACTAGAAATCGATCTTGTGAAGTTTTTTGGTTGCCTCCTGATAAACATCAATATTTTCCCCAGGGATCGTGACATCGGGCAAAAATGGCACTTGGCGATCTCGAAGCAAGTTTATGATACACTAAGATTCAACTGATAGAGTTTAATCGATAAGCGGGGATCGATAAGGATGACCATTTTAAAAAGGAGAGGATTTTTTTTTTGAAAAATAACTAGGGGCTAACAATCCTAAGGAATCAATATTTATAGCTACTAGATATATATGTGGTGAAGCCAATAATAATGTTGTCAACTTTATTGATCAATATAAACCTAAGTGTGACCCTTGCATCACCTTTGACTCAATAGATATTATTAGAGAAGTTGATGGACCCTTATACATTACTACGAAGGTTAAAGGAAAACTCTCACATGGAGTGCTCATTGATCTATTATATATGGTGAATGTTACCATGAAATAACATCTCTAGAAACAAAATTTTCATCAAGATACATATGATAATTTGATGTTGTCATTAAGGTGCATTATGGTTTCACTTGTCGCATTATAGGTTCCATCACTTTTCCCATAGAAATCGATACTAAGTTCTTCGAATTAATCTTTGATATTATCCCTACCTCAAACTGATTCTATGTGAAGTTGGGACACCCTTGGCTTCATTCTATGAAATCAATACCTTTTGCCATTCATAACTACTTGAATTTCCCTCACAATAGGTATGTTATAACAATAAATCATAGTCTCTATTAACCCTAAGTAAAATGTGAAAACTTCACCCTTGATTTATTTTAGCCTCAAAAACCTCTTCCTTTGCAACCTCGTCAAGGTCTCCTTTTCCTATCCTATCAAAAGTTGAAATCTAATAGGATATTGTCCTTAAGTAAACCTAATGATGTTTCACCTATAGATGTGGAATTTATTCCTCCCCTTATACATCTTGGACCTGGACTTCTTCCTACTCCTTCTATTCCTCCTATATGTGTTGTGGTTCCACCTCCTAAATCTTATAAGGGTCAAAGAGAGAAGCGCCCAACATCTTGTATCTCTCAAGCTAGTGAGGTTTATTTTATTTCTCCTTATACAAAGGAATAAAAGAAGCCAATATTGAGTGATCCCCAACCTTCTTTCACACAATTTTTGAGTCGTACCAAGAGAAATTTCAGTGCAAGAGAATGCCGACAAAGACATCGTGCCAAAGCTCATGACCTTGTGGTCCAAAGTGTTTCCTCCCCTAAGTAGTTGAATGTTTCCCAACCTTCACCTAATACTAGGGAGGAGCTTTATCTTAATCACCGTCATCAGAAATTGAAATTGTCTATGCAAAATGATTCTTCTTCTTCTCCTCCATGCATGCAATCTCTTATTGTGATTAATTGGATGATGATGTTGATAATAATGATATGAACACCAATGATTCTAATGATATGTATGAAGCTATTGATATTAATCATGAGTTATCTTCAAGATTTTCAAAATCTTTAACTCTAGCTCCTAGTGACACACAGTGATTCATCATTAGAGCATGGTCCTTCTTTGGCACTCATGATACCTCCATCTATCATACTTGTTGTGGCCCCTCTAGCATATTGTCCACCATCTCTAAATGATGTTGAGGAATATTGGGAGGTAGATGATTTGCTAGATTAGTTGCACTTGTGTAGTAGATTCTTTTGTGTGTTTTATTGCATGTAATGTGTTCCCGATGATATGATTGTTTGTTTGTCTTTGTGATACGTTAATCTGTTTGAATGACCCTTGTTGTTTTGTTGGAACAAAGCAGCAAAGGAACCAAATCTATTGTGGCATTCTTCTATTTGTATCTCTCTTATTCTATATGTCGTATTCATGTTGTGTCATAAATGTGATCTTGTTGTAAACTTTCTTTTGTGATGTCTACTTGGGGACAATACAAAGCATTAAGATCTCTCTTTTTGATATTTTCCATGTTGACCCAAAAAGACTTGTCTTGTTCATCTTATGGTTTCTTCCATTGTGCTCGTAGTTCTGCTATCTTTAGCAAATGAGGTCAATTCAATTCACTCATACTTGATATACATGATTTATCTTATGCACATACTGACCCAGTTGGTGGATCCCTTATTTTCTCTCTTTGTGTCTTGTGAATAGTTATCTTTGATTTGCCTATGCTTAGAGACATTCCATTGTTGTGGTGTGCTTGTCTTTTAGATGCACATATGCTACCTTAAAGCAATTTCTCACAGTAAGCCATACACAATCACTTTAACATGGGGGTATAAACTCTATTACATGTTATACTTTGTTTCGTTTGTATACTTTGATCACACACCATGATATGCTTAGTGCACATTGTAACACCCATTTTTTTGTTTATATTTGTTTAAATTACTTTACAAGCTAAGGCTTTGTTTTGTAATCTATGTGCTTGGTGCATGCTACAATGCCAATTTTGCATTCGAGTTTTTGTTAGAATATTTAGGGGTGTCTGCAAGAAGTTGAGTCCACTTTTTGGCCAAAAAGTGGAAGTGTTTCCCCTGTTTTTTAAGATTTTGTCATGTTTGACCTAAAAATTTGTAGCACTTAAAGAATGAATCTTGAAAAAAATTAGTAATAGAAAATGTAGTGCTCAATGTCTACTTTCTAAATATGTAATTTATTTTAATACCCAGATCTTAAAAATTAAGTTTGAACTGGTATTACTAAAACCTATAGTTTAAAAGTCACTTTTCAGGACCATATCACATTTGTGTACGACAAGCATAATTTGACCTAAATGAAAGTTATTTTTTAAATCCTTTTGGGAAAACATCTATAACTCACTCACCTTTGATGTGGATATTTTTTGTAATTTTTTTCTACATTTTATTTTTGTTAATTTTTTATTGGACATAATCATTTTTTTGAAAAATCCTTGTGTACGGCAAACATAATTTGACCTAAACTTAACATTTTTCTAATTTTCTTTTAAACTGTATAGAATTTTCTCTAGTTTGATGCCATATTATTTTTTTTCAAAAAAACAAAAAGACAAAAAAGTTATTAAAAATCTAAAAAACCCTATTATTTCAACTTTATGAACCTCTTTCATTAGTAATTATTTTAAAAATAAAAATATTGATCCATTTTTTTAAAAAATTACTTATTTAGAAACTAGACAGTCTCTAATGTAATGGGTTTTCATTGTTTACAAAAATTCTAAAAATTTGGTGTTCAGATATATTTTTGAAGTCATTATTTTGTATGAAGATTGATTTGGCGTTCAAGTTGCAAGTCAAACCAGGTCCAAGCCAAAGGTTCATCTCTCCAAGCCATTTCCCAAGCCAAAATCCGAAGGTACAACCAAGCCAAAGTTTGAAATTTTTAGAAACGGGATCTCGTTTACATTTTGTTTTTTAAAATAATTAAAAATACAAAAAACAAACAAGATCCCATTTTGAAATGGGATCCCGTTTCAAAAACAAAATGGGATCCCGTTTTGATCTCATTTCTTTCTTTATTATTATTATGATTATTTTGTTATTTATTTTTTATTTATTAAAAACAAGCTATGTATACATGAAATATAACAGTTAATTATAAGTCACATTTCCCTTTGTCTTAATGTGACCTATACTTTAAGTTATATTTCATGTATATATTGGCAGGATGTTTGAGAGTGGTTTCAAGTCTCTAGGAGTTATAATGCAAATTCTAGATTTTAGAAGATCTTATAAATTTTTAGACTTAGTCAAATTCCAGCAATCAGCAGGCTCCTTTCATCATTTTTCTCTCTCTCTCTATATCACTCTCTTTATCCCTCTCAATATCTAGACCTATCTCTCTCCATATTACTCTTCCTCTATCCCCTCTCTACCACTCTCTATCTCTATCCTCTCTCTCCCAAGATCTAGATCTATCTCTCTACCTCTCTCACACATCCTTAACTCTCTCTCTCTCTCTCTCTCTCTCTCTCTCTCTCTCTCTCTCTCTCTCTCTCTCTGTGGTGCAGGAGAACCAGGACATGTGTCTACTTCATTTTGACATGTTTCTACATCATTTTGATTCATGTTTATGCTTAGGTATAGAAGGTGCAATGTGTGTGTTTGAAGGCCTATTGATTAGGCCTAGGTAATGTAATAAGCCCTAAGGCCCCAAAGTGTGTCAGCTTGGTCAAAGGCCTTGTATGGGTATTCTATAGGTATTTTTGTTGTTTAGGGGTCTACAATGTGTAGTATGTTCATTCTTGACCTTTGGTGTGAAGGCAAGATCAATTTGTAAAAAGTTGTCAAAAGTTGCAAAAGTTGCAATTGACGTCAAGCAACTTTTTTTGCAACATTTTCAAAATGTGGTTACTCCAACGGTTGGTTGGTTTCTTGTATGCATTGAGGCAGTTGGAGGATTTTCTTGGTGTGATATAATCCTGGAGGAACGATGCCTTCTAGTTAGAGAAGTTGGAGAAGTAATTTTGAATGTTTTCTTTGTCTTCAAACAAAACGGTTACTGAGTTTTTTCTGCATTTTCCTTGAATTCTTGTTCTTGCATGATTACTTGTGAATGGTGGGCATGAGTTAAGAATCCATAAAGTTGTAGCATAGGTTCACCGATTATTTGGATTTATTCTGAGGTCTTGAAACATTCAGGTTTGAGACAAAGGATTTTCCATCCCACTGGCCTGGTAAAACCCTCAAACCAAGGGTTTGAATGCTAATAGGGGCACAAATCAACATATCTTCGTGGGATCGATCTAAAACCTGGGAGTATGTTGATTTGGAATGTATATTAACTATTCCTAGTGGTTGTTAATATGGGAGGTATCATTTGACTACCCTAAGATGAGGCCTTAGGCTTGACATCGGTCATGTGGCAAGCCTGAGCAGTAGCAAAAGGAGGTAGAAACCTTGAACAGCAAATTGGTGGATGGTCAAACTAGACATTAGAAGGACCCTTGGGTAGGTATAGACCCTTGACAAGTTTCATTCTTTCATTCCTTTATGACTGGTGAATATTTTGAGAGCCTAAACCCCAATACCGACTAAAAGAGGCAAAATAGGGTCAGTAGGGTTTGACCATCCTTACTCAAAAACCAGATGCAGAAGTTTGGAATCTTGTAGAAGGCCCAAAAGGGTATCCAAATATCAAATTTATTCAAGGGGTTGTTTAGGTAGGTTGTGAGACAAATCAATAAAACTAAGAATGGAGGGCTAATTGCTTGTAGCCCTACTTCATAGGTCTAAAAGGGGAAATGTTACAAAGGGCTAATAAACACCTATCTGAGGGGTCAAGATCTATGAAAATTCCATATAAAACATGTGTAAACATTCACATAGGCCAAATTCCACCTTGTGAGTAAAGATCTTGTTGCTTGGGTGTGGGGTTGTTAGGTGTCTTTGGTTGAAGGGTTGGAACCTAAGGGGTAGGAGACTCCTTATCAAATGTGAGTTGTCCTGAGTGGAGAGGTCCTTGGGAAGGATCTAGGGAAGGATCTGATAACCTTGGGAAGGTTAAGGACATTGGTCCATTGGGTGACACCTAGTGGAGACCCTTATTGAGCAAAAAAACCAAAGAAAGTGATTGAACATTACATACCCTCTGCATCAGGATCTTATGACATCGATTGAAAAAGTAAAAGGGAAGATCAAGAAGGGAAAACCATGACTACAACTATCAAGGTTCCCCTCTCTATGAGTCATGAAAAGATACCAAAATTATAAAGCAAACTCAATTTCACTAAATAACTTTAAGTATCAAGAAGGAAAATATGAGCAGAGTGTATGCCCCCACCTTAAAGTGATCGTGCATGCCTTATCGGGAGTGATTTATTTAAGGTGGGATACACCCAAGAGAGAGAAAAGAAAGGCAACACGTTACCGCAAGGATTTAGCCCCCATTCAAGAATAAACCCAAAGATAATGAACACAAAACACGAGGTAGTTTCACTTTCCTCGGGGTCAATATGTTGTATGATAACTCATGTATATCATATATGTATATGTGCATATAATAATTGTCATTCTCCAAAGAAAGGACACTACCTTTGAAGAAAGGGAATAGAGGATGTCTTTCGAGTCAACATGAAAGAGACCAAAAGAGATCTCAATGCTTTGCATCATCCTCAAGTAGACATTGAGGGAAAATAGAAGAACCAGGGTACACATAGAAGAATAGCCACAAAGAGAAAGAAAGGAGAGAGAGAGAGAGAGAGAGAGAGAGAGAAGATCCACAGTGCTAATATTGCTAATCTAGCATGACATCCACCTCTCGATCTTCCTGATCACTATTTCAGGAAGGCGAGCAACATGCCAGAGGAGTGACATCGAGCACAACAGATGGAGCTAACACAAGATCCAAACAAGGACTATGCTCATGGGCTAAATCACTTTGTTAGATTCTAGGAGATAGGATTAGGGTTTGTGAAAATTCAGTTGATAAATCCTTGTCCACATCAATATATTCATAGTCACTATCAGAAGCATTAGGAGTGGTATTACCATCATAAATAACATTTTCACTCATTTCTTCATCTAGATTTATAGACTGAGGAGCGCGAACACAAAGAAGATTAAAACCATCACATGTTTTGTGCAACTTATGACTTGGAGATGTAAGTTCAACATCTTGCTTAGGAGAAAAGGGAATCATATCAACCATTGGAGTCTTGGGAGATTGAATTGTTTGAGGAACAACTTCACAAACTCGAGCACGACGCTTTGGTCGATAGTCTCTCGCACAACGATTTTTTCAAGTCTTAGCGGAAGACTGGGAAGGAGTAACATTTATTGAAGGAGGAATAGTCTCCTCTTTGATAGTTTAAGGTTGAGGTTGAGGTTTTGTAGGTTGGACAAGAGGAGAGGCATGTCTCTTATCTCTATAAGAGCAAGCAGGTGGAACTGCGCCATATAAAGGAGGAATATTAGGTGTAGGAAGGAGACCAGGTCCATCATGGGGAGGTGGTATAGGTCTAACCTTAGAAGAAATATTGTTGTTCTTCTTAGGAGAAGGCATTGTTACATCCATAGGAATAGGTTGAGGATTTCCTTTAGGAGGAAGATTAGTCATATCTGTTAGGGGAAGGATTTCATCTTCAAGAGGGATGGGAATGTCAAGTGTTGGGGATCTAGGTTGACTCAAGGATAAAATTTTATGTTTCTTCCATTTTTTATAAGATTGGAAAAGAGCATTGCTCCTTTGCGGAAGAGATTGAAATTGCTTAGGCCAAAAGAGATCAATAGGAACACCTGGTCTTCTTTTGGATGGTCGAAATAAGTTGTGGTTAACAGTTATGATTTCTCCATTGTGAGGAAATCTCAAACACTTATGAATTGGCGAAGAAATAGCCTTCATGGAAGATAGCCAAGGGTAGCCCAACTTCACATGGAATTGCTCGGAAGAAGGAATGATAACAAAGGTGACATCCATAGATTTAGTGTGAAATTCAATAGGAAGGGTGATAGAACCAATGGTAGGACAAGAGAATCCATCAAATAGCTTCACAAGCACATTAGTGTCATCATAGATCGGTTTATGCAATCGTAAAGTGAAAAGATACTCCTCAGTGATGACATTAACCATGCAATATGGATCAACAAGAGCACTATGGAAAGGTATGTCCTTAACCTTTGCAACTATGTATAAAGGTCCATCAGATGCTCTAATGGTATCACTAGGGTCAAATGTGATACACAGATCCTTAGGTGTCTCTTGTTTCTCTACCATGTTCACCAAATTCAAAGTTGTTGTAGTAAGATCATAAGGAGAGAAAGAGGTATGTTTAGTCTCAATCATGTTAGAGGTATGAGAAGGCAAAGGATTAGTAAAAATCTTAAGATTTTGATTGAAGGAGCTACTGATTTGTTGCCCTTATCATTCACACCTGCCACGGATATAGTATTATTATCAATCAAATCTTGAATCTTACTTTTCAATGCAAAACATTTCTCAGTATCATGACCAGGTTGACGATGAAATTGGCAAAAGGAATTGCTATCAAAATAAGGGGATGTAAGCTAAGATGGGTCAACCGGTTTGATAGGAGGAACTTTGATCACATTTCTTTGTAAAAACTAAGACATAATACTATGTAAAGATTCATTCAAAAGAGTAAATTTTCTTTCTCTTTTAAAGAATTTAGAAATAGGAGGCACACCTGTTGTAGCGTTCACATTGTTGTTGTTGATTGTTTCATTGAACTTGATGAAGCTTTTTGTTGGTTTGAACTTTGCAAATGGTTGTTGAAAACTCTCCCCCTTATCACTCGGAGCCATAGGAGTAGATTGTTCCATTTGACTCATAATTAGTTGATAATTGTGGAGTGTTGTGCACAACTGCGGAAAGGAAGTAAACTCAAACAAAAGAAGCTTTTCTCTAATATCTTTTTACAAATTAGAAATGAAAATTCTTTGAATATCACTATCAGGTACGGGAAAAGAAATTTGAGTGCACAAATGCTTATATCTACCAATGAAATCGGTCACTTTTTCTTCAACACCTTGTTTACAATGCATTAAATCAGTCAAAGTGATTGTAGGACCAATGTTGTTTCTAGAAATTGTTGAATAAAGGCATTTGATAATTGTTGAAAAGAAGTGGTAGAATAAGAAGGCAAAGAGAAATACCATTGTAAAGCCTCATCTCTTAGTGTTCTTGTAAATAATTTTGCAAGCAATCTTTGATCTTAAGCAAAATCAGTACACAAGGTTTGAAATGTTTTGACATGTGTGAGAGGATCACCTTTTCCATTATAGAGTTCTAATTGAGGGACCTCAACATGCTTAGGTTGAACGGCTTTAACAATATCAAGAGAAAGTGGGCTCGCAATATCAAATGTGGACACACTAAACTTGGATTGACTCATGGAAGCAATTTGTTTTTGTAAGGAAGACACAGTTTGAGAAAGATTGTTAATGGTCGCTTCGGTAGAAGAATTGATGTTAGACATGGTTGATTGAGAAAGTGGTGTGATGTTATTGAAGGAAGGCATGTATTGAGAATAAGGTGGTGGGACATTATGATAAGTAGGCATAGGTGATGATTGAGTAGGAAAAGGGACACTTAAAGGAGGAATAAAATTGTAGAATGAATTACCCCCTTGTGTGACATAGATTGGTTGAGGGATAATAGGAATTCTTATGGAAGACATGGGTAAAGATGGAGGACTAAATGAAGAAGAGGGATTTCCCCCATGACCAATGGTTGTAGGAATGATATTTTGAGTTGAAGTAGCCATCATGTTTGAAGTGAAAGTAGGAATACTAGCCATTGGAGTGGTCAAAGGAATAGAAGAATTGATTTGATTTGAAGTTTCTGAATAACCTAAGTTCCCAACACAACTCTTTATAGGCATGACATTAGAATCAACAATATGAGCAATGCCACGCAATATATCAATTCCATTCTTATCACTTTGAATCATGCGTTTAAGGCCTTCAATTAATGGAAGAGCTTCACTATTAGGGTATTCTTGGAACATCCATTGTTGAAAGTTATCAAATTGATTGTCCAATTTTGAAAGTTGATCTATGGAAACTCTAGTCAAAGCTTCTTCATGTTCATCATGGGATTCATCGATTGGATAGATAGGGACATGGTTAGGATGGGAAGAATTAGCATGATCCTCATTAAAGAAGTCGCCCAAATTATGCTCCATCTCCTCGATAATTAAACCTTGGGAAGCCTTAATTTTAATGCTTCATCTAATGGGGATAGTGTAGGTAGGACTAATAGTGGTGAAACTCATGCACTAGAGGGAAATTTTGAAATTTGAATTTTGAATTAGACGAACAAAGTGCATGAAAATTGAATAATTAAAATTTGAGAAAATAATGATTAAACAATTTGAACTTTGTTGAAAGAAGAAAATGACACAATTTCCAAAAATAATTTTATGATAAATGAAAGGAAATTGAAATTTAAAATTAGGGCCAATGGGATACCACTTAATTTTAAAATTGACAAAATCAGAATTTTTTTAAAATCAGGGCAGATTATAATTAACCACTTAATTTATTTTTTAAACTTGAAATTTGAAATGTTGAATTGTGAAGGTATTTTTTATTTTTGAGAGATAAAAATTTGACAAAATCAGCCAATTTTTTGGATTTAAGCTATTAAATACGATCATAATAGTCTCTTGAAATTTCAGGAAAAAAGCCAAGGACCGTGTTGAAAGCGCACATGGTCCGACCAACTTTTTTTGAAATTTTGAGGGATGAAAGCTACGATGGTTTTAAAGCTAACTCCAAAAAATTGGTGGATTTTACGATCTCTAGATAGGAGAAATGAAGGTTTGAATGTGAAAATAGGACCCTATTAGGGTTTTGAGAAAAAAGAGGAATGGAATTGAAATTTTGAAAAGGGTCAAACCTAATGGATGGGGACACCTTAAAAAAAATGTATATAAAGTAGAAGTTGACTGAAATTTGATTGAGATTTGCATAAAATCCAATTAAATTTGAAAATTAGGGTTTTAGGACCTAACCACTTAATTTTTGAAATTTCAAATTTTGAAAAAGGAGAGAAATTGAAAATTTGAATTGTAGGACATAAGATAAGTCTGAAAACAGTCTCAAATCTGAAAATTAAATGGAAATTCAATTTTTGCACAATTTCAAGATGATTTTTGAAAATTAGGGTTTTGACAATTAACCTCTTAATTTTGTGAATTTGATTTGCAAATTAAACAAGACAATGAAGAAATTGAATTTGACAAATAAAGCAATTTTCGGATCTAAGACAATAACAAGCAATTTTTACAAAACACAAGTTCAATTTTAACTTTAAAAACTAGGGTTTTGAATGAATTAACCACTAAGTTAGCAGAAAAATTAAACTTGTAAATGAAAAATATGCAATGATTTCAGAATAAAGCATGGAAGACGTCGGGTTCACCAAAATGTAATGGTGAAAAAAAGGTGAATGATGGAGAGATCAAGAGGAAACCTTTTCTTCCCTTCAAAGAGAGATGAAAGTTTCAGTATGAATTTCCCTTTAAACACTTTATCCACATTACATTTAAAAGAGGGAGGAATTTAGTAGATCCAATCTCTTAGGGAAGAGATTGAATACTAAATGAATTGATAATGAGATAGAAATGACAAGCTAACCCCTCTTTTAGAATGGAAAATCATTGAATTATGTGTTGTAAGACTTAGTGTAAAAGTAGCAAAGAATTGATTATAACTCGAGATAGAAGCGTGAGATGAAGTTGTGCAGGGTGAACTCACAAAGCTAGTTCCCACTTTTTGGTATGTCCTGATTTTTGCTGAAATCATACATTTTTAAAAAAATATAATGATTTAAGCTTTAAGAGGTCCCATTTTAAGTAATTAATTGAAGAGAGTTAAATCAAAGTCTCTTAGATCAAAAATTCTTGGATAGAACCTCTCTACTTCTAAATCATACTTGCAATGGATTCTCCTTTGCATCAATCAAATGCTAATAAAAAACCAATTTTACATTAGCTTTTGGGGGGTCAAATTAATTCATTTAAAAGTTGTTGTTTTTAAGTATTTAGTCCTTATTATAAGATTTCCAAATAGTATAACTTTTAATATATTTAATTTCGTTAATATATTTTTATTTTATTTCTTATGAATGTAGGTTTTTCACTAAACATGAACTTCTTTGTTCAATGCATTGGGAAAAATAGTAAACTAATTCAAAAAAATTCTGAAAAAATATCTATGCACTAGGTATTGATGTTTTCTTTCTAACCAAAAAAAGAAAATTGAATTTTGATATATATAGAACAAGTTATGTGTTCAAACGTACACCTATATCTAAATTATAATTAGTAGAACTTCAAAACTTAATAAAATGAAAATTATTCAACATATCACTATCAAACCAACTACATGCCCTGGGTATTGATGTTACAAACCAAAATTCAAAAGAATTAAGTTTTTATCATTTATAGAAAAAAAATTATGCATTTCGGGATACACATCACTCTTAAAAAATGTTATTTGTTGTAAAAAACTACTTTTTGAGGGAGATGGAAAAATCAATAAAATTTTATTCAAACAAATTTGAAAAAAATATATTTAGAATCTACAAACAAGATGTTAAAAATCACTAGTTTATATCATCTTCAAATTCTTAACGGTTTAAAAGTTATAGGTGTCAGAAAGTGAAGGTTTTTTTCAAAATATTCATATAAGTGTCAAAGTTGGTCAAAAAGTGGGAACCAGTATTGTGAGTTCACCCTGCACCTGGATCTGGCTATAATATGTCAAGATGAAGTTGTCCTGGGAATTTGAGGAAAAGTTGTCGGGACCATGTTGAAAGTGTCCATGGTCCTCTGAAAAAGCCGCGAAATGAAAAGGGTTTTTCCGCCTCTGCAAATGGAGTATGAATCTACAAACACAGTTGCGCACCTGCAACCTACACATAGAAAAGAGAGGAAAAGGGGTTGGGATTGGGTACCTTTAGGTCAAATCCCAGTTTTAGAATTAACCAAATGATGAAAGAAAGTACTTGCAAGTAAATGTAAATGAAAGACTGAAATGTAATTCACCTCCAGGGAGGTTGTAGATAGAATGTAGGTAGATTTTCCTGTATGGAATTGAATGTTGAAAGGGATCTCCTCTTCAAAGGTTGAATCCTTGACTTGAATGCAACACCTAGCCTTGAAGGGAGACTTGAAAATGCTCAATGCTGGAAAGGAATTCTCTTGAATGCATGATCTCATGTATCCGAACTTATCCAACTTTTGACTTATGCAAATGGGAAGGACAAATGCGACTTATATACTCATCCATTAGGGTTAATTTACTGATATTGCGTCACAGGACAACATAGGAAAGTGTTTCCCACTCCCACTTTATGCAAAGTCCAATGCAAAGATAGGATAGAGGGGGCCCCAAAATAGGGCAGAACAGGACAGGAAGCAGGTTCAGGCAGTGCAGAGGGCAGAACAAGTGCAATTTCCAGGGGTTGAGAAAGTCTCGGGTCTCCGATCAGGCTTGGTGATTCGAATCGCCAATGTGCAGACCCTAATGTGGTCGCAAAGTGCAAGGGTCACAATTTTATGACACTACAATAAGACAAGCCTTAAAATGATCTATTTTAACATAAGACCCCTTAGTACCTGACTACTATGACATAAGACCCCTTAAGATGACCTACTATGTCATAACAAGTTCTATTATGTCATAAGACCCCTTAAGAGGACCTATTGTGACATTATACCCTTTAGTAGGACCTATTATGACATAATAGGATATATTATGGCATAATAGGACCTATTATGACATAATAGGACCTATTATATCATAAGACCCCTTAAGAGGACCTATTATCACATTATACCCCTTAGTATGACCTATTATGATAGAAGACCCCTTATGACCTATTTTGACATAATAGGATTGATTATCACATAACAAGAGCTATTATGTCATAATATTCCTTAAGAAGACCTATTATGTCATAAGACCCCTTAAGAGGGCCTATTATGACATTATACCCCTTAGTAGGACTTGTTAAGGGGCATTATGTTATAATAGGACCTATTATGACATAACAAGACCAATTATCACATAATAGGACCTATTATTGCATGATAGGTCCTCTTAAGGGGTCTTATGAGACAATAGGACCTAATGTGACACAATAGGTCTTAGTATGACCTATTATGACATAATAAGACCGATTATCATATAATAGGACCTATTGTGTCATAATAGGTCCTATTATGTGATAATCGATCCTATTATGTCATAATAGGTCCTATTATGTCATAAGACCCCTTAAGAGGGCCTATTATGACACAAGACCCCTTAGTAGGACCTATTTTGACATATGTAGAGAAAGATAAGCTGGTAGGGAAAGAGAGAATGTATATTTAGAGAGAGATAAAGAGGTATATATAGATAAATATAGGTAGGTAGGGGGCGAGGGGAGGTGTATAGAGAGAGAGGAGATAAAGAGTTAAGACTTAAAGATGTGTGAGAGAGGTAGAGGCATAGTTATATATTTTGGGAGAGAGGGGACAAAGTGATATAGAGAGGTAGATAGGGGATAGAAGGGAGATAAAAGTAGAGAGGGAATGAGGGAAGGGTGGAGAGAGAGAGAGAGGTATGTAGAGAGAGGTAGATAGGTATATGTAGATAAATAGAGGTAGGTAAGGAGTGAGGGGAACTGTAGAGAGATGAGATAGAGAGTAGAGAGTTAAGGATGTGTGAGAGAGGTAGAGATAGGTCTAGATTTTGGGAGAGAAAGGAGAGAGTGAGATAGAGAGGTAGAGAGGAGATAGAGGGGAGATAAAATTAGAGAGGGAAGGAGGGAGGGGTAGAGAGGTAGAGATGGAAAGAGAGAGAGATATCTCGAGTGGAATAGAGATGTATGTAGAGAAAGATAAGTTGGTAGGGAGGGTTAGAAAGATACGTAGAGAGAGAGGTATATATGTAGAGAAATAGAGGTGGGTAGGGAGTGAGGGGAGGTGGGTAGGGAGTGAGGGAAGGAGACAAAGAGTAGAGAGTTAGGAATGTGTGTGTGTGTGTGAGAGAGAGAGAGAGATACAAAGATAGGTCTATATTTTGGGATAGAGAGAGAAAAGAGTGAGAAATAGAGGTAGAGGGGGGATAGAGGAAGAGTGTTATGGAGAGAGATGAGTCTTGAGCTCAAGGAAGATAAAGAGAGCTAGAAAATGTTGGTAGGAGCCTATTGATTACTGAAATTTGACTAAGTATGAAAATTTATAAGATCTTTTAAAATCTAGAATTTGCATTATAACTCCTAGAGATTTGAAACCACTTGCAAACATCTTGCCAATATAGATATGGAGAGAGATGAGTTTAGAGATCAAGGAAGATAAAGTGATTGAGATAAAGAGAGCTAGAAAATGTTGAACTATTGATTACTGAAATTTGACTATCTGAAAATTTATAAGATCTTCTAAAATCTAAAATTTGCATTATAACTCCTAGAGATTTGAAACCACTCTCAAACATCCTGCCAATATATACATGAAATATAACTTAAAGTATAAGAAAGGAAAAAGACAAACGAAAAAGACAAAAGGGAAATGTTATATTTCATGTATATAGTCTGTTTTTGATAAATTAAAAAAAAAATAACAAAAATAAATAAATAAAGAAACGAGATCTCGTTTAGTTTTTTGAAACGGGATCCCATTTCAAATTTTGGCTCGGGACCCCGAACCATAATGGGATCCCGCTTCTTTTTTCATGCAATTTGCGCGATTTGTCATTTTTTTCTAAGTGTAAAACTTCCACACTAAGTGTACTCAACTTCTTGCACTTATCCTTAGCAAACTGAGGTTTTTCTTTGTAAGCAATTCCTTCTAGCCCAAGAAATCATGTCTCTTCTCTCTCTCACGTCTCATATGGTTCATATTTAGTAGCTTCTTACTAAAGCTAAAAGTCATATTCTCTTCTTCTTGCATGCTCCATGTGCTTAATCATTGTTGCTCACTTTATCTTGATCTTTAAGACCGATGAGGTCCTAAGTCCGTTGTGGCTTGGTTTTTTTTGCCTCTTTAAAATCTTGGTGAAATTCTTTTGATGCCATCCTATACTTTACTGAAAGTATGAGCATTAGTTCATACTCTTGCTAAAGTGAGGGCTAAATGTAGTGTCATAAATTGTATCCTTATACAATTTCATACTCATTTGGGTCTCACTTTGGTGTTTTTTCCTATTTTGCCTTAATTATGTCTAATTCTGCTCAAACTAGTGTCAAAATCAATGGTTTATGCTTCCTCTTCTTACAACTTGACCTTTTACTAGTCCTAAAGGACTATACTAGGGAACTAGGTTTCATAATGTAGGCAAAAGGGACCAAATTCAAACCCTCTAATCGTCAAAAAAAACCTGAGTGGGAAAAGATACTCGATGCCAACCTTCTTTGTAATTTTTAAAATGTTTCATGAGGTTTGGTATAAAAGAAAGTTCCATCCTCAACACCATTTTTCCTCTCTTGTGTGTACAAGTTACAAATTTAACAAAGGAATATAGATTCAAAAGGCACGGATTGACACAAAGAGAACAAAATTTTGAAGAAGCAAAAAACCCTGGATAATGATAATTGTTGTCAATGTCTGATATTTTTTAATTAAATTTTGAATATATTTCTAATATCCACATTAGACATCTAGAGGACAGCAATGCCTATTGACATAGTCAAGTAATTTTGGGGTCAAATTACAGACACAAGTTCTTTTATGTTGCCTATTTTCAAATCTATATTTAGAGTCTACATATCTAATATGTAGCTTTTTGTTTATGTCGATTACTCTCAATTTCAAATCATTAGCCCTAGTTCTTGCATTTCATTATTTTATCTTGTCCAATTAAATCTATCATCAACATGGAAACAATAAACCATTGTCCCCAACCATTTGAAGGGTTTGTAGTTGGTCCTATTGGTTATTTCCCTATAGTGGATTGATGTGAATGGGTTTGATTCTTGGTTTGCATGTTTAGGCTATTTCACCACTCTAAAAAGGGAAGATTCAATCTTAACCATACACAAGGTAATATAGGGATGTCCCAAGGAAGAATTTTACTCTATTCCTATCCACCTATAAGGTATACTTCAACTAATTTTGCCAATCCCTAGGATTCTTTTCAAACAACTGATTAATAACATCTAGAAAGGTCCTATTTGTTGACTCAACTACCCCATTTTCCTACAGATAGTAACTGGAAGAAAACTTTAAAATCACCTTGTATTTAAAAGACCATTGCATTAATTGTGTAGAAGAAGAGGAAGGGTCATCGCATACCAAAGAAAAATGCATTCCAAACCTAGTGTGTTAGAAATAATTGTCTTAATTGTCATTGATGTTGAACTCGGTGATCTAGATTGGTCTGGATATGCTGCATGTATGTTGCAGAATAGTGGAAGATAGGTATGTACGTATGATGCAGATGGCAGATCCTAGTTGTTGCTATTGTATTGCAAACTTGTTTATCTTGATATGAGAGGTTTTTGTTGGTTATGGCAATTGGTTTCATGCTTAAGTCGTTCATGCAGTCTGATAGTATGCCATTGACTTATTTCAAAGATGCAGTTCTTTGCATTTTTATCTTGATACAAATATGGTAGTGCAATTTTTTTATACTTATTGTCATCATCTAATATTGTTGTATTCGTGGTGTTGGTGCTTCGAAAGTCATGCTCCAGAAATGTCTTTGTGCAATGTTGGGCAGCTTTTCATGCTCCAATTTCCTCCAGTTTCTTGAATTCTAATGTTAATATTTGTATGATTCATTGTTCATATTTTTGTTGAGTTGGATTGTGGTCCTTATGCTCCAGTAGCATGTTATTGTGGAAATTCGAAGATATGCTCTTTCTACGTCATGCCGAACTTGAAAGATTATGTTTTTCTCTGGTGATTCTAGCATGTGATTTGACCGTTGAAATATCTTTTGGGAAAATATTATTGAGGCTGACTTGTTGTATATTCTTATTGTTACACTCATATATATACAAATTCATATTATGTTTCATATGTGAGAAATGTATGAGATGGATGAATTCCGATAAAGTAGGTAAAGAGCAAGGTGGTAAGCTATAAAGAGAAGAAGTTGATGTTGAATGAATAAAAGATAAGGAAAAATCTAGTGCGACAGTATCTTGGAGCTGGTAGATAGCGAAGTGATTTGCAGAGTTTATTAATCAAATGTACTGCAAACAATTGGTGTGTTCTCTGAGCTTAACAGGAATTGATCCCATGCATATGTAGATGCAATTTTCTCAATTCATTTCTTTATTTTTTGGCAGTGAGCCTTTCCGACGGAGAGCCATTGTAATTTGGACAATGAGCCCTCTAGCAATGAGCCTCTTTTGTAATCCCGTATAACTAGTTACATTATATTAAGAGTTAACCCTCTTCGTGGTTTTTCCCATTTGGATTTTCCACATATAAAAATCTGGTGTTTCTCTTATGGTTGTATATGTTGTGGATTTTTCTTCTATTACTTATTTCATTTCATGCTAAGGATATCTAAGGTCGGAATAAGTTTCGGATTATTAGTGCAATTTGTTTTTGGGAATACTGATTCATACCCCCTCTCAGTATTCTAGTTTGTTAAACAATTGGTATCAAAGCTTGGTCCCTTGTTGCTAGCTTAACCACTTGAGGGAGATTTTGATTTGAATAGATGGATCCTATGGATATGGATGGAGAATGTTATTTGGATGAAGAATTGAAGACAACCCTTGAAGATCTTGAGAGTGTGGAATATGAGAATGAAGACTTGACAAAGAATGTTAAGGTAACAAATGAAGGTGTGAAGAAGCTAGGCAATCAAATCTGGAAGTTCAAAGTAAGGCATTGATAAGTTAACAAGGAATTGAAGCAAGTGAATGAGATTATTATGAATCTGAAGTTGCAGATTGAAGAAAGCAAGAAAGTTGAAGAAAGATTGAAGGATAAAATCAATCTATAGACTAAAGAAAATGGGAAGTTGGAACAAGAATTATTGAAGCTAAAGTTAGAAGAAAAAGTCAATGAAAGCAATGCATTATTGGACAAATTATTATCCATACATAAATCTCACAAGGATAAGGAAATATTAGGCTTTTCCAGTGAATGTTCAAAACAAAATGACAAAAGAAAAGGGAAGGAAAAGATGGAAGTTCAGAAGAAACCTGAAGATTCAAATAAAGTCTGGAATCTCGGACCTGTTGTAAACAAACATCCGATTCGGCAACCTAATGCTCAAAGGTACTCATGATTTAATGGCTATTGTTTTCAATGTAATTATTTTGGACATATAGTTGTAGTTTGCAAGCGCAATGTAAATCAAAATATTCAATGCTTTAAATGTGGAAATTTTGGATACAAGGCTAACAACTGCAGTAATCAAATCATGAATAGAAGCTATAGATCATTTATGGATGGATTAAATAGATCATTCATGAATAATCCCTTTCAACGATTTTGTCACATTTTCTACAAATTTGGTCATAGAGCTAATCAGTGCATATCTAGAACAAATTTGGTGAATTCAAGACTGAGAAATGTAAAATGTTACAATTGCAACTAGTATGGACATTTTGCTAACAAATGTAGGAATGTGAATGATCTGGTGAAATCAAATGAAATTAAGAAGAAAAATTCTAAGGTATGGAGAAGGAAAGAAACAACTAAGTATGTTTCACCTAAGTTCGGTGTTGGTGCTTCTTCCTCCAGAAATTGATCTAGTAGCTTTGGCCAAGGGGGAGTTTCAAAGACAAATGTATTTGTACCCCCTCATGTGAAAGAGTTGCATGTGGTGGCTCATGTTGATGATGTTGTTATTAATATTATATGCTCTGGTGGATTGCGTATGTCGAAGTGCAAAGTTCGGTTGACGGACCACTATGATAAGATACTTTTTGCTAGTGAAACCATAAGCACATCAAATAAGTTAAATATCAAATCATTTGATCATTTTTGCATCATGCATTGAAGAATTTGAAGAACAGAGAAATTGGAGAGTAGAAGAAGATTCAGAGCAAAGTTTGCATAAAAGGTACTTTTCACAATATTTTCTCTATGTATTCTAAGAAGTCGGTTGTAGGTGAATTGAGCAGTAAGAATGTTCAAAAAATTGAAATAATAAAATTAGAGGAGTATTATCATGAGAAAATCAAGAATTTGGGAAATTCTTTGTCGAGTGAAGCATTGCAGGAAATCGAAGATTTAGGGCATAAGGGTTTGGATGTTTGGAGTGAATTTTTGTTGTTTGCAGATGAGGGCATGATTAAATTTCTTTTGAAATATATTGAGAATGATCATAAGGTATTGAACGAGCCTTATTGAACTTTGAAGGAAGCAATACTTGTAATTTATGGTTTCTGTGATAATGGACCCACTCTGGTGAAGAAATCAATCAAGAACAAAGAAGTTGAAACCCTAACTAGTGTCACAAGAAATCAACGAACATTAATAATCAATACTATTATTGACCCTGTTGTGAGGTATGTTGCATATGAAATTTCTTACAAAATCGATTTTAGAAACAGAGAAGGATCCACTTTGGCAATTGCAATGTACATTGCTCATCAAATAGTAAAATAAGGCAAAAACTTTGATTTGTGTGAGTTTTTGCGAACACAATTAGCAGAAAATATTAAAATGACAAAAGATTAGGAATACTCATTTCGGTTTGGTTACTTGATTGTGTGCTTAATGTTTTATTTCACAATATATTTACCCTTGAAGGAGAATATAGTATGGAAATCAAATATCTCTATTGGAAAGCAAATCTGTAGATATCTAGCTTGATTGGATGATAAAGATGAGGCATCTATAGTCACTTCATATACCTTCAAAACAAGTTTTTCTTTGGTCCTATTCCTAGCATTATTAGTGCTCCTAAGGAAAATCCCTCCTCTAGTAGTAGAAGTTCGAAAAGAAGAATTGGTTTATCCTCTCCGAAACAGATGGCAAAGTTGAAAGGTAAAGAAGAAGAAATTATTTCCCTAGATGATCTAGAATCTCCTACAGTGGCTAAGGGAAAGTTCGCTTTACTTGAAGACAGTAAAGAGGAAGATGACCCCTATAGTGTTGAGAATATTTTATGAGTATGATTAAGGAAGCTGATGGAATGAAGAATATTGGAAATTTGTGGCTTGAGCGACCCTCTTATGATTAGGATCAAATTGAAGAAGTTCTAGTTGACTACTTTGTCCGAAACAGTATTTCACTTAGCAATCTTGAAAACATCTTGTCGGATGTTCTATGCGAAGTGATTAAAGATTGATTGAAGCAGCCTCTTGAGGCACCTGTTGCAGAAGATGAAGTTTGAGATGACATAGAAAAGAAGTGAGCATATGCTCAAAAGAGATTATCATAAGACATTAAGAATATGAGAGACTATGTTGCAAAAACCAACAGAGTGTACAAATATGGTCTCCAGTGGCCAGCAACTACTGAGCATTTCAAGGCTAACATTGACTCTATTAAATCCGAGTTGAATTCCATGGGTAAATCATTTGATATTTTCAGTGATGTAGATGGTGTGCAGAGGAAGAAGATTAATTCTCTATAGTCAGAACTTATATTTTATCAGAGGCGGAAAGAAGATGCGGTGAATGTTTTCTTGAAGGTAAAAGAGATTGTTGAGGCTTGGCTAGAACATCTTTCTGGTCTCCTTATTGAAGCTGAGAAGTGTGTACGGAACCTTTTTGTTCCCGGTTCCTTTTTGAAGTAGTTGATGAAATAATTAAGAATGACACTTTGAGTTTAAGTCTCCATTTGGCAATAAAATCTTGGAAGAATTTCTTTCCAGAATTGAAGGAGAAGTATAAAAGAATTTTTTAGACGCGTGAGTAGGTGATCTCATAATAGTGGGTTACATTTTTTGGCCAAACTTTACACTGAAATCAACATTTTGCACTAGATCTTTACTTTCTAACACTTGTAGCAACTAAACCATTAAAAATTTGAAGATGAAGTCAACTACTTATTTGTGAAATTTTTCGTATATATTCTAAATATTTATTTTTTTTAAATAATTAAAAATGAATTATCCATATTGTTATGTAACTTTTAATGACTTAATATTTATAGTAATCGGCATTTTTCAGAAGTGATATTTATTCTATAATGCATAACAATTTTTTTATAGAAAGAAGAAAATTCTATCTTTTTAAATATTGATTTGTCACACCAATATCTAGTGGATGGATATTTTTTCATAATTTTTTGTTACATGTATTTTTTTTAGTTAATTTTTTAAGTCAGAGTAATTGTAATTTGGACAAAGGTGTATTCCGTACTGCCTAACTTTTTTTGTATGCATTTTAATTAATTTCTTCTTTTTGTGTTGAAATGAGGATATTGATACTTAGGGAAAAGATTATTTTTTAAAAAAAAAATCTTTATTTTTCAATTTTTCCACGTGTGAAACACAATCCTTAATGTTCGATGAAAAAACCTACATTCATAAGAAATAAAACATAAATATATTAATAAAATTAAATATATTAAAAATTATACTATTTGGAAAGCCTATAATAAGGACTACATACTTAAATAACAAAACCTTTTAAATGATTCATTTAACCCACAAAAGCTAATATAGAAGTGATTTTTTATCAACATTTCAATAGGTGCAAAGGAGATTCCATTGTGGGTATGATTAAAGAGTAGAGTGGTTCTATCTAAGGGATTTTGATCTAAGAGGCTTTGATCGAACTCTCTTCGATTAATTGCTTCAAATAGGACCTCTCAAGGCTCAAATCATTATATTTTCTAAAAAATGTATGATTTCAACAAAAATTAGGATGTACCAAAAAGTCTAACCTAGTATTGTCGAATCACCTTGTGAAGCATTCTTTATTTTGTAGTGCAATTTTTTTTTGGTAACCATTATTTTTTGTTGTTACCCTTTGTCATTGATGTCAAAGGGGCTGAAATATTGACTTTCGAGGAGAAATATTGACTTTCGAATTTTGGAATCTTGGAGAAATAAGGAAGCATTATCTAAGGGGGAGATTGTTAAAAATACTTGTCTTAGTTGTCATTGATGTCAAACTCAGTGATCTAGATTGGCCCAGATATGTTGCAGAACAATGGAAGATAGGTATGTATGTTGCAAAATAGTGGAAGATAAGTATGTATGTATGATACAAATGGAAAATCCTAGTTGTTGTTGATGTATTGTAAACGTGTTTATCTTGATATGAGAGATTTGGTGTTGGTTGTGGCAATTGGTTTCAAGCTCAAGTCATCCATGCAGTCTGACAGTATGCAGTTGACTTATTTCAAAGGTACAGTCCTCCGTATTTGTGTCTTGATATAAAAATGGTAGTGCAATTTTGCTATGCTTATAGTCATCATCTGAGATTGTTGTATTCATGGTGTTGGTGCTCTGGAAGTCGTGCTCCAAATGTTGTGCTCTAGAAATGTATTTGGTTATGCAATGTTGAGCAACTTTTCGTGCTTCGATTTCCTTCGATTTGTTGAATTCCAATGTTAATATTTTTATGATTCATTGTTCATATCTTTATGTATGCACAAAATTGTGTATGCAAACTAGAGACTGAAAAGATAAACTAAGCAATCAACAACACATATTTCAAACACACTCAAGATTGGGATGCTAAGAAGAAAGATAAAACAAATTAAAGTGCAAATTCTATCTTCCTCCTTTTATTTTATTGTCCCTTGATTTGATGTGTGTTTTCTATATGTCAGATACTTGATTTTACTCCATGATAGTGAATGCAAAGTGGATTAAGCTACAATGAGATGCAAAGATGGTTATTAAAATGGATGTAAAATGAGTAAGCATTTCTACATTATGACGGTATGAAAAAAAATGGATGGATTGTGAAGGAAAATGAGGGGTTTAAATAGGCTTGAATGAGAGATGGAGGAGCATGAGAATGAGACACATGTCCCTGAGAAGGGCAAGTGTCATGGATGAGAATGGCATTTGTCCTTAAGAAGGACATGTGTCATTAGAAGGGATGACATGTGTCCCTGAGGACACATGCCCATTTGGGAGTAAGACATCCAAATAGGAAGGTTCTATTCCAAAACAGATTACAAAACAATGATATTCCCATGTTGCATGATATTTAGGATATTTTCCCAAATTTTAGGAAATTTGAGATATTTTGGGAATGTGCACACATATGGTGAGGGTAAGGGATAAGATTGACTAAAACCCCTGGTTAACTAGGTAGATTAGGCTAGAGGAAGGGTTAGATGTCGGTTAAAGTTAGGAGACATGTGGAGGAAAATAGAATTAATTAATTCTATGAGGGGATTTGAGAGGAAAAAGTCAACATGAATTAAATAATCAAATTGCATTTGATTTATTTAATAGAAGGCTAGGATCAAATTTAATTAATTGATTTATGATTGTCAAATAATTAATTAAAGGGGGACTATAGCGTAATTAATAAAATTAATTAGCTAGAGGGAAGGAACGCTAATTAATTAAATAATGTAATAAATAAATTAAAGGTGTTCGGGATAGCTAAATTCAATTAATTAAATTAGTCAATTTTAGGTGTCTACATTTTGCCCCTCTTCACGGTGGTGCTAAAATAGCGTCAGCGCGAAGACAATACGACACCAACAACTCAAAGAATAGAGAGCAAGAAAATGCCCCAAGAAGATGAAGGAAAGGGTAACGAAACCTAAAAGAAAAAATAGATAGGAAAGAGGAGTGAATACAAATGAACAAATGATATGCATGAAATGATCATGGAGGGTGAGCACCCTCGGAAACAGGTTAGCATGCAGCAAGCACTTATTTTGATTTAGCATTGTATATGATGCACCTGGGTATGAGAAACCAAAGTGATTTTCACAGTCAATGCATGGACTAACGCAACAAAAAAATACAAAAAAGGTTAGTCTAGCACCACACAGAGTTACAAAGAACTTTGCGGGAAATGGTGCTAAAAAAACCACAAGTAGAAGATATGCCCTAGTGTGACATGAGATAATTTAGACCTCATGAGGGTACAACAAGGGACACATCAGAAACAAACACGCCAAGCAAAACAAAAACAAACAATATCACACCCCTGGTTTTGTTATTCCTAGCACACCATGATATAAAGGATCGTAGCGACCAAGAGGAAACAAAACAAAACAAAGGAGCTCAAAAAGACAAACAAAGATTAGAAAGAATTAAAGCCAACATGAGTGCCTCAAATATATTTTTCCAAAAAGGATGATTGACGGATGGTTTTTTATATTTGTTTGACTAGAGGAAGGATACATCCTGCAAAGGTTGATGATTGGTTGAGGGATCAACGAGATTAGATGACAAAAGGGAACTTGATATGATCATGATGACAGAGATGCTTAAAGATGATTGTTGAAGAACCAACTGATGGGATGCGATCTTGATGACACACGACCGACTAATACAAATGATAATACCTAGGGACACATATGCACAAGTGGACCTAGATGGAAACACACGATTGTTACTATGTACAAGACACCATTTACAAGATGTATAGGAGCTATGGACGATGGACGAGGAAAAAAGGAAAAATGTGATGTTGCTCCAATCAAGATGAAAAGCCATGAGAGATTGATGATTGATCGAGTGTTGTTGATGTGGGAAAGATATATCCCAAAACAACACTCGAATTGGATTGATGGTGGATAAAGTATTGTTGATGTGGGAATGATATATCCTGAAACAACACAAGGATTGGGAAGGATGCATCCCAATGATGATGATTTGATTGCGATCAAGGCTTGTAGCAAGAATAGGAACAAGACCATGGATGCGATTGGATGGATGAAATTGGATTGCATGGGGATAGCCTAGAGCTAGATACCAATGACAAGGGACGTAAGAGGTGATAGAATGATATGATGGGAATACTTGACAAATGGAGGATAGGATGAAAAGGATTTGGACATGGAAGCATTATGGATGTGGTTGGGGGATGAAAGGATGAGGGACGAAGGGATGGAGGTAGATGAGGATTGGGAGAGGATCAAGTTATGGATGAAGGGACGGAGGAATTGGGAGATAAGGATTGGTGGATGGATGGATTAGGTTATAGATGAAGAGATGGAGAAACTGGGAGAAAAGGATTGGTGGATGGATGGATTATTTTATGGATGAAGAGATGGAGCAACTGGGAGATAAGGATTGTTGGATGGATGGATTAGTGAATGGACTATGTCACAAAGGGATAAGATGCCCCTTTTAGGATATATCACATGTAACAAGGCACTTAGTAGGGATATGATAGAAGGAATGATAGGATGATAGGAAGTTGAAGGAAGTGAATGGAAGATAGGGTGATGGGTGGATAAGGACTATGAAGGTATGCAAAAGGATTATATGGATGAGAGGAAGGATAGGTGGATAGCAAGGATAATGGAGGAGAAATTGTGATGGGGAAATGGATGCCAAGAGGTGTCCAAAGCATGTATACATGATGGCCTTTTCTTTTTATCAAGATCCAAGGAGGATGGAGGAAGTAAAATGGATAGGATATGTTGGGTAAGGTAGGTAGATGAGATGGAGGAGGTGAAGGCTAGATTGTTAGAAGAACTTTCCCCCAAGTGTGGAGAGAAAAACGATGGAGGGAATTACACATGACGCCTATTTGCTAGTTTTTTTATCATGGTACTTGTCCAAGGCGCCTGTTTGCCAAGTTTTCCCAATTAGACTGACTTCTTTTTCTCTTTTTTTTGACATCTTTTTGACATTTTTCATTTTTCTTGAATTTTTAGATTTTTGGGAAGGAAATTTATGGATGGAGATGGATGAGGATAAATCAATTTGGAGGATAGGTGATATGAGAGATGGATGGAGGACTCAAGCATCAAGTTTCATATCGAGGTAATAGGAGCCCATTTGGAGTAATCACTAGATGTTGGTACAACTATATTAGGAATGAGTAGATTGTGCAAAGGCTTGGATTAGATGGCTTTGATGCGAGATATGAGGGATGTAAGGGATATGGTGGTGGAAAGTGTTTGGATCGAATGAGGGAGAGTGAGTGTGATAGGGGATGTTGTCAAGACCAACATTGGCACATGTTGTGGAGGATGTGGGATGAGTGGAGGAGGAATGGAGGGAGCATGTGGATATGATAAAGGAGTAATAATAGTTAGCTTTGGGACATATGGACCCCAAATAGATTTAGGAAATGGAGGGAAAGGAAGTTTAGCTTGTGGGCTAGAAACGGTTGATGCCATTGGAGATTTTTATTTTTGATGCATTGCTTCTTTTTGCTTCAGGATCCACATTGTTTTTGCTTTTGATTTGGCGGGCCTTTGTGGCCTTTAGGATTTATTGCATTGTTTTATCAGATCTTGCTTTGTTTGAGCATGTCTTTTTAGTGGGCATAGTCATCTTTATATTTTTGTGGATGTTTAGCTTTATGCATTTGTGATTTGGCATCTAAACTATTGCTAGTAGCTTTGGAATAAATGTGCGAAGGTGTAGGAGATGGAGGGAATATAGATGGAGTGATGGATGTAGGATATTGGACGGAATGTGGGGATATGTGCCTTTATTGATCGTAATTTGGAATGAAAGGAGTGGGATGTTTATGATGTGTGATGGGGATATGATATCTGTGTATGGGGGGATGAGAAGGGAAAGATGGAGGATGGGGTTTTGGAATATAAGGGCCCAAAATGGAGTTAGCATGTGGGGGATATGGGATGGTGGACTTTGGGATATAGGGACCCAAAATGGATTTAAAGGATGAAGGTGGGTGATGGATGGTTGTTTTGGCTTTATATGATGGAGGAGGGGGATGGCAATAATTAATTTAGAGGAACGATGGGGCGATGTGATGGTAGGTTTGGAAACACACTTGGATTTTGCATTAGTTATGCCAACATGTTTGGACGAATTGCTCTAGGATATATCACCAAGACCACGAGACCTTGGATGTGCTTTGACATGGATGGGATCCAAAGTACCTTTCTCATGTAGGCCTAAGCCTTTACCTTGATAGTTCATTTTTTTGAGCATTTTATCTAAAATAGGATACTTGTTCTCTGGGCAACAAGATGTGAGTCCTTTATCAGATGGAGAAGGATGGGTGGTGAACATGAGGTGTTCGTCTATTGCAAGTGAACCAACGTGGATGAATGTAAGTGAACCAAGGGGATAAAGTGATGGTGGTGGGATGGTTTCGATAAGAGGTCATAAAGGATCAAGAAGTGAAATATATGGGACGAGAGGATATTTACTTGGATGAGGGGATGATAAGGGCTCTTGAGATGGAGGAGGCAGAATGGCAAGATCTTGATTTGGATTAATAAATATGTCAACATGCTCTGGAATAAGATCTTGGCATGATGGGATTGGTGCAGATGGCAATATGGAAGATAAATGGATAGACTCTTCAGATAGAATGGATGGAAGGATGGGAGGCTCTTGAACTGGGGTAGATGGAGTGGATGGAAGGATGAGAGGCTATTCGACTAGGGTAGATGGAGTGGATGGAAGGATGGTAGGTTCTTCAACTAAGGTAGATGGAGTGGATAGAAGGATGGGAGGTTCTTCAACTGGGGTAGACGGAGTGGATGTAAGGATGGGAGGTTCATTGGATTGAGTTTGAATGATGGTATAAATAGGAGATGAGGATCGTGGTAGTAGAATATCAATGGATGAGAGGGTTTCAATGGTGTTAGGAGGTGGGCTAGGAATGATAGGTGTGGGAGGTGGAAGGGAAATTGCAGAAATGGAGGAGGGAATGGAGGGTGGTGGGTTTAGATAAGATGGAGTGGATGATGGTGGATTATGGTAGGATGGGGTGGACGAAGGTGTTTTTATGTACGATGGAGTGGAAGATGGTGAGTTGAGATAAGATGAAGGATTAAGATCGGATGGAGGCTTGAGGTAGGATGGGAGATTAGGATTAGATGGAGGATTGAGGTAGGATGAAGTGGATGATGTGTGAAGATAGGATGAAGTGGATAGTGGTGGATTGAGGTAGGATGAAGGATTATGATTGGAAGAAGGATTGAGGTAGGATGGCGGATTAGGATTAGATGGAGGATTGAGGTAGGATAGAAGATTAGGATTGGATGGAGGATTGAGGTAGGATGGGGGATTAGAATTGGATGAGGGATTAGGATTGGATGGAGGGTTGAGGTAGGATGGAGGATTAGGATTGGATGGACGATTGAGGTAGGATGGGGGATTTGGATTGGATTGAGGATTAGGACTATGAATTGTGTAATGGATTTGGGGATAATGAGATGGTGAATTTGGATTAGGGATGTAGGTAGTAATGTTGTTATGAAAAGATGGAGGTTGTGATAGGATCATGGGAAAAGATGGAGCCATGGGTGTTGCATATGAGGGATACGTGGATGTGATATATGAGGGAGTTGTGGGTGGAAGACATAACAAATTTCCCTTGTCAAAGGTGTGATAAGGATTATGAGTGGATGCGCATGGAGGAATGATAGGGTAGCTAGGATGAATAGTTGGATTTGGTATCTGACACTTGGTACAAGCTTGCTAAGGATGAGGGCATCAAGGTTTTCAATTTCATATTCATCTTGATCAAAAAGACTCTCATCATCATCAGAATGGGATTAAGTGGAAGAAAATGAAGGATGACCAAACTCATCATAATAAAATTGTGACATGACGATTAGTTGATGAGTTGGAGAGATGAAAGATGAAAATGGACGATAGCCTAAAGCTCAAAATAGGATGATGACAAGCTCAAACTAGGATGATGACAAGCTCAAACTAGGATGGGGACTGACTTTGAGGAAATTGGAAAAAGTATGAAGTTTGATGTTCGATTGTGGATGTTTCATGTTTGGATTGACTGACTTAGGAAGAAGGTAATGATGACGTGACTCTAGGGGCAATGATGATGGATAAAAAATGACGATTATGACTACACAAATTTGGATGATAATGGCAACTATGCTAGGACTAGGATAAAAATCATGAAGATGCAAGTTTGGGACTTTGATGGACAACAAGTTTGGACTTCGAACGACTGATTTTTTACTTGTTCTTTGGCAAAATATTGTGACACAAAAAACATGGCAAGCACACAAGTATGATAAATGCATTAACAATCATGTACTTCCTAGGCTAGCAAAGGACAATACTTGTTGAATCCCCTTGCCCAAAATACCACATTCAGTTGGATAGATAGAAGCTTGGTAGCACTCGCTCCACTTCATGACACACACTTCTCGGGCATGCCAAGCTTTGAATTTCTAAGGACCCGAAGATCCCGAGAAAATTACTATCTCAAGTTGAAGGGTACATGAGGGGTTTCTTCAGTATGCGCATATCACAACACCCGGGTCAACAAGTAGAAGGTTTTTTGACAACTAGAAACAATTTGGTTCGTAGTGGAGGTACTTTCGGGGTAATCTGGTGGTTATACATGTGGTGGCTAGCTCATTCAAGAGATATCCCAGCCTATAGAACACAGGTTTTTACGCATCTGCCACACAAGCACCAAGGGATTTTGATTTTCGTTAAGATCATGAAGGTATTTGCATGTAGATATTGAGGGAAACATTATAACACAGTGGCACTAGTTGATTATGATATTCACCAAAATCACAAATATTTATATAGTGAATTTAAAGAGTATCGCTTGGGTCGTTCCCTCTCACCTAGCCTTATTGGCTACTCGGGAGGTAGGCCTTTCTACCTAAAAATTAAAAAGTGAGTTTCACAAACACTATTCTCTTGCACCCAGGACGAAAGCCAAGGGAGAGGATAGTGTGTGTAGGACCACTCTACATGCACAAGCATGCCAGACACGAAAAACACAAGTTCATTTCCTTATGAAATTGAAATGTTTTCTAATTATAGGAAGACACATGATTCATTTTAATTGAAAACATTCTTGGCAATTGCACCCCTCTTTAGCGGTCCTGCAACAAACAAGTTAGTGTTTCAAGCACTTGGGGTCTTCTTATCATCAAACCTGCACCAAATATTAGCCAAAAAAAAAAAAAAATAGAAGCAGATTAGTGAGTTAGAAATAAACTGAGAAAATGTCAATTCGAGAAAATGACAAAAAAATAAAACACAAAGCGGTCTTGCCATTTCTTCAAGCAATCCCACTATGTTCACTATCAATCTTGCTACTTAGTAAATAAATATTCGACAAGAAAGATTGAAAACCCAAAAACCCAAAAAAGCAATCCCGCCACTTCTTAAGTCAATCATGTTGCTTTACCTAGCAATCATGTTGTTTATAATAAATAAATTTTGACGAAACCCAAAAATGAAACGCAGAATTTAAGACCCAGAAAATTATACTGGCATAGGACAATGGGAACGCGTTCCTGATGTTTCTCCAAACAATCGCGCCATTTCTTCAATCAATCCCACTATTTCAAAAATTGGATTTTCAAAAAATTAGACCTCCATCAAGGCGGAAATCCACTTAAATTATCACGTTTTTGCCTGAAAGTACTAAAAATCTACCAAAAAATGTGAGATTGGACTCGTGAAGTGAGGTCCCACCGAGCGTGCTAGAAATGTATGCAGAAAATTGTGTATGCAAACTAGAGACTGAAAAGATAAGCTAAGCAATCAGCAACACATATTTCAACCACACTCAAGATTAGGTACCTAAGAAGAAAGAAAATTAGATTAACAAAATAAAACAAATTAAAGTGCAAACTCTATCTTCCTCCAATTTGATTGTCCCCTAATTTGATGTGTGCTTGCTATATGGTAGATACTTGATTGTGCTCCATGATAGTGAATGCAAAGTGGATTAAGCTACAATGAGATGCAAAGATGGTTGCTAAAATGGATGTAAAATGAGTGAGCATTCTGCATTATGAAGGTATGAAAAAAAAAGTGGATGGGTTGTGAAGGAAAATGAGGGGTTTAAATAAGCTTGAATGAGAGATGGAGGGGCATGAGAATGAGACATGTCCCTGAGAAAGGCAAGTGTCATGGATGAAAATGACATGTGTCTTTAAGAAGAACATGTGTCATTACAAGGGATGTCACGTGTCCCTGAGGACACATGCCCATTTGGGAGTAAGACACCCAAATTGGAAGGTTATATTCCAAAAGATATTACAAAACAATGATATTCCCTTGTAGGATATTTAGGATATTTTCCCAAATTTTAGGAAATTTGAGATATTTTGGGAATGTGCACACATATGGTGAGGGTAAGGGATAAGGTTGACTAAAACCCTTGGTTAACTAGGCAGGTTAGGCTAGAGGAAGGGTTAGATGTGGGTTAAAGTTAGGAGACATGTGGAGGAAAATAGAATTAATTAAGAGAGGCTTTGAGAGGAAAAAGTCAACATGAATTAAATAATCAAATTGCATTTGATTTATTTAATAGAAGACAAGGGTCAAATTTAATTAATTAATTGATTTATGGTTGTCAAATAATTAATTAAAGGGGGACTATAGTATAATTAATAAGATTAATTAGCTAGAGGGAAAGAACACTAATTAATAAATAATGTGTAATTAGTTAATTAAAGGTGCTCAAGGTAGCTAAATTCAATTAATTAAATTAGTCAAATTTAGGTATCTACATTTAACCTCGTAATATTGAGTTGGATCATGGTCCTTATGCTCCAGTAGCGTGTTATTGTGGAAATTGAAAGATATGCTCTTTCCGGTCAGGCCGACCTTGAAAGATTATGTTTTGCTTTGATGATTGTAGCATGTGATTTGATCATTGAAATATCTTTTGGGAAAATGTTATTGAGGTCGACTTGTTGTATATCCTTATTGTTACAGTCATATTATGTTTCATATGTGAGAGATGTATGAGATGGATGAACTATGATAAAGTAAAGAGCAAGGTGGTAAGTGATAAAGCGAAGAAGTTGATTTCGAATGAGTAAAAGAGGACAGATTTAGTGTGATGGTATCTTGGAGCAGGCAAATAGCGAAGTGATTTGCAGAGTTTCTTAACCGGATCTACTACAAACATATTGATGTGTTGTCTGAGCTTAATAGGAACTTATCCCATGCATATGTACATGCAATTTTCTCAATTCATTTCTTATTTTCTAGTTGTGAGCCTTTGTAATCTAGGCAATGAGCCGTATGGGCAATGAGCCTCTTTTGTAATCCCATATAACTAGTTATATTTGTTGGAGTTGTTGGATAAGGTTGTTCATTGTTGTTGCTAGGATATGTTGTTGTCATTGATGTCAACGTATTCCTGTGGTTTATTCCAGTGAGTTTGGGAAGATCTTCTAATCCGGTTTTGTAGTTTGGTGTTGTTGATCGTTGTTTTACAGAATACGGTATTTCCTCCAGTATATTCCGGTGTGATTAGATCTTGTGTTGAGGTTTTGGGATATTGTTTGGGATGATCTTGTGTATATTCATTTCAAATGGTTCATAATTTGGTGCTCCGCAATTTATCTTTCTCTGTGACAATTGTTGATTGGTTGTGTTTTTGAGCTTCCTGATGTTGATCGATGAAGATTTGATAAGTGGTGTTGGTGCAACTGTTGGTGATGATTCTAACGTGCTTGTTGGTGTTTCATAGTCATGTCCTATTTGTTTTGACGATTCGCATTGATCGTTATGCAATGTTTTGGTGGTTTTTGTCAATCAGTATTGATTTTCGTGTTATGCAGTACTTCTGATGGTGTAGCATGTTGCGGTTGATCTTGGCATGATTTCCAATGGATGAGATCATTTGGAAATTTGAATAAGGTTCATGTTATGTAATGCAAATCATTATATTGGTCGGGTGATTGATCTATGCATCATGTAATGTAATTTTTGTAATTGTGAGTTGAGGGTTGAGGGTTTAGCCGACCTTGTTATCAAGGTTGATGAATTATATATATTGGTGTTTTATTCACTTAGTTTTGGTGTCAATATAGTGTCTGCATTATCAAAGAGAGGTGAATGTGAGAACAAGAGATTTATCATTCAGTGAAGTGTTGAAGTGAGATTGGTGTTGCAGAGCAAACAACTGTGCTTAACCGGAATTGTCATCAAGCATTTGTAGCTGCTATCATTGCAGTTCATTTCTTCCAGATTGTAGTCTGAATCATATTCTAAGTCAGTGAGACTTCCTTGAGGATTGTAGCCTTCTAGGCAAATATCCTTTGAGCAGTGAGCTCTAGGCAGTGTGCCTAAATGTATGTGCATTCCCCATTGTAATATTTTCACCCCCCCTCTCAGTATTTTGGCATGCTCAACATAGTGATGATTCATTCTTCAAGAAACATGAAAATGATTTCAGTAGTGCAATTCTTATAGGCTTGAGATTTAGTCCATCTCGTACAATAGGTTGTTGCTATTAAGATGAATTTATGTCCTATATATGAGTGGGATTGATAACACCAATAAATCTAAAACTCATTGGGCGAAAGTTCTTACCTCATACACTGGTTGCATTGGCATTACAAGATTGCATTCTCTTGAGGCTACATTTTGATAGAATGATAGTGTCTGACGTGTTGATGTGAATCTTTAAAGATGTGAGGCCTATAGTATCCAACTCTTTATATTTAGTGAGTAGTTAAATTTGTTGTTCCATGGCTTGTCCCAAACTTACCATGAAATTCTTCCAACATTTGTTTGGCCTTTTGTTGATTTAAGCATCTCATGTATATCCCCTCAAAGTTATTTCAAAACAATATTCTATTCTTAAGCATATAATTTGCACTCTTAAGACTGAGTGCTCTCCTTTGAGTGAAATTCAAGTCATTTGGGTACTTGTTGAGCAAGAGGAAGATGAGGTCAACATACCAAGGATCTTGTGTAAATGAGTTGAATGTGTATTGTTGGCAAATAATATGGAGACATGTCTCTATCGTTGTTTGGGACAAGCCTTGCCTTCTAACCAATTGCATGGGTTGCTTCTCTAAATCGAATTCCTTTAAAATGGCTATCCATTCCCATGACATTCTCCTTAGCTCACTTTGCATGAGCATAGATTTCATAAATTGATCCATCATAATGGCAAAAGTCTTGCTCCTTAGAATGAAGTGCTAGAACTTCTTGATTGTCCTAACTAATGCAAATGTTTTTTGTCTGTGTAAGGATATATTATATGGGTCATAAATTATATTGATTTTCCTAATTTATGAGCTTGTCCCCATTCTTGAAAGACAAGCTCATAAATTATATGGGTCTCTCATCCCCAAGTTCTTTCCTTTGCATTAATATTGTAACACATGAATCATCATATGCAAAGGAGTAAATGTAGAAAAGTTGCAAGTAATCTAGACTTGTCAAAACTGGTGCCTCTAAAACAAACTGCTAAATTTGGGTAATAGAAGACCTAGCTTCCAAACTCACTCAATCTAAGCATCTTTCTTCATCATATCATTGAGTGGTTTACTATTTCAGTAAAACTCATGATGAATTTTGTTACAAAGTTTATCCAAAGAAAGTTCTCATTTCTTTCTTGCTTCTTGGCATCTATAACTGCAATATAGCTTCTACCGTATTTGGATCTATAGAGATTCCCTTTTTAGATATCACGTCCTAGTAGCATTCCTTCTGAAACCCCAAAAATGCATTTCTTAGGATTCAAAGAAATCTCATTTTCTACACCTCCCAAATATCTTGCACAAGTGGATTGAATGATCTTTCCTATCCTTTGAAAATATAGTTAAATCACCCAAGTAGATAATTATACACTTTCCAGTCATCTCTTTGAATGTTACATCCATTTCCTTTTGAAAAGTGGCACCAACATTGATTGATCTAAAGGGCATCCTTTGATATACAGAGTACCCCACGTTGTAGTGAATATTATTTTCATTTGATCTTCATAATTCATTGACACTTGATTGTAATATGAGCATCCATCAAGGAAGGACGTTATATGTGATCCATTAACAATTTGTAATGCTTCATCCAAAAAATGGGAGAGGGTAGATATCCTTTTCTAATGCCTTGTTCAGATTTCTAGTCCAGACTTTATCTCTCCTAGCTTTTTCCTTACCGGTACTAGATTGGCTACGTAAGTAAAATGCCTTACAAACCTACCTAGATTTCAAGTTTAATAGACAACACCTTAATTTAAAATTATCACCAAAATGGGTTTATTTTTAGTTTTAATAACTCACATGTTATGGTCATCTTTCAATATATCATCTTTTATGTACTATCATTTTCTCTATTTGTTTTTCTGTCATTTGAAGCCACGCCCTATGTTGGATCTATCATTATGAATTTCCTCCTTTATCGAACTATCCCATCCCAAGATCCTCATATTTCATGAGGTCACTACCTACCTTATCGAATAGACCCACCCAATTTTTCTTGTTAAATTTTTTTTATCAAGTATTGATTACATATCAATCTTAAAGGATTTGTGCTAACCATTGGATTTAAACATATCAATAGCACATAAAACACTCAAAAACTACACAATTGAACTCTGATAGCAATATCAAAACATATCATTTTCGTCAAGAAAACAAGACAGACTTGTAAAGAATTGGCATTTTTACCTTCAAAGGTTTTCGGCCTTTTGTTTGTGATCAACCATTTTGGTCATGCCTGCCTTGTATTTTAGCGTGAACAATTGTCGATCAATCAAATTAGATTAACAAACTGTATGATGATCGCTTTTGTCAACCTAAATGACTGATTAAGTATTCATGAAGAGATCCACCTTTCATTTCCCATCGCAGTATTTCACCTAACCAATAGTTTTCAAAACTTATAGTCGAACGCCAGTCCTTTAAAAGGTCATCCTTGTCTCTCCTTTTCCAAGCTAGCCCCTTTTTTCGAACTTATCAAGGTTCGGAAAAATTTCAATCTAGCTGAGCTGCAAACTTTGGTACATTTTTTAGTGGTATAATTCCTCTATAAAATTCCGTCTTCGGAATTCGTTCCTTGTTGATTCTTATGCATGCTTAGCGACCCTTGCAATGAACCGTTCTTGAGGTTTGATTAATCTCTCTATTGCAATTGTACCCAACATTCATTTTCCACGTCCTCTATCATGAGCAAAACTCTATATCATTCATGACCGTTTGGAGTCCCCAGCGCTATTGACCATAGCACAAATTCCCTTGCATCTTATTGTAGTGTAAGTTGACTTTTACTTTTTTGAGATGGAAACAGGAGAAGAAACCCCAAGAGATAGATGATTAAAAAATGCTAGATGAACGCGACACAGAAGTAATCTTAGAAAACCAAAATGGAACTAAAGTGAATAAATCCTATGATAAATGAAAGAAAAATCCAAAGAGGTAGATGATAGGAAAATGCTATAAAAGTCTAAGAGAGAAAATGTTAAACAAGCACAAAAGGAAAATGACAAGGAAATGTTAGATTAATCGAAGAGACGAGTAATCAGAATAATCCTATAAAAGTAACAAGGGAGAAGATGGGGGAGTGGGAAAGGGAACCCAATAAGGAAATAACAAGAAAATCGTACATAAATCTAAAGAGTGAAATGATTAAAATAAATCATCTTCATAAACCAGCGCGAAGGGGAAGAATCCAAAAAGTAAATATGAAAATAAAGCAACGGAAAGCACAAACATGTTTGTAAGAGTAAATCATGAAATTATAATGTTATATATGAATATAAGAACTTTAATATCATGTAACAAAACATAGAAGAGGTAATAAGTGCCTAAAAATTGCAGTTCAAAGACTTCAAACAATCATGATGATAACAACAGCCATTTGCTGTACTTTCTGATGTTACCACTTTCATAATTTGTTTCAATCACTCCAAGATTCTTGCAAGAACTTCCTTACATATGGTACGGAGGCAAAATGTGGTCAAACCAGGCAGTAACGAATTTTAATCAAGGTGCTCATATCACGACTCATTGGGAAGGTGTACTTCCAGCTTCTTTGAAGATGTTCTTCCCATTTATTTGACTTTTATTCCAGTTTTCACCTTCTAAGATCTTTGTAGATCAATATTTAACCTTTGCATTAAAGGAATGAATCTAACATATTGTCTTCAAGAACTCATTTTTAGCGGTGATATTAGCTAGATTTATTAACATATCCGATCCATTTCATATGAAAACCCTCCATTAAATAGGTCACGCAACGATTTTGATTGCATACTTTACGTGAAAAAAAAGGCTACTAGAAGAGAAGGTTTTTATTTCCTAAAATAATTTTTCGAACACTTTGTTACAATGAAGAACGAAATCATAAGCTTTGAGAACTAAGCTTTGGAAACTTATAGGTGATACAACTTACATTGATTAAGTGGGAGGGCTCATTTGCACAAGTCTTTAAGTTTTATCATAGAAACAGACAAAATCTCAAAAGTATGCAAATTAACCACATTTGCCACTCATATATCCAACATGTTCTAGAGGAGAGTTGTAATCCTTTTCGAATTAATCAACATCCATTTTTTGTTGATAAAAATATATTAACTCTCAAAGTAGAATCTACAAAGATAAAAAGACTTACAAAGGGCTTGCAACAAATTTCAAATATAGGCAATTGGGGTGTTCTATTATTATACTTCAAAATTTCTTGTTTTACCTTACCTATCACTTACGTTGTGAAATAACACTAGGCAGTGAATTTACTATTGCTCTAAAAATTAATATATGGATGTGATTTTGGAGGCCTTTGCATAGGATTGCATGGAATAACTTAATAGGGATAGATAAAAAGACTTACAAAGGGCTTGCAACAAATTTCAAATATAGGCAATTGGGGTGTTCTATTATTATACTTGAAAATTTCTTGTTTTACCTTACCTATCACTTACGTTGTGAAATAACACTAGGCAGTGAATTTACTATTGCTCTAAAAATTAATATATGGATGTGATTTTGGAGGCCTTTGCATAGGATTGCATGGAATAACTTAATAGGGATCTTGCCTCATTCTCCAATAGCAGAAACATGCCGAAATGGGAAATTTCATCATATAGTTGCAGACTGCTTCTTCCTCTCTTCGACTCTCTACACTTCTCTACATTGGATCTTCTACATAGGCTTTAATTCCTTGAAGATTCACATATAGGATTTACCCGTTTCAAACTTTACAGCAAGCAATAGCTATGGGTGAAAGTCATCAATATAATGATGAGAGACATAATACATCTTATAGAGCTAGAACCATATTATCGAAGCTAACAGTACCTCATTGTGAACATTTTAAATACGGTACCAATCACAAGGCTTCTCTTCTCTCTGACTCGATAGAATTATAACAGCTAGCCACGGGTGTACTCAAATGGGTTTATGTCGATTAAAAAATTAAAGATGCTATATAAAAGTAGACAATTAAGTATCATTCCTCATATACACTGAATTGGCAAAACCAGGAAAAAAACTCGACCATACATGTCTAGTCTACCATGAGAATCAGTCACTTCTAGAAGAGGGATTCCCAACAATGGCAGAGACTGCTGAGATCCATTCAGTGTATAGCTGACTTAAACATATAAGCTTTCACAATCAGACCTTTCAATACATACAGATTTATTCAAAAGAACATCCAAGTAGGTGACGAACCAAAATTGTCACCTACTATCAAATCTCCTGATAGACAATACGACAACTTGCTGGACTACAAGCAATCTGAACAGAACTAACATAATCTTAACATTCTTAAAAATTTCAGACAGCTGCAAAGTACTCTTTGCTCAATTTGGGGTCTGGCTTCATTGATTTCTCCCCTGGCTTCCACCCAGCTGGGCAAACTTCATCAGGGTTTTCTTGCACATATTGAAGGGCCTGAGGCAAAAATATTTGAATCGGTAGTCTAGCAAGTACAGAATAACAGAGTTCCTTATGCTCTTATTTGCAGTACTGAAAAGAAAGTGAGAATTTATCTGTACCTGCAAAGTGCGCATTGTTTCATCCACACTCCGGCCAATGGCAAGATTGTTGATTGTCGAATGCTGAATCACACCCTCTTTATCAATTACAAAAAGTCCTCTTAATGCTATGCCCTATTAGGAAACAAAACAACAGATGCATATTAGTAGTGAAGTACTGCCCTTAGAATCCATCACCACTGTTCAACACAAAAACCCAAGGAAAAGAGATTGAAAAGGATAAGAGAGAGGATCACAGGACATGCATATTACTAGCATGTCCTGTATTGGTACTAACGTAGGCCCTTAGAATCCACCATATTTGTGCGACACAAAATCCAAGGAAAAGAGATTCAAAAAGACGAGACAAGATAACAGACCAGATGCACCGATCCAAGAAAGCAAAGAATAGGAACTTATTAAAAAGCTAAGTAATGAAAACAGGTTCTCTAGTAGATTACATTGCTTACAACTTAACAAGTTGGCAGTAAGAATCTTAGTGATTCCTATTATTTAAAAATAAAATATAGAAAATCAAATTGTAGATATAGATTAAATGCAATAATGAATTACTAGTCAGCAAGAACAGCAGTGATTTTGAATCTAATGATAGGTTCCTTTCCATTCTTAAGTGATTCAAGGTGGACTTTCCAGCTATTCTTAAAATTTAACATCGCATAAGAATTTATGTTACAACACAATGTTATAGAGGAGTGTATGGCATGGACTTGTACAATATTTAGAAGCTGTTTTGTATTTTAACTATTAACCGAGGAATTGAGAGGTCATTTCTAATATAAAACTGCAGTACCATTCAGATACCAAATATAGAGCTCCCAAGTAGCTTGACCATATTACAATGAAATATAGAAATTGTGCCATTTAAGACCGCAGGGAACGAAAAAACTTTCAATGAGATATTCCTGGTTCATCTATCAGATTACAAAGAACCCTGCATAAGCTGAATAAAATATTCTGCACCTATTCTTAAAAAGTAGCTCTAGAGACTCTGCACATAGGCAATTAATAATGAATCCAAAAATCATACCAGAAAATATCACACCCTACAGTACCTTGGTATATCTTACCGGCATAAACTTCCATTATGTCAAGGTGTCTTATCTAATAAGTATTCCATAGTTATAATTAAATTGCAACGAAATTGAGACAAAAACTTAATCTAGAGAAAAGAACAGCAGATTAAATGCGGTAATAAGAATTCTTCCCCTTTAATTAAATTCCCTTTTCTTTCACTTTGATGTTAGTTAGAACTTTTAGAAAAGTCAAAGATGAATTTGCTTGATCTCCTAAAATACTAAAGTTTTAATAGGAACCAATTACCATTGTAGGAAAAATATTTTGGTGACAAAATTGGCAAACCAATAGATGAAGACTTTTCCAAAAACTCAAGATTTAATGAGGAATGCAAAAATTATTAAAAATAGAGAAAAACCTGTTGTTTTTTAAATTCAAAAACATTTATTAGCATAGTGATATATAGATCGAATAAAAATAAGAGTTCAACCCATGAATTGTAGATTATGAATTTTGCAATATATTGCATTGCACGTTGCATGCTTAAAGAAAAAACAATAAATAGTTATTAATAGTATTTAAATTTTGAACCATAATTAACTTTATAAAATGTTTTCAAATTTTCAATTATAATCTACTTTAAAAATGTGATGCAGGAAGACAAAGATCTTAAAAAATATAAGACTTTGACTTGGGTCAGATGAGTGGTTCTTTTCCCATATTAACAAGGAACGTTAGAATAAGCATATATAAGAATTGTCAACACTAGGAGTCGAGAAGAAATGAGAATTATGGTATATTCCAATATCCATTAGTGAATAATGTTATGGAAGATCCAAGCTAATTAATGCAGACTTTTTAGTAAAATTTTAACTGGGCAACAACTCTTAAATGTTCCTTCACCAAAGGTTTAATCACTTTAATAGTTTTATTGATAGAGTTGCATGGATAGAGATACAGCTATTTTTCAAAAACCCTAATACGTTATCTGGTATTGATGCAGCTGGATATGACAATCATATATAATATATATTACATAATATTTCTATAATAAAACACAAAAAATGCAAATTTAAAAAAATTAAAAGAGTAAATAGAGATTAAAAATTATTATTATATTAAAAATACAATTCTTTTATAGCTGAATAGGAGTATGAAATGGCAGCTTACCTTTGTGGGTTTCAGAAAATGGCAAGCTAGGAGCTTTTACAGTGATGCCTCTGTTTACTACCCCATGACTGACTTATTTTGATCTTCTCAAATTCTTCAATCTAGTTGTTTCTTGTAGAAGAACCAAGTCAATCCTGCATTCCTTAATTTTGCTTTGTAAGCGATGTTGCTTACTGGGGGCAACTAGCACCCTTATACTGGATGCCAATATAACCTTTATTGTGTGAAATTGGTTCTCGCAACTCCAAAACCTCCTCCTCATCATTGGTTATAATCTTGGGTGTCCAGATCTGTATAGCCTTTGTATTTCTGGGACTTTCTATATGTGTTTCTTAAAGAACATGGTAACTGTTAATTTACGATTTGTTTTGAGTTTCCTGGTGCTTTTTATCCCCTCTGATTGGATTTATTGTGGGTCAAAAAAAAATTCTTGTCCTTTGGATCTTTGTTGTTGTCCTTTGTGGCTTGATTGATCGTTGAAAACTTGAAAGAGACCTAATTGTTGGTGATTTGAGTATTCAGAATTCTGGACTAGTTCAACTTCATTCCCTATTTCAATTGAGTTTCCCTTTTATCTTTTTTCCACCAATGTGTCCAAATTAGCAAAAAGATTCACTATAGAGAACTGAGTATTCATTCTAGTTTTTCCTCATTACCCTGTCTGGCATAAGCTCTACTAAACATGTCCTCAGCAATCTATGGTCAGGTTATCTTTTCATTGACTGGTGATAGTTACAAGTTACAACAGACCTTGCTTGGGCTTGAGTTGTGCTATTGGCTAGATTTTGATGAACCACTGGGCATGCTCTGCAAGATGGCCATGTTCATGGCAGCTCCAGCACAGGAAAGGAATATTTCTCCTAGTCCAATGGCTGTTCTCATCATATTCCATCCAGTTCCAGAAATATCCCATCCAGGAGTTGCTACTTGATCTAGATAAACAGAGATCATGCATTGTTTGGGACTCCTACATTTCATTAGATTCTCCCATGGCTGCTCCTATTCTTTGAATTGCTTGCTCCTGCCAGCATCTGCCTAGAAGTAGTAATCAGAGACAGACAAGAAATGTGCTTAAGAGATCCTAAGCCAGGTTGAAGAAAGGAGCCCAATGTTTCATGAAGAGACCAGATTTGTTTAAAGTCATGGTCCTCCCTGAAGATTCTCTCCATTCATGTTTAAATGTGAATACAGCATTGAAGTATTCCTTGAGCATGATCGGCATTTCCATTGTACCTTGTAGGAATAGTCTTCAGTGTTCTGGGTTCCTGGGAATGCCCCAATAAATTGCTGTATCAGGAAACTTTCCTTCAGCATCCATAATCGATCTTCCATTCCTTCAAAACAAAAGCTAATTTTTCGAAGATTTCCCATTTTTAGGAAGTAACCATTCTCCTTTTTTGGCTGGGCAGTTTGGGTGACTTAATTTTCTTTTTGGCATGCTCTTGCATAATAATTCTGAGTTTTGCATTTCTTTATTTTGCTTTTTCTAGAGCTGTTACAGTCACTAAGGTAAGTTGGGAATCAAAGGACTTCTCAATGGAGAAGACCACGGCCTCCTCCACTTTTCAAGAAAAGTTATGTACAAGGGCATAATAATATTTGGGGGTGATGATGGGGTTACTGACGTGCAACATCTATCCCTTTAGTTAGTTATATGGATAACTAGTATAATTATTATATTGGGTAATGAGTCATCCTACATTGGGATCAGTGATTTACATTTCCAATATGTTATTAGGAGGTGTTTATCAATATAAGGGTTATATAGAAGAGTATTTTATGTGTTTAGGATCTCATATTGAAGATATAATTTGGAGTGGCTTCTTCCAAAGGCAGTATTATATGATGTTTCCTGCCTTATAGGTTTATTGTATTTCTGACTATATTGCATATTAGGGCATCTTACCCGACAAACATCTCATCTTTTGATATCTCTAATTTATTATGCATATTGCTATTATTATCTTGCATATTTCTAATATTACATTTGTGGATCCTAAAAAGAAGGGTCGTTGAGCAGCATCTTTTGCTGAGAACAACAGGCACTGTTGGGGAAAAAAAAGATTCCTCTGACTGTAAGCGTGTTGTGTATCAGATCCAATTGAATTTCTTGATACATTGTAGCAGCATAAACTTCTAGCTCAAGATAATTAAATGCTATGAAATAATTTTAACTTAAAAACTAAAATTAAAGGCTGTGAAGTAATTTGAATTAAAAAATATATCTCAAAAGATAGAGCAGATAATGAAATGAAGTAATCAGACATCATAAGAATACTTCCTTTCTATACATACCTGATCATGAATCAAAACATTGTAAGACTTTGAAATAGACTTGGTTACATCTGATATAAGGGGATATTTCAAATCACCAAGACCTCCAGCTTTTCTATCAGTTTGCACCCATGCCAAGTGAGAGAACTGCAAGCAGAGAATAAATCACAATACAATGAAAATCATGAGAAAGCCCACAAAACAATAGATCATCTTATTAGTACATACAAATCCTTTTCCTTTTGTACCAAATACTGCAAAACTTTCAAGAAAACAAAAAGAACTTTCCAAAGAACGCGGTCAATGTGCTTACAGATAAAAAAGTTTTTCCCCCACCTTTACAAAAAAGTTATTAACTTAGACCCTCTTGTAAGCAACATATTTTTCAAATGATCTTAATTAAATATTAGAAAGTAGAAGAAGTGCAAATAAAAATTTATGCTGCCTATATCTTATGTAATCAAAAGTAATACCAAGTGATTTAAGTAAGCAACCACATTTCAAACCATTTTCACCAGTACTGATATGATTTTATAATCCATGATCCATCATTGGATATCAACCTTTACGATAGGTTTAAAGAAAGTGAAAGGGTACATAAGGAAATGTGTCAACTTCAAAGCTTGTATGTGTTTATGATGAAGAACCCATCCTGCCAACTTGTTTTGCTATTATCAATTGTTGGCTGTGGTGGTATGTGTTACATCGTCTTTATGAACAGTTAGGCCATTTGTAACTGCAGACATTTGGTGTTTGTGTGCCATTCTGCTGGGGCTATGCAATAGTTTAGATGTATTAGTTGCTAGTGGCTGGATGGTGATGGGGTGGGAAGGGTTCCCCAGGGATCCACTTCAGCATGATAGACTGTCTGACCACAGACTTCAATAATTTTAATTGCTTGCCTTGGGTCCTAATGACATTAATGACAAAGGTAGTGTAGTCACGAGCTTCAATAGTGGGAAATTTCAAACAAAAGCTTAAGGTGGCAGTGGAAAACAATAAGATTAAGGCTAATTTGGAGGAGCATCTTATAAACTCGGAAAGGGAGGAAGATGAAATGACAGAGGATCTTACAGGCTGATCAAGAGCAAGAGTCGTGTGCTTCAGTTATCGATATACCTTAGGCAATTGACACCAGGATTCTTAATGCTTGTGTTGACTCTAATGCAACATCTGAGATCTCTAGATGTGTATCGCAAAGAATTAAGCCTAGTGTTAAAGCATCTGGTGGTATTAAACCACAATGGCATTTTAGAGGTAGCTAGTGGGTACACTCTACCAAAGTTGGAAGGTGAGAGTATTCAGTGTACAATGAGATGAGTGGAGCTGCTAAAAGGGATCAAGTTTCATGATTTTGGTGCTGTGTCAGAAACAGAAGTGCTTCCTGTGGAGTCAATTAATGTGTCCAGGAATTAACTTCGTAGTCATGTGCCTAACAGATGGAAATTGCCTCCTATAGCTGGCCTTCACAGGTGGGTGTATCTGAAATGCCCTAAGCTAGGATGATTTCTGTATTTATGTTTCTGGCTTTGGGTATCTTATGATTTATCAGTATGTGTATGTGATATCTATGGTTCAGCTACATGAAAATTATGGGTTGTTCATGTTGTTTTCATAGTCTTGTTTGTGCTAGTCAAGATTAGTTAGTATTGTTAGCTATGGTATCAAAAAGAAGAGAAACAACTAGAAGACTAAAACTGAAATCCAAGAAATCAATGCCACTGAGTCCAACCAAAGGAGGTAAGATAAGGCAATGTGATAAGAAAATGAACCACAAAATTAAAACGATCTAATTTACAAGTCTACAAGAAGCAGCCAACTATAGAAAATTCATTAGAAGTTGTAACAATTTTAAAGCCAAGGCAGCAGTGCAAAACGAACCATAATCTGAGATAAATGTAATTTCAACTAATAACAAAGAGTAGTGAATCTGCCAAACTCCTAGCAGAGGCACTACATCACTTTTAAAGACCTTCATGCCATAAGAATCCATGGAAGCATGAAGACAATAAATCTTACAATAATACATAGAAATGCGCCCTCAAGATGAAGAGAAATGACTTGAAGGCCAATGTCGAATTCTGAAAAACAATGTTACTAAGCTGAAAAAAGGTTGTAGAGCTAGATAATGTGGTAAGGAAGTGAACCATGAAATGAAAGATCAACCAAACTGGCAGAAGAAGAACAAAGAAAGACTGGGAGACACAACCAACCATAGAAATCAATAAAAACAATTTCAGAGCAAAAGCAGCAGCACACAGCAAAGGAAAAGCCTAGACAGATATAGAATTCAAGTAACACATTAAGAGGCACACCACTCACAAGGGTAAAGTAGTTAGAAGTTGCTAGGCAACTCTCCCTCTAGAGAAAGTAACTAGAGACCTTGTGAACCCAGTTAGATTATAGGATGCTAAAGAGGTTTCTACCAAATCACACGTATCATCCAAGCCCCCTCGTGTTGGGGGAAATCTTTATTCTGAGATGAAAAGAGTCCCTTTCATTAGAAGACAAAGCAGCTTATATTTATGGTATCAAAGAACTTCTATTAGAAGATAGTGAACCAACGACAGTACTGCAAAGAATTGGACCTGAATAACAAGAGTTTGAAGGCAGCCAAAGTAGCAGAAAATTTTTGCAAACCATAGAAAGGCGAAAGATTTTAACGTGTCTAACAGTGCCAGATGAGCCAAGGAACATCTTGGACATACCTTCTTGAGGAGGAGAATCCTACCATTGCAGTCATATTAAGAATGACAATGAAAAACGGTTGCTCTGCAACATTATCCAAATTCTGAGAACTAAAATGTATTGGCCAGTGGTCTAAAAATCTAATGCGCCATTATAGAATATGCATAACCATCTAAGTGGTGAACAGACAAACAGATACATGCCATTGGGTGCAGTCATTTCCAGCCACATTCTAAGGGGTGGCAATTGACTAGTTTGCTGATGCACCACCAACTGACAAGTGCTCTTAGGATAAATAGATGTTTTACAAAGGATTTAGGCTTCTTCAAGATGAGAATGAAATTGTACCAGAAATTTTCAATATCAAACAAGGTAAGCATGAAAATACCCAACCATATAATCATAGGCTTAATAAACTGCTAAGTAAATGAAAAGATATTATTATTGGATTTGTTAAAATGATGGTAAATTGAATGGGCTAGTACCCTCGCAGCGGAGGAAGATAAAGATGTTGCCACTTTAACCTAAAAAAAAATGCATTTAATAGAGCCATGAGCATCAAAAATGAAAAAAAAAACATCTTCAAGCTCTCGGAAAAGAAAGAAAGATGATTCTAACTCCAGTGACAATAGTTGACAATATCTAAATCTAAGATAACATGTACTCTGGATAATGAAATAATATAAGGAGTATACCACAGGGCAAAAAGAACTAGAGAGTATTGATTCTAAGATGGGAGACTGACAACAGCCAACTGTCCTTATGTGGTATCCTAGCTTTAGATATTGTGTGGCATGGCTCCTTAAATTATTTCGTCAAACAAAATTAATTTATAATTGCATAAATTATCCTACGTGTCCATATACAATGCTTAACATTAAAGGTTGATATTTGCTATTAGATTGGCCATGTCACAGAACCTTCTATAAAAGATTCCTTGTGTAATTTGGAAACCCAGAGAATCAGAGCGGTCTTTGCTCAAGGGGGGAAGCCAACCCCACCCACTACACTTCCAAAGTCATAAAACAATAAAGGTGTGCTTTCAAGTAGTTCTAATTTTAAGAAGATATAACAAATATACTTCAAAACACGAGTGGTAAGGTTGCAATAAATACAATGTGACTACAAAGGTCAAACTAGTGTGCAATGTCCACAGTGTATTAAGTGGGGGCAATTTGTGCAGGACTGTGCCACAAATCATATTAGAACAGGTTTTCTGCACAGAGAATGAAAGAATGAAAACAAGAATGGACCAGCTGCACCAAGTCGTCAATGGGGATCTGTCCCAAACCCAAGTTTGGCTAAATTTAACATGGATCATGGGAACCTGCTCAAGGATGTTTATCATATCAAAGGGGAACCTTGAATGTCACTCTGAATAAGGCCATTCAGCTTAGCAAGACCAAAATTACATACTAAGCTGTGCTAGTATCACCACGCACTAGGAAAATATGCTTAAAAGAAAGGAGAATTTTCAAAAGTTGGAACAAGTAAAGGAATGAGAAGTCAAAAGAGGGAGAAGGAAAAAGCTTCAGAAGATCTAAATATGGAGGTGGTGGAGGATCATTTAAAATTTCTAAGAGAGAAATGGAATGTTGTGGAGTCTCTATATGATCTTGTTGTTTGTCTGTTGTCACGTTTGTTTTTAATGTCGTTTGTTTAAAACTTGGTCTCAGTTGATCTTAGTTGTTCGTCCTGGCTCATTATTTTTCATAATTGTATGTGATGTTGATCCTGGTTTATTGTTTTTCATTATTGTATGTGATCTTGTCTAATTTTTCTCCTGCTTAATGTAAAAGGGTTTGAACCCTTTTGAAAAGCCACATTTGCCTATTAATCAAAAAAAATAAGGAAATTTTGGGCACTGACAGACTAAGCAATATGGGAGTCCCCTGCACTGGAGCCTTTATCTTGGAATATTTTATCAATAAATTGGGCACCAGGACTCCAGAATCAGGGACAATGGATTGAATGCTCAAACACAGTCTTCTCAGAGAAAACAATGTTCTCCTCTATGAGAGTTCAAAGTAGGGGATGGTCAAGATGGGTGATGCCCCCAACCAAACTCAAGTGGAGGAGTTAGCAGAGCTGCAAAGTGAATTTCAATCCCTATCCCGGAAGCACGTTGAACTAGCCACTTACTACCATGATTTGGCATTGTAAATGGATAGCCAATGTGTCATTTTGCACAGTAGATGCCTAGAGAATAGTACCATTAGACTCCAAATTCATGATTAACCCCCGACAATCACCACCTGCCACATTTGTCATGTCAATGCCCAAGTTTTTCTCGAATTTTTCAAAAAGTGGTTCTGAGATTTTTTATGTACATCTTTCCTCTTTTTGTCTTGATTTTACACTTTAAAGAACAAACATAAAGGTATGGAAAGATTGAAAATCTTAAGTTTAGCTTTAATGGCTAGGGCTTTTTAACTTCTCAAATTTAACTTTATATAGCTACTTTTTTAGTTAAAATCTTGTACACTAATGAGGGTTTTTATTGATTATATTATACTAATGAGGGTTCAATATGAAACGTTGGGTCATTGTAAAATAATACATTGTGTTCAATGACAATAGCACTTACCTGGTATTTTAGGGGCAACAGCATATTTTAGAACAAAAATCCTCAGGCAAAAGTAAAATAATTGTATTTAAAAGATCATTTTTTTATAACGGATTTATTTGATACATTATATTTATTTCTAATCTCTATGCACTATATTTGACATGAAAAGTAAAATCAATATTCTCTAAAAATATTCTTTTTTTAGTTCGTTGACTTTTGCCAGGGTTTTCCTGTTTTAAACCCAGGTAATTGAATTCCATTGGCACATTGTCTTAATGCCATGTAAACAGAATGCTACTATGGCTTAGAGATATCAAGTTTCTTTGTCATATCTACAGTTTCTAATGGTGGAGTTTCTCAAGCTCAGAGGTGATTTATATTTATTTCTAATCCCTATGCACTATATTTGACATGAATAGTAAAATCAAAATTTTCTCTATTTTCATTAAAATAACATTCAATTTTTAGTTAGTAAACTTCTACCAAGGTTTTCCTGTTTTAAACCCAGGTAATTGAATTCCATTTGCATAATGTCTCAATGCCATGTAAACAGAACGCTACTATTGCTTAAGAGATATCAAGTTTGTTTACCTTATCTACAAGATCTAATGGTGGAGTTTCTCAAACTAAGAGGTGACCCTTCCTTGGGCCAGGAGGTCCAAGCGGCAACCAAAGAGGATGTTTGACTTCTTTTTGGGTCGTTGTAATTGGAGATGTAGTTATTAGGGCTGTGGTCCGTATTTTGTTTGCACCTTGGGTTGCATTTGATGGTATAGTTATGATGGTGTTTCTCTTAGCCTTCCCACTTTTGTAGTCTCTGGATGTTCAAGCTCCTTACGTATTTTCTTATGTCTTTTAAGGTTGAGGACCACTATATAACCATCAATTTACCTTTCAAATTCAAAAAAATATGATATAAATTATTGAAATTGTTTGCTCAGGTTTTCATTTTTGGGACATACATCTAGATGTCACCATGTTTCAACCTTAATATTTTTTGTGGAGATCTATTGTTTTAAGTTTCAACTTTGACATTATCAAGTTTCATGATAAATATTAAAAATATGACAGCTACATGATTAATACAAGGGTGCTGCCCCTCTGCAGCTATTTACTTATTAAAAAAAAAAAAATATGACAGCTACATGATTTGTAAATTCAACTTATATTTAATATAACAAACATTTTTTTGTACACTTTGGACATTATATTTAATTTGCACTCGGCTTGTGACATCAAAGATGTCTTAAATTTATGTTATTAAAATAAAATAATAACATGAATTACTGAAATTGTTTCCTCTGGTATTCATTTTTGAAACAAAAATCTAGATGTCATTGTGTTTCAACATTAGCAATTTTAGGATGATCTTATTGTTTCATCTTTTGACTTTCAAGTCTGATGATTGATGTCTTCAGGTTTAATGTTATTGTGTACCTAATTTTCAAGAGATATGCATGCTATGCACCCTCACACCATACATATCCTTGCACCAACATGCCCAGTTTCAGGGGTTCACACCAGATGCTAAAGTGCTTTAAACTTCTATCAAGCTTTTTTCAGAGAATCCTTTTGGTAATAAAAGCAAGACAAGGATGATATGATATATTCTCAATCACCGCACAAGATATTATCCTTCAGTTAATGCTAACATTTTCTATGTATCAAGATTCAAACAAGAAAATTCCTGCTGGTTTACAGATGCTCCTGTTTGATCAAAGCATCTGCAAAATGGCAGTTGCATACACTTGGAAAAAAGAATGTACCTATTCTTAAAAGAGTGTTCTAGAGTGCAATATTTATGTTCATCCAAAACAGCATGGGCTACAAATTCACATAGGTTCATAATAAAATAATTGAATTCTCCAAAATTAGCTGCTAAGACAAATTTAGCATAACACTTACCACACTATCAATAGAAACCCCAAGTATTTCTGTGTTCAACTTCTCAAACTCTGAGTATCTATCACTAAAAGCAGTGATTTCTGCAATACAGATAAGAAAAAAACAGAAGATTATGTACCCCTGATCTTGAATTATATAAACATATAATCTCTATTTCTAAATTATGAAATGTTTAAGTTCTTCTCAAGTAATGCAAATACATGTATTCCAAGAGATGAACACCTGTGGGGCAGACAAAGGTGAAGTCCAAAGGATAGAAGAATAGAATAACATATTTCTTCCCGATGTAATCAGATAGCTTGACCTGCACAAACAAAAAGAAAATAACTAAGCCAATTTTCCTACAGGAATGTACTTGCTGTTATTTCTCCCTCCTACAAACTATGCATAAGCAAAAATCCTGCTACCAAATCTTAATTGCATCAACCTTCTTCTGCAAACTACAAAATGTTCAGGTGCTTTGCAAGGCATCAAATAGACCAAAATACGCATTGCTAAATCTCGAACTCCACTTTACAATAAAGAAAGTACACTGCTATTTCAAAATTTAGAAAAAAGATTTTGAAAAACAAATGAAAACACACAATATCCTTTCATTATTTAGTAAATTCAACTATAACTGTCAAGCCATGGATTGGACCAAGCTAAATGTGGTGCTCGAAGAATAACCGCGTGCCCTAATGGAATTATTGACTTGAAATAGCAGTACTAAATTCCTACACTTTTAAATGTTGCTAGGCACTGCCTTTGCACTTTTATCATAACTCCATTCTTAATTTGATAGTGATGATAAGTCAGTTCCAATGTGCATTTAGAGTATATTCCTTTATAAACTGGCCAAAGTTTAACACGTCCAACTAGAAAACAGGAGAATGTTGAGGACCTATTTGGATATAATATGTCAGTTCAGACAATGAAGATTGTCTTACAAGTATCTTTATCAGTTTTTTAACACTTCTAATATCATTTGCACGGGCTAATTGTTCTATTTCACAAACATGATTTGTGGTTTTTAATTAATTGCTATCTATACATACATGCTTGGTGCATGGTAGAAAGCTTGGGTAGCTGATCTCCCTACCTACATAGGCTCGCCATCAAAGTTTTGAAACAAACATGCAATGATCCCAGAGTGGTTGACTACACATTACAAGAAAAGGAACAAGCTAACTCAATAGCATATAAGAGATAAAGTTTATGGCCACTGATATGATATAAATATCTGAATATGTTGTAAAAAAATTAAGCAAGAGAACTATTGGCATTGCTACAGACAAGAATAATACAGCATTTAAGAAGAAAACATTAGAGATGAGAAGTTCTTTGGATAAACATAAACAGGGATCTGGATCTGGAAAATGCATCAACAAGACCTTCAAATGCAACTTCTTTTGTCCAATTTTATGACATTATGTGACATGGTCATAATCCATAGAATGTGGGCTCTACTTATAAATTTGTAAGTTTGTGTCAGTGTCTCTCCTACTTTCCTGGACAAGTGAACATGCTTGAGCAGACAATGAAAAACTTCCAGTTTTGGAGACAAATACTTGGAATATGTATAAAAAAATATCTAAAAATTACCAAAAAAATACATGTTATAATAAAAGGAGCTGAAAATAAACAACATCAATGATCCAACATTGAGCTGAAAATAAACAACATCAATGATCCAACATTGAGCTGAAAATAAACAACATCAATGATCCAACATTGAATGAAATTAAAAAGGGGTAAAAATGAAAATTTAAATTTAAATACCAATATGGTATCTACGTATAAAAAATATACTAATGACCATCCATGACATTAAAATTTGAAAATCAAAATTAATTTTGCAATGTATCAGTCAAGTCTGCATAAAAAGGACACACAGACACAGAATGCTACAGTGTTCAAAGATTATATCTGGCAAAACAAAGAATTCTGTTCATTTTTCATATTCAAACGGGATCAAGGTTATTGTATTCCCCATATGAACAGATGTATAATTGCTATATGTACTCGACCACTCTTTTCTGTATGCAAACAATTTTGTGGTAACCATGAATTAATTTTTTCTCAATTGTACTTACAGAACTTCTAAAATAGTTCTGGCCCCTGGGCACAGCTCTGCAACTTGTAAAAATTTATTTAATTAATCAATAATAATCTGTTTAAACAAAAACAAAGCACTAATAGAATCTATCAAGTCACCTCTCTGGAAAAGAGCTAGACTTCTGCAATTTTACTTGTTTCTTTAAAAATTTGTGTCTTAATTTCACTATTCTTCAAAACCATGCAGAGAAAACTTTGGGGATATCAGCTGTGATCTGTTTTTAAGGTGTGCAGATGGCTGGGAAATATTTATTCCCATCCGCCCATCCCCAAAATGCCTGAGATACCTGTCAAATCCCAGGGATGCCCATTGAATGGTGGCTTATGTCTATTTTAGGAATCAATATGAACTTGACTGTTTAGAATAACTATCTGATTTCAAATGGATTTGTTTTCAATATTTAAGAAAATTACTGTTGCAGAATATAACATCCCAATTTTTGTAAAATTTGAATATTTTATTAATTGAATATTTTATTTTAGTAAGTTGGATTCTTTTTACGGTCTTCTCTAGTTTGGAATCAACACTTGTTCTTCAGTTTGCGAAGGCAATTGAGATTGAAATGTAGCAGGGAGTTAGCTGTGTGCAATACTCATCTAGTTGTCTGATTCAAATGTATCCAGAAATTCAGTTTATAATTGTGGACAAAGCATTCTACAAATCATCTCTACCTTTTGTGCTAATTAAATTTCTTATTCTAAAGGACCATGGCAATGAAGCCTGCTTCAGCTGCTTATCCTAATCATGGGGCCACCACTGTTGCATTTAGCTTGCAGAAATCTAAAGAGAATCCGTTACTGGGTTTGGAAGCTGCTCTGGAAGAGTTGGCAAGAAGATTGATGCAAAGGTTGCAGATGGTTCTTTAGGCTGTTCGGAGAGAGAGGATGGAAAATTTCCAGGTAAAGTAGTGGCATTTACCCTGTCAATGGAAGTTTTGGTAAGAGCTAAGCAGGGTGCGGAAGGAAAGCAGAAGAATATTGCAAATGGGAATAAAGGAGCTTGCCCTCTTTGCACGCTCCTTCGCTGCTGTGGTGGGAGGGATTAAGCCCTCTACCTCTGCTGCAAAGGCTATTATGCAAGAGGTAAGCATAATGAAAGGAAAGGGGATGCTGGACTCAATAAGGCTGCTGAAAAAATGTTAACTCTAGAGTTGGGAGAGGAAGCAGAGGAAGAGATTGAGTACTGCTCAGAGATGTTGCTGATTTGTCAATTCAATAATGACTTAGCAATAATCATTGGACAAGCCTTCCAAAGTTAAACAAATGGGTAATTTCTACATGGCAACCCTTTCTTATAGATCCTGTAGTGATTTCTCCTTGTGCACAATGATTTTTTGTTTTCGATGGTGATTATTTAGAGGACAGAGGTAGGACTTTAAAGAAAGGTCGACATTTTATGAAGCCTTGGTTCCAAAGATTCAATCCAGTAACAGAAAATTTGAAGATTGCATACTTGTATGGGTCAGATTGCCAAAACTGCCTCTACAGTTTTGGCTTCACTCTATTTTGGAATGCATTGAATATTTTTTAGACTTTATGGACATTTCCCCTAAACACTAAGGGCACACATTCAACGTGTGTAACCTGGTGGAGTTAAATTTTTCTCTGGGCCTCCCTGTTGACATAGGTCTAAAAGTAGGTAAGGACATTTGGATGCAACCCCTGGATTAAGAGAAGCAGGTATTTCAATGTTGGAAATGTTTAGGGGTGGACATTGTCTAATGGGTGCTCTAAATCAAAAAGAAAAGCTGGCAAGGTAGCTTGGTGGCAGAATGCTTCCCCTCAAGGTCAGATTGTGGGAGGGATCTTTAGGTTATGCACCTTGTAGTCTGGTGATGCCATTAGGTAGTAAGGGGGATCAAGCAACTGTTATTGTGGTCGATATCTGTATTGGTGTGTAGGGTTCAGCCAGCATGGTGCCACTTCCCTCTACTTGTGTACCGACTTTGCTGGCAAGGCCTACTTCTCCTGTGGGGCAAAGAGATGCTAGCAAGCAGATGTCAATGGAGGACCTTACTGATGTGATAACAGTATGTTCTGAGCTATTATGAGAAGCTATGCTCAAATTTATGGCTGTCGCCTCAACCAATGATGCTGAATGTTCAGAAATGTTTCAGGGGATCCATGACCCTCTCTTTGAAAGAGAATTTTCCCTCAGTTAAAGGGGTTGAGAGTGAGATGGAGGTGGATTTGGGTTTGTTACCTCCAAAGAAAGGATGTCGGACAACAGTGGCCAACAGAATAGCAAAATCAAAGAAAAATTCCTCTAACCCAATTAATTACTTTAAAAAGATAAAAGTATTCTACAAATCAAACACAAGAAGCAAATCAATCTTAGAACCTTGACTAGTCCAAAGTAAAGAAATCTAATGCTGTGCATGCACATGTGTGCACATACACAGTCAACAAATTGTCCCAGCTACTAATAAACAACTACAAATTGAGCAACATCAGTTATTTAGATCAATAAATACAACTCATTCATAATGCAATACCTTGATAAATTCTTGATCAAAAACAGCCTCTGCTTCGAAATCAGGTGCTTTATTTCCAACCAATGGAAGTTGTTCACTCTGTTTGACAAAACAAACGCGTGTATTAAAATGCCAAAGCATCAAATGGGCTTAAATATCACATGATAAAAACAATAGTCAAGCAAGGAAAATAAACAAGTAGAGATACATATTAGACACTTTGCTTCGGAAATTTAGATATGAAATCGACCATACATAATTGACAAAATCAAAAACGAAATATTGTTCAATGACTCTAATTATGCAATGTCTGCAACACAAGTGTCAATTTTGCTGTGAGGAATCCAATGTGATATTTGAACCATGATAATAGATCACAAATATGAATTTCATGGAAATATAAATCAGTACATGGAATCAGTGTTTCAGGCTTCTGCAGTACACAATGATAGTACAAAGCTTCAGGACAGTCATAATAAACAAATTTGAAACCATCAACATTTCAGATCACCCTTAATGATTTAACATCACCGTAATGATGGATCACATCCACTGATCTAAAACCTTAAGGGCTTCAAAAATCTCTACCACAGGTTTTTCTTGAAATTTTGTACTGATATATTGAACACTTTTGCATAGAGTAGTTGCATGAAGGAAATTGAAAATTAAAAACATACAATCAATAGCAGACTGCTGCTATTTAGCTTCACTCCTTTTAATTTTTCATATATTTTAATTGCAAAATGTCATTGTTAATATATGTTATGTAATTTAGAAGTCGAAAAATCTTTTGTTGATATACTGTACAAAAGAGCAATTAAGGTAGCACGATTTCAAGGTTCATAGAATAGTATTGAGATGGAAAATGATAGCTACAGAGAATAAATTTTATCATAGCAGTCTGGCTACATATTTCACATTAATTTATGAAAATAAAGTATTCCTCATTAAAACTGTTTTAGGAAAATTGTACATAAGTCACCTGGTTCTGGCACAACGAAATTGATTATTGATCACTCTTTAGTCAGTATGACTTCTAAGAGTAAATTTTAACCAGACCAAATAATCCAGCTAGTCTGCTACAAGACATGATAATTTATGACCTACTCAAGCTGCTGATTTTTCCCTCAGCTTACTAAAACAAACCAGAATTCAATAGTAATATATAAAATCGTTTATAAATAAAATTATCAAGAGATCTTGTGATTGCAACCGGCAACCAGTTTACGTGTTTTACTCTCTAACACTTGAATAATTCCAATTAAGAGCAAGCAAACGGAAAACACTCTATACAGATAATATCATATAAGACTACAAAAACTGTCAATATGGCAACTGCACATCAAATAAGGTGGATTTACAAAGTGCATGATTTCAAAGGTCATATGAATAGTATCAAGAGGGAAACTTTTAGTTACAGCGACTAAAATTTAGCACAGCGGCTAGGCTACATTATTTTCATAAGTTTAAATAATAGATTCCTCACTGATATCATGTAACTAACTAGTGAATAACTCATCTGTTCCTGACCCAATGAAATAGATTATTGATAACTCCATTTTTAAGAATTAATTATTATATTCAATCGTAATTGTGATAATTACGCGTTTGATGAAAGTATTACATCTGTTACCTATGTTTTTGGTTCTGATTGAATAAGGTTTGTTGAATGTTGTGACAACACCTGTAGAACAGATATAGTGGTTGGCTATAAAGGGCTAAATGCTGAAGCAAGATTAGTGAGAGTACTTGAGAGCAAATATTACTGTGTCCATCAATTAAAAGTTCCATCAAATCCGTTTCCCAGATTGAAATCAAGTGACAAGGAGAAGATTTGACAGAGAGTGGGTGAAGAGGCATTTTTGTAACCAACATCAATGCACAGGTGGAGAGTGAGGTGCTTTCTGGTGTTTAGAAACAGAGGAGACTAGAGGGCAATAGGAAGATGCAGGATAACTTCCAACCTTGAGGTTCACTGTTAGCTCAGAAATTAAAGTAATTGGTTTGGTAGTTTTGGCTCAGAAACAGGTTTTCAGTAAAACCCAGGTCAACTGAAGAACATCATATATGTCAAGCAATGACCCATGCCACACTTATTGTGAATAGTTGAGTTTGTCCCCATTTACAGGATATAGTAAAGATCAGTAAGGCCAAGTCCAGCTAATCATTTGTGGCTAGCTGTGTGTGTCACCAGTACAAAGGTGTTGCAGGCATTTGTGTGTGCCCATATTTGCAACTTTTAAAGACATGTAATTAAGCATGTCCTTATTTGCATCCAGAGTATTGTATAGTAAACAGTACTGGATCTATAAGGTAATATATTTGAAAAAAAATATAAACATCTTTTTATAAAAGAAGCATTTGGAATGATTTTAATATTTTCCATACAACAGATATTAGAGCCTCTTCTGTAAATGTATAATAGCAGATGAAAAGAATTAGATTTTCATCGTGAAACAAGGATTTAATAGGGACATTTGTTTATAGTAACACAGATTTTTGGCAGCAAAAATTAAACACAAGAAAATATGGTACTTCTTTTCTCCATTTCATTCATTTGATAACATATTATATATAGGATTTTCAAATCCTATATTATTGGAAACAATTTCTAAATATACAATTTTTTTTAACAACTCCACTTCCTACAAACACTCATATAAACACTATATTAACCTATTTAACAAACTACAAAAACATATAATAAATAATTATCATATGATGCAATATTCCTGACATATAGACTCATTGTTTGTGGAAATTTTGTATGCACATTTATTGATCAAATTGTAAGGATGCATTATTGTTAATGTTTGTAGCTTCAGTCAAATGATCATTTAGAATACATATAATATATGTTGATTAATAATAATATATTATTATGTTATATTATTATATTATTATTAATCATATAAAATTTAATATTCAATATTAATCTATTATATTATTCTAAATTAATAATTGATTGATGAAACATTATAATATTGATTAAATTATTATAATTAAAGGAGAGACATGTCCGTTCAAGGACATGCCTCTCCAAAGGAATATATATAGTATAATGTTATTCAATTTGAGAATACATAGAATTCCAAGAATGCAAGTATCAGATTGAATCAGATATATACATTAAAATACATCCAATAAAACCTGGGAAAATCAACATGGTATCAGAGCTCAGGCCTGTGAAGTTTAATTTGGAGGTTGGAGAGGGTTGGAGAATTCAGTTTTTTTTTTAATTTTCAGTCTGAAATATGCCATTGTACGGCCCTTGGTTGGCCTCAAAATGAGGACTATAATATATGGATGGAAAGATCTGTGTTTCTAGTTTTCAAATATGTTTATCTCATCAAATTTGATTCAGTTTTGTGCAAGATATGACGACTTTGGTGCAGGTCACTTGAAACCCTACCTAGGGTTAGCAGTTTTGGGAAAAATGTCATAACTTTTGTTTTAACCGTTGGATCTCGTTATAACTTGGAGGAAATGTTGGTAATTAGCTTTTCTAACATCTCACCAAAGAGATTGGATAAATTTGGTAAATTGCAAAAGTTATTAACGACTGTGTGTGGCAGATCATAATGAAAGTGTTGATCAAAATTATGAAAATGTTCTACATCATTCAAAGGGAATTATGATGAGAGATGATTCATGCATGATATTTCTTAGATGGGCTCACCTTATGAAAGGAAATGTTTTAAACTTAAGGACGAAAGCACAATAAAATTGAATTAAAGGGAGAAATAAATTGATGCTTATAAACGAATTGATGATTGAGACCAAATGCAAAGGGAGTCTGACATTTCAAAAGAGGACGAGGTTGATACAAGAACTTGAGCTTCAGAGGGAGAAGATGGTTCAGTCAACTTGTGATAATTTCGATCATAGTGATTGAGAGGGATTTTCACTATTGAAGGTGAAACACTTATGAGGTAAATAATGCTAAAACACATGTATGCAAGTTAGAGAAAGCACTGTATGGATTAAAACAAGCTCCCAGAGCATGGTACGAAAGAATTGACAGTTACTTATTAGAGATAGGTTTCTCTAAGAACATTGCTGATCCAAATCTGTATTTCAAAATAATCAAAGGTGAAATGTTGATACTCATATTATATGTAGATGACTTATTAATTAAAGGCGAAGATCATCTCATTGCAAAATGCAAACAAGAACTAGCTTCAGAGTTTGAGATGAAGGATTTAAGTCTACTCTGATTCAGACTGGGCTGGAAGCGTGATAGACAGGAAGAGCACTTCAGGATGTTGTTTCAACTTGGGATCAGCTATGGTATCTTGGATCTGCAAAAAACAATCATCCGTAGCTCAGAGCTCCACAGAAGCTGAATATATAGCTGCATCCATGGCAGCTAAGGAAGCCGTATGGTTGAGGAAATTGATAGTAGGACTGTTTGGTGAAAGTCTGAAGCCTACTATCATTCATTGTGACAATCAGAGCTGCATTAAACTTTCAGTGAATCCAGTTTTCCATGATAGATCCAAGCACATTGAGATCCCATATCACTATGTAAGAGACATGACAGAGAGAAAGGTAATAAGACTGGAATATGTCAATACAGGAGATCAGACAGCTGACATTCTCACCAAACCCCTAGCAAGAGTGAAAATTGATCACTTCAGGAGGTATCTTGGTATGGTTAAAATGTAATTGATATCTAAAATTATGTAAACTTCTTGGTCATATACTTGAGTATATGAATTATGTAACCTTTCCCTGTGTTCATTCCTAAAGGATGGCGATTCTTTAGTTAATGAACACTTGTATTTTAACATTGTAAGGTGACGATCTTATAAATGTTTGGAAGATCATATAAACTGAAAATCAGACAATTTGAATATCAGTAATATGATAAGTTATAGTAGACATTATGTAAGTGGATTAATGTCAGTGCGCATACTATAACAGGGATATCAAAGTGAGTATATCCTTAGTATCACAAGCTGATACTTATAACAGGGATATCAAAGTGAGTATATCCTTAGTATCACAGGCTAATACTTAAAACATGGATATCAAAGTGAGTATATCCTTAGAATCACAAGCTGATTCTTACACCTAGGTGATGTAATTATCATGAGATTAGTGTTGAGCTAAATTAAGTTTTAGGTCTATACTCCTAAGACTAAGAGGGAGTGTTAAATTTAGTCTCAATCGTAACTCTAAAATCGTAATCTGTTTTAGCGCCCAGAAAATTCGATTTTATACTTGCGATTTAATTTAGTATTAAACTAACATACTAGTTTGTTATTGTTATGTTTGGTTTAAGTAATCCTGCTGGTGTAGAAGGATCGTGGCTCCACACAGGGGTCACGACCCTATGTGGAACCACATGGTTCCACATAGGATCGCGACCCCCTGTGGAGGCACGATCCAATGAAGACAAATGATATATATCTGCCACCCTTGTTGAATAAAATTACATACGATACATGTGGTGAACGTAGCAGATATAATTGCTTGGTCTTCGCATCTGCAGAGGCAAACTGATAAGAGCTTGTGGATAGAATCGCCGACTGAGGCAATCCACGTGAGAGCTCATGGATAGAATCGCCGACTGAGGCAATCCACATAAGAGCTTGTGGATAGAATCGCCGACTGAGGCAATTCACGTGAGAGCTCATGGATAGAATCACCAACTGAGGCAATCCACACAAGAGCTTATGGATAGAATTGCCGATAGAGGCAATCCACGCAAGATCTTGTGAATAGAATCGCCGACAGAAGCAAATTCACACCTTGAGACTATGGTCCCCTGTGATGAGCATCATATGGTTGATGCAAATACTCCCAATATCATGAGATGATATTTTTGAGTTATGGTGAATATCATGTGCCTTGATATTCTTGTTGATACCATACTTCCTGATATCATAGTGAGATAATATTTTATCTATTCCAAAATTAATCTAGACTTAATGCATTTGCATTGATTTTATCTTCCCTAGCTAAGAGGGAGTGTTAATCATGTTTTGTGTAGCTATGGTGAGGGCCATAAGTGTTGACATGGGAGATCACTACACATTATGTCTGATCATCCTCCTAGCTAAGAGGGAGTGTTAATGTTTGTAGCTTCAGTCGAATGATCATTTAAAATACATATAATATATGTTGATTAATAATAATATATTATTATGTTATATTATTATATTATTATTAATCATATAAAATTTAATATTCAATATTAATCTATTATATTATTCTAAATTAATAATTGATTGATGAAACATTATAATATTGATTAAATTATTATAATTAAAGGAGAGACATGTCCATTCAAGGACATGCCTCTCCAAAGGAATATATACAGTATAATGTTATTCAATTTGAGAACACATAGAATTCCAAGAATGCAAGTATCAGATTGAATCAGATATATACATTAAAATACATCCAATAAAACCTAGGAAAATCAACAATTATCAATGGAAACCAACATCTTTATTAGGAGGCAAACATAAAAATTTCTATGTTAGCACCAAAGGGGGGTGTTCGAAAATAGATAATAATTAATAAATTAACATAATATTGTTAATTTATTATTAGGTGTTAATTACTAGTTAGGTGGAAGTGGTTATAGGAGAAGTCCTATATATATATATATATATATATATACATTGAAGATAAATAATAAATTTGTGGGTTTGAACCTTGTGACTCTTTGTTTCTTAATTTTTTTCAATAATGAGGGCAATTATTTAAATTTATAACGTATATTTTCTGTATGTATGTAACTAAGGGAACAGATGTTTTCTTATTCCCCTCTATGTGTCATTTTTCATCACTCAATGTGAGAGCACAAGAAATGGATTCATAGTGATCCAACTCCAAAATCCCCCTTCAAGTGAAATTTGCAAGCATTTTTCCTTCTACTATTGTGACCATTTCACAACATCACCCCATCAACATGGGGACCCCCTCTTTGCTTCAAGTCCTAGAGTCCTTTAGCATGTCATCTCTTGCAAATTTGAGTGAGTAGGATCAATGTCGTCATCAATCTGATTGATCGAAGCTTATGGTGGCAACATATTGAATGGAAGGTCTCAAGTAAGGTGTCAATTTGAGCATGACATTAGATGCTTCCCTTGGATTTTCACCAAGTATACAAAGTTTCTTTCATCATCCAAGAGGTTTGATTGCGCTTGATCGAGAGGCAGGTTGCAAAGAGGCAGGTTGCAAAGGCAAAATTTAGCTAAGTATATGAAAATTTCTATTGCCCCTTGACAGGAGCGAAGTCACTTACTTTGCCATTGGAAGGAAGCAAAGTCACTTCCTTTGCCAATGGAAGGGAGCGAACTTCCTTCCTCTGCCTTCCACAAGGTCCAAAACATCTTAAATTGTGATATACTGCCTTTGTTAAAGCAATGAATTTGATTCTTGACCAGCAATCTCAAAATTTGGCTAAGTATGTGCAAACTTCGTTCACTTCCTTTGCCAATGAAAGGGAGCGAATTTGCTTCCTTTGCCAATGGAAGGGAGCGATACCACTTCCATTGCCAATAGAAGAGAGCGACATGACTTCTTTTGCATGCACGAAGGGGATTTAGAGAACTTGAACGTATGGAACACAAAGTCTTAAGCATTTCTAAAAGCTTCACCTAGCATGGAACCTCACCTTTGCTCATTGGAAGGATCAAATTGATGGAATGACGCTGAGAGCTTGAACTTTGCTCACTTCCTTTGCCATTGGAAGGGAGCGAAGTGGCTTCCTTTGCCCATGGAAGGGAGTGAAGTCGCTTCCCTTGCCATCGAAAAGGAGTGAAATGGCTTCCAAGGCACTTATTGAAGATAATTTGATGAGTTTATACAAATGAAGACTTAAGACCTTAAGGCTCGAATTGATGAAAAGGGACGAATGGATGAAAAGGTTGCTAAGAGCAAGCTGAATGGCTACTTCACTCACTTCCTTTGCCAATGGAAGGGAGCAAACTTGCCTCCTTTACCATTGGAAAGAAGCGAACTCACTTCCTTTGCCAATGGAAGGGAACGATTTTCCTATAACCACACCCAGCATCATAAGCAAACACACTTTGGCGCCAAAACTTGAATATAAAAAGAAAATGTGTTGAATGCCAAACAAGTCGGCCATCTAGGGAAACAATATCAAAAAAAAAATTAAGCCTTTGGAGGTCGGCCTATAACCCAAGAGACGCATCTTTTCCTTCCAACACACATAAATGCTAAGTCAAATTGCTCATTTGATCATAAATTCAAAACATTTTCCTCCTTGAAACAGTGAATTCTCCTTCTAAAGTGCAGAGCAGCGAATTCTAAGAGCAGAAGTAGCAATCAGAATCGGCAAGGGAAGCGAATTTGATCCTAAAAGGAGCAGATTTAGTCATAAAAGAAGCGAACTCCATCACAAAGCAGCGAATTTCATTAGAAGTAGAGCAAATTTCATCAAGTGTAAGGCAAATCCATTCATCTACCTTCAACATCAGTGAAGTTCACAAGCATTATCAGACATATTTTGGATTAGGAGCATCAAATCAAGGTTAAAATTGTCCAAATCAGAGGTAAATATAAAGTGCAGATTGATAAAAAGTGATTTGCAGATCTGATCTATGTTGAGTTTTGATCATTTTTATCAAGATTAGACCTCCTTCATATCGTAAATTCAGTAGGAAAAGTGCAGATAAGCATTCTGAAATAAGGAAATTAGTGATACTAAATCATTCATTTTCAGATTTGCTTAGGCTTTGCATAGATCTTAGCCAATGTTAAAGACATTAATTATCATTCCTAAATACTCATAGGCATTGAATGAATAGTTTGCATGCTTTTCACCATAACCCTAACTTAGACAACTCTCTTAGGTAAAGAATGGCAGGGCCAAAAATTAGTGGGGCCGGCACACATCAAGCACTTATCAAGGAAGACTCAAAAGGCGAGGTGTTGGAGCTAAGATCACTTCTAGTTGGAGCAACATAGGAGATACCAAACTTGAAAAAATTGATTTCAAGAGATTCTGAAGCTCGTCATATACAAGCAAGGCCATGGCTACAGCAAAGAAGATGATGGACAATGGAATCAGCAAGGCAGCCGACTTCCCTCTCGTTGTTCGATGCTATGAATTGATGATGGAATGTGCCAAGCGCTATGATTTCCACTCTAGTACAATAGAGGCACCCGATGGAAGAGTGCTTGCCTATCTTTCAAAAGCAGCTTTCAATGAAGCCTTCCACCTACCTGAGCCGAAGGACATATCTGTAGAAGCATAGAAGGAGCTAAAGCAATTTATGAGGATGATCCGGAAGCATGTTTGTGAATCATCAACAAATATTGGCTATTGAAAGTAGACCCGACAAGAGCAAGATGCCCGGAAGGTTACATAGAGTTGATTTCAAGGATGAATTCAGGGATTTTATCACTCTACTCAATCAAATTGTAGGTGCACCTCAAGCATTCTACTTTGAGAATTGGATGTTTTTCTTCATAGAGACAGTCACCCATGGCAAGGATACAATCAATTGGACAAGACTTATCAGCAATAGCCTAGATGTACGACTGAGGAGGCTCATCCGCACTAGAACATTCTATATGAGCTCCTATCTTATATACTCTCTTGCTAGAAACTATGAGTATGCCGGATTGGTGTATAGAGGCATACTTGGAAGAGAGCCTGGAGAAATAAGAGCTTGTGAGTCATATACACAGTTATACCATCCGACTAGGCAACATTATAGAAGAGTCAATGATGCCTTCACCATGCATATCACAAGGACTTTACAAGGTGGAATTCATCGACGGTTGTCTCCGAAAGCACAAGCATTGATCAAGCAATTTGGTGCTTGGTTCATTCAATTCCCTAAGTTTACCTACATAAGGATTCAAGGATGCCCTTCCCCTCCTTATATGTTGCCACGCTATCTGACAGATAGGATGGTGCTACTTGAGGTGGTAAGGCAGTTGGCAGCATATGTCAAGGCACAAAGGCATAAACATGGGCCCAACATTGCTTTCCCCATTTCACTTGGGAATTCAATAGGAGTTTGCCCTTCTCTACTTGCAGCTGACAATGCTGAGGAAGAATTATCTCTCTGTTCACTCAGATCATTTGGTCCTAGAGATAACTTTGATCCTTACGATAACATAAGGGAAGTTGCTGGAAAGAAATACAAGCATATATGGCAGTTGGAGGACTTTTGGATGAATGCTCAAAATGATTTTGAGGTGAAAAGAAGGATGCACTCTAGGCTACCTCTTGACTTCATTCGGAAGTGCAAAGTCTTTAGTGTTGTTGATCAAGCACAAGATAGTGGCAAGTGTCTCCAACCCACCTACGAAAAGGAAGACAAGGAAATAAAGATCGATTGGGTCGAGATGGAGGTCACAGATTTGAAAGAATTGATGAAGCAAGTCTTGGCCTATACATGCAGATCGGTGAATGTCCAACACCAAAAGTTGAAGGAACAGAATGTGCAATTGACATTTGACTTAGAAACAAGAGTAGACGATGAAGAAGATGCAAGTATAAGTGGAAGCGCTTCTCGATCAACCCACTCCAAAGGTTCCAAAAGAAAGGAAGGTCATGAAGAAAGAGAGTCATCAAGAAAGAAACACAAGTCAAATTCCAGTCATCCTTCTACTTCTTCCCGGCATGAAGAAGAGATGAATCCAAATGAAAGCCAAGAGAACCAAGGACTTAATAAGGATTTGAGTCATGAGGTGAATGAATCCATGGAATCCATAGTTCAAAATGACAGAAGTGAAAGGCGACATAAAGGAAAGCTATCACAAGATCAAGAAGATCCCGCTCCTCACATTCAAGTAAGTGATGAAGATGAAGGAGAAGATAGTGATGAGACAACTTCCCCTCCTAGAGATGAGCAATTGCCCAAGGAAGCACAAGTGGGAGAAGGAAGATCATCTATCCCTGCATGGCTTAGAGAGAGGCTTGCCAGAGAGGTGATAGCAATGGATGAAGAACCAGTAGGTGACTTGGATAGTCTCCTAGGTCGGACTCAAGGAATCGTTGAGAAGAAGAAAGCAACAAAGATGTCCAAAGTGATAAGGGACAATACAGGTTCTGGAATGATACAAATCACCACTCCAATGGTTGATAAGTTTGAAGATGAGATCACAACGGAAGAATATGACATGGAAGCTATTGATTTAGGTCCACCTACTACCGAGCAAGCCTTGGATGATATGAATGATTCAGTGAAGACAATTCATGATATGCTTAGGATGGAAGTAGAAAAGAACAAGAAATTGGAGAGAGAGGTTAGTGCATGGAGAAACTACTTCCAGCAATTCAAGGAACCATTGAGGCAACATGAACCATCAATTACACCACCACCGTTGCTTCCTCCAGAATCAATGGATCATGCAGAAAAGATAAGGAACACAGCACAGCTAATGGATGCATGGATAGACAAATCCTTCAAGACGGCTAACAGATTCATAAGAGACATGATGAAGACACTTGATAGAGTTATAAAGGTTCTTGGGAAAACACAAGCTCTCATGGAAGCATTTGATATGTTTGTCTACACTAGAGACATCACTATCCCAGTCTTGCAAGAAATGAGGAAGACATCTAGGCAAGTTTTGGTGAAAGAAGACATGATGAAGGATGGACAAGCACCGAGCCTTCTACATTGGGGAAGCTTGCTTCGCATGAGAAAGGTCATTTTTGAAGATATCAACAATGGATGCAGTCAAGTTGATGAGGCTATCCACATCATTCATGATAAGATCGTAGAAGTAGCACAAATCATTCTTGAGAAGAAGATAGATCCTGGAATGCATATAGACACCAACAAATTGGAGGAAAGAATAAAGGTCATCTTCCATGGAAAGGATGGGTTGATCACAGAGAAACAATCAAATGATATACATGCACTCATGGTACTCGTTAGCAAGACAAGAGATCTTGAGCCTGGATGGGATACTACCATCGTTATAGCCTTTGAAGAAGTCATCCATCTAGAAGAGCAACTGAAGAACATGCCAGCAGCTCCGAGAACTGAGATTGAATGTATGACGACCAGGTTCATTGAATATGCCAAAAAGGAAAAGGAAAAAGGGCACAAAATTCTAGATGACAGCTTGATGTGATCCTATGTGGCAATTCATTTTCTTATTGGAGGATACTTCCTCGTTATTTGTGCTAATTGATGTCACTTCCCCATTGGCTGATATTTTTTATGATGTTTATCTAGATAGGTTTTGAGTGAATCAAACCCTAATTAGGGTTTAGGTGACAAAATCTTGGCCCTTGATCTTCATTGAATCTTGGCCATTCGTTGTATTTGCGAGTACTATATAAACCCCAATCATTTCATTTGTACTCATTAGAGATATAGAGAATAGTAGATGATAAGAGGACTTGAAGAATTGTTGCTATTTTGCTATTGGATTAATAACGATATTGAATTTGTGGTGTTTCTATTCAATCCTTGAAGCTTTTTGCATGGTTATTCATCTTCTCAAATCAAGCTTAAAAGTTATTTTAAGAAATTAAGTTGAATGGTAGTAAGTTGTGTTGATTTATGGTGAAACTCCTAATCCATACCATTAGCAGTTTGTTGATTGCAAATTCGCCTTGTGTGGTCAGCTAGAATCCTTGAAAGCGCTTTGGTTCAATTGTTACTCAATCATTGATATGCATTTGATTTGTGGTGTCTATGTTTGGTAATGATTTGAAAATCATCTAATTTCCTTAGAAGCTTGCATCAGCCTTTGTGGAGTTGTTCTTGCATGTCTAAGCAAAGACTAATTGAGTTTCACTAAAGTCATCCTTCATCCTTGCATTCTTAGGCAAAGCTTAATTTCTCTCAACCCTCAACTTTTGCACTTTTTTATTCAAACATTAGAAGTAGAAGTAGTAAATAGGAAAGAGCTTCATTGCATATCATTCACAAAGCATTCCTTGAAGTCAAGATATCCATCTCTTAAGAAGCATATATGTAAGGCCCCTTGGATTAACAGCAATCACAACGACCAACAGAGCTTATCCACACGTCGTGACCCGACATTAGGAACCTTGGAATCTTCCAATTGATCACATAGTTTAGCATTTGGGAAGATTTTGCTCAAGAGAGGATAAGATACTTTTGGGTATTTTATTGTGTTCGATTGTGCCTAAAAAACACATCAACACATACCACTTGCTACCTCTCAGCACACTTCATTTACTCTTTTGTAATATGCTGCCCTATTTGGGTTTTTGAATGATAAATGAAGTGCAGAATAATACAAATATTTGCAGCAAACTAATAACTCAGAAATTTGACAAAACTCAGAAATACATAAAGGCTGAAAATTCCAGATTTTATTTCTGATCTGAAAGTACAATTTTTCTCAAATGTAAGAGCAACCCAGATCAATAAATAGCATTACATATCTATTTCAAACATACCCAGAAAATGCACCAATGAAATGGCTTAAGCTATTCACAAAATATGCATTCTAGCTTCCCTGGAAATGGATGCCACTCCCAAGAAACCTCTCCGTTGGCCAAGATGTAGCTCTGAGTACCGCAACCAAAGGTTACACCAAATAAGCAAATAGACACAACAAAACCCTCAAACGCCTCTCCAAGAAGGCTCACATCCCAAAAAGAAGAGTATGCCCTGCTCAAGAAGTACGGCCAGCAATGGATATGGTACAGTCAGCCAATGGAAGCGTAAACCACAACAAACTCCTCAAAAGCTCTCCCAAAAACAAATATGCAATGTAAACTCCAGCAAAACTGAATATTTGTATCATCAATCAGCTCAACTGTGTTTCCTGAATGATAATACCAAGAATTTCAAGATTGTGTCTTACAACAGAGTGGAGAATGTCGCCTACAAGAGATTTCGTCCTCACAAATCCTAAGAAGGACAATCTCCTCCAAGAACAAGTAGCAATATCAAAATATCAAACTCAGCATAACACATGAGCTCCACATATGAGCTCCCAATCTCTCTTTTATAGCCTTCAAAAAGGGGTCGGCCTCTTCTAATTTGTCTTTTAAAACATTAAAATAAAATCAATATCTTCATAAAGTGCACCCATGTCTCTAGAAAGACCCCCTTATTAGATATTTGCTCTTTACTTTAATCTTGGTGCCTGTTGTGACCATTTCACACATCGCCCCATTGAAATGGGGACCCCCTCTCTTTTGCTCGGTTTTGCCTGTTCTTCTCTCTGCTTTTAGGGTTTTGGGTAAGTGAGTGAGTCGTCTGGACTAGGGCTAAGCCTTAGGGTTTCCTTTTTTGATATTTTCAAGCCACAGTCCAGATAAATTTTGAAAGATTATTGAGCATCCTCGCGTGGATTGCAATTTTGGAATAGAATGAGTCTGTCAGGATGTCAGGTGTGTCTGTCTAGGTCCAGTCGGAATTTTGAAAGCAAGTTCAAATTTCACCTAAGTGTTAATGATGGAATTGTGTAATTTTGTCCAATTGAATTTTGACCAAATTTTGGAAGGTTTGATAATTGACCCCTAGCCTTGGAGATGACCTAATTATGCCTTGTGAAGTGATTGAAAGCCTAAATTCTTGATATTTTGGCCTATAGAGGCAAAATCGCTCCTGTCCCTCACCCAGGGACCAGGGCGAAATTGGTATTTTATGCATCTTGGTTATTGACTTGTTTCATTTGTCTTGTGCAGGGTCGCCAGGAGATACAATCGAGCATGGATTGAAGTTTTTGAAGATTTTTTGAGACTCAAAGTGGCAAGTTTTTTAAGGTTTAAGGCAAAATCGCTCCTGTCCCTCTCCCAGGGACCAGGGCGAGATGGTTTACTTAGGGCATTTTTGGCCTTAGTTGATCAAATTGAAGCATCAGGGATGCAATGAGGGATGAAATCAACATGATGGAGCACCCAGACTTAGTCGTTTGCAATGAAAGGTTGAACATTTGACCTTAAGGACAAAAATCGCTCCTGTCCCTCACTAAAGGACCGGAGCTTGTTTCTCAAAGTTGCACTGTCCTTGCAGGGCCAAGACAATTTTTTGACTCGAGGAGATCAAGGAGGGCATGTTTTGTCCATTGGATATAATTTGAAGTAATTGGCAAGCAAGAAAGTATGCTAAAATGACAAAACGCTCTTGTCCCTCACTGAAGGACCGGAGCTTGAACACCAAGTTTGCCTTATTCTTGCAAGATTCAATGATTTTGCGATTTGGAAGAGATCAAGTAGAGTACGTTTTGCCCATTGAATATAACTTGAATGGACCACGAAGGAGAAAATCGACCCAAGGCACAAATTCGCTCCTGTCCTTCAATCAAGGACCAAGGCGATTTTCAAATGAAGCTCTTGTCCCTCTCCAAGGGACCAGAGCGATTTCCTTAAAAGACAAGTTTTTGGCAAAGATGAAGTAAGTTTTAGGTTTGAGACAAATGAAGGAGGGCGTGATCACCCCGTTGAAGATAATCTTGAAGGTTGGCAAAACACAAATGAGCTTATGAATGCAAGCTCGCTCCTGTCCCTCTCCAAGGGACCAGGGCGAAATCTTGGTTATCTAGCCTCCCCCTCCGAATTTAAACAAGTCCAAGCCAAGATACAGGGTCAAGATGATATTTGGAATGCCTCTAAGAGGAACGAAGTTGCAAAGACCACGAGAACTTGATGGAATTGCCTAAGGCGCTCCTGTCCCTCTCCCAAGGACCAGAGCGAAATCTTCAAGTGTGCCTAATTTTAGAGTGCCAATTTCGTTTGCAAGACTCAAAAAGGAATAAGGAGCAATGTTTTACGCCTTGAAGACAATTTAATGTTGATATGATTAAGGGTTTGTGCCATAAATGCAAAATCGCTCCTATCCTTCACTGGAGGACCAGGGCGATTTCTATAAAATCAAACATCTCCCTCCAGAATCACGCCAAGGCAAGAATTGTGCAAAGTGAGGAATGCCTTTCGATGATGATAAACAAGGAATTGACCCCAAGACTCAACAAATTTTGGCTAAAATGTAAAGTTCGCTCCTGTCCTTCAGTCAGGGACCAGGGCGAAAATCTCCAGAATATCAAGTTTGCTTTGCAAAGGACGAGTTCAACATGCGTAGAACAAACAAGGATGATCATTGCCTACCTCACAAGTTGATTTGACGGTTTAAAAAACAAGGACCAAGGAAGAAAAGCAAAAATCGCTCCTGTCCCTCACCAAGGGACCAGGGCGAAAATGGTTTAAAAGGCATTCATTCCAAAGATGGAATAGGTTAAACTCAAAATACCAAGCGAGAACCCCATTTTGGACGTAGAGGATGAAGTTTCAAACGTGAAAAATGAAAGATGGAGGACCAAAATGCATGATCGCTCATGTCCCTCTCCCAGGGACCAGAGCAATATTGATTAATGTCCCAAATTTCTCCCATGTTTAGGCGCCAACATTTTTGAATTGCATTAAGTGCTAAATTCAATAAAAACTTTGAAATATTTAATTAAATTGGCATTTAAAAATAGCGCATAAGGCATTTAATAATTAATTTAGCCTTTTAAAAAATCGAAATTATTAATTACAAAGGCATTTAAATTAATTAATTATTAAATTAAATAAAAAGATGAGCGCTTGGGGTTATATTTTTATACTTTTATAAAAGTCGGCCTTCTTTTTATTTAAATTTTGTTTATTATTTGCCTTATTTTCTAAGTTGGCCAATGTGAGAATAAGGAGATGAGCGCTTATATAAGAAGGGGTACTTTGAAACATTTTAAACCGTCATTCAATCATTGTTCACATGCGATTTTGGAGAAGCAATAGAGGGAGCGAATTTTGATCTAAGGAGAGGAGCGAAATTTCCATCCAAGGAGGAGTGTGAACTTTGTTTGTGGTTAGAGTTGGAGCGAATTTTCCCTTAAGGCGTTGAAGACCCCAAGGGTGGTGGAGTTGATAAAGGAGGCGCATTTGCTAGGAGAAGCTCACGGTGAAGACTCCAATCTTCATTTTGCCTAGGCGAATTTCCTAATTTTGCATCTTTTTTAGAGTTAGTTCTCAAGAAAGGTATGGCAAGATCTCCCTTGTCCAAATTTTGAATTTTGAATCGTCCTAGCCTCAATTTTGAATTTTGAATTTAGAATCTTGAATTCCAAATTGCATCGTTATATTTAGGAAATGATAATTCAAGGATTTATCATGAAGTTTCCTAAAATTCAATCTTTAATCTAGTCTATATTTCTATATTGCAAAATCCATTACTCATTATGAAATGTTGTGTAGGTGTCACGATGGCGACCCTGAAGGCAGGAGCATCCACCAGTCGTCCAGCCCTCATGAAGGAAGATCAAAAGAACGAAGAATTGGAGACCAAGATCGTGTCGAAGTGGAGCAACGTTGGAGATACCAACCTGGGAAACTTCAGTGTGAAGAAGTTTCGAGAGGTCCCTTACATTGGCAAGCCATCACCTGTCGCAAGGAGAATAATTGAAAGTGGCATTATCAAGGCGGCCGGCTTCCCTCCAGCAATCCAGTGCCATGAGTTGATGATCGAGTGTGCTCGCCATTATGATCCACAGTCCAGATCGATCGTGTCCAAGGAAGGAAACACTTTGGCTTACCTTTCAGAGGAGGCTATAAGTGAGGCTTTCCATCTTCCAGAGCACAGAGATATGATCTATAAAAGCTTAGAAGGAGCCAGGTCCATGTACGAAGATGATCCAGACACTTGCTTGAGCATCATCAACAAGAATTGGTTATTCAAGAGTCGTCCTCGCCTGAGCAAGATTCCAAACACACCACATAGGATCGACTTCCAGGAGGAGTATAGAGATTTGATAACATTACTCAACCGAGTTACAGGGGCTCCTCAAGCCTTCTATTTTGAGAAGTGGATGTTCTACTTCATCCAAGTGATAGTTCAAGGAAAAGGAACAATTCATTGGGCTAGAATGATTAGCCATTGCTTGGACATGCAGTTAAGAAGACTGAAGGCTACCAAGTCCTTCCACATGAGTTCATACATCATATATGCCTTGATAAGGAGTTTTGATTATGCAGGACTACCTCACAGAGGAGTGATCGGAAGAGGGCCCGGGGAAGTCAGAGTTTGTGATTCCTATGTTCATTTGCATCATCCTCCAGGAAGTGACTACAAGTTAGTCAATGATACCTTCACAATGAACATCACTAGGACATTGCAAGGCGGGATTCACAATCGGCTATCTCAAGATGCACAAGAGCTTGTAAAGAGGTACGGTGCTTGGTTCATCCAATTTCAGAAGTTTACATATATTAGAGTTCATGGATGCCCTTCACCTCCCTACATGTTGCCGAGATATCCAACAGACAGAATAGTGTTACTTGAGGTAACTAGACAGTTGGCAGCTTATGCAAAGGCATTCAGACACAGGCATGGAAATGGAGTTCCTGTGCCTATCATACTAGGAAATTCAGTTGAGGTATGTCCTAATGCTCTAGCCATGGATGATGCAGAAAAGGAGTTAGCTTTATATTCATTTTCATTCTTTGCCTTGAGAGAGAGTTTTGATCCTTATGGGTATATAGAAGAGACAGTCGAAAGGAAATACAAACATGAACCTCAGGTGGAAGACTTTGTGATGAATCTCTCAGATGATCTTGAAGTAAAAAGAAAGATGCATTCCAGATTGCCTTTAGACTTCATCAGGAAATGCAAAATTTACAGAGTGGCCGCCCAAACTCAGGACAGTGGCAGACATCTCCAATCATCTTATGACCGAGAAAGCAAAGCAGTGAGGCTAGATTGGAATGAACCTGAAATTTTGGATCTAGATGCCTTGATGGCTCCAGTTTTGTCTTGTACTCGCAGATGGGTTGATGTGCAACATCAAAAGTTGAGAGAGCAGAGCATATCTATGACTTTTACTTTGGAGGAAAGGCCAGGAGAAGGAGGAGCAAGTGTAAGTGAAGGTAATCCTAATCCCAGAAGCACAAGCGAAGGCAACCTTCGAAGCGTAAGTGAGGGTAATCCTCATCCTAGAGGCTCAAAGAGAAAAGAGAGACCTGAGAAAAGAGAATCCTCCAAGAAGAAGCAAGAGGCCAATCGAGATCGTTCATCCGGCACATCTTCTCGACAAGAGAAGAGGACACTTGAAACGGAGGAATCTATGGAATCAATGGTACAGAACGATAAACATGAAGAAGGACAGGCACCTCAACGTTCATCAAGCCGATCTCTCCAAGTTAATGAGTTACATGAAGACAAGAATGATGACGAAGTGACATCTCCTCTCAGAGAAGAAGAAACATTGCCTAAGGAGATACAGGTTAGAGAAACAAGATCTGCCATTCCGGATTGGTTAAAGGAGAGACTGACAAGGGTGATTGTGATCGAGGACGAAGATAATGTGATTGATTTAGAAAGCCTTGTTGGAAATTCTCAGGAAGTGACAGAAAAGAGGAAGGCCACTAAGATGTCCAAGATGATCAGAGATGAGACAGGATCCCGAAAATTACAGATAGCTACACCAGCAGTGGACAAGTATGAAGGTGAAATCCTTGCAGAGGAGTATGATGTAGAAACATTTGAGCTTGGTCCACTCACAGCCGAGCAGACATTGGATGAGGCCACTGATTCATTTGAGGCACTTAAGGACAAGCTTAGAGAAGAAATGGAAAAGAATAGAAAGCTTGAGCGAGAGGTCGGTGCTTGGAGAGGCTACTTTAGCCATCTCAATCAGCCTTTGAGGCGTCAGGATCCAGTAGTATCTCCTGCGCAGGCACTTCCCCTTGAGTCAGTTGGTGAGGCAGAAAGAGTCAGGAGTTTGGTCCAGCTTATGAGCTCTTGGATTGACAAATCCCATACAGTTGCTATTGAATTTGCAACAAGAATGATGCAGACCATTCACAGAGCTATTCAGGTTCTTGAGATCATCCACAACCTAATGATAACAGTGGCCGCCTTTGCTCATACTAAAGATGTTATCATTCCTGTCCTGCAAGTAATCAGACAAACATCAAGGAAGGTCCTAGCACATGAAAAGATAATGGATGGAGGACCTCATAGTTTACTCCAATGGTCAACTTTACTCCAGATGAAGGAAGTTCTTTTTGAGGACATCAGTAACAAATGCAATCAAGTTGAAGAAATTATTCATCCGATCCAGGACAAGGTGTTTGAAGTATTATGTACTATTCTTGGCAGGAGGATTGCAGTTGAGACAGATGTGGATTTGCAAGAATTAGAAGAAAGAGTCAAGGTCATCTTTTGCAAAGATGAAAATGTTATTACAGATGAGCAACGGGATCAGATGTTTGCTAACATGCTCCTGATTGAGAAAATCAAAGAACTTGAACCTGGATGGGACACTGCCCTTCTCAAGGCTTTCGATCAGGTCATCCACTTGGAGGAACGAATGAGGAATCTTCCCGAGATTCCAATTGCTGAGATCGAAGGAATCGTGTCTAGATTCATTGCATATGCTAAAAAACAACATTGGAAAGGGAATAAGATTCTAGAAGAAAGGTTGTTATAAATGATGTGGCACCTTAATTGTCATTGGTCTATGTCTCCTAGATTTTTGTGCCAAATTTAATATTTGGCTATGCATTTAATATTGTTCAATAAAAAGGGGGCTATTTGTAATAAACCCTAATTAGGGTTTAGTTGTCATAATCTTGGCCATTGATCTTCTTTTGATCTGGACCGTTCATTGTAATTGAGGATGCTATTTATACCCTCATTCATTTTCATTTTGATATATAGAGATAGAATTAAGAGAGAGCAATAAGAAATAGTTAGAGTTTAGAGTTTTTTGAGAAGCAAGTTATTTTGTAGCAAATTTGAGCTTTGAAGAAGGAATTTCAAACAATTGTTGTTTATGATGGCTTTGAGATCAATAAAATATTGAAGTTATGGTGTTTTATTGCAATTCTTGTGGTTATCTTCATGGTTGTTTACTTTCTTGAATCATTCTCAGTCAAAGTAGTATTTAAATTTGAAGGACCGAGTGTTGGGCTAGATCTTTGGTGAGATTCATACTCCAAACCACTAGCTTCTTACTGATTGTAAGGACGCCTTGTGTGGTCGACTGGAAATATTTGGATTGCATAAACCTTCATTCATTATTGAGTCATTGATATGTACCTTCATGGTAGTGCCTATGATTCTTGATGATTTGAAAAATCATTACTCACCTTAGAAGATCGCATCAGTTTCAGTAAAGTTGTAATTCCTTGGCGATACTGAAGTTGGTAGAATCTTGCCAAGTTTAGCCTACGTTGGGTCATTCTTAGGATTAGATTAGAGTTTATCTCTTGCAAACCTTACCCTTTTGATCTTTTTTGGAATTCATTAGTATTAGGAAATCTTGTTCTTGCAATTCGGATACGTAAGTCCCCTTGATGAAACAGCAATCACAACGACCACTGGTGCTTATCCACACGTAGAGACCCTACATAAAAGAACATTGGAGTCACCCTGATTGATCCTTTTTTTGCGACATCTTCAGCAATCAAAGACTTTATTCAAGAGAGGATAAGGTACCCTTGGGTATTTTATTCTGTGTGTGATTGTGTACAAAATACACGTCAACAGTGCCCAAATAGTCTTTTGTTAAAATATATTAAATTAAAGTTAAATATTTAATTTAAATTTATAAAATATTAATTTATTGTTATTTAAATTTAAATCACCAAACTATTCCAAATATCAAGATAGTGATATCCACTACTCCCACCAACATATCTAAATATAGAAATGTTGACAACTTGCTCTATCGATGTTAACACCAAACTTACTAAAATTAGTAAGTATGAAAGAACTCGTCTAAACCCACTCCAAAAAAAGGCATTATGCTCATCATAACCGCCAAAGTTCAAATAAACATCTAATACTGCCAACCTGCTAGGCAAACTACCTCTAAAGTTCCCTAACCCTAACTCATTAGCCTATGGGAACCAAACTGAAGAGACTAACAATCCACCATACTAAACTAGTCAAGAAGGGGGCATTACACCTCCCCCTATCTCCTACCTAAGATCAATAGATTTCACTACGACCAACCTTGTCTAAATTAGCCTATGGATTGGTATAAATGAGACACCATTTAGCCATTCAAAAGAAGTACTATACAATAATTGCCATTGCATATTTCATTCTACTTTTCTTTCATCCTTCTCTCTCTTGTTACACTCCTTCCAACAGGTCCTAATCCCCTCTTGCTAAGAAAGTCTTGTATGCCCAAAGAAACCTTCATTCTTACATCTCTTTGTGCTCAAGTGATGTCAAGATGAGTTATTAATAAAGATATGACCCACAAGGTACACAATCGCTATTTATTGTACTAATCATATAGTTAGATTTATATTAGGGGGTAAATGGATCTAGCTATATACATTTTGATGAACATGAAGTAAACCTCCTCTATTTCTTCTTGCACTCAACCTTTTCTATTGTGTTTGAGTATTCTTTCATGGCCACCCAACAAGACTCTCCCATTCGATTTCTTTACAAAATCATTGAACAAATCCAACTTTTTCCTTCCCTAAATTCTACCTCAACCTCCTACAAACCTTCTTGCTTTCACGACTATCCCTACAATGGGTTCAACCATGGTAAACTAGTTGTGAAAAGCCCACAACCACAATTGTCCCTGTAATGCCATCTAGTATTGATAATTCCCCTACTCCATACTCACCATCTGTAACCAATCTTAAAAACATGTTTTTTGCTGCTTAACTCCCATCATTTCTAGATGAAATTGTATCTAATCAAAATCAAACTCTACCTACTACAATCAATGAATTACAAACCAAGTACATCTAGCCTCCAACTTACTCCAACAATTCCTCCATTCCCATCATGATCCATCCCAACACTTCACCATAAAAGATCCCATAATTAAACCTTAAAATAGGATCCCACATACCAAATATTGCTTTCATTAAAACCAATGATTCAATCACCCATATTAAAATCTTTTCATCTATCGACAAAATCTAGATTCATTCTAACCATCTTGCTCCTTGCAAGCTTTTTCCTCTAAGATTTAGAGGAGATGACTTAGAATGGTACCCCCAACTTCCTCAATTCTCTATTAGTAAAGAGTTTGACGACCTTCTCACAACTTTAGGACAAGAATTGCAATCCAACTCTCAACTAAATATCAACTTTGTGCTTCCCTTAGTATCATGAAATCCTACTCAAACATTTATCAAATGCTAGAAACTCTTGAGCATTAAAGCCCAACATAACTATGTGAAAAACACACCATTCTTTATTATCACCAGGACTTTTCACTCCAGATTGTAATAAGAGATCCCCTGATTTAAACCCATACCCTATAAGAAGCCATAGAACAAACCAAACAAGACTAATTCCTCACACAACACACAATCTTGGCGGTGGTGCCTTCCCACCCAATGTGTAATGCCCCTCACTAGGAGGCTGTCAGTTTACCAATAATTAACACATTATTAAATATTATTATGCCTTAAATTAAGCATTTGAGAATAGTGAACCACTAATTCTTCGTAGTACAATCAATAACCAATTATATTAAGGGTGTATCCTTTCCCTAGCCCTAACAGAAGATGGGGGAATTACCAAGCTAGGGCGCTTGGAAACCAATCTACAAGCAAGCTCCCTCAAGGTGTAATGTCCCCATTTTAGCAGACATGGTTTTTGGGTGATTAGCCTATCAATTTGACCCTCGTAGGCTAATGAGTATGGATAGAGGGTCTCTCGAGGCTTGTATCATCTCCAGAGTTCAGTGTGTTTCGATCTGGCTTTCGTTTGGTATCATTTGGACTTCATTTGCTATACTTACTATTTATAGTAAGTTTGAGATGTTAGAGATGGACCCCTTCTATTTTTAGTAAAGGGGTATGGTCATATGCAACTTCATCATGTCAGCTCCCAGCTCAGACGGCGTTCAAAAATGTTGAGTATTAATGGAGATATTAATGTTTATTTAGTTTAAATAAACATTAATGTTTTGAGCTTATATTATTAAGTTATAATTTATATTATAACTTAAGTAAGGGTCCAAGTATCATTAAAGGGGACCATTTAATTAATTAATTGTGGCTCTTTTACCAAGGTGAAATATTAAATGACAAAGTGAAAATATTATATCATTAAATGTCATTTAATATCATTAATTGATTTAATGCCTTATTGGAGAAAATCGAACCTTCATGGGAAATATATATAAGGGTTTTGAAAAGAAGAGAAGGGGGATTGATCATTGTTATTTTTTATGAGAAGACTTGTCTCTTAGCTTTGGAGAAGAAGTTGGGGTTTCTGCAGCTTGTCCAGAGTATCAGCATTGGAGAACGTGAAGACTTCATTGCATCAGCAATCTGAGGGTGTAAGATATTCATCTAAAGTTGCTCCTAGGGTTGGCTTCATCCAGAAGTTGGCATTGTGCTGATTGGAGATTTATTTTCAGATTTATTGGCATAGCTGAGGGCATATGTATATGGCAAACTAAGAACATCATACAGAGGGTTTATTTGCTGCTACAGTGATGCGCTACAGTAAGCGCTACAGTAACTTGCCAATTTTGTGGTCTTTGTGGAGACCAAATTTGAGATGTTTGTTCAGATTTATGATGAAGATTGAATAAGGAGTCTTTGGCTGCTTCTTCTACATTCTGCAAACCCCCGTAGCCACCTTCATCACCTACAGATTGGAGTCAATTGATATTCCAGGTGACATTCAACATTGATCAGCCACTTAGCTTCCATGCCAACTGTTTGCTTAAATGCCTAATGGTTGTGGGTGTACTTTGGTATGCATGACAAGTGTTTGTCTTAATGTCTACTAGCTGTACTAGTTAATTTTCAGTCATTTCATGAGTGTGTAAGGTCTAAAACAGCTAGCATATCATTTCTATAACAACTTTGCATTGTTAGAAGCTTTCCATTACTTCATTTGCAGCCTACAAACCCAAAGAAGATAAATAAAGAATTCACTACAGCGGCTTCAAACATTGTATGCCAATTGTTTGACAATATTCCTTGGGGTTCAATAAGCGAAACAGGGTCAGATTAGCCAAGGGATATTACACAAGGTTTCAAGAATACGGGTCCTTACCCCATCTTGGGACTTCTCCCTCAAGGTTTTCGGAACACCTGTCCATACCTCATCTTGGGAATTACTCCACCTTTCCTTACACAAACCAACCTCTCCTCACGAGGGCATTAGCAAAAGATCAAGAACTAAACAATTTAATATATTGGCCTTTCAAGTATTACGAATGCATAAGAAATTAAATATATATCAGATTTCTTTGACAATATTCCCTGATATGTATTTATAAATATAGTGTCTCATTGTTCTATATTCCTAATATTCCATATCATATAATTGCAAATAGTCACTTAACAATAAGTGAGATACATTATACCAAACTGCTGCCACAGGAGGTAATGATCGATCTTCCGCTTGATGAGTGTAGATCTCACCGCATCTTTCTTCTGATCTGATTCGATGCTGGCTCTTGGTGCTGGAACGCTCCTTTATAACCTTCGGTTGGTGCTGGAAGGTCATGACTTTCCCTACGGGTGACAGTGATTTGGGAGGGAGACTTCTCTTCAAGAATGGTCGCTGCCTCTTTGTAAAATGCTTTCTATTAACTTAACGAATGATAATCGCTCCTTGCTGATTGCAAATGATAATCTTATTTCACTCGCTCCTTATTAATTTTTATTAACTATCAAATGACAAGAAATATGATTTCCGTACCATGGGGAAGAGGATCGATCCTCAAACTGATGCAGATCCAGGAGATGGGCAATTAAAGTATTCTGGTTGGTAAAATGGATATTAGATCAGGGCCATGACACAATCTATATGTGAAATCTTCTACATTAACCCACCTTCAAACCATAGTATGAGAACTCCTCAACCTTCTCCCAACTGTGCACAACCTCCACACCAAATCAGACAAGATCCTTTGAGCAAATGAAATATTGCACATATACATAGAAATTAATAAAACTCCACTTATTGAGTATCCTCTAAAATGTCTAAACAGTTTAGATTGTTCTAATTACAACTATCCCCGTCAATAAATTCCATTAATCCAAAGGGCTAAAGCTGACCTTGATTGTTGAATGCCCTGCGTTTATATGTACATAAAACATTATTTACTTATTAAAGAACAACATAATATATTATTTTCTTTTGAATTTACTTTACGATGCAATAATAATGCATGCATTAGACTAGTGTTGCTATTAAATAAAGGCTTTTTTTTCAATGAACTGTGATTAAGATACACTCCTATTTTAATTTTATATTCTTTTATTATATTTGGAAAAAGCAGATGCATGTTTATTTAAAGTCTAAAAACCAATGCTTCATATGAATATTATTTATTTAATGACATATTACAAAGTTGTGCACTAGTATTTTTTCTTTGCATTTTCCTTGAATGCAAGTTTCCAAATATATTTAGAAAAAGAATAAGAGATTAATTTTCAGACTTCACGTAGTTAGGACATTATCAAAGATTATGCAGACAAAAACAATATTTTCAAAAAAGTTGGACAGGTGAACTTAGAGATGGCAAAAGAAAAGGAAAAATTATATACCAAATTTGAATAAAAAAAATAATTATGTATTAAAATTGTAATATATTAAAATGTTTAAAAATTAGAAACATAAACATTTTAATATATTATTTTAAGGTATTGAAGTAGAGGTCAAATAAAATAAAGATTAATTGTATCGATATATTATAAACAATTAAATTCTAAATCATAATTTCTGAAGATTGAAAGTATGGTAGGAGAGAAGACCTAGTAGTTGACCACCATAGCTAACTTTGCATATCTCAAAATCTTATATGACATTTTTCAATCACTCCAATTTGTTTTACAGCAACTCATTTTGCAAGTCCCTTATTTATATCTAATATTTTAGGTCCACTTCATCAAATATAATGCCACATCAACAAGCTTTTGATTGAGGTATTCAAAATGATCCAAAAATGTTTAGACTGTAGCTCTGCACTAAGTTATGTTCTATTGGTGCACCGATTTGGCATTACATGACATCTAAGAAATACATTTGACATCAATTATCAATACTTATGATCACCACTAACAAATTACAATTATTAATGCTGTAATATTTAAAATATTGAACACTAAATCAACAAATGCTATAACAACTATTAGATCATACTGAACTACTGATAACAGCCAATTGATATGACTTCACATATACAACATTTCTGATAAAAGTCCTTGCAATTTATTACTCTTCCTTTCAACTTAATGGACTGTGAAACCTCGTGTACGCTAACCATAGGAAATGCAAGGATAAAAACATACATTATAGCTGCTGGAAGAGAAGATTGCAAATCTGGGTAATATTAATCGAAGGGGGAATAGATTCTTACGACAGCATTGACGACGAGGCCTCTCTTTAAGGAGTTGTTCCCGTGGAGAGAGCGGGATGTCCATCCCCATCTGCATCTGCTGCTTAAACCTTTCTCCGCCCTCCCAAAAGCCTTGGGAACAACACTCACTCCTCGCTGAGAAGTTGGCGCTAATTTGGAAGAGGAAGAGGAGGAGATTGAGGAAAATGTAGTTGCGCTTCTTGAGGATAAAGTGAGAGCAGAAGCCATGGATACAGATAGTTCTCTCTTCTATCTCCACCTTCAAAACCCTTGCCCTTTTCCTGGCTCGTAGGAGTGATAAAAGACGATTAAAAAATTTCTATCGGGGATCTAAATCTAAATAGCAAGTAGGTTAGGTTGCTGTATGGATGGGAAATGAGGAGAAATATTTTGTCCACACAATATGGATGTGGCTCTCCTCGTCGCACTAGCTTCCAAGAGGGAGCATCAAAAGGGTGATTTTGGCATCTCTAACGAGTACGAAGGACCAACAACCCAAAAATATAAAGGATCTTATACGTAAGTTATAGTAATACTTTAAGGTTTAATTAATATGAATTTTTGAAGGTCATATATTAAATTCATAAAATTGTTTAATTTAAATCCAATTTATTTTTATGATAGATTTATTTAATAAAATTAAATAAATCTAAGAATCTATTGATAATATTGATATATATATCAAATTCAATTTGATTAATTTTTTGTTTAAATTTGTAAAAATAAATAATTTGTTGAGAAATTTTAATTTGTTTTTTTTTTAATTTTAAATGCATATTATTATCATAATATTATTAAGCAATAATTATATGTAAGGGACATAACTCATAACTATATTACAAAAGCAAGTAATTAACTCAATCTCACATAAATATGGAAATAAAATGAAACATCATCAATATATATAAATGAATTTTAAATTACAATTAACATCTCGCATGTAAAAGTGTCTAATCCAGAATATAAAGTGTATACACCTAAAAATGGTCTGAAGATAGTTAATTAAATACGCAATTATTTGATTAATTCCCCTTCCCAATTAATTGAATTCGCAAGCAATTTAATTAATTTCTCTATTCATCTACTAGTAAATAAATTTAAATGATTTATTTATATAGTTCATCTAATATCCCCCTTTGATTAATTAATTCTAAATTAATTAATGTCTCCCCATATTAATCAATTCTTCTAATCCCTAATTAAGATTAACAAACTCAAGTTTGTTGAGATTAATTACCATTTTCCAATTATTTGAATTTCTAAATTCAAATGAGCACATGGCTCCTAACTTTAACCACCCAACCTAGCCATCCCCTAACTTAACCCATTCAATCTAATCTTGGGTCTAACTAACCCTATCCAATCTTGCACATTCTAACCTCCTTATCCTAACCTCCCATGGTGTGGATATTCTCTCCTTGAGACACATGGCACTTTTGCCACATGTCTCTTCCCTTGGACACTTGCCCTCTCATGAGCAAGGCTCCTTGACACTTGTCACCACAGAGATGACAAGTGCCCCTTCCTCCAACCTCTTCTCCAACTTCCTCAATCTTGGCCCGTGATATCTTTAGATCAGATCTGGACCGTTGATTCCTGCCACCTCAGCTTTGGCCTTGGAATTCCTATAAATATCCCCCATTTTGGAGCAATAAGGATCCCATCTCATATCAATTTAGGCATCATTACTATAGGCAATTTGCATTTCAATTGTCTATCATTTAGCTTTTGGATTAATCATAGCATGTTAATCTAGTTTCTTAAATCATGCATTTCATATCATCTCCATTGTCAATCATGATCAAATAGCTACTCAACTCTTGAGTTGTCACTTTGGAGGTCATTGCTCCACTAAGAACCCATCAATCCAACACCTTCAAGGTCCTCAAGAATAGAGGAAAATGGGACATTTCAAGGAAGGCTTATGGTTTGCATTTCTAATCTAGTTTTCAATTAAGCTTTTCAATTATGTTTTTATTGTCTCATTATATGTGTATGCCACTTATACTAACAACATTTTTAGCATCACATAAAGTATATGAATATGATATAAAAGAAATGTGACTTGGCTCTCATGCCAACTAGTCGTCATAATACAAGAAATATGAGAATACAAGTACCATAATATGAGAATACAAATGGCATAACCACTAGAGTCCTATGTCATCACTAATCCAACGATCATCTACAGATTGAGAGATAAGTACATGGTTTAGGTTGCAATGCCTCTCGCAATTGCATTTTGTTATTAGTTTATTTTAATCTAAGATTGACTCTAAATATGCTATATTATAACTGTGTGTATGTTATTCTTTTGTATTAGCACCATTTGGTGCATCCTACTTATAGTTATATTCTTTTGATCTTGTTGATATCACTGCTAATGTGGATGGTAGGTTATACTTGATGGTTCAATGATTATCATATATGCATGATGACTATGCATTGATGTGACATGATATTATATGATGATATGGATTATGTTTATTAGGACTACTTTTATGATAATGATTATGAGGTGGTTATATGTTGATGCTTTGACAATGTTATATTGACTTGATGAGATATTATGTTGCTAACCATGTTGGCATTTGACCCCAATTAGGGAATAATCATTTATGCTTTTAGTTATATTATATTATATATGTATGCACAGGTGTTTTTATGTTTTGGTTGATGAAGGTATGAGGCATTGACTCCACCTAGCTCCATAAGTCTAAGCATGCCCATATCCTCGACAAAGGTTACAGAAGATAGCACATTATCCATTTATGTCGCTTAGCCCTAGCCATTGTTCCTAATTTGGATGATTTTCCCTAATTACATGTGATTACACCTCCAATTAGCATTTTGGTAATGTTTGGTTACCTTGATGCATTATTGTGTGAGAACAGTAAAGGCTATCAAGCTTTGGGGAACAAGAAAACCAAAGGAATGGTATATGGGAATATGGAACTTAAAGGACTTGTAGTTCTAATGTACTTTCAAGCTTTGGGGATCAAGAAGACCAAATGAATTATATATGGGAATATGGAACTCCAAAAATGGTGCTTAAAGGGAGAAAGCAAAATTTTAGGTAAGGCATGTCAAGGATGACAAGTCTAGCAGGGATGTTAGGATAAGAAACTTTGAAAACTCAAAAAAAAAAAAAGACATGAAGATAAATTTTACAAGAGTATCAATGTGTTTTCAGTATCGGTAGGTAAGGCATGAAATTATGGACAATCCTAAAAGTTTAGAAGGAAAAAATATATATAAAATACCAAAGAAGATACTAGAAATAATCTTGACATATTTTTTTGGATTTTTTCACCTTTTGACATATAGGGGTCACATTTAGGATGTCTCGAATTGATTATCAATCATGGGTCAAATATGACTAATATGACACACAAAATGGAAGAGACTCGTGCAAAAATGACACTATAGATTTGAGTGCCAACATACCCCTCAAGGTATACAATATAACCCTCTTTATTTTTACGTAAATAAAACTAATATAACATTTTTTAGCATGTTTAATATTCCTTTTTTTATTCTAGACACACCTTATTTTGAATTTGTATGAAACCATTTCTCTATACTAATTTAGTTATTTTCATTGATAGCAACCAAAAATGTAGGTGAGAAATGATAAAAGCATGCAAACAAATAAGACACTTTACTAGACTTACAAATCAGGGATACCAAATTACACATGATTCTAATAATAGTTGTACAACTTTCAACATTGCATTTCCTATTACTCTACATGGAGTATGAAAATTTAACAATATAAAACAAACTAGGTAGTTTATCTTCGATTAAGCACCAATAGGATTTTACCTATGCTTGCATACTCAAGTCAACTATTGTGTGTCCCTACCTAATATGTAATAATAGCTTAAGCACAAGTAAAATTGATCAACATTATAATTCACAAATAATAATCACAATGTAATTATGACATCATCATAATAGTTCCAAGGATACACAACTAAATCTATTTTTGTCGTTTATTAGAGCAATAAGAAAAATCACCTAGTAAACCCAACCAACATGCCATTTAAATGAAAAGAATATAGCTAAAAGAACTAAACCAAATAAATATTAAAATAATACAACCAAATAATAGGTTGGGGTGGTCACAAGACTATCGAGATATTATGTTGAATTTGTTGGTTAAAGTATTTCTTAGATCCATGTTATGGTTACATGACATACTGACTATAGTGATTATGGTTGTTAGACGATGGTGTCTACTCTTGGGTGTCATTTCTCTTTCATGTCATCGTCTTCTAGATAGGGGTTGATAGTATGGAAAAAGAGTTGAAATAGTATGTTCAAATGAGAAGAAGACGAAATTAGAGGAAATGTCAAGATTTTAGAGGGAATAGATGTTGGTAGAATTCATGTCTTTGTTACTAAGGATATAAAAAAACCTAGATCTTTGACAATGGGTGGTGAGAATTTGGGAGATGGCTAAATAATTGGATGGGTCTCTATCATTTGGTTTGAAGGATATTGTCTCTAATATGCTTTATGACCATGGCTATCGTGTGGTCATTAAAATGTTTTTGATGTTGCTCAATCCTTAAGTTACATGATGATGGTCTCTCAAGTGGTGGGCTCATATATTTTCCATGATGATCCTAAATATGTAATTTGTCAGCCATTTGCCTACTTCAAATATCTTCTAGATCATTTTCATGCTTATTAGAGGTGTCGATTATGTCTTCAAAAGGTTTTCAAGGTTTTGGATAAGGTTTGAATTATTTTATTCCTATGTTTGTTATTCTTATGTTTTCTAAATCCTATAATAATGATGAGTTTGTGAGTGTTGAGGGGGTTTCAACAATCATTGTAAAAAATGAGATGAAAATGGAAAAGGCTTCTAAGCTTGTTTAAATTCCCTCTTTTATAGTGGATGTTAGAGTTTTCTTGTTTTTTTGGAATTGTGGAGGATTATCTGATGGTTTTTTGCATCTGGTTGAGGTATTTGGCTATTATTTGGTTGATGGGTTTGTCCTTGCATTTCTATGGTTTTCTAAGTATTGGTATGCTAGGTATAGGGTGGTGGTTTGTGCTTATTTTATTCTAGTCTCTTGCTTTAGCCACAACTTTCTTGGTGAGGATTTTTCTTTGTTTATGATCTATGATGTTAGATAATAGCTAGTTGCTTTGAAATGTAAATGCAAATATTTTTATGTTGGTAATGTATATGTTTTGGCTAGTATTAATACCTCGCCAATCTTAGATATAATTGGTTTGTTGGTCCTAGTAGGTATTTGCCATCAACCTCCATGAGTTAAGCTCTATTTTTTATATGATTCTTGAGTTCCAACTAGGTTTGCAATAAAAATATTGTAAACACCTAAAATTGTCCTAGCCTAATTAAATAAATATTTTTATTTATTCAATTATCCATTTTTATTCTATTAATTAAATAAATTTTTATTTGTTTAATTAATTCACTTATCCTATTCTAAGCCCTTTTCTATCCTATTTTAAATAAATGTTTTTATTAATTTAATTTATTTCTAAATTAAATAAATATTCTATTTGTTTAATTTATGTGCCCCCCCCCCTCTATTAATTTAATAAGTTATTTAATTTCCTATGTACACTTGTTTGGATTCTATTGGACCAAGGCTGGGTAAAGATTAATTTTGACAGTGCCTCAAGGGGAAATCCTGGAGTTCCGGGTGTTGGGTGTATTGCTCGCGATGATGTGAGTAGAATCCTTGCCAAAGGTACTCAAAGGTTACCAAGTGGCTCAAACAATGAGGTTGAAGTTCGAGTTGAGTTGATGGTAGTCAAGCTAGCTTGTAATTGACGGTATGATGAAAGAACAAGGATCCGATCAACTATTGAGAGGGGGGGTGAATCAGTAGATAGAAAAACTGATAAACTTCACCAATCTCAAAATCAAACTCTCAAAGTAAACATAGAACTATCAATGCAATATCACTGTCAAGATAAAACTGTCAAGTTTAAACCGGTTGACTGTTACAACAGATTAACAGTAAACAACTTGTAACTCACAAACATTCAAATACTTTTACTAACATAAGTAAAACTTTATTTTGTATTATTGTCGGTTATCATGACTTATCAAAGTGTATTAAGTAGTTGAGCAAATCAACCATAGAAAACATAACCACAAAAGCATTCACCACTTGACACAATATTTTTGACGTGGAAACCCAAATGGGAAAAACCACGGTGAGATGAGACTCACAAGATAACTATTTGAACTCTTCTGAAGTTCGCCCTGTTAGGAGCCAACCCTGTTAAAGCTTTACAAAAAGCCCTGTTAAGAACAAATCCTATTAGGGATCACTTGGTTAAGGAATTGACTATAATGCCTTGTTAGAAGCAATACCATGTGAGGAGTAACCTTTGTAGAGGATTTAGAATCCAAGCTAATGGATCACCTTGTTAGAGGATTTGAATAGCACCAATCTTGTTAGAGCTTACCCGGTTAGGGGATTTCAATCAGTTGTAATTGTTAGAAAACAACAGGAGTTTGTTGATCTATTTGAATAGCACTACACTTGCTTGTTCAGATCCTTTTCATGCTCCTATCTGTCTTTACTCAAACTGCGGATACATCATCTGTTTCGGCAACCACACACTCAACAAAAACTTTGCCAACTCTGAAACTAAATAACTCATCGATCTTATAAACAAATCAACTAGGTCAATAACACAACAAAAACCTAATACACATAGAGATTAAAAACAAGTCAGTTCAATATGACCGTTGGATTACATAGCAATCTCTACACATCATTCAAGAAAGCTTCGACCACTCCTTGATCATCGCTTCATCAAACTTAGTAACTCATCGTGCACTTTGCATTACATGTAATATACTTGCTCATTCCCAAGACAAAAACTGTTACCTCAACGCATCAAAAACACTTTGAAACTCTCTTCATACAATATGCATATGTGTCATAACCATTACCGCTCACCATCAAATCATAAACCAATATAACCAATTCACCAAACTTAATCAGTTAGAGTTTATCAAAACAACAGGTAGGGTTTACCGGTTCAATTCTCCAATACTTAGCAATACCGGTTCACTCCACAAACTTACCCACCAGTTACAGTTTCCTTTCACTATCTCTTTGAGTCGGTTACAAAACAACATTACAACAATATCATTACCGGTTTAATTGACATCAATGACAACATAACATATCATTAATGCAATCTTCATGCAAATGCCAACAATCTCCCCCTTTAGCATTGATGGAAATACAAATATCAATACCATTGATTGTTGTGATTGTGAATAGAAATCCTGGTTTACATTTTATCATGTACTCTCCTTGTCTTCAGCTTGTCACTAGTTCTTCTCCCATAATCACATAGTTCTTCTCCCCCTTTGACAACAATGCCAAATTGAAAGTAAAACATGCAATGTAAAACTTCACTGTTCAGCATCAACAACCTACAACTTGATGCTCCCCCTATGGAAAAACTCCATTTCTACATCAATCCTGCTGTAAAATTTTGCAAGTAGCTCTGAGACTGATGTACTCTACATCATGCTCAATTTACCTCGCGAAGGGGTACAACCCCTAGCTGACTTTTAAGATACTCAAAAGTAGTCTTAGGCAAAGGTTTAGTAAAGATATCTGCAAGTTGCTCCTTGGTAGAAACATGATCCAAGATCACATCTTTACTCTACACTTTTTCCCTCAAGAAATGATACTTCAATTCAATATGCTTGGTTCATGCGTGCAAGACAGGGTTCTTTGAAATATTTATGGCACTGGTATTATCACATAAGATCTTTACAGGTTCTGTAAACTTCATCTTGAAACCTTCTAAAATGTGCCTCATCCAAATAGCCTAGGTACAATTCATATAAGCTGCAACATACTCAGCTTCAACAGTAGACTGTGAAATACAACTCTTCTTCTTGCTACTCCATGAAACAAGTCTTCCTCCAAGAAAGAATGCTCCCTGGTTGTGCTTTTCCTATCATCAACATTACCTGCCCAATCTGCATTTGTGTACACCTTCAAGTCAAAGCTTCCTTCATATGGATACCATAATCCATAGTCAACAGTACCTTTCAAATATCTGAATATCCTCTTGGTTGCTATCAAATGTGTTTGCTTCGGATTCTTCTGAAATCTAGCAACTAGACCAACTGCATGAGCTATATTTGGTCTTCTGTGAACAACATAGTGCAATTTTCCAATCATTGACCCGTACTCCTTCTCATCAATAGATGTGGCCTCATCTTCCTTAGACAACTTACAACTTGAAACCATTGGTGTCCCAAATGGTTTACAATCACTCATACCAAATGTCTTTAATACCTCCTTCACATACTTAGAGAGTGTAATGAAAATACCACTCTTCATTTGTTGTATTTGCAAACCTATTAAATTTTTTATCTCTCCAACTAGAGACATTTCAAACTCACTTTTCATTTCATTTGCAAAGTCATTGCTCATGTCATCATTCCCTCCAAATATGATATCATCTACAAAGACTTCACTAACCAGTATCTTATCTCCTTTAGATTTAAGATGTATGTTGCTATCTTCATTAGTTCTTTGAAAACCTATCTTTATCAGGTGTGAATGAAGCCTTTCATACCATGCTCTCAGTGCTTGCTTTAATCCATATAATTCCTTATGCAACTTACATACCATGTCTTTCTCATCAATCAGAGTATAACCATCTGGTTGCTCAATGTATACTTCCTCTTCCAGTATTCCATTCAAAAATGTTAACTTTACATCCATCTGATATAATTTGAATCCCTTGTGTCCTGCAAATGCAAGTAAAGTTCTAACACCTTCCAGTCTAGCCACTGGTGCAAAGGTCTCACCATAATCTTCTCCTTCTTCTTGTGCATAACCTTTGCAAACCAATCTAGCTTTGTTATGAACTACAACACCATCTTCATTCAACTTGTTCGTGAAAACCCACTTAGTACCTATCACATTTTAATTTACCGGTCGGGTACTAGGGTCCAAGTGTTATTCTTCACAATTTGTTCAAGCTCCTCCTCCATAGCTTTAACCCAATGATCATCTCCAAATGCTTCCTTAGCAATTATAGGCTCAATAGTAGAGATCATGCAAGAATTCTCTCTGATTCTTCTTCTGGTTAATACTCCAACATCCTTATCTCCAATAATTTGTTCAGGATTGTGATTGAGTCTCACATACCTCGGAATAACATGATCATTATCTTCAGGTTCTTCTTCATTATTATCATCATCTTCTAAATCTACCTATTCCAGTTGAACTGGTACAACAACATTCTCTTTACCAATTTCAGGTTTCACAGGTTCTGGTTCCAAAAACAAAATGCAAGGATATTCATCTTTTTTCTTCACATTGGTTTCTCCTGAGACTTCAGGATACTCATCCACTCGAACATCAACACTCTCAATGATTCTCTGTGTCTCGTTGTTATAACATTTGTATGCCTTACTCTTGGTGGAATAACCAAGAAATACACCTTCATCACTTTTAGCCTCAGACTTGCTAACATAGTCACCTCTCTTAATAAAACATTTGCTGCCAAATATCTTGAAATAACTAACATTAGGTGATCTACCATACCAGTATTCATAAGGAGTCTTGTCCTTACCTCTTTTTACCAAAATCTTATTCATTGTGTAGACAACTGTGTTGACAACTTCTCTCGAGAAAGTATTCGCTACACCTCCTTGTATCAACATCATCCTAGCAGCTTCAACAACTGACCGGTTGTTTCTCTCTGCAATACCATTTTGTTGTGGTGTCCTTGGTGCAGAAAGTTATCGTTTGATACCATTCTCTTCACAATATCTAGTGAATTCCTCATTAGTGAATTCTCCGCCTTGATCAATCCTCAGACACTTTATCTTCTTACCACTCTCCTTTTCAGCTAAGGCCCTGAATGCCTTGAACTTACTAAACGCCTCTGTTTTATCCTTCAAGAATGTGACCCACATCATTCTTGAGCAATCACCAGTGAAGATCATGAAATATATGTCACCTTGAATACTTTTAGTCCTTATTTGTCCACAAAAGTTTGTATGAACCAAATCTAACAGATGTTTCGCTGAAAAAGATTTACTCTTGAAAGTTGAGGATGTCATCTTTCCCAACTGACATTCCTTACATAGAGCATTAACCAGTTTGTCCAACTGAGGCAAACCTCTCACTATCTTTGAGTTACTCACTTTAACAATGTTGTCAAAATTTATATGACAAAATATCCTATGTCAAAGCCAACTATCATCTACTTTAGCAATTAAACAGTTGTTGACTTTAGGATTCAGGTGAAACAAGTTACCTTTAGTCTGTTTGCCAGTTGTAATCAGTTTGCCTTTGCTCCCATAGATTTTGCACATACCATTTTTAAACTCCAATGGATATCCTCTGTCATTGAGTTGAGCAACACTCAAAAGATTGTGCTTTAGACCTTCAACCTAGTAGACATCATCTGCACTGCTCTTTCCATTAAGAGAAATAGTTCCCTTACCTTTAACCATGTAGGGTGAGTCATTACCAAATCTTACAACTCCGCCATCAAATTCCTTCAAGGAAAGAAATTTGCTCTGATCACCGATCATGTGATGTGAACAACCACTATCAATGATCCAATCATCAGAATTATCCATTCATGAAACTAAAGCCTTCTAATCAGATGTTTCCTCTTTAATGGCTACAAACACAATGTCTTCATTAGCATCACCATCAAATTCCTCATCAGTGATACCACCATCAGATTCCTCATCAATGATACCACCATCAACTACAAGAAGACAATTTTGCCTTTTCTCTTGTACTTCTTCATTTTCTCTCACGTGTGCTCATTATCACCATTAGGATAGTTAGCAATTGTGTGTCCAATCTTGTTGCATGCAAAATATTTCAAAGGTAATTTACCTCTATATTTACCGGTACCTCTGGGCAACCGCTTGGCCAACAATGCTTCAAGCTCAACCAAACTGTCTTCATCATCAACTTCTCTGCTGGATCTAGATTCATAACTGTGACTAACATCTCTACTTTTCCTCATAGATGGGTTAGAAAGAGAAGCTCTAAACGTTGATTCAAATTTCTAAATACTACCATCATAACCATTTAATTCAAAAGCAGTAAGCTTACCAATGATGGAGTCAAGGGTTACCTTGGTTTTATCAATAGATTTCAACTCCTGAATGGCTGCAACTCCGATAGCGTAGACCAGTAGCAGGGTTATCAATACCTTACTAACCATTTTGGCATCTTCTACTTTACCACCAGCACTCTTGATCTCACCAACTATCTCTTTTATCCTCTAACCATACTGTTGGATATTCTCACCTTCAGCCATCTGCATGTCATCAAACTTTCCTCTTAGACTCTCTTCATTGGCAATCTTTACATGTTCATCACCGCTATAAATTTCTTCAAGTTTCTTCCATACCTCATATGCAGTCTATAGACCATGGACATCTACATACTCTACATCAAACAAAGAACTGATAATAGCCTCCAGTGCTTGATTGTTCTCTTGTTGCTCTTTCTTCTGATCATCAGTCATAATCCCACTAGGTGCAACATATTGAGTATTAACATGTTCCCAATATTGATTTCCAAGACTCTTGATATAAATTTTCATTCTATCACTCCATATCTTATAGTTCTCTCTATTAAACTTCAAACCTTCCTTCTTCATTATGTTCTACAATATCTTTACCTCAAGTTGTTAGGCTTAGACCTTAGAGGACCTGAGACGCTCTGATACCAATTGATGGTATGATGAAAGAACAAGGACCCGATCAAATACTGAGAGGGGGAGGTGAATCAGTAGATAGAAAAACTAATAAACTTCACCAATCTCAAAATCAAACTCTCAAAGTAAACACAGAACTATCAAGGCAATATCACTGTCAAGATAAATCTGTCAAGTTTAAACCGGTTGACTGTTACAACAAATTAACAGTAAACAACTTGTAATTGACAAATATTCAAATACTTTTACTTACATAAGTAAAACTTCATTTCATATTGTTGTTGGTTATCATGACTTCTCAAAGTGGATAAAGTATTTAAGCAAATCAACCATAGAAAACATAACCACAAAAACATTCACCACTTGACATAATATTTTTGACGTGGAAACCCAAATGGGAAAAACCACAGTGAGATAAGACTCACAAGATAACTATCTGAACTCTACTGAAGTTCGCCTTGTTAGGAGCCAAGCTTGTTAAAGCTTTACAAAAGCCCTGTTAAGAACAGATCCTGTTAGGGACCACCTAGTTAAGGGATTGACTATAATGCCTTGTTAGAAGCAATACTTTGTGAGGAGTAACCTTTGCAAAGGATTTAGAATTCAAGCTAATGAATCACCTTGTTAGAGGATTTGAATAGCACCGAGCTTGTTAGAGCTTTCCTGGTTAGGGGATTTTAATATGTTGTGATTGTTAGAAAACAAGAGGAGTTTGTTGATCTGTTTGAATAACACTACACTTGCTTGTTTAGATCCTTTTCATGCTCATATCTTCCTTTACTCAAACTGTAGATACATCATCCAATTCAACAACCACACACTCAACAAAAAATTTGCCAACTATGAAACTAAACAACTCGTCAAACTTATAAACAAATCAATTAGGTCAGTAACACAAAAAAAACCTAATTCACATAGAGATTGCAAACAAGTCGGTTCAAGTATGACCATTGGATTACATAGCAATCTCTACACATCATTCAAGAAAGCCTCGACCGCTCCTTGATCACCACTTCATCAAACTTAGTAACTCATCATGCGCTTTGCATTACATGCAATATACTTGCTCATTCCCAAGACAAAAACCGTTACCTCAACACGCCAAAAACACTTTGAAACTCTCTTCATACAATATGCATACACGTCATAAGCATTACCGCTCACCATCAGATCATAAACTAATATAACCAATTCACCAAACTTAATCGGTTAGGGTTTATCAAAACAATGGGTAGGGTTTACCGGTTCAACTCTCCAATACTTAGCAATACCTGTTCACTCCACAAACTTACTCACCGGTTACAGTTTGCTTTCACTAGCTCTTCCAGTAGGTTACAAAACAACATTACAACAATATCATTACCGGTTTAATTGACATCAATGACAACATAACATATTATTAATGAAATCTTCATGCAAATGCCAACAGTAATCTCAAAATCCCAAAACTACATCTCGAAGGGGATCCCAAGATAGTTACGGATGCAATTTCGAGTGGATCTTCTCAATATTGGTGAAAAAGTAAATTTATCTATATTATTTATTCAAAATTGGATTCTTTTCTATATTTTAAAATTTCACATATCCAACAGGAAGGCAATGGGGAGGCTGATGATTTTTCCAACCTGGGATGTGAATTGAACCCCCAAGGTATTCAATGGTGGGACAACTCAGGGGCCAATATGGTATGGGCTACTCGAGTTGTACTTGATAATGATTTCACTAGCCATTGGAATGTACAATGCATACATTTCACTTCCTTGCTTTTGCTCTCTATGCCAATCTTACTTCTTCATCATTAGTTTTGAGTCGTCGCCCATAATTATTACTATGACAAGTCTTTTTATGATTAGATGTTTACGGTGTGGCACATTTTTCATTGTGCAAATGGGTTGGTTTAGTCTTGAAATCAAAAATTTTAGATTTGGCAGTCATTTGTTTCCTTTTGTGTGTGGATTTTCCTAGTTTTTGGAGCGAGGTTGAGGTGTGGAGGTGGAATTACAAATCCCAGCCTCTCTGTTTGGAGATGGAGGCTAATTTCACTCTTCATTCCACCAAGCAGCAGCTAGCATTTTTAGGGGGCATCTTTGATAAGTGGTTGGGTAGCATTTTTTTTCTGTGATGAGGAGGATTTTTTTAACATTATCAAGAGACTGTTGGGCTATGAGTATTTTATGTCTGAGTTTCTGTACAGAACAAATATGGACATTTTGTCCATGTTGGTGGCCTAGGGTCTCTCTTTTGGGACCAAAGTAGAAGTTGAGTGGGTGGCCAAAGCTTGTGTTTCATCTCACTCATTATGTGGTTTGGTTTCTATGTTGGAGAGAGTCGTTCTAGGGTAGGGTTTGAGACATTCATTTGGGGAAAGAGTAATGCTCAATCATGTGAATGTGGAATATAGGTCATTTATTCTTTAGCGAGATGGTGTTGACCATGTGGCAAGAACTGATGAGGCTCGAGAGGTGTGGGAGGATCTATTGGTATATATTCGCTCAGTTGAAATTGAAAGGGACAAGTCTCATGAGGCAAAGAAGATACAGGACCATGAGAAGAAGGTGGTGACTAGTGTTGCAGAGAGTCGGAGTTCTAATTCTAACCAAAATTTGAAGACCAAGTGTGTGTGTGAAAAAGTGAACCTGTAGCTGCAAGCACAACACTTCAATTAAGTCATTATATGCATGGTTAGTAATCAATAATCAATAAGTAATAAACCATAGCAAAGCGACCAATTGCCTTCTAAAAGATGCGAGTATAAGATTGCTCTCAGATTTTTATAAGCAATACCAGTGACTAGACTACACCAAGACGAAGGATTTAATCTATATGATATTAAGCTATATGGATGCAAGATGGATGAATAATTCAACCAATAATCAATTCAAGCAACAATGGATGCAAGTAATCTAAAAAACACAATAATCTTCAATGACTCGAGAGCGAAATTAGCATGATAATAATCTCCAAGCGTGTTCTCAAAAATCTCTAGGGTGAATTGGAATGAGAGCTGAAGACTGAATTTATAGAGAATTACAAGAGAAAAAGCTCAATTTAGGATTAATTGAAAATAATTAAGAAATCAGATTCAGTTAACCTTGAGATGGATTCCAATTATAGTTTAATTGAAATGCATTCAAATTAGAAGTCCGAGTTGCATTGGAAAATAATAATAAATTAATCCCATGCATATATTTGATTTATTCAAGAAAAAGGTCTTTTCAATGCAACTGAACTTCTTTTTCTGAAAAGCTTTGAGTTCCAATTTTAGAGAATAATTCAATAATTCAATTAAATTGTTTTTCTCATTTCAAGTTCTAAATTTAGAAAAAGAAATAATATCTCAAGTTTGATTTCTCTCTCAATTCAATTCTTTTTGTTTTCTTTTCAATTCAACTCTTTGTAATAAATTAATTCATCTTTTGTAATAAATTAATCCTTTTTGCATGATTGAATGCCAAATTTATTAATTAATTAAATATGCAAGGATATTTAATAAACTAAAATGGGATAATTGATCAAAATGATATTATTGGTAATGATTTGATTAATTAAATAAATATTTAATTAATATTGAGTAGTTGATTTGCCATGTGATATTTGATGATTAAAGAATTAATAATGTGCTCAAGATTGATTTAATTGCCTTTGGTTAGGACCTTGGTGATGTTGTCGAGATTAGGGGCCCATGGTTTAGATGACCATTTTTAGGGTATTACACCAAGTAGGAAATCATTTTGTTCTCTATATCCAATTTTGATAGATTAGTTTGGACTAGGTTGCTAGGTTTTGAAATTTTAAGTTGGGCTAGGGTAGATGGATGAAGTGGTTGTCTGTGTACAACTTTTAATGTCGGATATGTAATCTATTAACTTTTGCTCTTAGACTTTGGGTTTATCCCCTATTTATAGACTAGTTAGATATGTATGCAATATTTTTATATTAATATAAAAACTTCTATATTATCGATAAAACAAATAAGTTCTTTAATTTATTGAATTAATTATTTTAGCTTTTTTCGCTCATTTATCTTAATCACTCCCTTTATTTTATTATTTCCTCTACCTACCCTTCAATCTTAGTCGACCATCTTTTATCCCACCTCTTAATCCTATCTATCCATTTTTAAGATGTTCTCTATAAAAGAGACTTCCTACTCTCATTTTTCATATAGCAACCTTGGAGCATACTTACATTCTGTTGATTTGACTTTAGCCTACATCAAGTTACATCATCAAAACCACATCCATTCACCATTGGGCTCTTGTGCAAGCATAAAAACGTGAGAGCAACCATGTCAAAACACGATCAATGGAGATAGGAGAATAATGAAGATCAAACCCATTGAATGTGTGAATGGTATCATTTGATTTATTTCACGATTTTACATATTTTATGATTCTTCATTGATGTTGTGTTGTATTTTATTGTAGATATAGAGTTTTATGGTTGAATCTTGTTAGAATTTATAACAATTAAAAGTTCAAATTTGACATATACATTTTGGCATGCTTAGTGGGACTTGGACTTCTATTAGATTTGTATATTTGCAGGGTTTTTTAACCCTTTATTGTTGTATTGTAAAAAAAATTGGAAACTAACATTTTTCAGCTAAGGTTGGAGACACAAGATTAGGGTGTTAGAAAGATTTGATCATATCTAACAAATAGATTCCCACAAAATAATTTGTGTAGGTTGAAGATGGTATAAGTAGTTCTCAGTCCAAAAATATAAAAAATTGGATTAGTTTTGAATTATTTATTAAAAAAATAATGATTTTTCATTAAAATTAATTTTGGGAGCAAATCATTTTTTTTTTGGATTTTCTTATATTTTTCTTAGAATTCTAGAGGGGGGCTTCTCTTTGTGCTTGATGAGCTCAAATAATGGCTCAATTTGGTCAATGTTTTCTATACTTTTACAAGGTTTTGACAAGGGTCTAGATACCGTCTAAGTCCTAAAACTCTGTTAAAACAATGATCCTGTTATGTTTACATGAACTTGACAATATGGCATGAACTTACCTTTATATATATTCCTTTGGGTTAAAATTATGATTAATGATAGAATGATCATGCTATGTGATTTATCCATATTAATCTTGCATGTAGTTAGGTAAATGTTATTCTGACATGGAATAGATATACCTTTGTTTTGTACACACTAATGGTATGATGCAGGAGTTAATGAAGAACAAGAAAAAGGACAAAGATTCACAACGTGGGAGTTCATGCTAATTAGTTGGTTGAAGACAAAGTCTCAGCAGGATGAGTATCAAAGGAGTCAACAATCGGTTATCTACAACTCAGAGAGTGTAATTATGAAACTTTGGTATTCATGTTTGTTGGAGAATAAATCTAGGAGGGATAGTTATCCTATATTTCCTCTATAGTTGAAACAACTTGATCGTTTCCTATTTGAAGTGTAACTCCCTGTCCTCTTTCTTATGTTGTAATAAATGGCATCCTCCTAATGTTCTAGGAGTGGACCTTCCAATAGTTAGAGTTAGTTAGGAGTTTCTATATTTAAAATAAGCTCAAATATCCCTTCTCAAGGATGGTGAACATTAGCTTTTGTAATTTCTCAGTCTTTTATTGCAAAACAGTTTTCAACAAATACTATGATGTAACAAGTGTTTTTAGATTAATAAGACAATGCTAAAGTTTGTAGTACTTATTTGAGTTTTCCAAAGACTTGCTAAGGGGACCCACTTAGTAGTAATTCCTTCGGCAGTTATTTTCCTTCAGTATTTAGTTTTTTGTCCTGGCAGTTGACTGTTCCTGCAGCCACTAGAAGTCATCTTGTGACTGTTCCTGTAGCCAAGACAGACATAGTAGATTCCTGCCTACTTGTTAAGGACCAAGTTTTTGTTTTTCTAAATTCAAGGTAGTTCCTATTCAATCATTTCAGTTATTTACTTTGAAAAACATTTTTGTTTTAGTAGAATGACTACAATGAGGACTCTAGTGCATATACCTTGCTGGCCCATTTCAAGTATATGCCCCGAGTTGACAAAGAAATGAGCTTTCACAATGATCATATAACTACTTAGTATGGATTTCCAATCTCTAATTCATGGCCTCAAAGTCTAGTTATTAGAACCATTAAGAGATAGAAACATTTTTGGCATCGTTGTCGGGGATGGTGTCAAACTAGGGAACCTGCTGTAATCATTAGTAGAAGTATTTTATTTCAAGTAGCGTCAGAATTTATTTTATATACTGTCTTTACTTTCATAGAGTAATTATCTATTGTTATTTATGTAATGGTGAAAAAGGGTGAATGATGGAGAGATCAAGAGGAAAGCCTATCTTCCCTCCAAGGAGAGATGAAAGTTTCATTGCGGATTTCCCTTCAAACACCTTATTCACATTACATTTAAAAGAGGGGGGAATTCACTAGATCCAACCTCTTAGGGCAAAGATTGAATACTAAATGAATTAATAAACAGATAGAAATGACAAGCTAACCCCTCTTTCACAATGGAAAATGATTGAATTGTGTATTGTAGAACTAAGTGTAAAAGTAGCAAAGAACTGATTATAACTCGAGATAGAAGCGTGAGATGAAGTTGTGCACTTGGATATGGTTATAATATGTTGAGATGAAGTTGCCCTGTGAATTTGAGGAAAAGTTGTCAGGACCGTGCTGAAAGTGTCCACGGTCCTCCAAAAATCCGCGAAACGAAAAGGGTTTTTCCACCTCTGCAAATGGAGTCTAAGTCTGCAAACACAGCTGCGCACCTGCAGCCTACACACAGAAAAGAGAGGAAAAGGGGTTGGGATTGGGGGTTTGCCTTCAGGTCAAACCCCAGTTTTGGAATTAACCAAATGATGAAATAAAGTACTTGCAAGTAAATGTAAATGAAAGACTGAAATGCAAGTCACCTCAAGGGAGGTTGTAGATAGAATGTAACTAGATTTTCTTTTATTGAATTGAATGTTGAAAGGGATCTCCTCTTCAATGGTTGAATCCTTGACTTGAATGCAACACCTAGCCATGAAGGGAGACTTGAGAATGCTCAATGCTGGAAAGGAATGCTTGAATGCGTTATCTCATGTATCTCAACTTATCTCACTTATCCAACTTCTCACTTATGCAAATGGGAAGACAAATGAGATATATATACTTGTCAATTAGGGTTAATTGACTGATTTATCATCATAGGCCGACACAGGGAAAGTTTTTCCCGCTTTATGCAAAGTCCAATGCAAAATTTGAATGGAGGGGGCCCAAAATAGGGCAAGGACAAGGGTGCCACGCCCATGTTCTAGGGGGAATAGCGATGCCACACCCCTATCCTACCCTTGTCTCAGGATAGGAAGTAGGTTCAGGCAGTGCGGAGGGCAAAACAAGGCAGTTTCTAGGGGTTGAGCAAGTCTCGAGTCTCTGATCAAGATTAGGGATTCGAATTGCCAACGTGAAGACCCTAATGTGGTCACAAATTGCAAGGGTCGCAATTTTATGACACTACAATTTTTGAGTTAACATTGCATGCATAGGATAAGAGATGCTCAGGGAGATTTCTTCCTAATGACCCTTATCCTGATAATTACTCAGAAGAAACCTTTAATTAGCCTATAGAAGGAAGAGACTAAGACATAAATCCTTTAGCTGATATATTTGCCATTTTTAACAATCCTGAAGACCCGACTAACCCAAATCCTTTTGAGAACCCATTTGATATGATATTTCATCAACAAAGGATGGCTGCACAAAATCAAAATAACCAAACCACTTTTGAATTCCCTATCACTGATCAAAATGATATCAATAATCTAAAAAATATCCTTGCTTCAATTCTACCTGAATTCTATGGTATAATAATGGAGGACCCAAATACTTTTATGTTTGAATTTGATATCCTCCATATAAGCTATGACTATACCACACATTCTCATAGGATTAAACAATTTCCCACTACTCTGAAAGAAGCAGCATTAAGATGGTCCATAAGTTTAGGAAGAGATGTTGTAAACATTTGGGACATCATGAAAAAAATAAATCTTGAGAAATATAAAGAGTGTTGTAGAAGTGGTAATACGAGGTGAGATGACATCTTTCAGATGTAGCAAAAGGAAGATGAGAACTTGGAGGACTACATTTCAAGATTCTTATTTTGTTTGCAAAAATCCTCAGATAATGCACTTAGTCAAGAATCTCAAAAGATACCCTTCCTTAGAGGAATCAATGAGATTTGTACTGAAGATTTGGACCTGATGGGAGGAGGAGATATTACTCAAGTCCCTTGGAAAGACATCGAGAAAATGTCAAAACTACTCTAGAGCAACTATCAAGAAAGGAAGATGTTACCAACCTAGTATGGGTAAATATTCCACTAATGGAGTCTCAAGGATGGATATCACTAATTTTCTATCAAATTTCAAACAAGATATCATAAACAATATGGCTACTCAGCTGGATACACTTCAAGCCAAAAAGAAGCATGAGGAGGCAAAAGCAATGTTGGTAGAATATTGCCTTCAGTGTAGGCAAAAGAAAAAGGATTGCAGGTGCAAAATAGTAGCTAATATTGGAAGCAAACTAATTCCACTAGAGTTCAAGCCAATTGAAGGAGATGAAGATCAAGTTATCTACATTGTACAAAGAAGGTCATAGGCTCCAAGACAAGGTATGCCACAAGGCCCACTATCTTTTAATGGTCCTTATACAAATAGTTATTATTGTAATAGTCAGTGGCAACCTTCTTACCCACAAAACTATGGAAATTTTCTTTCACGACCTTGGAATAATTAAAATACATGGCCCGATTATCATAACTCCTCATCTCCATGATCTCAACCTCAAGCAAATTGGCAACAACCTCAAGGGAATTGGCAACAGACATCCCAATGTAGGGGAGGATAACAATGGCCAAACCAGTCTACTAGTTACCTATAACCATCTCAACAACCTCAACAATAACAAGCCCTAATGCCTCCTCTAAACCCAAATGCTAGTGCATCTAGACCTACTCAATTGCCAACACAATATGTCCCTAATCCAAACAACAAATCACAACAAAAACCTGTTTATTTTGCCGATCCAAATCAATATCTTGCATATGTTGTAAGCATGAGTAATATACATCTCCGATTAGGGACAACTCTGTCATCACCCTCTTCCCCAATGATAACTAAGCTTCCTACAAAAGAAGTTGAGCAGGATAATTTGCTTAGTCCACCTGTACCATCCAGTCAGCCACAAAAAGCTTATGAAACACCTCCATTTTTCCAAAGGCTTGAGATGGAAATAACAAAGCAAAAGGAGGAACCAATTTTTGATCTCATAGATCAACTTAAACATGCTTGTGTCAAAATTCCTTTATTCCAAGCCATTAAAGATGTCCCAATCTATAACAAAGCAATCAAAGAGGCTTGTTTAAAGAAACCAGGAAGAAAGAAAAAAGATCCACAAAAAGTGCATGTAGTAGGTCAACTAGCTGATATCATGCTTGGGAAGGTGATTATTCCTAAGTATTTTGATCCTGGCAGCCCTGTAGTTGAAATTGTCATTAATGGAATCCAAGTTCAAAATGCCCTCATTGATTTAGGTGCAACTATCAATGTGATGATAAAAGATGTCATGCATCATTTAAACATTACTACTCTAAGACCTACTCCTACCATCCTGCAACTAGCAAATAGTTCTATTGTTAGAACTGATGGTCTAGTAATAGACCCTGTAATCACCCTGGATTCTTAGGAATACCCAGCTGATTTTATGATTCTATCTCCAAAGGCAACTCTAGGAGGATATCCCATTATTTTAGGCAGACCTTGGTTAGCTACTACAAATGGTTGTATAGGATGTCGGTCAAGGGATATGAAAAATTTAGATGGCATGTCTACTAAGAAGCTTGCACTTTATCCCCCAACAAAACCTCGGCTTGACTTGACACAACCATTGTGGCCCAACATAGGGGAAGAAATAGATGAAGTAAATTCAGTTGCACAAATACTAGTGCACCCAAACCTACTCAATTGCCAACAAAGCCTGTCCCTAATCCAAACAACAAATCACAACAACCTATTTATTTTGTTGATCCAAATCAATTGCCAAAAATATTTGTCTCTCTTAATTGTTCCAATAAGTAGACTCTAAGGCCATGACTTAGGGATTGGACATCCATACTAAGTAGTTATATGATCATTATGAAAGCTCATTTCTCTATCAACTTGGGGCTTATACTTGAAATGGGTTAGCAAGGTATATCCACTAGAGTCCTCATTGTAGTCATTCTACTAAAACGATTTTTTTTCTCAAAGCAAATAACTCAAATTCTTGAATACGAACTACCTTGAATTCAGAAAAATAGACTTGGTCCATAGCAAGCAGGTAGGAATCTACTATGTCTGCCTTGGTTGCAGGAACAGTCACAAGATGGCTTCTAGTGCCTACAAAAATAGTCAACTGCTAGGACAACAAACTAAATACTGATGGAAAATAATTTCTAAACACAAAGGATGAAATTCCTTCTAAGTGGGTCCCCTTAGCAAGTCTTCAGAAAACTCAAATAAGTACTATAAACTGGAGTATTGTCTTATTAATCTGAACACTTGTTACATCATAGTATTTGTTGAAAACTATTCCGCAATTAAAGAGTGAGAAATTACAATAGCTGATGTTCACCGTCCCTAAGAAGGGATATTTGAACTTATTTATAATAAAGAAACTCCTAACTAACTCTAACTACTGACAAGTCCACTCCCAGAACATTAGGAGGATGTCATTTATTACAACATAAGAAAGAGGACATGGAGTTACACTCCGAATAGGAAACAGTCAAGTTGTTTCAACTATAGAGGAAATCTAGCATAACTATCCTTCCTAGATTTATTCTCCAACTAACATGAATACCAAAGTTTCATAATTACACTCTCTGAGTTGTAGATAACTGACTGTTGACTCCTTCAATACTCATCCCACCGAGACTTTGTCTTCAACCAACTAACTAGCATGAACTCCCACGTTGTGAATCTTTGACCTTTTTTTGTTCTTCATTAACTCCTGCATCATACCATTAGCATGTACAAAACAAAGGTATATCTATTCCATGTCAGAATAACATTTATCTAGGTACATGCAATATTAATATGAATAAATCACATAGCATGGCTATTCTATCATTAATCTTAATTTCAACCCAAATGAATATATATAAAGGTAAGTTCATGCCATTTTGTCAAGTTTAGGAAAACATAACATGATCATTATTTTAATAGAGTTTTAGGACTTAGACAATATCTAGACCCTTGTCAAAACCTAGCAAAAGTATAGAAAACATAGACAAAATTGAGCCATTATTTGAGCTCCTCATTCCCCCCAACCTATCTTCCTGTTGGTCCTCCAGTAGGCATAATGTTTTGCATTTTAACTTGCAACCTGTAATCACCAAGAATAACCTAGCCCGATCCTTTATTAGCAAGACTCCAATAGAACTCTTTGTTTTTCTCGAATCTATCCCATCTAGATTTTTTTACTGCTTCATAAAAAACATTCCCATAAGACATAGAAGCATTGGCGACTGAAAAATGAGAGGAAGCCAGTTATTCTATTTTGATTGACCCAGATGCATGTACAATGGTGCTCTTCTAACAACTACATAATAATTTTGGAGGGAATGTGGTTCTACCTGTTGCAATTCCTCTGTTAAACTGTTCCATCTTTTTTGCTAAATATCCCATTACTATTTGTGTCATGCCTGTGAAGTGTGATACCTACATCTGCAACACAAACAATCAATAGATCATTACAAGCATGGTTAGCAAATTAAAAACAAATGAAATATGAACCATGACAAAGTGACCTATCGCCTCCTAAGAGATGCGAGTATGGGTTTGCTCTTAGATCTGGATAAGCAATCCTAATGACTTGACTACACCTAGATGGAGGATTTGAAATGATAATGATATGCAAGCTAGATGAGATTGATTATGCTAGATTGATCCAAGAGGCTAATTAAGCTAATGATATGCATGATTAAGCTATGATGATGATGCAATTAAGCTAGAAAAGAGATTGATTAAGCTACATGATTCAACAATTATGCTAGAAAATGATAAAATTAAGCTAATGCAATTGCCTATAATAACAATGCTCAGATGATATGCCTATAGTAACAATGCCTAAATTGATAATGAGATGGGCTCCTTTGTGTTCCAAAATGGGGGATATTTATAGGATTTCCAAGGCCAAAGGTGAGGTGGCAGGAATCAACGGTCAAGATTAAGTCTGAAGATATCAAGGGTGAAATTGGAGGAGGTTGGAGAAGAGGTTGGAGGAAGGGACACTTGTCATCTCTGCGGTGACAAGTGTCAAGGAGCCTTGCTCATAAAAGGGCAAGTGTCCAAGAGAGGAGACATGTGGCCAAAGTGCCATGTGTCTCGAGGGAAGAATATCCATACCATAGGAGGTTAGGATAAGGAGGTTAGGATGTGCAAGATAGGATAGGGTTAGGCAAACCCAAGGTTAGATGGAATGGGTTAGGTTAGAGGGATGGTTAGGTTAGGTGGTTAGAAGTTAGGAGGCATGTGGGTAATTTGAATTTAAAAATTCAAATAATAGGAAGAGAGTAATTAATTTTCAACAACTCATAAATTGATTTGTTTTAATTAATTAGGGGATTAGAAAAATTGATTGGATGGGGGGAGGATTAATTAATCAAAGGGGATTATTGAAATGAACCTATTAAATAAATCCTTAGATTTATTAATAAGTAGATGAAAGGGAGAATTTAATCAAATTGCTAATGAATTAAATTGATTTAGGGAGGGGGAATAATTAAATAATTGCTTATTTAATTAATTATCTTTAGACCATTTTTAGGTGTATACAGTTTGTCCTTCAGCAAAACTCATATGTTCAAACTCTTGAAATATCTCTTCTCTCAGAGCTAAGATTTGAGATTTACATTCAGGTCTATATAAAATCTTTTGCCAATCAAAGTAGAGGTGTCTTGGATTTATAGCTTCAACCCTTAAGCACAGGAGAATCTGAAGTTCCTCTTCCCTATATGGTCTAAACTGTCATCCCCAATTATTTTCATTCTGAATCCATGACATGAGAGCTCTGATATGAATATCACCAATATACAACAAAGGATTCCAATCATTGTCATTAGGAACTGCATAATTGTGAAGATAAAACTCACAAAGAAAATTTTTAGTTGTTGCAGGAGAGGACTGGTACATCTGATAAAACTCTTGAGGAGTTTCAATAGAATGATCTAAGTCTGAGATAATCTTTGACAATTTGAAAGAGAGATTGAGTTCTTTTAGATACATGGCATACACTCGGGGTGGTGTTCTGCATCTTAGAATTTGTGGTAGCATAGTTACTACATTATCCACCTTATTCTGTAATACAACAATTTCTTTATTTTTCTTCTCGATCTCTTAATCTTTCTGACTAATTATTTCCTGCAACTTAAGTTTTTCTTTATTCCATTCTTCTTCTTTATCTACCATATCCGTATATAAATCCAAAGCTACAGACATCCATGAGAAATGAGTAGGTCTATGTCTTTCAACAGGGGGATTTTTCTGAACTAATTCTCCTTTTTCCTTTCCTGGTTCTTGTTTGGTCATTTGTTCTACTGCAACAACTAAATCAACAAGACCACTCAAACCTATATCCTCTTAAAGTCATTCCTCCTCCATTACTGGACCCTACTACTTTGGAGATAAATTTCTTATTTCCTCATTGTGTGCCACCTCTTCTTCTACACTAGGGGTGGAGTGCTCAGACCCTGAAGAGTCAATTTCAATTCTTATCCCAGGCTTATTATGTCTAATTTTCCTAGGTTTTCCTCCGATCCTATGGCTTATTCTTCAGGGTGTCTTCTCAACTATTTTAGAGGGTTTGGCATATTTAGGTCTTTTATAGATGTACCACCCTAAGTAGTGGTAGTAGGCAACTTTCCCTCTTCATTTTTCCTTTTCCTAGGGCTCATGATTTCCTTTTCTATTTTTCGTTTATGTGTCCCTTCCCATGTTGCTTTTTTTTTTTTGCCTTACCTTTCTCTTCTTGGACAACAACCCGAGTCCTTTTTGGAGTTTCACTTTGAATATTAACATTGGGGTCTACTGAAGATTCACTTGTATTTCTAGATGAAGGTTTTGCTACAGGACAGTCTGTAGCAGAGGCAACCCTGGATGTTGAAGCTCCTGGGGTTGATTTAACAGTTTCCTCTGTTGCTCTAACTCTTGATTTTGAAGATTGACCCCTACTTATAGTATTTGTTACCTTAAATTTCTTTATTGTCACGAATTCATCCCAAGTCATCTAGGAGACATCTTGTAAAGACCTTTATACAAGCAATTTAATAAAATAATGATGAGAGACAGAGTTTGACCCACCTTTCAGTGTTTTAGCTGCCATGACTGAGAGTAAATTGTATAAGACATTTTTCACATTCATCCTTTGACCATGTCTCAGGTGACTTAGCAGTTTGAAATGAAGAGAATGGAGGCAGGATTATCTACCCTCATAGGTAATATATTTGATCACGTACAATGCTACTTGTTTCCATTTTTCTGGTAAGGAAAATCTCTGAGTCCCCTGTTTGTCCATATTAAGAGGTGGGTCACGAGGTCTAGAGAACTCTTACCTAGCAGACCTAGCATCTTTAGACTCAAGATATTTTTCTCCTCCATTGGTAGCCCTGAGACCTCTGCTATTCGTTCTTCTATAACAATTACTTTCAGTCCTTTCAACATTGCTTCACCATTGGAAAATGTTTGAGCAAATTCTAAAGTAATGTCATTGTCAAACCCATTAAGCTTCAGGAAATAATCCATCCAACCACATTGTCTGAATTTTGGCTCAAAATTTTGATCCTACAGAAGTATGGTATGAGTTGTAGGCTCATTTTTGATAAGAGACCCTCCCATGGTTTACCTTTAACTGTATGCTTCTGATTTCTAAAAACATTGTTCTGAAAATTCAAATGGTTCCTACAACTTTTGACCTTCCGCCAAGACAAAATACTTCAAATTCACATTTCTTGGATTATCACATAATATGATAATTAAATTCAATATAGAAGGCTATTGTGACTTAAAATGTTGGTGACACCAGTACATCGAGGCTTAAGCATGCAATTTTAAAAAGCGATGTCATATCACCTAATACGAACTATTATAAATAACATTGGCATATTTCAAAAAGATTTGTTGACGTAATATTTTATGATGGACGTGGATGACACATTATGATACAACATACCTTTCCCCCCAACCCAAAGTTTGCTAGGTGTCCACACATGTCATACATGAAAGCAAAAAAGAATATGCTATGTGAAATATTCATATTAATTGAAATGTAGTAAAATAAATGCATTTGAAAAAAATAATATACACAACGTGTTAATTACACACCCGGAGCATGTAGAATGCACAACATCTGGTCATGGTGGAAGTAAGTACAATACTGATTAACTGGCTGAAAAAGAGAAATGGAAGGAAGTAGAGTGAATGTGGAAGAGAAGAACATGAGATGGAATGATGATGTATTTATTGATGGAGAATGTACTCCCACAAAAAGTGGAAGTGTTTATTATGCATGCGATGACATGACTAGGGAGAAGGTGGAACATAAAGTCCACCTTCTTCAACTGCAAGAATTCTAGAATGGGAAGATGCATGGATTTGCTGCAGGAACTCCTGTTTGGAAGAGGGCTTATGATAAAGCTTCAGGTGATGACCATTGACTAGTAACTTGAATTTCACTAGGTCGATAGTGATGAGTTGCACAACTCCATTTGAAAGAACTTCTACAATTTAATATGGGCCTAACCATTTTGTTTGTAATTTGCCCATGTTATCCTTATATCTAGAATCACAGAGGAGTGCCCAATCTCCTATACATGAAACTGCTTTTCCCTGATATATTTATCATGCCATTTGATCCTTTGATTTTGTAGGATTCATGTCTTATGTAAAGATGATTTTTGGATTTCATCTAAAGCATTTAACTGCAAAATTATTTCCTTCTGTGCAACAGATATGTCCATTACAAGTTCAAGTGTTGTCTTCAATGTTTTATGTTCAAATTTAATGGGCATCATTGTTGTTTTTACATGTAACATCTCAAAAGGAGTGAATCATGTTGTGGTTTTCCATGATGTTCTATATGCCGATGCTGCTTCAGGTAATCTGGCTGCCCAATCTTTTCGATGCAGAGCAACTGTTTTAGTGAGAATAGCTTCAATTTCCCTCTTTGTGATTTCTACCTGTCCATTAGCTTGTGGATGGTAAGTTGTAGATTTTTAATGCCTGGTATTGTATTCATTTACCAATTTTTTAACAAGAGTGGAGGTAAATTGAGCTCCTTGATATGTTACTATTTCTCTGGGAACTCCATAACGGGTGAAGATTTCTTTGTAAATAAATTATGCTACTTTGTTATGCTTTGCATGCTTCGTGGCTTTAACTTCAACCCATTTTGTCACATAGTCAGTATAGACCAAGATGTAAGACTTTCCATTTGATGGAGGGTCAATAGGTCCTACAAAGTCAAGTCCCTATTTGTCAAAGGGCGTTACCACCAGTTGTGGATATAATGGCATTTCATCTGATCTTGTGGGTCTTCCCATTCTTTGACATCTATCACATTTTATGGTGCATTTGGTTGCATCTTTGTGTAGGGTAGGCAAATAGTATCCTGTATTGAGTATCTTAATGGTTGTCCATCTACCTGCAAAATATCCTCCACAAGGCTCATCATGGCATGCATGCAGGATGTCATAAGTTTCATCCTCCTGGACTCACCTTCTCATTACTTGGTCTTGTCCAGTATAGAATAGACACCCTTCTACCCAGGAGAAATTGAAACTCTTTTCAACAAGTAATCACTTTTCTTTTAGTGAGAAACAAGGAGGAATCCTGTGAGCAACTGGGTAGTTAGCTATGTCAACATACCAAGGTGTATAGACAATGATAGAAAACAAATGTTCATCTAGAAACGAGTCATCAATGACTTGTGGATCTTCATTTGTTGTTAATCTGGATAGAAAATTTTCTACCACATTGGCTTTCCCTGGCTTATCAACAATGGTGATATCAAATTCTTGTATCAACGATATCCATCTTGTTAATCTCCCTGAAATTGAGGGTTTATTGATTAGGTATTTAATGGCTACATGATCTGTATGAACAAAGATTTAGTAGCCAGTGATGTAGTGTCTGAACTTATTAAGTGCATATATAACTGCTAACATCTCTTTTTCTGTGACAGTATAGTTAAATTCAAGTCCTTGCAATTTTTTACTGATAAAGTAAACAACAGTTTCTACATTAGCGTCTTTTTTTCCTAGAACAACACCTATAGCATAGTCTAATGCATTAGTATGCATATGAAAGGGCAGTGCCCAATTGGGTCCCTTAAGAACAGGTGCTTGGGTTAGTTCAGAAAAGGCTTTCTCACATTGTGGTGTCCATTGGAATTTAGCATCTTTTGTCAATAAATTATACAATGGTCCTGCCATTGTACTAAAATCTTTTATAAACCTCTTGTAATACCCTGCATGTCCTAAAAAACTTATAACATTTTTTTGTTTACCAGGACTAGAGACATTTAGAATTACCTCTATTTTAGCATGGTCAACCTGGATACCAGCTTGTGAAATGAAATGGCCAAGCACAACTCCCTCTTGTGTCATCATAAAGCACTTTTCACTATCCAAGGACAAGTTGTGATCCTCACATCACTGAAAAACTTTTTTCAAGTGGCTTAATGCTTCCTCATATGTGCCCCCATAAGTAGTAAAGTTATCCATGTAGATCTCCATGCAATCATGTGAGATATCTGAGAATATGCTCATGAATACTCTCTGAAAAGTAGTTAGAGCATTACATAATCCAAATGGGAGTATAGAGTAGGCATAGGTTCTCCATGGACAGGCAAAGGTTGTTTTTTCTTGGTCCTCGGGTGCAATTTTTATCTGGTTATATCCACTAAAACCATCCAAGGATGAGAAGTATTGATTTCTTGCTAAAGAATCCAACACTTCATCAATAAAAGGAAGTGGAAAATGACCCTTCTTAGTTGCAGCATTAAGTTCTCTATAATCTACACAAACCCTCCATTTTCTAGAGGGGATACCCATTGACTATCAGAAATTGGGTATATAAATCATGCATCTAGCAACTTTTGAATGTAAATCTCAAATCTTAGCCTTGAGAGAGAAGAGATTTCAAGAATTTGAGCATATGAGTCCTACTGAAGGACAAATAGTAATGGGATATTTGGCACAAAGACGGAACAGTTTTACAGAGGAATTGTAGTAGGCAGAACCAAATTCCCTCCAAAATTATTATGCAACTATTAAAAGAGCACCATTGTACATGCATCTGGGTCAATCAAAATAGAATAACTAGCTTCCTCTCATTTTTCAGCCACCAAAGCTTCTATGGACAATTCCAGATTGTAGGCAGTATGGGAATGTTTTTGATGAAGCAAGAAAAAAAATCCATATGGGACAAATTGGAGAAAAACAAAAGGTTCTACTGGAGTTTTGCTAATAAAGGATCGAGCCAGGTTATTCCTAGTGATTATAGGTTGAGAGCTAAAATACGGAACATTGCGACCACTGGAGGACCAACAGGAAGATAGGTTGGGGGGAATGATGAGCTAAAATAATGGCTCAATTTTGTCTATGTTTTCTATACTTTACTAGGTTTTGACAAGGGTCTAAACACTGTCTAAGTCCTAAAACTTTGTTAAAACAATGATCCTGTTATGTTTTCATGAACTTGACAAAATGACATGAACTTACCTTTATATATATTCCTTTGGGTTGAAATTATGATTAATGATAGAATGGCCATGCTAAGTGATTTATCCATATTAATCTTGCATGTAGTTAGATAAATGTTATTTTGACATGGAATAGATACACCTTTCTTTTGTACACGCTAATGGTATGATGCAGGAGTTAATGAAGAACAAGAAAAGGTCAAAGATTCACAAAGTGGGAGTTCATGTTAGTTAGTTGGTTGAAGACAAAGTCTCAGCATGATGAGTATTGAAAGAGTCAACAATCAGTTATCTATAGCTCAGAAAGTGTAATTATGAAAATTCGGTATTCATATCTGTTGGAGAATAAATCCAAGAGGGATAGTTATGCTAGATTTCCTCTATAGTTGAAACAACTTGATTGTTTCCTATTAGGAGTGTAACTCCCTGTCCTCTTTCTTATGTTGTAAAAAATGGCATCCTCCTAATGTTTTGGGAGTGCACCTACCAGTAGTTAGAGCTAGTTAGGAGTTTCTTTATTATATATAAGTTCAAATGTCCCTTCTTAGGGATGGTGAACATCACTTATTTTAATTTCTCAGTCTTTTATTGTAGAACAATTTCCAACAAATATTATCATGTAACAAGTTTTTTCATATTAAAAGGACAATACTCCATCTTGTAGTACTTATTTGAGTTTTTTGAAGACTTTCTAAGGGGGCCCACTTAGTAGGAATTCCACCCTTTGTGTTTAGCAGTTATTTTCCTCCAGTATTTAGTTTGTTGTACTGGTAGTTGACTGTTCTTGTAGCCACTGGAAGTCATCCTGTGACTGTTCCTGCAACCAAGGTAGACATAGTAGATTCCTACCTGCTTGCTATGGACCAAGTTTTTGTTTTTATGAATTCAAGGTAGTTCCTATTCAATCATTTTAGTTATTTACTTTGAGAAACATTTTTGTTTTAGTAGAATGACTACAATGAGGACTCTAGTGCATATACCTTGCTGACCCATTTCAAGTATATGCCCCGGGTTGTTAAAGAAATGATCTTTCACAATGATCATATAACTACTTAGTATGGATGTCCAATCCCTAATTCATGGCCTTAGAGTCTCGTTATTAGAACCATAAAGAGAGACAAACATTTTTGGCATCGTTGTTGGGGATGGTGTCAAACTAGGGAACCTGTTGCAATCATTAGTAGCAATATTTTATTTCAAGTAGTGATAGAATTTATGTTACATACAATTTTTACTTTCATAGAGTAATGATCTATTGTTATTTATGAGTTAACACTACATGCATAGGAGAAGAGATGCCTTAGGGATATTTCTTCATAATGACCCTTATCCTGATAATTACTCAGAAGAAGCCTTTAATTAGCCTGAAGAAGGAAGAGACCAAGACATAAATCCTTTAGCTGATATATTTGCCAATTTTAACAATCCCGAAGACCCCGCTAACCCAAATCCTTTTGACAACCCATTTGCTTTGATACTTCATTAACCAAGGATGGCTACACAAAATCAAAATAACCAAACCACTTTTGAATTCTCTATCACTGATCAAAATGATATCAATAATATAAAAAATATCCCTGCTTCAATTCTCCCTAAATTCTATGGTCTAATAACAGAGGACCCAGATACTTTTCTGTTTGAATTTGATATCCTCTGTAGAAGCTATGACTATACCACACATGCTCATAGGCTTAAACTATTTCCTACTGCTCTGAAAGAAGCAACGTTAAGATGGTCCATGAGTTTAGGAAGAGATGTAGTAAAGATTTAGGACGTCATGAAAACAAATTTCTTGAGAAATATAAAGAGTATTGTAGAAGTGGTAATATGAGGGGAGATGACATCTTTTACATGTAGCAAAAGGAAGATGAGAACTTGCAATACTACATTTTAAGATTCTTATTTTGTTTGCAAAAATCCTTAGATAATGCACTCAGTCAAAAATATCAAAATATTCTCTTCCTTAGAGGAATTGATGAGATTTGTACTGAAGATTTGGACCTGATGGGAGGAAGAGATATTACTCAAGTCCCTTGGGAAGACATCAAGAAAATGTCAAAAGTACTCTAGAGCAGCTATCAAGAAAGGAGGAGGTTACCAACCTAATATGGGTAAATCTTCGACCAATGGAGTCTCAAGGATGAAGATCACTAAACTACTATCAAATTTCAAACAAGATATCATAAACAATATGGCTATTCAACTGGATATACTTCAAGCCAAAAAGAAGCATGAGGAGGTAAAGGCAATGTTTGTAGAATATTGCCTTCACTGTAGACAAAAGAAAAAGGATTGCAGGTGAAAAATAGTAGCTAATATTGAAAGCAAACCAATTCCACAAGATTTCAAGCCAATTGAAGGAGATGAAGATTAAATTTTCTACATTGCACAAAGAAGGTCATAGGCTCCAAGACAATGTATGCCACAAGGACCAATATCTTTTAATGGTCCTTATACAAATAGTTATAATCGTAATAGTTAGTGGCAACCTTCTTACCCATAAAACTATGGAAATTTTCCTTCACAACCTTGGAATAATCAAAATACATGGCCCAATTATCAGAACTCCTCATCTCCATGGTCTCAACCTCAAGCAAATTGGCAACAACCTCAAGGGGTTTGGCAACCACCTCAAGGGAATTGGCAGCAGACATCCCAATGGAGGGGAGGACATCAATGGACAAAACAATCTACTAGTTACCTACAACCATCTCAACAACCTCAACAATAGAAAGCCTTAATGCCTCCTCTGAACCCAAATACTAGTGCACCTAGACCTACTCAATTTCTAGCACAATCTATCCCTAATCCAAATAATAAATCGCAACAACAACTTGTTTATTCCGCCGATCCAAATCAATATCTTGCATATGTTGTAAGCATAAGTGATATACATCTCCGATTGGAGATAACTCTGCCAACACCCTCTTCCCCAATGATAACTGAGCTACCTACAAAAGAAGTCGAGCAGGATAATTTGCCTAGTCGACCTGTACCATCCAGTCAGCCACAAAAAGCTTATGGAACACCTCCATTTCTCCTAAGGCTTGAGATGAAAGTAACAAAGCAAAAGGAGGAACCAATTTTTGATCTCATAGATCAACTGAAACATGTTTGTGTCAAAATTCCTTTATTCCAAGCCATTAAAGATGTCCCAATCTATAGCAAATCAATCAAAGAGGCCTGTTTAAAGAAACTACGAAGAAATAAAAAATATCCACAAATAGTGCATGTAGTAGGTCAACTAGTTGATATCATGCTTGGGAAGGTTATTATTCCTAAGTATTCTGATCCTGGTAGTCCTATAATTGAAATCATCATCAATGGAATCCAAGTTCAAAATGACCTAATTGATTTAGGTGCAACTATCAATGTGATAACAAAATATGTCATGCATCATTTAAACATTACTACTCTAAGACCTACTCCTATCGTCCTGCAACTAGCAGATAGTTCTACAGTTAGACATGATGGTATGGTAATAGACCCTGTAGTCACCCTGGATTCTTGGGAATACCCAACTGATTTTATGATTCTATCTCCAAAGGCAACTCTGGTAGGATATCCCATTATTTTGGGCAGACCTTGGTTAGCTACTATAGATGCTTTTATAGGATGTCCGTCAGGGGATATGAAAATTTCAGATGACATGTCTACTAAGAAGCTTGCACTTTATCCCAGCAAAACCTCGGCTTGACTTGACACAACCAATGTGGCCCAACATAGGGGAAGAAACAGATGAAGTAAATTCAGTTGCACAACTTATGGTGATAGATAAGGATCCCTTCCTACAACTTCAAGAGGAAGATGAAATAATCTCCAACATCCTTTAGAATCATTATGGAGTAGCTAAACAACCAAATGAGTGTTCAACAACTTTTGAATGTCCATTGCAGTCAATCCTTCCTGCTCACAGTTCAGGCAACTTTCCGTCAGCCAAATATTTACTTCATACACTACTGCCACATGAGGTACAAATGCCAAATTTTACTGAAGCATCTATGATTGAATTGACTTAACAAATAGAGGTATCACCAAGCAAGTGTCTGAATATTTATAATAAGCTCACTCAAGATCAGACAATGTCCTTGGTTGAATTGCTTAAAGTTCACAAGAAAGCACTTGCATGGGATTACTATGACATGAAGGGTTTACATCCTAAATTGTGTACACATAGGATTTATATTAGAGAAGATTGCAGACCATTAAGACAACCACAAAGGAGAAACAATATTGCATTAAGAGAGATAGTAAAAGGAGAACTTCAAAAGTTGCTAGATGCAGGATTTATATACCTAATTTCTGATAGTCAATGGGTATCCTTGTTGGCATATACACACTCCAATGAGACATTGTAGGTGATTGAAGGTTTTGTCATTGATGGCAACCTTACAATCCTATGACACCGGCAAGACATTCCACCGGCATTAGCAAGATCAGACTCTACACCGGCACTCACATCACCGGCACCGACAGTAAAAGGTAGCATACCGACGCAAAGGCCGACAGGATTTTTGTTGTAATATATTTTGTTTATTATTTGTAAAATCATTGTAAGATGACTTGGCAAGTTGTAAAATGACTCTTATATAAGAGAGATCATTGTAGAACATTTATAAGTAAGGAAGAGGAATGTAATTAGGCGAAATAAGGTATACCTATTATGCGAATTATAGGTTAAGGGTTTATGTAAGAAGTAGAATAGAAACCGGTACTGGATCTGGCATTATAGATGCTATTTTGAAGCAGTACAAGACATTGGATTTATACAATCCATTTTGTAAGCCAATGAGACTTCCCATTTTGTATTTGAGTAGTGAGCTCTAGGCAGTTGGCCTTCCTGCATGTGCAGGCCCCTCTTGTAGCAGTAATATTCTCTTATTGGCCAGTAAGTGAATATTGTGGGTCACAAATCCCACCGAGGTTTTTCCCACACCGGGTTTCCTCGTTAAATCCTTGTGTTATGGTTCGTTTTTCATGTGGTTGTTTTTATCTCTATTTATTGCATTACTTTCTGCTTACCGGTACACAGTATTAATATGCTCTACATGTTTTAAGTTAAGAAAATCTACAAACCAGTTAGATAATGATTCACCCCCCCTCTCAGTATCTGTGGGAATCCTAACAATTGGTATCAGAGCTTGGTCCTCTATTTTCAGAAGCCTAACAACTTGAGGAAGATCTTGACACCGGTAGAGATGGAAAACTTGATGAAGCAACTTGAAGAAGCTCTCTCAGACTATGATGCAAAAAAATTGAAAAATATCAAACTTGAAGATGATCTAAAGGCTGCTCAGGATATTATTCAAGCACTTCAAGAAAATCTTACTATTTCAAGAAACAAGAGAAGAGAACTTTGTGAAAAGATGCAAAATGAGAATGATGAAAAAGAAAATCTTAATGATATGATAAACAAGCTGAAACAAGAGAACATGACAACAAAGAATGAGATGCAGGATATGACTATGAGATTTTGTAAAGAAATTGAAGATAGAAAGAAGAATGAAGAAGGTTTGACTAGAAGACTAAGTGATGATACAAATGAAAACACAAGACTCGGCTATGAAAATGATTTGTTGAAGACAGATCTGATGCACACTCAGAATGACTCCAATGAACCGATGAGACAGAAAGAAGTCTTAGAAAGAGAACTAGATACTGCAAATCAACATAAAGAGAAATTCAAGAAAAGCTCAGAGGAACTTGGTAACTTGCTAAAGAATCAAAAACCTAAAGGTGACACTTCTGGAATTGGCTTTGAAGTTGGTGAAAGCTCTGGTACTGCAAACACACAGGATCATAGCAAACTGGTAAGACAACCTACTGCTTATAAATTTATTGGAAAATGCTTTAACTGTAACAAGTATGGTCATAGAGAAAATGAATGTAGATCTAGAAATTATCAGAATATCAACACCCCCACCGGTCAATGTTCAAAATGCAACAAAGTTGGTCATAACTCTGAGAATTGTGAAATGAATGTGGATAGGAATACTCCTCCACCGGTAGAACCAAGTAACATTCCACCAGCAAAACAAAGTAGCACTCCACTGGCAGGAGTCTCTTCATCAAATTGAAGAAATTTCCTTGAGGGTTTGGCAATCAATGAGACATATGCTATTATTCCCTTGGTTGATGGTAAGAAGTTGAATTTACTTCTATACCGACAGATATGTTAAGTGATTACTTTACCGACAATCATTAAATGTGGTAGTTGGCAAAATTGACATTATAAATTAATGTTTTTGGCTCCATTTCACTTCACCAAGCATTCAAACATTCGAAGAGCATGAAATCTCCAGAGCTAAGGCATTTCGAGCAAAGAGGCGAAGCATTTCAGCAATCAATCCTTCCTAAGGCAGAAAAAGGTATTTATAATCATGGCATCCTCCTCTGTACCTGAATTCATAGCAAACCCTACTGTGGTCGAGGTAATCAAACGCCCCAGGCCTGTATTTCAGTTAGTTCCCGAGATAGCTAAAAAGGATGACAATGTAGGTGCTTTTTCCCAAATTCCCAAAGGAGTTGTTTATGTAGAAGACCCTAGAATTTATATCCATTTCCACATAGAAGAATTAGGAGATGAAGAAATCAAGAACATGTACAAATCTGTTATCTGTGATGATTCCGGTAAAGTAAAACCCGAACACCAAATTGTTGAAACCCTAGGATTCACAGAAATCCTTAGCATTCCGGATTTTCCCAAGGAGGTTATTAGGATAGTATTGAGCAGAGTACATGGTGCATTCTTTTGGCTAGATTCAATTCATTAGATTACCAAGGAAGCTGTGAAAGCTGTAACAGGGTTACCCTCCACCGGTAGTAGACTAGACAAAACAAAGAAGGTCTCAAATGACCTGGTAATGAACCTAACTGGTGCAACATCCGATAGAAGGTCTCTAAGGGTTAATGATGTGACCGATATAAATGTGAGATTTGTTAGCATGATTTTAGGATACAAAGAAACACATGCAAACAGACTTAACTCAGTCTCTAGTTTATGCATAAAAAGTGCACATGATATGGTAAAAGAAAATGTGAAAATTGATGTATGTGAATGGCTAAAGGATGAATTGATTGACAATTTAGGGAAGATCAAGAAGGATAAGAAAGGAACTTTTAGATTTGGTAATTTACTTGTATGCTTAATGCTACACATAACCAAATAGGTGCCCGGTATAGGCAATAAGAATCTTGGATTTGACATACCTGTAGGAAAACAATTATCAAACTTATTCAACAACATGGGTGAAAACAAGGAAAAGAATATCAATGAGTATTTTCAAGCACTAAAGGCTAGAATGAACAAAAGAATCTGACTGTCACAGGAAATTGTTAACAAATACAAGGATGATATATGTTTTGTAATTAAAAAGGATGGGATCTGGATGGAAGCAGTTATCCCAAGAATAATTTGGGTTACTGAAATGGGTTATGAGACTGATGACCACATCATTGAAACATATGCTAAAGCACTTCTGGAAGCACCAAATGAACCCAAGGAAGAAGTATTTGGTAGTGTTGAGACCATTGAAAGCCAAATTTAATTTAAGAAGAGAGTAAAGAAAGTGGAAGCAACTGTGAGAAAAGGTTCAAGGTAGGCTAAGGCTATAAAAGAAGATGTACTGAAACAAACTGGTATCACTGAAGATGAGTTACAGGCACAACACCAGAAACTTACTTGTCACCGGTAGCAACTTCTTCTGAGAGTGACAAGCCAGCTAAATTTAAAAGAGTTGTAAGAAAAAGACAACCTTCACCGATATCCACACCCTCGCCTATAAGAACTAGACAAAAACAACATGCAGTGAGGTCTCCGGTAAAGAAGACAACCCCAAAGAAAAAGCTAACACCTAAGAAGATAAGGACTAAACAAAACATTGCTCCGATTGACAGACTGTTGGATGAAATCATAGAAGAAGGAAAAGTCAAGAACATAGAAAAATTATATAATACACTATCAGCAGATGAGAAAGAGCAAGTTGAAAACAATGTTATTTTACACCTGGATATCTATAAGAAGTTTTTGATGGAAGTTGTAGATGAACTACCAGATGAATTATTCAAGAGACTAGAAGCAAGAAGACAATTTGTTGTAGAACTTGACAAGAAGATCAAAATTGAAAAAATACTTGTTGCCTACCCAGTCAACTCTCCAAAAGAAATAGATGATCTGATTGCAAAGGCCAACTGGTCAGTATTCTCTACTGCACACCGACATATTGCACTAATGGCAAGAAGAGTAAAAGAGGTAACAGAAGAAACAGAAAATGGATGGTATATATTCATTGTGGAGAAGGAAAAGCAGGAAGAATACAGGAACCCCAAGCCTATCAAAGTATATTAGAAAGACAAAGACAAGGGTAAAGGAAAGGTTAGTGGACCTCCTAGTATCAAAATAAAAAATGACCTATCCCCACCGTCTCTGATTATTCCACCGGTAAAAGACCCACTGACAGATGAAAGTATGGATGTATCACAAGAGGATACTAATCCTAATCTTGAGGTACTATACATAGTGAATGTTGATACTCAAAAGGTCAGCATTGTGATAGACAAGGACACAACTGGTAAAACTGACATGGCTAGTGAGCCATTGGTAGCTGACAACACTGTTAACACTGAAGGTAAACCGACAGATGATAGCACAAGGAAATAGACAGAGACACAGACAGAGAAACAAGCAGAGCAACAGGCTCCGGAATAGGAACAGGAACAGGTCCATGTGGAAACAGTGCCACCGGCAATAGGAGAAAAGCATAAACCCTTGCTTAAGGAAATGGAAACATAGACTAACCTACCAGAGGTCACTACACGCATGGTTACTTCCTCCACTGACGGAATTCAAAATGTTGGTTCCTCCTCAGCAGGCTACAAATCAACCAATGTAACTAAAGTTCTTTTAGATTCTTTGAAGAAAATAACTGATTGCATTTCACAAGCTTATAAAGCTATAGATGACACAATCCCAATTTTGAGGATGATAGCTCCAAAATGCAACATAGATACTAAGGATTCTTTAAGTCAATTTGACACTTTGTCGAAGTACATTACAATACTAACAACATAGTGATAGTTGAACTAGGGAGTTTGACACACTTCTACCGGAACTATGTAACATATTGAAGGAATTTAAAACTCTGTACAAAGATACTTCCAAGACAAACTTTTTAACAGTGGACATAGATAAGAAAATGAGCAAGATACAGAAGAAATAAATAAACTTGTAGACAATTTTGTTAATTCACCTGATACATTATCAGTTTTTGAACAAAAGATAACTAGTTTTGAGGAAGAGTCACTGAAGCTAGAGAGAGAAAAGGAAAGAATAATAAACAAGGCTAAGAATCTGAGACTAAGACTAAGTCCTAGACTGGACTATCTAGCACTCTTGAGAAAGGAAATATCTAAGGCATTAGTACAAGGACAGAAAACACTGGCAGAGCATATGCAGCACCTCACCGGTACAGTTCAAAGAACAGAGGCAGCAATAAAAGACAATAAGAAGTTTATGGAAAGCATAAATTTAGTTTTGGCGGATCTCTTTCAAATTGTAACCACCCAGCTACAAGGTTGAGACAGAAAAAAAACTACAACTCTATTGACACCTTGACAACCTTTGTCATTGATGCCAAAGGGGGAGTAGTAGTATGAGAAAATAATCTGCAAAAGACTTATCTGCTCAGGGGGAGCTCATATATTTTTGGTACACATTTTTGGATTACAAGTTTTGGATACACTTTTGAAATTTTCTCATGAGTGTTGCCATCAATGCCAAAGGGGGAGATTGTTGGCATATGCACACTCCAATGAGACATTGTAGGTGATTGAAGGTTTTGTCATTGATGGCAACCTTACAATCCTATGACACCGACAAGACATTCCACCAACACTAGCAAGATCAGACTCTACACCGACACTCACATCACCGACACCGGCAGTAAAAGGTAGCATACCAGCACAAAGGCCGACATGATTTTTGTTGTAATATATTTTGTTTATTATTTGTAAAATCATTGTAAGCCGACTTGGCAAGTTGTAAAATGACTCTTATATAAGAGAGATCATTGTAGAACATTTGTAAGTAAGGAAGAGGAATGTAATTAGGTGAAATAAGGCAGACCTATTATGCGAATTATAGGTTAAGGGTTTATGTAAGAAGCATAGCAGAAACCGGTACTGGATCTGGCATTATAGATGCTATTTTGAAGCAGTACAAGACATTGGATTTATACAATCCATTTTGTAAGTCAGTGAGACTTCCCATTTTGTATTTGAGTAGTGAGTTCTAGGCAGTTGGCCTTCCTGCATGTGCAGGCCCCTCTTGTAGCAGTAATATTCTCTTATTGGCCAGTAAGTGAATATTGTGGGTCACAAATCCCACCGAGGTTTTTCCCACACTGGGTTTCCTCGTTAAATCCTTGTGTTATGGTGTGTTTTTCATGTGGTTGTTTTTATCTCTATTTATTGTATTACTTTTTGCTTACCGGTACACAGTATTAATATGCTCTACATGTTTTAAGTAAAGAAAATCTATAAACCGGTTAGATACTGATTCACCCCCCCCTCTCAGTATCTGTGGGAATCCTAACAATCCCCTCTAGTTATAGTGCCTAAAAAGAATGGAAAATGGAGGGTCTATGTAAATTACAAAGAACTTAATGCTACAACTAAGAAGGATCATTTTCCACATCCTTTTATTGACCAAGTGTTGGATTCTTTAGCAGGTAAGCAGTACTTCTCATTCTTGGATAGTTTTAGTGGATATAACCTTACAAAAATTACACCTAAGGACCATGAAAAAACAACCTTTACTTGCCCGTGGGGAACCTATCCCTAGTCTATACTCCCATTTGGATTATGTAATGTTCCAACTACTTTTCAAAGAACAATCATAAGCATATTCTCAGATATCTCACATGATTGCATGAAGATCTACATATATGACTTTACTGCTTATGGGGACACATATGAGGAAGCATTAAGCCACTTGAAAAAAGTTTTGCAGCGATGTGAGGATCACAACTTGTCCTTGAACAGTGAAAAGTGCTTTATGATGATGCAAGAGGGAGTTGTGCTTGGCCATTTCATTTCACAAGTTGGTATCTAGGTTGACCCTGCTAAAATAGAGGTAATTCTAAATATCTCAACTCCTGGTAAACAAAAAGATGTCAGAAGGTTTTTAGGACATGCAGAGGTATTACATGAGGTTTACAAAATATTTCAGTACAATGGCAGGACTATTGCATAATTTATTGACAAAAGATGTTGAATTCCAATGGATACCACAGTGTGAGAAAGCCTTTTTTAAACTAAAAATAGCATTAACCCAAGCACCTGTTCTTAAGGGACCCAATTGGGCACTCCCCTTTCATATCCATACTGATGCATCGAATTATGTTATAAGTGTTGTTTTAGGACAAAAAGAAGCTAATGTAGAAATTGTTGGTCATTGATGACTCATTTCCAAATGAACATTTGTTTTCTATTGTTGTTTATATACCTTGGTATGCTATCATAGCTAAATACCTAGTTTCTCATAGGATTCCTCCTCATTTCTCACCAAAAGAAAAGCGATTGCTTGTTGAAAAGAGTTTTAATTTCTCCTAGGTAGCAGGGTGTCTATTCTATATTAGAATAGACCAAGTAATGAGGAGGTGTGTCTGGGAGGATGAAACTTATGACATCCTACATGCATGCCATGATGAGCCCTGTGGAGGACATTTTGCACCTAGACGAACAACCATACTCAATACAAGATGCCATGCAACATTAATACTCTAAGATCTACTCCTATTGTCCTGCAATTAGTAGATAGTTATACTGTTAGACCGGACAGTATGGTAGAAGACCTTGTATTCACCCTGGATTCTTGGGAATACCCAACTAATTTTATGATTCTATCTCCAAAGGCAACTCTGGGAGGATAACCCATTATTCTGGGCAGACCTTGGTTATCTATAACATATGCTTTTATAGGATGTAGGTAAGGGGATATGACAATTTCAAATGGCATGTCTACTAAGAAGCTTTCACTTTATCCACCAACAAAACGTTAGCTTGACTTGACACAACCAGTGTGGCCCAACATAGGGGAAGAAACAAATGAGGTAAATTCAGTTGCACAACTTATGGTGATAGATAAGGATCCAAATAAATGAGGTAAATTCAGTTGCACAACTTATGGTGATAGATAAGGATCCCTTCCTACAACTTTAAGTATCACCAAGCAAGTGTTTGAATATTAATAATAAGCTCACTCAAGATAAGATTGTGTCTTTGGTAGAGTTTCTTAAAGTTCATAAGCAAGCATTTGCATGGGATTACCATGACATGAAGGGTTTAGATCCTAAATTATGTACACATAGGATTTTATTAAAGAAGATTGCAGACCAGTAAGACAACCGCAGGGGAGAGTCAATCCTTCATTAAGAGAGATAGTAAAAGGAGAACTTCAAAAGTTGCTAGATGCAAGATTTATATACCTAATTTCTAATAGTCAATTGGTATCCCCACTAGTTATAGTGCCAAAAAAAATGGAAAATTGAGGGTCTATGTAGATTATAGAGAACTTAATGCTGCAACTAAGAGGGATCATTTTCCACTTCCTTTTATTGACCAAGTGTTGGATTCTTTAGCAGGTAAGCAGTACTTCTCATTCTTGGATGTTTTCAGTGGATATAACCAGATAAAAATTGCACCTGAGAACCAAGAAAGAATAACCTTTACCTGCCCATGGGGAACCTATGCCTACTCTGTACTCCCATTTGGATTATGTAATGCTCCATCTACTTTTTAGAGAGCATCCATAAGCATATTCTCAGATATCTCACATGAATGCATGGAGATCTACATGGATGACTTTATTGCTTATGGGGGCACATATGAGGAAGCATTAAGCAACTTAATTTTTTTTTTGCAGCAATATGAGGATCACAACCTATCCTTGAACAATGAAAAGAGCTTTATGATGATGCAAGAGGGAGTTGTGGTTGGCCATTTCATTTCACAAGCTAGTATCTAAGTTGACCCTGCTAAAATAGAGGTAATTCTAAATTTCTCTACTCCTGGTAAACAAAAAGATGTCAGAAGTTTTTTAGGACATATAGGGTATTACAAGAGGTTTATAAAATATTTCAGTATAATGGCATGAACATTGTATTATTGACAAACGATGTTGAATTCCAATGGACACCATAATGTGAGAAAGCCTTTTCTGGACTAAAAATAACATTAACCCTGTTATTCCCTGCATAACACACCCCAACTTTTTGCTTCCTGAGCTAGGGCCCCCCTTCTTCTTCACTTTGTCTTCGTCATGTTTTCTTTTCTTTTGCACTTTGAAATCCTAGGTTCTCGGGATCCTGAAGTGTGTTTTGTTCCTTTGTTTCTTTTTCTTTGTTTGACTTCGGGGTTTCGAGATTCTGAAACCTCGAAGTCTTCATTGTTTTCCGCTTTGACACTTCGAGACTTCAAAATCCCAGAATCTCGAAGTGTCCCTTCATTGGTTTCTCTTTGATTTCAGAACCCCAGAATCCCAAAGTTCTATGTTTGCTTCTTGGAGCCCCTCGGGATCCCAAGGTCTCGCTTCTTTTTGTTTGGTCCTTCTTCGTAGTTTCGGGTGTTTGAAGTTTTGAGGTCTTTCTCTTTTTGACTTCTGGAATCTCAAGATCCCCGAACCCTGGAGCATACTTGGGTTTCCTTGTTGGTCGGTTTCTTTGCGGTGCACTTTGTATCCCTTCTTTTTCCTTGTTCAGATGAGTTCTCCTCTTCTCGGCTTTGTGTTTGTGTTTCTTTTCTTTGTTGTCTTTTCATTTCATGTGCTTTTGTGTTTGGTAGCTTAGGGCCTTTTTGCAAAAATCGGCGGTTAGGGTTTTCATTTTCTTCATTTCGAAACTTTGGGTTCTCGAAGTCTCAAAACTTCAAACTTCAGAACCTCGAGTTTCCAAGATCCCAGAGTTCACTTTTCTTCTTGCCCCCCAACTTCGGAACTCTGGGTTCCCGGAGTTGGTCTCTTTGGATCCTTGAGTATTTTGAGATTCTAGAACCTTGAAATACCAAAGTCATGGTCTTTCTCGCCAAGTCCACCTCGAGATTTTGGGATCCTGGAACCCCAAAATTGGTCTCTTTATTGAGTTTCAAGCTTCAGGACCCTAAACTCCGGCATCTCAAAATCATGCGTAAGGGTTTCTTTTGACCCTGGAACCCCAGAACCCTGGGAATCCAAAGTTCATTGCTTTCTAATCAACCTACTAATGTACTGATTACATGTAATCTCTTGTGTATATTGAAGAATTCTTATGGAAACATCAACCATCCCAAGGAAGAAAGCCAAGAACGAGATCAAGACCAAAAGGAATCCCACCATCCACTTCAGTAGACTGCTACATATGAAACCATCGTGGTTACAAGAAGAACAGGTGACAAACATGAAGTTAATTCCCATCTCATCTCTATTACTACAAAGAGGGAAACCATAATATTGCTGATAACTATAGTTTTGAGGGAAGGCTTGGACTACACTTGTCATGCACAAGCAACACCGCCAGACAAACACACTCACGTGGAAGGTGGAGGTGCAGTCACCTCTAAAGAAGACTCAGGGTTCACATGCAACAAGTGATAGCTAAGTGGAGTTCAAAAGCAGTGACTTGCATATCGACTACAACTCCCACCATTTTGTAACTGAGTCTTACGCATAGTTTACTCCTAGAGTATAGGAGGCAAGACACTATAAATGTAATGAATCAAGCTATTTCAAGGGTCCAAAATTTGAATATTGGAGGCCATAGTTAGAATTAGAAATAGCTTAGGAGCTGGAAATTTTTTGGAACTTGGTTGAACGTCATTCCAAATTCTCTTTCATTATATTTTCATGTTAATGTAGCTGAAAGCAATTTGATGTAAGCTAAATCAGACATTCGGTGTGACAAATCTGCTGAATAACTGTCCTCATTCAAAGGTGAATATATGAAATTCAATTTTATTTCCTCTTTAATTCAGTTGTTTTCTATTATATGATATATGTTTGATATTTATTTTATTCAATTCAACTTCCTGAGTTTGGAGAAAGTCATGTTTGCATTGTTGCAATCTGCGCCTATATATGGTGATTGTTGTTAATGTTTGTGTAGTTTAGTATTTCTTTCCATTGAATCTAGCTTCATTGATATGTTAAATTGATGATTTGGCATGTTAATGTATGAGTATCCACATTTCCTCCAGATTTAGTTAATATTATTCGATCGAATGTATGTCAAATGTTCATCATCTTCTTGAATTCCCTTTTATTTTTGTTATTCTTTCTCGCTGGTTACTTAAGATTTAGTTTTAGTTTTCTAACTTAAGCATATAAATCAGAATGATATGAATCAGTAGGCCCCTTAACAGGTACAACTATGTCAGCCACCGAGTTGCCCAACACTATCGTGACCTGACTACAGAGACCTTGGAGTCATCAAACCTTCAAGGTTGGTTCCTTTTTAGGAGAGGTGGTATTTGCATTCATGTTGTACCTGCCTGTTGGTGAGTGTGTCAAAACACCCGTCAATAGAAGTTTCACTAGAAGGAGGGCCAGGTAACATTTTCTGAGTTATTTTCTTAAGTTTCAGTGAGTTGAGTCTTGGGAAAGCTTGGCTCTTATGGGTAGTCCTTGGTGCATACGTTGTTCATCCAATCCCTCATCATACGTATAATGGACTTCCCATTTTATATCCCAAAACTAGACAAAGTTCTTCAAACCACGTAAGTGATTTTAAGAATTATATAGAACTTCTTCAGAATGTGTTACATGATATCATGTGTAGGTTGTTTGCAGGTACTTTTTAAGTTTTAACATCACACTGGTATGCAAATCTTCCTCCTGGTTTAATTTGTTCTTGGTGGGAGAGAATTTTTATTCTTGTATCAATATGATCAGTAATGAGCACACAAGATGGTTTACTTTAGTTTGTAAGTAATAAAATAAATTTTATTGAAACTGTCTCTCAATTTAATCACGACTTTCTTTTAATGTATCGGCGACTTCAATCTACATGCAAGACCATCAACACTTATTGTTTGAAAGAACACTATCTTTGGGGCATTGGTCCCACATTTGCAGCAAAAGTGAGAAGTCTGGGTGAAGTAAATGATGTTAATTAGGCAATTAGCATAGCCTTGATGCTATCACAATCTGGATTTGATGCACCAAACGACCATCACGGTGAATTCAATGACCGAGTGATTGAGAATTATCGATATGCATGAGATTCTAACACAATATACACCATGCATGTATAACAATAATCGCATGAGAATTTTAGTGCTTTTAAATCTGTTCAACTTATATTCAACCAACTCAATGAATAAAAATAATCTTGACCAACGAATGCCAATTCCAAATTTGAATGACATTGTTTCATCTTCTTTTGAGAGTCTAACTGCTGCAATCTTTATTTTTTATTTTATTTTTATCATGGTTCAAGAAGTAGAGCAACAGATTATAATGAAATTGCAGCTGCAACAACAATTATACAACCATCTCAACCCAAATGGCTAAGTCGGAATGAAGATAAGGTAGCTACAAACATTGATCATGAGAGGGAAATCAAGTTTGGAGTGATTCAACAACCATTTTTTAGAGAGATTTTGGAGAATTTGAAGTTGCCACTACATTGCCCCAACATTTCCCCAATGAAGAATCAACAAGTGGAAGCTTTCACATGCACTCCCAAGGTGAGTTACTTGACAGTCAACTGCATAATGAGAATGTGCAAACTTCTGATTTATGGTTGGATTCTACCCCTGCACATAAATATTTGAATGAAAGGTTGAAAGAATTGGGGTTCTCTAAATCTCTAGTTGATATTGCATTGCCAGATGGATGTAGAATACACTGCACAAACAAACATTATGAGATTAGTTGTTGTGTTTTCCTTGAGCAAATGGATAGATATTTGAAACACATGTTTGAATTTGAGGATATATTCACTCCCTTGGAAGATCAATGGGACCTCGAATTGACGAATGAGTTGAGAGAACAACTCTTACTACTTAAGGCACAATGGGGTTTGTAACCACTTACTTATGAAGGCAATTCAACCGATGAAAACTAGGATGATGGAGAGCTTATGACAAGTACAGGTGAAGCTAATATGTTGGTGTTTGTGCCTTCCTCTATTGATGAACGTGAGGGAGATGTTGAATTTAACTCACTATGTAAAAACGATGTTGATTGGTGTTCGAATTCATTGAACAAAGAAGCCAAGTTGATGATTAGTTCGGATATGATTGGAGTAAGGAATGATGGTCCCATTGGTTTGGAAGGTAGTAATGCTGATTCGTGCAGTGATTTTGCAGGTAATGAGACTGATCTTGTAAAATATTTTGAAGTCAAAAGGTGAATGATGGTTGCATTTGTATTGATGAGAGTAATAAGTTTGAGATCAACCCCGTAGGAGATGACAACATGAATCTTTCCCTTGAGTTTCAAAGCCATGATGCTTCAAGTGAATGGAATTGTAATAATGAGAGTCAAGGAGAAGTATTCTTGGATGAAATTGTAGAAGATCTTTTCTTAAGTGTTGATGACAAGTTGGGAAGTAAGAATCTTGACACAAACAAATAATTGGGTCAAAATCAGAAACTCCTTGATGAATGTTTGGATAAGATTTATATCAGCCATGAGGGTGGATTGGAAACTATGATAGGTGTTGATGAAACTGTTTATGCACATGAAACTAACTCTCTATTGTGGCAAAGTGTTTATGACAGGATCAATATTGATGAAACAGAGGTAGACCAAGAGCATACTTGTGAGAGGAAATCATAAATGGAGTTGTCCACACAAGTCCACCAATGGGAAATCAGGGAGTGCCTCTCTAAATTTAATTTTTATGAAATTTCAATAGAAGGATCTTATTTTTTATTTGTTGGTAATTTTGAATGCAATGATGAAATGCCAAATGTGGATCCATTTATCTTTGACGATCACACACAGGGAACTCATGAAGAGCTTGGCGTTGTGCATAAAGAGCATACCCCAAATACTGCAAATTAAAAGTGAAGATTGTGTTCATCCCACTGTGGAAGAGGAAGTACAAAGAATGATGAACCCTATAGCAGAGATAAGTACAACAATGGACAATCCAGGATACTCTGGTAATATAGAAGATTTTGTAGTTGTGATTCATGTAGAATTCATCTTACGAATCCGCACCCCAAGGTATGTTGTTATGATTTTATACGTGCCTGGGAGAATGCTGTAAATTTTAAGATGGATACTGAAGAAGGTAATTTGAAGAAGAAAAAAATTCATATTTCTTGTTTATTGGAAGAGAGGTTTGATGTAATTAGTCCATTGGAAGTTAAGTGTCCTAATTCACCGCTTGGGATTGGTCTTCATGATAATGATGTCTTGAAAGTTAATGTTAATGTTGATTTTCAACATAGCACATTACTAATGAATATTGTTTTCTTTGACATGTATGAACTTGAGTGAGACAACCGGTTGCACCTCGAGCTAGGACCTAGTAACGATGAAGTCTCTATGTGGGAGCATGCTCCTACAACATGATCAAATCAGGTGGTCTCCTTCCTTTTCCCTCTATACGTTGATTATTGTGTATTTGAGTATGAGGTGGGGGAAATACCAACATGTTTGTCAGTAGATCATGGTCAAAATGGAAGCCCAAGTTGCTGACCTTTAAAGTTTTTTGCTCTCAAAATGAATTGAAATTGCTAAAATTTTACATTTTTTAGTACAAAAATGAATTTGATAGACTTAGGACTTGGCCAACTAAGTTGTTACTGCTGAAAATAATGAAAAATTAGTCAAGAAGTGGCCAAATATTTTGTTGTCTTATGTTGTTATGATTGAGTCTTGGGTTGGTTTAGTGTTAGTTTGGGCTACCTAGGTAGGAGTAGTTAGTTTTCTTTGGTTTTCTCTATTTGTTTGGTGTTTCTTGTCCTTTCACCTTCTTGTGTGTGGTGTTGTCTTCTCTTTTGTTTCTTTTGTTTTGGTTTTTCCTGTCTTGTTTCTTCCTCCTCTTTCCTCATTCTTTCTTTTTGCCTTATGTTGTTATTTTCTTGTGTCCTCGTTGTTCTTGTTTCCTTGTTTCTTTTTGCCTTCTTGTTACCTCCTCTTTCCTTTGTTTGGGGCTTCCTTGTTCTAAGGTGGAAGTTGGAGTGTTGCATGAAGGGTTTAATGAAGAGTGACTAAGTTAGGAGTTTTCTACATGTATTTTTAGATACTTAATCGGTCAGTTGCCTTAGAAACTTTAGTTTACTTTCATGCTTTTCAATCTGTAAGGTGCTGGCATGTATCTTGACTTGGTACTTTTTGGAGTTTCTAGGAAGCAGTTAAAAACCTATCATGAAATACATATATTAAGAAATCCATAAGTTAGTTTATATCAGGTATGGTAACTCTATCCAAGGTGAAAAATCTGAAGGTTAATGTTTCCTTCATGATGTCCACCGTGGTTCCCAACCCAGTATCGAATTTCATTGTTTGAAAATTGAGAAAAGTGAGAAAATAATGCAATCATCATAAATATAAAAAAAAGGAAAGAAGAAATAATTATCAAAATCTCAATTCAAAAGGGTCATTCAAGTACCTCCACCGGGGCTATGGGTGCTTGACTGACAGTGGAGCAATACTTGAGGGGAACTAGAGGTATCTCTGTCGGGGCTATAGACTCATGGCTAGCAGCAGAGCCATGCCTAGGATATCATTGCACGCTGGGAACTACATACTTCACCTATGTAGCCTGGATAGAATCCACCTTGTTTGGTTGTAACGAAACTCAATGGATGGTTAATGAATCATTTGCACACACTTATAGTTTCAGTTGTTACTTGGGCCTCTTTGGTGTGTTGAGGCTAGATTATGATTGGTTTTCTTTGAGCTGTTTTGTATGAGTGTAAACCAGAGATTCTAGGTTCTTGAAGGGTTGAGTGTTTGAAAATGCGTGGAAGCATTTTCCCAACTGAGTCACCATATATTATGCCCTGCATAACACACCCCAAATTTTTCACTTCCCAAGCTAGGGGCCCCCTTCTTCTTCACTTTGTCTTCATCTTGTTTTCTTTTCTTTCACACTTCGAAACCCTGGGTTCTTTGGATCCTGAAGTGCATTTTGTTCCTTTTGTTTCTTTTGCTTTGTTTGATTTCAAAGTTTCAGGATTCCAAAACCCTAAAGTCTTCATTGTTTTCTGCTTTGACACTTTGGGACTCCAGAATACCAGAATCTCGAAGTGTCCCTTTGTTGGTTTCTCTTTGATTTTGGAACCCCTAAGTCCTAAAGTCCTGTGTTTTCTTCTTGGAGCCTTGAGATCTCGGAATCCTGGGGTCTCTCTTCTTTTTGTTTTTTCCTTCTTCGTAGTTCTTGGACTCCGAAGCTCTGAGGTCTTTCTCTTTTTGACCTCCAAAAAATCGAGATCCCAGAACCCTGGAGCGTGCCTCGGTTTCCCTATTGGTCGGTTTCTTTGCAGTATGCTTTGTATCCCTTCTTTTTCCTTGTTTAGGTGAGTTCTCCTCTTCCTGGCTTTGTGTTTGTGTTTATTTTCTTTGTTTTCTTTTCATTTTGTGTGTTTTTGTGTTTGGTAGCTTAGGGATTTTCTGCAAATAAGTCGATTTTCATTTTCTTCGTTACGGGTTTTCAGGTTCCCGAAGTCCCAAAAATCCCCTTTTGGCCTACTTCAAACTCTGGAACCCCAAATTTCCAAGATCCCAGAGTTCACTTTTCTTCTTTCCCCCCAGCTTTGAAACTTTGGGTTCCCAGAGTCCCAGAGTTGGTCTCTTTAGGTCCTTGAGTATTTCGGGATTCCGGAACCTCGAAATCCCGAAGTTATGGTCATTCTCGCCAAGTCCACCTTAGGATTCTAAGATCCCAGAACCCTGAAATTGGTCTCTTTGTTGAGTTTCAAACTTTGGGACCCCGAAACTTTGGGATCTTGAAATCATGCGTAAGGGTTTATTTTGACCCCGAAACCTCGAGATTCCGAAGTTCATTGCTTTCTAATCAACCTGCTAATGTACTGATTACACATAATCTCTTGTACAGATTGAAGTATTCTTATTGAAATATCAACTGTGCCAAGGAAGAAAGCTAGGAACGAGATCAATCTCAAAAGGAATCCTATCATCCACTTCAGTAGGTTGTGACATACAAAACTACCACGATTACAAGGAGAACAGGTGGAAAACAAGAAGTTAACTCCCAGCTCATCCCTGTTACCATAGAGATGGAAACCATAATCTTGCTGATAACTGCAATTTTGAGGGAAGGCTTGGACTACACTTGTCATGCACAAGAAACACCGCCAGGCAGACACACTCACGTGGAAGGTGGAGGCACAATCACCTCTAAAGAACACTCAGGGTTCATATGCAATAAGTGATAGCTAAGTGGAGTTCAAAAGCAGCGACTTGCATTTCAACTGCAACTCCCACCATTTTGTAACTGAGTCTTAGGAATAGTTTACTCTTAGAGTATAGGACGTAAGACACTATAAATGTAATGAATCAGGCTATTTCAAGGGTCCAAAAATTGAAGATTGGAGGCCATAGTTAGAATTAAAAATAGCTTAGGAGATGGAATTTTTTTGGAACTTGGCTGAAGGTCATTCTAGATTCTCTTCCATTGCATTTTCATGTTAATGTAACTGAAAGCAATTTGATGTAAGAAAAATCAGACATTCAATGTGATAAATTTGCTGAATAATTATCCTCATTCGAAGGCGAATATATGAACTTCAATTTGATTTCTTGTTTACTTCAGTTGTTTTCTATCATATGATGTATGTTTGATATTCATTTTATTCAATTCAACTTCCCGAGTCTAGAGAGAGTCATGTTTGCATTGTTGCAATCTGCGCATGTATATGGTGATTTTTGTTAATGTTAGTGTGGCTTAGTATTTCTTTCCATTGAATCTGGCTTCATTAATATGTTAAATTGATGATTTGGCATGCTACTGCATGAGTATCCACATTTCCTCTAGATTTAGTTGATACTATTGGATCGAATGTATGTCAAATGTTCATCATCTTCTTGCATTCCCTTTAATCTTTGTTATTTCTTTCTCACTAGTTATTCTAGATTTAGTTTTAGTTTTCTAACTTACGTAGATAAATCATAATGTTATGAATCATTAGGCCCCTTAACAGGTACAACTACGTCAACCACTGAGTTACCCAACACCATCTTGACCTGACTACAGAGACCTTGGAATCATCAACCCTTTGAGGTTGGTTACTTTTCAAGAGAGGTGGTATGTGCATTCATGTTCTACCTGCCTATTAGTGAGTGCGTCAAAACACCCATCAACAAACCCAAGCACTTGTTTTTAAGGGACCCATTTGGGCACTCCCCTTTAATATGCATATTGATGCATCAGATTATGCTATAGGTTTTGTTTTAGGACAAAAAGAAGCCAATATAGAAACTGTTGTTTACTTTATCAATAAAAATTTGCAAGGACCTGAATTTAACTATACTGTCACTGAAAAAGAGATGTTAGCAGTCATATATGCACTTAATAAGTTCAGACACTACATCACTGGCTACCAAATATTTGTTCATATAGATCATGCAGTCATTAAATACCTAATGAATAAACCCTCAATTTCAGGGAGATTAGCAAGATGGATATTGCAAGAATTTGATATCACCATTGTTGATAAGCCAAGGAAAGCGAATGTGATAGCAGATTTTCTATCTAGATTAACAACAAGTGAAGATCCACAAGTCATTGATGACTCATTTCTAGATGAACATTTGTTTTCTATTGTTGTCTATACACCTTGGTATGCTAACATAGCTAACTACCTAGTTGCTCATAGGATTCCTCCCCAGTTCTCACCAAAAGAAAAGAGATTGCTTGTTGAAAAGAGTTTCAATTTTTTCTTGATAGCAAGGTGTCTATTCTATACTGGACCAGACCAAGTAATGAGAAGGTGTGTTTGGGAGGATGAAACTTATGACATCCTACATGTATGCCATCATGAGCCATGTGGAGGACATTTTGGAGCTAGAAGGACAACCATTAAGATACTCAATACAGGATACTATTGGCCTACCCTGCACAAAGATGAAACCAAATCCATTAGTTCACATTCATATGTTGCCATCAATGCAAAAGGGGGAGATTGTTGGACATTTTTTGTTACTAAGATATGTTGTTGTCATTGATGTCAACATATTCCTATGATTTATTGCTTTGGTAATTGCGGCTTGGTTTATTGGGATCATGGTTTGGTGTATGGAGTATTTCTAGTATCATTATATTCTTCTGTATTGATTTTGGTGATCCGAGAAGCTTAATTGATCATATCATATGATCCGGCTTGCAGTTTGTTTTTCTAATCAGTGCTTTGCAGAGTTTAGTATTTCCTCTAGTATATTCTGGTGTGATTAGACCTTGAGCCAAGTTTTTGGGAGATTGTTTGGGATGGGATTGTGTATCTTCATTTCAGATGGTTCATGATTTGGTGCTTCACAAGTTATCTATCTTCGTGACAGTTATTTCTGTTTGAGTATTTTTCAGGTTCAGATGTTGATCGATGAAGATTTGATAAGTTGTGTTGGTACAACTGTTGCTGATGATTCTAATGTGCTTGTTGGTGTTTCCTGATTGTGTCCTACTTGTCTTTATGATTCACATTCATCGTTGTGCAAGTTCTTGGTGATTTTGCTAAACTGGTGATGTTCTTCGTGTTATGCGGTATTCCTGGTGGTGTAGCGTGTTGCAGTTGATCTTGGCATGATGTTCGGTGGTGTTGCCTATTTGGAGATTTGAATTAGGTCCATGTTGTATCATGTATGTCATTATATTGGTCTGGTGGTCAATCTTTGTATCATGTAATGTAATTTTGTAATTGTGAGTTGAGGGTTTAGTAGACCTTGTTGTCAAGGTTGATGATTTGTATAAATAGGTAATATAGTCATGTAATTTAGGTATCAAGGTTGTGTCTACATTATTAGAGAGTGATTTATGTGCGAACAAGGGATTCATATTTTGGTATGGTTTATTGAGCAAAGTTTGGTGTTGCAGAGCAGACATATGTGATTAACTGGAACTATCATCAGGCATTAGAAGATGTTGTTATTGTAGTTCATTTGATTCTGGATTATTGCTGGAACATTTTGTAAGTCAGTGAGACTTCTTTGTAAGGTAGTGAACCTTTCTTGAGGGTTGTAGCCTTCCAGATTATTGTATCTTGAGTTGTAAGCTCTAGGTAGTGTGGCTAAATGCTGGTGCATTCCCCATTGTGATATTTTCACATACTACTGCAGAGTATCATCTTATTGTGGGTAGGTTCCCACCATGGTTTTTCCCTTAATTGAGTTTTCCATGTCAAAATCTTGGTGTTGTGTGTTATGCTATCAATTTTCTTATCTTTGTTGTTGTTGTAGTTTATCATACTTGTGTTTGTGGTTAAGATCGGTAGATCCGGTGAAAACTTATTCACCCCCCACCCCCCCTCTCAGTTTTCCTTCATTGTTGTTGCCAATAACCATGTCTTTCATTTCATTCACTTTGTGTTTGATAGTGGTCATATCAGGTTTTGGAGCATGATTATGTTCTTTACTACTAATCACATCATCAGATTCTGTTTGTGTCATAGTATAGCACCGACTTGAAGATTTATTCGTAAAATATTTTTGACAACGTCAGATCATTTTATTGATGCCTTGTTGATGAAATAAAAATGTGTAACCATTTAAAATAAGTAATTTCTTATTTTTTTTGACTTGTTAAAAACTAAAGAGATATTATATATATTAAAAATTATGAAGAATGTGTTGGTTCCCTAAAAGTATATTGATTTTTGTACTCTTTTAGAAAACCCTAGGAAAATTTAAAATAATATTTAAAAAAATATATTACAAAATATCTTCTTTTATGAATTTGGATTTCTCCTCTTCTTTTACTTCTTCTCCCCTTCTTCCTTTCTTTACTTCTCTTAATTCTACCACTTTATATATCTTCTTAGTGCCTCTTCATAATGCCTTTTCACTTATTTCTTTTCATAATCTCTTAATTAGCTTATTCCCACAAAATTGCCTCTATTTGTATAATTATTTACCATCTTATTAGTTATTTAAATATATTAAAGGTGTTTTAAGGCTATTTTAGGGGTATACAATGGATATATGGTCTAAAAACGATCTAAATAGCCTCTATGGTGCCTCACAATTCCTTTTTTAATCTTAAAGATCAATGTTACTTAATATTTTGTCATGCTTCATATTTATAATTTAGTTTAATAAATAGTTTTTTGTGACTATTTATGGTCATTTGGGCACATGAAGAGATAGCAGTGCAAATTGGAGCAAACATTTGGCATAAGAATTAGAAAAATATCCACACTTGAAACATTGGGGATGCAATCATTCACAATACTCCCTTCTAGATAGAACCATATGCATGATATGCATGATGGCTTTTAATATTGTTTCACTTTTGCAGTTTCCATGGCCTCCATTTAAAATGTTCTCTCAACTTGGTTTAATTCCTTCTACATGATCTAAATTCTAATGTTCTAATTGATTTTACGTCATTTCTAGTTTACTAGCTTGATCTAAAATGACCATGAGTTATTCTATCCATGGGTTATTTTGACCATAGGTTATTCTGTCCATAGGTTATTATGACCCTAGGTTATTTTGTCATTATGATAGGGTTCATTGTGTTTAGGGTTATTTTGGCTGAGTTATTATGTTTGTATACCTACAGAAGTATGTTTTCCCTTACCTGAAAGGTGTTAAAAGAGACAAATATTAAAGGAAATACATAAGACTTCACAAAAACATTCATCAATCAATATAATGCACACAATGAAGCAACCATAGGGAAGATAAATACTAATCTTTTTATCAATAAAAAATACTTTGCAATGCTACATAATCTAAAAATTAGTCCTTTACATTATCATACCGAAAGAACCTTATGCCAGGTTACATTCTTGGCCAAAAACAACAAAAACTATCTGAAAAGAAACAAAAGAGTTGTGGTTTATAAAATGCAATAGCTTGCTATGACAAAGAACATGTGCGAAAAAAATAAAGACTAATTATTAGATTACATGTTGAGTCAAATTCCCAGGGCGTCTAACCAAGTTGTGCTCATTTTCAAGCCTTCAAAAATGATCTTAAATGTTGTTTTAATGAAGAAAAGTTGTTTCTCTAACCTTAATTATCAATTAAGTTTACTTTAACAATTCCTATATGTTTGGAAGGTGCCCAAACTAAGTCAAAATTGCTCCTAAATATGCTCAACCACTATAAAAGTCACTAACTGTCCCTAAATGTTCTCCACAAAACAATAGCACATGTGTTCTTTTCCTTTTTAAACTGAGAAGATTCCTTGGGTCTCTCAAAACTACTTCAAAACTTGTCATAATGGCCCAAAACTATTATTTGAATGTACTCCTATCGTTGCGATATCTTTATGTATATGGAAATTAGGCATTTATGAGTTATAACTACTTTTTTCTAAGCACTCTTGTGCTCATTTAGTGTCCATCTCTTGTCATTTATATTAGATTGTCTACTATCACCACATATCTTCAATCTCCATAGTTGCACCTTAGCAAGTTAAATCATTGTATCTTTGTGTGTAAAAAAAATAGTACTAATCTAAAATATCGACTAGGTGCATCACCACAATAACTGTAGGTTCTTTTTAAGGTGTTAGAGCCTATTTTAGAGTTTTCTTCTCCTTTTCCACCAAGAGATTAATAGTTTAGAGTAAGTTTTAAGCGAGGCATTATTAGGAACCAACCTTCTTTAGAGGTCCATCTCCATTACAAGCTACCCATAGCCATGAGGTGTTCCCATGTGTCAATAGGTGGATAAGTTAATAGCTTAGACACGGTGCACCTTTGTTGATAACAAAAACAAGCAAACCTAATGAAGCATTAGATAAGCAAAAAACCCAAAGGTGAGCATTTTAACCTATGTGTACTAGTGATTTATTTCCCTCTATTAGGTGATATTTAAATTAGGTAGGAGCACCAATACTCGGGCTACATAAGTTAAATCACCCTATCTCTCATGCAATGACATCTTGGACATTGCTTTCCTATCAAATAAGCATCCATAGCCCCAATAGAGTTACCTCTAATTCCTCCTAAGTACAACTCTACTACCAGCCATGCATCCATAGCCCTAGTAGAGATTACTTGGATCACCATAAAGATTGGTTTTCTTATATAATTTGATTCTTTCTTTCATCTTTTCATTTTTAGTATAACTCATTTTACCTATATCTTCCTTTCTTTTCATTTGATTCTCCTTTTCTCTTTCATACATTCCAATCTCCAAGATAATGACACCTTGATAGTAGGTTAGGAACCACTATGTATAGTCTTGAGATGTTTACTGCTTTGGATTTTCACCTAAGCACAAGTGAACCCTACCCAATAACAAATCTACGTATGGATCTCTTAATGTTTGAGTATTGCCAGGTTGTCAAAGATTAATTTCAAAAATTAGGTTTTGAATTTTAATTTTTGAATTTCAAAGACTAATTTTTAAAAATCAATTAAAACAAGGAAAGATATTAGTTTTTGAAATTCAAAAATTAGGAGCATAATTAGAAGAATAAATTAAAAAATTAAGAAAAAGCAGAAAATATCTTCATATGAGAGGATAAGTAGAGATAATTAATATATAAAATCTATTAATTATCTTTATTTTTTATTTATTTTTGCTCGGTAAAGATGTTATATTTTATTAATATTCAAAATGAGATATACATTATCTAAAAGTCAAAATGTCATCTTTCCAAAAACAATCCACATTTGCTAAAAAGAGGCATCCCCGTCAGACCTAAATGTAGCAAGGATGAAAGAGCTTCAGGGTTTTCCTTTGGAAGTTTACCACATACAGAATCTAATTCAATGGGAAATAACAGTTTCAAAATTCAATATGTGGTGAAGGAAGGTTGGAAGATTATTGGGTGTGAAGATTTGAAATACCCCACAATGGTTTTGTCCCTGTGCGTGATAAATTGAGACATTTAAGCATGCAGAATATATCTTGACGAACTTGGGATCGAGTAAAGAAAGAGCTAGGTTGAGCTATGAAAGAAATCTCGTGGGGTTTAAAATTTGCTCATAAAGATTAGTTGAAGATAATAAACAACAACAACAACAAAAAATTCATTTACGTTTTTGAAGTTTGGGCCATCTTTTGGAGCTAGATATGAGTGATTAATGATGTTTTTAGTCTCAAAATAATTGCCCTGGCCATATATCTCACCTTGGAGGGCCTTTTTATGATACTTTTATTGTTTTCAAAGTGTCGGTGAGCCCATAAATAACCCAGATTTGAAAGTGAGGGCCTGAACAAGTGGAAATTCCAGCAGTATCACAAAGAAATTTGAAAATAATCAACCTCCTATTTTTTTTTTCATTCTTGCCGCTATGCTGCCAAAAGGGGCATTAGTGGAAGTCAAATCATTAAATTGAAAGTGGCATTCATAGAAGCATAAGAACTATATGGATTTTCCAAAGAACCAACATTGTTAAAAAATGATACTACTTTGGAATCGCCTGTAACAAGTTTCATCCCAGTTTTGGTTGATGGAAGCAATTTATTAAATTACTTTTTCATCACCCTATCGGGAGATTGACAAGACATAAAATGTGTTACCCCGATAGACCATAGTTACCCCAACTGAGGCATTTGCATTTTAGTTCTTTTTCATCGGGAGATTGGTGCAACAAAAAGAATGCTTCCCCGATGACATATGTTACTCTGATGAAAATCCACTATGAAGGGTGAATTTTATTTATACAATATGATTGATGTATTTCAAGACCAAAGGTGAGTTTCTCATCAAGTATCGGCATAACTTAAAATGCACTACCCCGATGAGTAGAGTTACCCCGAGGAGCTTTGCATAAGGGAAAAATGTCATCGGGCATCAACACAACTTAAAATGTACTTCCTCGACAATGCATAGCTACCCCGATGAGCTTAAGGTAATATGATTTAATTTTGCCATTAGGTAAGTATTTTAAATTAAATACTTTGCATTTTGATTTTTTCAAATGGTAAAATAATTATGAGTTTGTGCAAGAATATTATTAAGACATTATTTTCACTTTTTGAAAGCTATAGTTAATATTATTAAAGTGACATTTTATGATTTTATTTTCAAAAGGTAAAATGATTTATACTTCCCAAGCAATTATTTTAGTAACATTTTTACCTTTAAGATTTTTCTTTTGATTTGAAACCAAAGTGATTTCAAATGTTATTCACTTTATATATTTATATTTTGTATTTTCAAAAGGACTATCAAAACTGATTATTATTACTTTTAGATTTATTTTCAAAATCACTAGATTATTTGATATGATATTAACATGAACAAAGGGTTAGATTATTCTTTGGGGAAAATTATTTTTCATAGGAGATATGTTGTCAATGTTTTTATTTCTAAAATCTATCCTTAGAAATTTATAATTTATCAAAGTATTTGATTTTTCTTTTTTGTGCAGGATACTATAACAAATAATTATATTCTTAAGTTTGCATATACAAGAAGTATCTTTTACCTAAGAAATTTAATAGAATATTATATTTTCATAATGATTTTTACCATTCATGTAAATACCATAGAAAAGCGAAAAGTTATTATTTTTCACATTTAAAGTTTTTGATTAAGGGAAAACAGGTTTTGAGGGGACCTCAAACCACATACAACAGGTTTTGGAGGCACCCGAAACCCAAAAGATTTTACTGGAATCTAGAACCCTACAAAGCATGCTGCTAAAAGAGATAAAATATGAAAAACCGCAGCCAAAACCCAACAAAGATGACTAACACCAACAACACCCCAACATAGCCACACCACAACAAACAAAGCTACAACACCAAACTATAGCACGAAAGAGTAATTATCGAGGCTATAACAAGCACCCTCAACCAACTTTTAGGGTTTTGAAAGGTACCCCTAACCTTCATTAACAACACCAGATTACAATAGATATTCATAAAATTTGAATCTGGCCAATAAGGGTTTTGAGAGGCTCCCTCAATCTTCAAACTGGGTTTTAAAATGGTACCCAAAACCAGCAACCAGGGGTTTTGCTAGGCACCCTCAACCTTAAATGAAGAGCTCAGAACACCGAACACAAGACTTTCCCTTAACCAAAGACAACAGAAAGATAGGCTAGGCCCTTTAAAACTATTAGCAACCAACCTGCCTGTGGGTTAATCCAGGAACCCACAACTAGAAAAAGGGGGATCAAAGACCCCAAAAACCAGAAGGAAGAAGGCCAAACCATGATACAACAAAAGGGATCCAGGCCAAGAGACTAGCTGGGAGTCTAGGAAAATGAACTTCCAGACCCACCCAAGGAGACACCTTTGAGAGAAGAAATAGGCAGCCATAGCTAGCAGTAAGAGGAGTACCAAAAGTCGAAAATCCCCAACATTCCATCTCTCCACATCAATAGGAAAGATCTCCACCTCTACAGGATGAAGAATGAGGCAGAAAGACAACAACCAGAGCTCTCTAGCTGCAAGCAAAAACCAGTCCTTTCCCCTCCACCAAATTTCCACCTCCATAGAAAATAGGGTCACCTCTAACAAATAAGGAGGGGAAAAGAACAAGAGCCAAGAAACCCCTCTCAAAGGGTCACACCAAAGAAGACTCTCCACCTCAATAGGAGAGTAGCCCAACATAGAAGAACCAAAAAAAAGAAACTCTTTCGAAAAAACAGAGCACCATGGTCCAAATCTGCAATAAATCCTCAGCATAGAGGGAAGGAGAGAACACAATACTGCAAAAGAGCCTCTCCACAAGAGATCTGCCAAGGTCCCAGATCTTCCCAGACACCTTCCTAGACACAAGCAGGAGAACACCAACCACTAGAGAGAGAACCAAAAAAGGCCATAGACAGGAGCCACCACACACCCCTAATGACCAAAAACAGAGGCCACAAAAAACCTACGCTGCAAAACTAGGTAGGAATCCTGAGACCAAAAATGGGACCCAATCCACAGGGAGACCCACCCAAAATGCCTTCATCGCTGCCACAACCTCCACTCCTTCCTCCGCACCAAACTCCTCCACCCACCAATCCAACAAAGAAGCCACAGGGGCCAAACCATGAAGAGCCCCATTAGACAGAGATCACGGCATGGAAGGAGAAAGGAGGGGGGGAGGAAATCATCCTCATTCACAGCACTGTCTTCCCCATCCTCTGCAACTCCTTCGCAAGAAACCCTCCCCGTTCTTGCTCTCTTGCTCCTGATCTCCATTTTGAAATCTTCTTCACATTTAAAGTTATTATGAACTTTGAATTACCTTTTGAAAAGGAAATATTTTGTCATAAGGAGGAATTACATTTATAAATGCCTTTTGATAATAATGAATAACATTTGATAATCATCAAAGGATTACAACCCTCCTCTGCTAATGTGTCCTGTACTCATCAACAATTTGTTGATGACACAATTTTAATAGGATATTCTTCTATTGGTGAGGCTGCAGCCTTCAAAGGTGCTCTTAGCTCTTATTCTTTGGCTACTGGTCAGCAAGTTAATTGGGAGAAGTTTGCTATTTATTTTATAAATACCCCTATTATGAGGCAACAGAGAATTGCTAACATCATTGGTTGTAAGGTGGAGATGCTTCCCTCCACTTATTTGGGTCTCCCTCTGGGTTTGGTTCCCCCAAATTCCTTCTGGAACTTGTTAATTGACAAACTCAACAAGAAATTGGTAGGGTGGAAAGGATCTATGCTATCTCAAGCTAGTAAGCTTCAGCTTCTTCAAGCCACTCTTCAGAATCTTCCTGTCTATGCTCTTAGCTTGTTTAGTATACCGGCTAAATTTGTTGAAGCTTTAGAGAGGATTCATAAAAGATTTCTTTGGTCAGGGGTAGATGACAAGAAAATGATAGCCTTTGTTGCCTGGGACAAAGTGTGTAATCCTAAGTGCAAGGGGGGTTTAGGTATTAAAGTTCTTAAATTTTTTAACAAAGCTTTGCTTGCTAAACAAATATGGAGGGCTTATGGCATTAACAATGATTGGAGTTGGGTGTTGTTTGATAAATATATTCATAACCAACCACTTCATTCTCTTCTCTACTCTGAAGATATCCCTGCTGAGTCTTTCATATGGAATAGTATAATCAAGTCGATAAAAGTTGCTAAAGTTGGAGCTGGATGGGTCCTTGGCAAAGGTGACAAAATCGGGTTCTGGAAGGATGTTTGGATTAAAGATGAACCTCTCTTTAATCAGGATTGCAGCCAATTCATTGATGAATTCAAAAGAAGGTATGGATCTATGGTTTGTAATTACTGGAAGGAGAATAAATGGGTGAGGCTTGATGCTATGTATGTTGGGTTTTCACTACTTCAGTAGGATCTGCTGTCCTTTTCTGTTAGTAAAGACTTTGATGATGTGTTTCTTTGGAAGAGAAATCCCAGGGGTAACTTCACTGTTGCATCTGCTTATAAAAAAACTATTACTCAGGTCAGCAACCCAATATGGACTAAAATCTAGAATAGATTCCTCATTCCTAAAGTTAACATGTTTTTTTGGCTTGCAGCTCACAACGAGATTCTCACCATTGATAACTTGGCTCGTAGAGGTTTCATGTTTCCTAACAGGTGTGAGTTATGTCAAAAAGAGGCAAAATCTGTGGATCATTTGTTTATCCATTGCTCCTTTACTTAGGAAATTTGGAGTAAATTTTGGATGCAATGGAAAGTTGAATGGGCTATGCATAACAGTCTCAAGGAAGTCACTTGGCAATGGATCTTTCCCACCAAATTTCCTCTCATCAAGACCCTTTGGTCCTTTGTCCTTCCTATGACTTGTTGGTATATCTGGAAGGAGAGAAATAACATAATTTTTAGGGAGGCTAAGTGTACATCTCAGGTGGTTTTTGAAAAGATATGTAGGGCAATTAAAGAAAACATAAACACTCTTCACAGAAACAAGAAGCAGTGAAGTTATCTTAATATGAATGATAATGAGAAAGGTATCCTCACCGAATGGAATCTAATTCACAAGATTTGCAAATCTGACATTAAGAGTAGGAGAGAAAATGATTTTTGGATATTTCCCTTTCATAATTGGGTTAAGGTGAATTTTGATGGGGCAGCCAAAGGCAATCCTGGGAAATCAGGAGGGGGAGGAGTCATTAGAAACACTCATGGTGTTTGTGTTGCTGCTATTGCCTCTCCCTTTGGAGTTCAAAATAATCATGTTGTTGAAGCTCAGGCAATGTTAAAATGCCTCAGCTTGCTCATGGTTTTAAATTTTAAAAAATATGACTGGAAGGAGACTCTCTCAATATTATTCAGGCTATCAAAGGCACTAGTTCTCCCTCTTGGAACATTTACAACATCATTGAAAGTGCTAAAAAATTATTAGATGCCTACGATATTGTTTTCATTTCCCATACTCTAAGGGAAGGTAACAAGGTTGTTGACCTTTTAGCTAATGAGGGGGTCTATGTAGAGGAGGACACTAAATTTATCGGAGAAGCCTCTTGTAAGAAGGATGTCAGGGTGCAATTATTATTTGATCATGTCCATGGTCCAGGTTAAGTTTACCATTACTTTTTTGGGTCCAGATGTCAAAGACAAAGATTGGAGTTATGTGAAGTGTCAGCTGATGATCATTTTTAGGCATTGTGATTATGATCACTGGTGTGATGGGGCTAATCATAATAAGTGTTGGTTCATTGTGACTATTATTAAAGACCTCTTCAAAATCGAGGAAATTACCCTATTTTTTGAGCCCAACATTCTATTCAAGAGTCTACGCTTAAGTCTTGGTTTTCAGTTTTTAAGTAACTTGTGCTCTGTTGAAGGCCTCGACTTGAATTACAACATGGGAGGCAATCTTAATCAGAATGAGCCCTCTTGCTTTGATAATTGGAAAAGCAAATGTAAAGTTTGGCGGAGGCTACACAGACATGGTTTCACAGACTACATGGAAAAATTGCATGGTAGTAAAAAGTTGGTGTCTCAAGGTTTCGCCAAGGGATGGAACAATAACAAAGTCACTCTTTTCGGGGAGACTTGGAAGCTGGATGAGGATTTGGTGGCGGAAGTTACTTGTTTACAGAAGGAAGGTACCAAGTTTTACAGAGATCGAAAGTTTGCGGCGAAAGCCATCAAGAACTTCCCTAAAAGTGATGAAGAGAGGGTTTGACTAGCCAAGAAGGACAATGTATCTTACTACCTCCCTCATCAGGTAAAATCCTTCTGGCAGAAGATGTTAAGGGTTTTGATGGAATTCTTAACAGTTGATGGTAGGTTTATGAAGGTTTATAATTATCATTTTGCTATTCTAAACCATTTCTGCCATGGTTTTAAGATCTCTTTGCCTTTCTATTTAGATTCTTCCCTGAATGAAAGCTTGACCGACCATGCAAAAAAACCCAAATCCTATCCCATAGCTCACCAAGGTCTCTTTCTACTTATTTATGAGCATTTGAAGAAAAAAGCTAGGGTTAATAAGGAAGATCCTTTGGTGGCAAATGCCCATATTTCAGATGGTCATGATGGTTCTAAGTCTGACGATGATTCATCTAATATTCCTCTTCATAAGAAAGGGAGGGTTGGTGATGGAGATAAAGAGGACACAAATGTGAATGCTGGTTCAGAGGAGGAATAGGGGAAGGCGGCTAATGATGAAGCAAAGAGTGAGAAGAAAGAGGCTATGGGAGAGGAGGAGGAGGTGCACAGAAAAGAGTATGTTGAAGAACCTGATTCAAACCCTATTGTCTCGGATAGCAAGAATGTAGCTCAACATACCATGGAGGAAGTTAACCCTAAGTCTGTGAGCTCTGCGTAGGGTATGGAAACGACGGACTCCATTTTGAACACTGCCAGAAATAACACTCTGGAATTTTTCAATTTCCAGAAATGGGTAATTGAAAATATCTCCAGTATTCAGAACAAATAGAGAGATTTGGATTATGAGATTTAGAATTTGATTAAGGATACCAATACTGGGAAAGAGGATGCAAAGGTGGACACTAGTGAGGTAGATGATGAAATTGAAATGCAGGACTGGACGAAAAAAGAAATGATTAAGGGAGACTTGAAGCATCTTGAAGATGTGATCATAATCATCAAAGATAAGGTTGAGGTTGATAATAAAATTATTATCAAATGGATTACTAAAACCGAGAAGGCCTTGAAGAAATTTATGAATCACAGCCTTGAGGTTTTGAATGTCTCGTCTCAAAATATGAACGCCTTGGTTGATTGTTTGGAGAAGAACCAACAGAACAAAGAGATGGTGATCATTGACGATGTGCCGACCTCCAGCTCTCCTCCTCAATCCTCTAGACGAAGAACAAGGCAGACTACCAGCGATCTGGAGATGAAGACTAAAGACACCCATCAAAAGTAGGAGAACAAAGACCTGAGAGAAGCTGCTAAGGTTATGATGATGTTGGTTAAGGATGCGAAAGAGTCTATTAAAGTTTTTATCTGAAATGTAATACTGGTCTTTGGTTGCCAGTCTCTCGTTGGCTTTTTGCTGTCCTTTTCCTTAGCTGTTGTTTTCTCTACTTGTCTTTTGCAACTTTTCTTTCTATGTCATGTTCTCTCTAGTTTCTTTCATGCTTATCTTCTTGTTATGTAAGCAGGTTTCGGGTCCCTTAAAATCTAGTTTTCCTTAATAAAAAACATTTTATTATCAAATGGTTGATATTTTCTTTCATCAATATATTTACCCTAAGTAAATAAATTGAACATATGCATTAGGGTAAATCATTTATATCATATGGATAATGGTTTGATTGGTTTTTTGCAAGTATATATTTCATATGATAAAATATTTCCAAAAGAATTGAAGTTGCCCTAAAAGGTGAAAATGTATTCTTATTGCGTTATTGAAATATTTGTCCACGAATATCATTTTCAAAAGGGAAGTATATTCTTTTATGAATCATATTAGATATGACATCTTTTACCTTATGTTATTATTTGAAAATCTATACTAGGGTAAATTAATATTTTCCAAAAGGGTTGAAATACTTTGATTACTCTAACCAAGTATTTACATGCAAGAAAAGGTTATTAATTTTTTGAAGGTAAATCCAAAAGCAAGGGTAGAATATGATTAATTCTTAAATCAAGGAATTTGATTGGCTTATCCTATGTGCAAGAGATCTTTGGGTGATAATGAATATTTAAAGATTTTCACAATCAAGCTGAGGAACTTTATCAAGGCGGAAAATAAAAGAACATTATTAAAGCATTTATTTAGTATGTATTTTAGGGTTTTCATTTGTAATTATTTCTTAAACCAAAGGGTGTGTCCTTTGGGAATGAAACTGTCCATAACTATCCCTTATGTTTATAAAAGGGAAGTCACACAGAACAAAAGAGGGGGACAATTTTTTCATCTTTCAGAGACCCTGCTTGATAAGTTTTGTTTTCCTCATCTGAGTCACACAACAAATTGGCGACTCTGCTGGGGAGTTGTCTACAAAATTTCAATTCCAGAATCTCTATTAAGGTTTTCTCTACTGGAAGGAAGAACCCAGGAGATCAGTAAGTAATATTTTCCTCCACAGGAGGTGGTGACTCTGTTCTACATAACAAGATATATTTCAGTTGGTGACTCTACTGAGGGAGAAGATCTAGAAGGAGATGAAGGGCATCAGGCCATTAGATCTTAGAAGCTTTCAATGTGTCCCAAACAAGTTGTTCCCTAAGATTTCACAACTTGTACCAAAATTCCATGGGGAATATGATGAATTAGCACTTGATCATTTGGGTTCATTTTATACATTTGTAAAGGATTATGTGATGAAATTATTCGTCAGAATATTGAAGGATAATGCAAGAGAAGCCTATGAATCGCTCCCAACACATAGAATCTCATCATGGAGGGAGTTGGAGCAATGGTTCCTTGATGTGTTTCATGATGCAGGTGAAGAAGGAAGCATGTGCTATGAGCTAGAGGAAGACCAAGAATACACTATGGAAACATAATTCTATGTGTCTCCCTTGGATGACTTTTTAAATATAAAAAAAAACAAGAAGATGAATCTGCAGTAGATTTCTTCATGAGGATGTTCAATATTTATCAGGAGATACCTTCAGATGTCAAGCCTCCATTTTGTGAGTTATTAAATATAATATATAAGTTAGGGTATGACTCTCAGTTGTATAATTTGCTCAGGTATCTACATGATGAAATAGTTGCAGAATATAATGGATGCAGGATGAAATCTACAGAGGAAACACAAAACCCTAACAAAGAGGGAAGTTTGGATCAGATTGAAGAAGAATCCATTATTAATGAGACTTGTATGGAAATAGACAACATGCAATATCAAAATGAGGAATCTCTCAGTGTGGAAGAAATTTTAGATTTATTAGATATTGAATGCCATAAGTATGTTGAAAAAAATGGTCCAAAATTTTTCTCAATCCATCAGAATAAAAAGATTAATAAATCAATGCATATGTAGGAGGTATTCATTGAAATGGCAAATAACTCTCAGGAGGATAAGATATTTGAAGAAAGAAATATGTTTACAAATGATTTTTCAAATGTTCCAGATTTTTTGGATAATGATATTCCTGAAAAATATGAGAAAATATGTTCTGGATATGAATCAATTTCTAATCCATTATGTGAAATGAATTGTTAGAGTATTCGGGTATTTACTTGATTAATTAAACAATATTTGTTTAATTATTTAAGTTCCCTTTATCTCTTTTACACTTAAGCTAACTTTAGGTGCATAATATTTAATTCTTTTATTAATTATTATGTGCAAGCCTAGGTTTTCCTTTTTAGGGTTTCTTGACCTATTAGAGGTTGGATTGTTTTCCTTTGTATCATTCCATTATCACATTACACATTTTGTGAATATTGAGCTCTCATCTTTTTGAGCATATTTTCTGTGTATTGCTTTTTTGTTATTTGCTTCCTTGCTTCTCCTTGTAACATATAATTCAGCTTGCAGAGATCTTTAGGCTCCTGTGGTGTTATATTTCTCAACTCTCACATGGTATCAGAGCTTCAGATCTGCAACTATCTATTCTTATTTTGAGAATTTTTGCATTGGAAGCAGATCTGGGGTTTCAGGAAGTTTTTTTATGTACTTAGGGATAGGCCTTTTCTGAGCACTTTGGGCCTAAACAAACCTCACCATCGTGCTTAGAAGGCCCAAAAACCCGTATGGTCATATAAAACTTGACCATTTTTGGCTCCTGAGCCTTTGGGAGTATTTTTTCTCCAGTACCAGGCTGTACAGACCTGACATGCAGTTCGATAATTTTTTTCTTTTCAAAAAACTAATTTTTGCCTTTTTACGACATGCAAGCTGATTTTTTGATTTTTTGAAAAAAAAACATAAAAAAATCAAAAAGTTATTGAAAAAAGGCAAAAAAAGTGTTTTTAAAAAAAATTTGTGGGGGGGTTTCCCCATGGTACCCTGCGTACCATGGGGTCCCTTGACCTGCTGCAGGTCTAGCGCCATCGACGGTTCTGAGACCGCCGGCCCTTGGCCTACCGACATCTACCTTCCCGGCCCCCGTCGACACTACCTTCAACCTTTGGCCCTCGCCACACTGCGTCGCCCGCCGGAAACCCTGCGCAGGCTCGTTGCACCACCCTTCGGCCCTCGCCGCACTGCCCCGCCCGCCGGAAACCCTGCGCAGGCCTGCCGCACCGCCTTCCTGGCCCCCACTGACGCATCACCCCTTCGGCCCCCGTTGACCTTCTCCCTGCTGGCCCTTGCCGTCGCTGGCCTTCGACCCCCGTTGCACTGCGCCGCCCGCCGGAAACCTTGCGCAAGCCCGCCCGCTGCTGCACTACCCCACCCGACCGCCTCCTCATTGCCCACAACCACCTCTCCTCAGGTCGTTGCTGGCAGCTCTACCCATTGACCACTATAGTGCCACCCACTAGCCACCACTGTGCCACCCGCCCGCTATCGGAGCACCGCCCACGGGCCACGTCCGCCCGACCCTGCCCCCACTGCACCTCCCTCTTGCCTTTTTTAGGGGGGGTTGGTTTTTTGACCATAACTTGGGCAAACAGAGTCATTTTTTTGAAAACGAATAGGCGTCAGAAATCTGGTTCCTAGCCGAACCTCATGGTGTTGGAATTTTTTTCCAATTTTGTTGTTTGACTGTGTTTTTTTTCCAGTCAAAGTGGGGTCTCTTTTTTGCACTTCGGGAGCCATAGAATGAGCATCCGAACTCTGTTTTTTGAAAACTTTATATCGTTGGAAATATTGTCCTTTTTACTTTCCAGCCATATGAGTTTTATTTCCAGATTCTGCTCTAGGAATATTTTATTCATTTTTTTTTCTTTTCCGCACTATGTGGATATCTTGGTTGTTTCAGGTCCTGGGATCTCTTCTCTGAGTTGGATGTCTCGGTTTTGGCTCTTCTTTTTGTTTCCAGTCTTATTATCATTGTAGCTTCTTTTATGCAAATGCATTGAGATAAAGTGCCATCATGCATTATTTACTTGGGATCTTGTACATCTCATGTCTTATTGTACATGCACTACTTATAAAGTGCCATGAGGGGGTTGATGTTTACCTTGTTTGCCATCTAGCTTTGTCCAGTGAGTGTTCCTTCCATGAAATTCGACTCATGTTGTGTGTCAAGTGAGTGTTCCTTCCACGACACTATGTACTGTCTCTGTGCCTTCGATGTTCTTGGTTCTTTGTCGTGCAGTTCTTGTTGGCCGTTCTTTTCAATGTACATGTCCCTCTCCCTCTTCAACATTATGGGGAGGTTTGTCCTGTTGGTTCTAATGCTTCCTTGGTTTGATTGATTAGCTCTTCAGACTTTGGTGTCTCATGCCATCTGTATCTTTGAGTTTAGTTATTTTCCTTTGTTTGCCTTCTGATTCGAGTAGTGTCATTTGAGGGCACCCATATAGATTACAATCTTCTCTAACTGGTCATGTTCTATTTCAGTGGAGGCTCTTCAGATCAACAATTTTTCTTCGACAGTGTTTACAGGTTCTTCATGCTTCATTGGTTCTTCTGATCTTCTCTTGTTCCTATCTTTTGGAACATTCTTGTTTGGAGGTTTTTTTAGTCCTTCTTCTTGCTTTTCCATCTCTGCTTGGAGTAGAGTTTTTTCCCATGAGGTTTTCTCTATTTCTCCGGTTCATAGAGATTTGGTTGTATTTGGGTACTTGATCAGGCCTTGTTGTCGGAACCCATCTTTCTTGCTTTCAGTAGCTGTTCTAGGTTTTAGCTTCTCCCTAAGTCTAGCTTAAGGGGGGGTGTTAGAGTATTCGGGTATTTACTTGATTAATTAAACAATATTTGTTTAATTATTTAAGTTCCCTTTGTCTCTTTTACAACTAACTTTAGGTGCATAATAATTAATTCTTTTATTAATTCTTATGTGCAAGCCTAGGTTTTCCTTTTTAGGGGTTTCTTGACCTATTAGAGGTTTGATTTTTTTCCTTTGTATCATTCCATTATCATATTACACATTTTGTGAATATTGAGTTCTCATCTTTTTGAGCATATTTTTTGTGTATTGTTTTTTTGTTATTTGCTTCCTTGCTTCTCCTTGTAACAGGTTATTCAGCTTGCAAAGATCTTTAGGCTCCTGTGGTGTTGTATTTCTCAACTCTCACATGAATATGATCCATCCAGACCATGCGGATGGAACATGTTTGCATACAGTTTAATTACAGGAAAAGAATTCAAGAGATGTCCCTGATAAGAATTGTTACCATGTTGATAAGGCGGATGATGACTTTCAGGAAATTACATTTTGTGAAAGCTTGCACTATGGTACACCAGATAATATCTTATGTGATGGACCACAGGAAAATTTCCACAAAGGTATGCTTGTATATTCAATTTCATTGTTTGGAGAATTAGAAGGAAATTTGCCTGGAAATGGTTTAGAGATACTTCATAATGAAATTATTGGAAACAATAAGGCAACACATAAAGAGAAGGATAAATTATTTTCACATAATATTTTTGAAAACAATATACATTCAAGAATACTGTGTGAAGAAAAGGAGGAAAAAGGTACTTTTAAAGATGACCTAAATTTTTCAAAACCACCATATAATAAAATTATGGAAGATAAAAAATAATATGTGGTGATACTCGTGAAAATGATATTTGTCCAAAGTTGATGTGCAGAGAAAATATAATGTCATTTGAGTATGAGAATATAATACAAAATAGAAAAATACATCATGGCACAAAAGATAATTGTGAAAGTTTGGGGGAGTACAATTCATATATTATGATTTGAGAGATAAATATTTCAAAAAGTTATAAGAAATATTTACCAATTATTTTTCACCTGAGAAATGTTACACAGTTTGAAAATGCATTGGACGGTGAAAAATACATTCAAATATATGATATTGAAATTTTCTATGAAAATTACACTCAGGAAATAATTACATATAGTAAAAGTGATTTAATTTTTTCAAAGGAGGAGGCATATGAAAAAATATTAGGGTTTTCAAATGAGCATAAAATACATTGGATAAATAGTTGCAAAATTAAAAGTCCAAGAGCCAAATGTGATCAAGGATATGAGTGTAATTATTTATTTTCAAATCAAAAAGTATAAAAAAGATATCTATGTGAGAAATATTATAATAAAATGGAGAAAAGGAATACAATGAATAGTATAAATATTGAAGCAAGTGAAAATGATATATTCAGAAGGTTAATATTGTTACATAACCAGAACCAAGTATTTGGTAGAGGAAAGGGAATAATGTAAATTTTTGGGAGGCCTAGGGCCACCCAATTAAATTTAGATGACGATCTACAGAAGGTCGAATGGTCTACTTTTCCAGAGATAACTGGAATCTCGCTATGCTCACAGGGAGCATACGTCCCCAGAAAGAGCCACTGATGGAACCCTAAATTTTGAAAAATTTAGATTTCCAAATCTCATGCAGGACAACGAGTTCACTGGAGAAATCATGTGAGACACCTATGTTTAGGTATATTTTTTCATTTCAAGCACCTGAAAACGTATTCCGATGCATACATCAAGTGGTTGATTTTCAGGTATGTATGTGGTTGCAAATGTGAAATCATTCTAGGTACGCCTTTTCAAATCATAATTTCTTTCCATCTAAACATTATTATGTCAACTTAATTATTCTTTTGCATTTTGTGTATATCCAAGTACCTTCGTTTCAAATTTTGGATTCAAACGGTGTCATTTGATATGTTTTATAAAGCTAACTTAGATGCTCTTTTCTTGAATTTAAAGTATACATTTTTAGAATTTTTGTCAAATTGAGTGCATTTGGATATTAATAATTTTCTCTTGCAGGAAAATTACATTGATTGGATCATACCTATGAATTGTCTATATCATTATATGATGGCATGCAGAATCTTGAAGCCTCATGATTTCGTTTGATATTTTTACGAAATCCATTTTATTTACAATTTATTTTAATTTTCCTAAAAAGTATAATATTAATTTGAAGTGTTTTTGCTTCAATTAATATTATAATGTTATTTATTTAAATTATTTATGTTGCAAGGTAACAAAGGTTTATATGATATTTTTAACTAACATGATTGTTACCTATAGGGAAAAGAAATAACAAGTTTATTTTAAAAAGAATTAAATACCGATATTAGATGGGGGAAGAATATATATTCTTGAATTATTTTAATAAATGATTTAAATCTTTATAAGAAGGAAGTGAACAAGATTTCACAAAGGAAAAGGATATCATTTCTAGTGAAAGCAAGGATGAAAGAGCTTCAGGGTTTTCCTTTGGAAGTTTACCACATACAGAATCTAATTCAATGGGAAATAACAGTTTCAAAATTCAATATGTGGTGAAGGAAGGTTGGAGGATTATTGGGTGTGAAGATTTGAAATACCCCACAATGGTTTTGTCCCTGTGCGTGATAAATTGAGACATTTAAACATGTAAAATATATTTTGACGAATTTGGGATCTAGCAAAGAAAGAGCTAGGTTGAGCTATGAAATAAATCTTGTGGGAATTAAAATTAGCTCATAAAGATTAGTTGAAGATGATAAACAACAACAAAAAAAAATTCATTCACGTTTTTGCAGTTCGGGCCATCTTTTGGAGGTGGATATGAACGATTAAGGATGTTTTAGTCTTAAAATGATTGCCTCGACCATATATCTCACCTTGGAGGGCCTTTTTATGATATTTTTATTGTTTTCAAAGTGCCAGTGAGCCCATAAATAACCCAGATTTGAAAGTGATGACCTGAACAGGTGGAAATTCCAACAGTATCACAAAGAATTATGAAAATAATCAACCTCCTAGTTTTTTTTTTCATTCTTGCCGCTATGCTGCCAAAAGGGGCATTAGTGGAAGTCAAATCAGTAAATTGAAAGTGGCATTCATAGAAGCATCATAACTATATGGATTTTCCAAAGAGCCAACATTGTTAAAAAATGATACTACTTTGGAATCGCTTGTAACAAGTTTCATCCCAGTTTTGGTTGATGGAAGCAATTTATTAAATTACTTTTTCATCACCCTATCGGGAGATCGACAAGATATAAAATGTGTTACCCTGATAGATCATAGTTACCCTGATAGACCATAGTTACCCCGATGGAGGCATTTGCATTTTAGTTCTTTTTCACCGAGAGATCGGTGCAACAAAAAGAATGCTTCCCCGATGACATATGTTACTCCGATGACAATCCACTATGAAGGGTGAATTTTATTTATACAATATGATTGATGTATTTCGAGACCAAAGGTGAGTTTCTCATCGGGTATCGACATAACTTAAAATGCACTACCCCGATGAGTAGAGTTACCTTGAGGAGCTTTGCATAAGGAAAAAATGTCATCGGACAGCGACACAACTTAAAATGTACTTCCTTGACAATGCATAGCTACCCCGATGAGCTAAAGGTAATATGATTTAATTTTGCCATTAGGTAATTATTTTAAATTAAATACTTTGCATTTTGATTTTTTCAAATGGTAAAATAATTATGAATTTGTGCAAGAATATTATTAAGACATTATTTTCACTTTTTGAAAGCTATAGTTAATATTATTAAAGTGACATTTTATGATTTTATTTTCAAAAGGTAAAATGATTTATAGTTCCCAAGCAATTATTTTAGTAACATTTTTACCTTTAAGATTTTTCTTTTGATTTGAAACCAAAATGATTTCAAATGTTATTCACTTTATATATTTATATTTTGTATTTTCAAAAGGACTATCAAAAGTGATTATTATTACTTTTAGATTTATTTTCAAAGTCAGTATATTATTTGATATGATATTAACATGAACAAAGGTTTAGATTATTCTTTGGGGAAAATTATTTTTCATAGGGGATATGTTGTCAATGTTTTTATTTCTAAAATCTATCCTTAGAAATTAATAATTTGTCAAAGTATTTGATTTTTCTTTTTTGTGCATGATACTATAACAAAGAATTATATTTCTTAAGTTTGCATATATAGGAAGTATCTTTTACCTAGGAAATTTATTAAAATATTATATTTTCATGATTTTTACCATTCATGTAAATACCATAGAAAAGCGAAAAGTTATTATTTTTCACATTTAAAGTTATTATGAACTTTGAATTATCTTTTGAAAAGGAAATATCTTGTCGTAAGGAGAAATTACATTTATAAATGCCTTTTGACAATAATGAATAACATTTGATTATCAAATGGTTGATATTTTCTTTCATCAAATATATTTACCTAAGTAAATAAATTGAACATATGCATTAGGGTAAATCATTTATATCATATGGATAATGGTTTGATTGGTTTTTTGGAAGTATATATTTCATATGATAAAATATTTTGAAAAGAATTGAAGTTGCCCTAAAAGGTGAAAATGTATTCTTATCGCGTTATTGGAATATTTGTCCACGGATATCATTTTCAAAAGGGAAGTATATTCTTTTATGAATCATATTAGATATGATATCTTTTATCTTATGTTATTATTTGAAAATATATACTAGGGTAAATTAATATTTTCCAAAAGGGTTGAAATACTTTGATTACTCTAACCAAGTATTTAAATGCAAGAAAAGGTTATTAATTGTTTGTAGGAATGAGAAGTTATTTTTGTGGAAGCAAGAATATCATGAAGTACTTGTGAATCTGTAGCTTCTATATATCTTTTTATTCCAAAATTAATATATAAGATTTGCTGTCTTTATCTTCAGATCATTTTAGGTTACATGGTGTTAATGAATCAAGTTCTTTGGATAAATCTAATTAAGATTTGTTGTAGTGTGCCATCACATGTTTTTGGAAAAGGGTAAAAACTTTATTGAGAATAAAAAATAAGCATTACAAAAAAGAATCAGAGGCCCAAGGCCCCAGAGAAAAACTACCAACCCAGCCACAGATCAACCAGCTTCAAAGCCATACGTGTCCTCAGTGATAATCTTCTGCAATTCCTGACAGTAATCCCCAGAGAGATGCTCCCAACCTTCCACTTTCCACTCACTATCATGATCCAAGGCCGACTTGGCCAAACAGTCAGCCACTCCATTCCATTCACGAGGAATATGGATGAAGGACACCTGCTCCATGAAGGAGCTAATTTGGAGAATCTGCTGAATAATCCCTGCCAACTGCCACTGAATCCCACTCACCTTCTGATCAGACAACAAATTAACAACAATTTGTGAATCCAATTCACAAATCACCTTCCTTAAACCCCACTCCAAAGCTCGCTCAAGTGCATAAAGAATCGCAAAACCCTCCATAAAATTATTAGACTGACACCCTTTATTCACCAAAAAGAAGAAAACAACCTCCCCCCTGCTATTCCTGCCAACGGCCCCTACCCCAACAGGGCCTGGGTTACCTCTAGAAGAGTCATCAGTGTTGATCTTGATATACCCATCCTGAGGGGGTGCCCACCTTCCAATCTTGTGCACCTTCTTCACAGCCCGTCTACCTTTCCTGACACAAGCAGAGGCAGGAGACAGCTCCTGCAAGCCAAGCCTACTCACAACATCTGCCTCATCTCTACCCAATGAGAAGTTTACCTCACATTTAGCTTCCACTGTCTCCCGAATCATAACAGTGATCCTATTCCAAACTTGTTGAACAAATAGTTTGACCTCCCTGAAAATCCTTCTGTTCCTTTCAAGCCAAATCTACCACAGAATGAAGATAGGCCCAATATACCAGACCGTCTGGAGGAAGGGGGATGGAATAGGAGGTCTGCCCAAACTGCTCCAAAACTCAACTAGAGAATCTACATGGACACAAGGATGCTTCCACACCCCCCACCAATAGTGCCAGATAAGCATAGAGAAGGGGCATCTGAAGAACAAATGTGAGGCGTCTTCCTCTTTGTTACCACACAAAACACAAATAGAAGGCCCCAAGAATCCCCGCTTGCGGATATTATCTCAAGTTAGACACCTATTCCAAGCCACAGTCCAGACAACGCAATTACACACCTATTTCCACCAGTTTACTTCTCCTCCCTCAAGTCTTTGTCTCAACAGTTCCCAATAACCACTAGCCACAGAAAAAATGCCCTTAGGATTTGGAGACCATGCCAACCCATCCCTACCCTTAAGGGAGCTACAGTGTCTATTCGCCAAAATTACCTGCAACTCTACACACTCTTCCTCCATCCCAACAACCGACCATTCATTAGGAGTCTTCCACTGTTCCAGATCCAGCCGACCGCATCTATAAATAGCCTTAAAGTCACTCACCCTTGACCATCCAGCTTCCAAGAACCTCTGGCCCAGGTTTCCAAGGTTAGGGAACTGATCAAGGATGGGAGGGTATCCATCCCAAGAATCATTCCAGAAAAGAACCTCTTCCTCCCTTCTACAGATCCAAAAAAGCCCTGCCTTAATGAGAGAAGCTCCCCTCTTGAGAGTGTACCAGATCGATGAGCCCTTCCCTTCTAACAGATATCTAGGGATTTCCTCTATCGGGATCCTATGCATATATTTGTTGGCCAAAATCCTGGCCTAGCCTTGGTCCTGCTCAACACACCACCTGCTCAACACACCACCTCCAGTACAATTTAGCTGCAAGAGCCTCCCCAAAAAGAATAGACTGCCTTAACCCAAGCCCCCCAGACTGCTTCGGGGTACATACCAGGTCCCAGTTGACCAGGCTCCATTTGGAAGAGGTGAGATTACCTGCCCATAAAAATTTCCTAGCCAGAGAGTCCAACCCCTTCAAGAACCACTTAGGAGCCACCTGAACGATAGATCGGAAGAGCCTGGACCACTGACTGAATCAGTAGAACCCTCCTCGCAAAGGATAACCATCTATGAGTCCAGTGTTCAACCTTGGAGCGGAATTTATCCAAGATCCCCTGCCATGACTCCCTAGGGGGATTGCAGGAGAAATAGGGATACCCAAATACGTCAAGGGCAGGGAGCCAACTTGGAATCTCAAGATAAGAGCAATCCTCCTCTGGATAGACTCAGGAGTGTTGAAAAAGAGGATAGAAGATTTATCCTTGTTGATCATCTGGCCTGAAGCTGCAAGATAAACATCCAGAACCTTTCGTAGATTCGTAGCTTTGTTGATCCGCCCTAGCCCCATAAGGGTTGTATCATCCACAAACTGCAAGTGAGACTGCGGCTGCAATTCATTACCCCATCTCCAACCCTGAATAGAACCTCGGCCCACATTGTGCTTAATCAGCCTCCCCAGACCCTCAACAAGGAGAATGAATAAATAAGGGGAGAGGGGATCTCCCTGGCGGAGACCCCTAGAGGCACCAAACAACTCGGTATGGTCTCCATTGATAAGCACAGAGAAAGAGGTGGACATAACACAACTCATGACCCACTGGATCCACTCGTCTGCAAAACCAAAAGCCTTGAGGATCTTCTGAAGGAAGGACCACCAGACTCTATCGTACACCTTTGCCATGTCTAGCTTGATAAACATAGCTTTTTCCTTGAAGGTTGACATATAATGAATGGTCTTCGTAGCAATGACCACCCCATCCAGAATTTGGTGCCCTTCCAAAAATGCACTCTACTCCTCATAAATAACACTCCCCAAACACTTCTTCAATCTATCCGCTATCAGCTTCGAGATTATCTTATAAATCACATTGCAGAGGGAAATAGGGTGGAATTGGCCTAATTGATCAGCCCCTGCACACTTGGGGATTAGAGAAATGAAGGTCGCATTCAATGCCCTAAGCATCTTGTTGGAACCCTAAAATTTGCAATTTTTAGAATTCCAAATTCCAAGACAAGGAGCAAGAAAAATTCTCTCTCTCTCTCTCTCTCTCTCTCTCTATATATATATATATATATATATATATATATATAGGTACAAGTAATATATTTTATATTTGTTGCACAATATGAAACCATAACATAAACACAATAATGGGCATAAAAAATGGAGAGTGAAGCACCAAAGGGGGTATTTACATCATTTAAAGACCATTTATCCATTATATACCCATAAAATAGCCTTAAAATACCTCTAATATGCCTAAACAACTTGTAAAGTGACAATTAATTACATAAACTAAGGCAATTTCGGGATTTGGAATTATTTTTATTTAAAAGGGGGGTGTCTTTTCACCCAAAGGGGTATGAAAACCATTCAAACACATATATATGTGTGATGTAAAATGTAAAGAAAGAAGAGAGACAAGAGGAGGAGGCAATTTTGTACTTTTAAACTTTTTTATCAAAAATAACCAATTGCATTTTCTTTCTCATATGTGTTGAGAGTTAATATATTTTTAGAAGGCAGTTGCTTATGATATTATCTAAAAAGGATAAGGTTATTCGTGTTCTTCCAGTAAAATTTTGTGTTTTATATTGTAGATTTGGATCAAAAAGATTTACTCGCGAATTGTAATTGTTCCTTGTATTTCTTCCTTGGATGGTCTCTTAAAAGTTAGGGTTAAATTCATTCAAGCAGTTTACAATATAGACATTGAAGTAGAGCTCATAAGAAACAGTAACTGACAGACTCATTGAGAGGTGGTGGGATTAAAAACTGTCTCATAAGTTTACACAATAAGTCTTGAAGAAATATAAGACTCTGTAGCCCAAATAGGAGGAAAGGCATTGATCATTTGTAAACAAACCCTTTAACCATACCAGTTACCCTTTACCTTTATGCATTAGGATTAGTAGAGTAGGTATAGTAGGTAATTTAGCCAAAGTGTAACATATATACTTTTGTAAGATACATAGATCAATACACACATCTGAAATCAGTTTGTTTAAGAAACTTATGCCATTCTGAGACTAGGAGATATCAGATTAAGACACTAAATCTGCTATAAAAAGCATTAGTTGAAGGAACAACTAGTGAGTAGGTATACCCGCCTAGGTCCTGCAGAGCCTAAAGTGAGAGAGTTAGTAACCAAATAGGTTCACTCTATAAGTTGGCCAAGTCAATTGGATGGTTTGATCATAGGAGTTGGCATTTCCTTAGAACCTATCCAATCTATTGATTTGAGACCCAACAGATTACTGTTGAACACTATGTTTGAAATAAAAAAAATCTTCCCAAGGGCGTGAAAACTAAAAGGTTATCGGCCAAAATATCATATCGAGCATCTCAAAAGGAGTTTCACCGAAAGAATTCTTTCATCGAAATAAAGCATGACGTGTAAAGCACTACGTAAAGATGTCTTCGGCGGAATATCACTTTTGATAAATGAAGGCAGACGCTCATCGATACTCCAATTTCGTCGAAAAGCAAAAAGCAAAAAGCAAAAAGTGATTTCGATGAGAAACAACTGCCGAAGAAATTCAAAAAGCATTCATCGAAATGCAAATCTCATCGATAACATTATATCGAACAAAAACAGAGGGGTTTTATCGATGAAGGGGATGTCGAAGAAAAATGACTTTCGAAGAGCTTGCATGAACTTTCACCGAAGAACAGAACTCATCGAAATATGATTTCGATGAAACTTGCGAGTGACTTATCGAAAGAAAGTTCATCGAGGAAAAGATGATTTCGAGGAGACTTGAAAAGGGTTTTTCGACATAGGCTATTCGTCGATGAAGTGATATCGAGGAAAGTGAGCTTTTGATGAAAGGTTAAAGTATTCGGCCGAAGACAAGGGTTTCATCGAAAACTCAATTTACGATCATTTCAGTTGAACAGTACTTCCCGCGAAAGAGTTAAAAGCCCAAGTGAAGAATGTCACATCTGCAATTAAGTTTAAACATTTGAATAGCCGTTATAGATGCAGAGACATTAATTGTGCGCAAGTTGCCCATGCAATTATAGCTGAACTAATCGAATTTTCATGAGAACCAGATTGATGCCATGAGATTGAAAGCTGGAAGGAATTTGCTGGAATTCGTGAACGACAATCAGAAGAGCTAGACAAATTCTCCAAGTAAGTGTGATTTCTCGTATTTGCTGAAATTATGGAACCGTCTTCTTCTTCTAAAAAGAGTAGGAAAGGGAAAGAGCTAAACCCTAAAGAGAAGCCCAAAAGACAGAAAAAGGAAGGTAGAGCTTTGACTCAGGATTTGCTAGACCAGTGCCCGACATCCTATTTTATTGCCTAGGGGGAATCACACTGACTTCTTTTTTGGTACAAGTAGCTACCGGTTTTGCTATGACTTTTTACTATCGTCCCACCGTTCTAGAAGCTTTTGCCTCTATTCAATACATAATGACTGAAGTTAACTTCGGTTGGCTAATCCGATCGGTCCATCGATGGTCGGCAAGTATGATGGTTTTAATTGCAATAGAACTTGACCTGTTGATCCCTTGGCTCTTCTAGCAATACGAACATATTGAAGTAATTGGCGTTCTGTAAGTCCATAATGAAAACGTAATCTTTGTTTTTCTTTTAGACGGACAGGATATTTAGAAGGTTTAGGAGGTTTAGAATGTTTTTTTTGGAGGATAGATTTGAACATCTGGGAGACATATGGACCGAAATCAGGGGACATGAATTGTTCCTGTTTAGTTACAAAAGAAGGGATGCTCTTGAGCCCATAAGTAATCTATGGAAGAAAAACTTAGGGAAATTGGTAGTCCCAAATGTGTTTGTGGATGTTGAATTAATGAAAGCTCTGGTAGATTGCTATGATCCGAGAACCAAAACCATATGCGACTACCGAGGGAATCCCTTGGTGGTGATTAACAAACAGACTATTGATATGGTATTTGATCTAGACTGGGAAGTAGAGGAGAAAATCGATATGCAGAAACTGTCGCAAGAATTCTTTAGCTTGGAAAACATCTATAGGACATGGAGATTACCTATTCACCGGCCGAAAGTGGGTGGGTCCTTTGTTCCGTTCAGCAAAAATGACAAGGTGCCATTTGATGTCAACCATTTCCATCCTTATTTTAAGTATACGTATTATGCTGCAGCCCAAGTATTAGGCTTAGAGGCTCATCCTCTCATGGATATTGGGGTTATGGTTCTGTGTGCTGATTTACAATCAAAAGACCCTAGGTCATTTGATTATGCCACTTATGTTGCAGATGCCCTAAATCATGGGTTGGAGAAGTTGAAAGGAGACCTTGTGAATATCCATTTTTCATTGTACTCTTTATTGATGCATATTATTCTTTATTGTGGACAAGAAATCAATTTGTGGTCAGATGATTTCTGCATCAGAGCTTATGATAAGAATGGTTTGAAGAAACCAGTTCAGTTGTGGGTTTCTGCATGGGATCAAAGATTCATGAACAACCAGTACTGGCACTTTCAGGAATATTTTGTGAAACCCCTTAGTGTGGCCTTTGGGCAACATAGAGATTATACTTTGTCCCCTGAAATTAAGAGATTCCTCAGGCCAAAAGACTTCTCTCCAGAGTCCCAGATTGATCACAATTGGGGTGACTAGTATTGCCACAATAATCATACAGAAATCAGGGTATTTGGGTATGAAGGAAAGCCATACATGCTTCCAATTACAGTACCAAACAAGGTGGCTAGCCTGGAGATTGTGAGACAGTTATCTACGGTCAGTGCCAAACATCTTACGGATTTTGGTAAACAGTCCATTGTTCCAGGGTTACTGGTTTTTTCTAATTTTATTGTTAAAAGTTCGAAAAGCTATCATCTACTTCAAAATAAATTAGATTATTATGGCATGACTCTGGGTGAACCTAGAGAGAACTTTGATCCTGAGGGATATATAAGAGCTGCCAGGGCGTCACAAAAACTAAAGGCCGAAATACATGTGGCTAAAATGCCAGATGACTTGATCAAGAACCTTGAAAGGGAAGAGGCCAGGGCTTTGAGAGAAAAAAGCGAAATGACTTGGGAAGCCTTCAAATGGAAAAGAGCAAGGGGGATGGTGGATGGAGACTTGCTTGGAAACCTCCAAGACCCTGTGGAGATAGCCAAAAGGCTACTTCAACATGAAGTAGATATTATGCATAGGGTGCCCCCACAATTCCTTCATTTTATCAATACTGAAAAAGATAGTCAACCATTGGCTCACATGTCACCAAAATCAGCTGCTAGTAGTATCCCTGCTGACTCTCCTAGAGAAGATTATCCTCCGGGTTTTGAAGCAGAGGTGGATGTAGACACTGGTGAATTCAACATTAAAGATGTAGTTGACATAAGAATGACAGAGAATGAGGATTTTGTTGCTGATGAAGGATTCGCCTCTTCGAGGGAATTCCTTTCATTCTTGTACCAGTATAAAGGGGCCCATGTGAAATGAAGCATGGCTGGAAGACCTGAAGAAGAATAGATGAAAAGACTACAAGATGAAATCGATACCCTCATGAAGGATACGACCCCTGAGAAAGGGAGGAAAATATTAAAAGAGGCTGGTGTCATCATCTTTATCTGGTTGGGACATAAATTCAGCACTTCTTTTTGATAGATTCTTGAAAAAATAGGACTTGAATCAACAGGTGTTGCCTCAAGAGGTAGATAAATTGTTCCTAGGCTCCGGGTATGATCCTAATCAAAAGGCTCTCCTACAATGGGCATTATATCCAAAGGGAAAAAGGCCAATTATTGTAGATATCAAAGAAACCTTTGGACACCTCATGATTCATCAAGTTGGAAAGACTGACCCTAGGGTCACTGCAAAGTTGAACCTGGATGTAGCCAAATTAAATATGGATCAGACGGAGTTTTTGGTCAGAGAAAATATTACTTATAAGGGCTTATATGAAAAATCTAAAGAAGAGAATAAAAAGTTGCAAACGAAAATATTACAACTTGAGACAGGGACTCCCTTGAATGAATATGCCTCGTATCCTACAGGACAGAGCTTGGATGATGTTTCCGATGCTCTATATTGGAAGTATCAAGCAGATAAGGCTACCAAACAGGTAAACAATATCCAAAAAAAAATGGATAAATTGGTTAACGACATCATTGAACACCGATTCAACACCATGCTTATACATGTTGAACATTACTGGAGGGTGTACACTGGAACCATGAAAGCATTAAGAGAGCATGAAAGGTTAAAAGCATGATTGGATGAGGTGATAAGCAGTGTTGATGTGATGACGCCAGAGGAGAAGGCTGAAGGGACTTCATACATAGAAGATCATGTTAAATTCAAAGATATGCTAAAGTGAGATCTTAAAGAATTGGATGATGGGAGCCCTATTGGAATGCCCTCATTTTATAAAGAAGGAGAGTAATGTCCATGGAAGATTTGCGGAATGAGCTTGTAAACATCAAGGATCGGGCTCTGTCAAGATTGGACCGAAGCAAAGACATGGCCCCTACCGTCAACCAGATGATCTTCAAATACCTTTCAAGACTTTCAAAGAAGATGATTATATTCATCATTTAGGAATTCTTAATCTCTTTTTACTTAAGTTTGTTAGGAATATTCAAATTAACAATTAATGTTTTGAAAAGACACGTCTTTTCATAAATGGCTCTTGCTCTCATATATATGTGAGAGAGGCTTTTTGTAATATGGTAACAAGAGAGAGAGAGGAACAAGATAGCAATGTATGCCAACCTGTAAGTTTTCTGTTATACAAATTTTGATGGAATACATGCTATGATCAGTTGTTTTTCTTCGGGTATGTGTTGTGGATTATTTCATTTTGTTTTGGCAATCGCTTGTGATATTATCTAAGGAGATAAGGTTATTCATATTCTTGGAATGAAATTTATGTTATATGTTATAAGGTTGAAATAAAAGTTCTGCTTGCGAATTATAATTGTTCTTCGCAGTACTTACTTGAATGGTCCCTTAAAGGTAGGGTTAAATTCGTTCAAGCAACTTATGATATAAGCATTCAATTGATCTCAAAAGAAATAATAACCAACAGGTCCATAAAGGGGTGGGTTAAAAAGTTGTCTCACAAGTTCGCATAGTAAGTCCTAAAGAAAATATAATGACTCTGTAGCCCAAATAGCAAAGAAGGCACTGGTTATTTACAGATTACACTTATCACCATATTCGTCATATGTCATTTTAAAAGCAGCAGGAGTAACTAAGTAAGAAACATAGATCAAATAGCTTCTACAACAACAATCTTGAACTCATCTGCTTTATCTCCATCCTAGGAATCTATGCCATCCTGAGATAGGAGGGAACCAGATCAAGACACTTAATCTGCTATAAAAAGCACCGGTCATAAAAAAAAACTAGTGAATAGGTACACCCGCCTAGGTCCTGCAGAGCCTGAAGTGAGAGAGTTAACAACTAAACAGGTTCACTCTATATGTTGGCCAAGTCAATTGGAAGGTTTGATCATAGGAGTTGGCATTTCCTTAGAACCTATCCAATCTGTTGATTTGAGACCCAACACATCTATTTATTCCTTTGGGACTCCTGGACTACTTCCAATAAATCCAGCTTAATTATATCCCAGAACTCTTGAAAGAATTCAATAGGGAACCCATTCGGTCTAGGAGCCTTTCCTTTCCTCGTGTGGAAGACTATCCTCTCAAGTTCCTCCATCAAAATAGGATACAAAAGCTGCTCATTCATCTCCCTCGAGATAAGAGAAGGGATGCAATCCGGAACCAGATTCTCCTCCACTGTTTCCCCCTGAGAATCCTCCCGAAAGAGGGACTGGAAAAACTAGAGAGACTCGCTAGACATCTCCTGCATGGATAAGCATTGCTCCCCTCTGTCATTAAATAGAATAGGAATGGAATTTTCGTGTCTTCTTGCTTTCACTGAGTTGAAGAAGAAAGCAGTGTTCTTGTCCCCCTCCTTCAACCAGTCAATACGAGCTCTTTGCTTCCAATATATTTCTTCCCAAAGCTCCCATTCCTCTACCATCTTGATAGCCCTGTCTTCCTCTCTAAGCAGATCCTCAGACAACCCATGCTCCCTAATTTCCTTGGTGATCTCATTCAGTGAAATTTGAGTAGCTTTCTTCTCATGAAAAATGTTCCCGAAGCCTTGTCAGTTCCACAGTTTAAGCTGAATCTTTACAAATTGTAGCTGCTTGGCAAAAGAGTACATGGCAGTGCCAAAGGCCAGCCTCCCTTTCCTCCACCAGTCCGCAGCAAGGACCTGCAAAGAAGGGTCCTGAAGCCACATCAGTTGGAATTTGAATGAAGGTGAACGGGCCACCCGAGCCGAAGACGAAACTAGCTTGATGGGCCAGTGATCCGACCCTCTCCAATCAAGAATCTCAGAACTTGTGGACCACCCCTCACCGATCCAAAAATAGGAAACCAGAAAATGATCGAGTCGCTCAGCAATCCAATTCTCTCCCACCCTCTTGTTGTTCCAAGTGAACAAACCATTGCTAGGCTTGATGTCAACTAGCTGCAACAAGGAGATACTATCCTAGAAAAGGAAAGAAGAAGGTTCCAACCACATTACACCCCCCTTCTTTTCACTCAACTCCAGAATGGCATTGAAGTCTCCCGCCATAATTCAAGGGTGAAAGGGGGCCAACCCTCGCATACCTGAAACATGAGACCATAAGCCTTGCTTACACTGAAAATCAGTGGGAGCATAGATATTCAAAAACAAGATGAATTCCCCATTCTCAAGACTAGATAGCCCCTCGGATAAGCAACCCACCAGACAGGGCAGAACCTTAAAGGGTTCCAAAGGTAGGCCACCACTCCCGAGGAACCAGCTACCCCGACACACTGACACTCACCTCGCCCCCATAGCTTTGGCATGAGACCCATCATACTCTCCACTGAAAGTTTAGTTTCTTGCAAGAAAAGGACATTAGGTGAATGATTCCTGATCAAATCCCGAACAAATTTTTGTCTTGGGCCGATGTTCAAGCCCCTTACATTCCATGAAAGTACAATCATTTAGGAGGGTTGGAGAAGTGCGAATCCAAAGTCTTCATTGATCTTGACTCGACCAAATTCTCCCCCATCAATTTGATCTTATCCAGATCCTTCTTCCTGCCGACCTTTGAGCTCTTCTCTGAAGCACTTTTCTTAATATCTCTCTGATGTAGACCCAGGTGAACGACTGACTTATTACTTTTAGCCCCACCTGGTTCCAATTTTGAAGCTATGGGGGAACCCTCCCTCTCAGCTAAGTTCACCTCCATCCCAGGAGCCAAGCCCAACTGAACCCCTACTGTCTGGTCCATCTCCATCTGCTGGCTTCCAACCACTAGCAGGGCCTGGGAAGATTCCTCCATTACACTTTCCAACACCCCTCCTGATGCACCCTGATCTAGAGGGTTTAACCCCAGATTTACTTCTTGATGGCTCAGGTCATCTAAGGCCTTGAATCTGTTGAAGGTATCCTCCTCATGTCTCTCCTGTAAGGGTCTCTTCTATCCTCTGTTCCTGTTCTTTGTCTTTACTGAGACAAAACCATCAGCACCCTCTACCACACCCGACATGGGAGCTTTCCCTTTCTCAGCCCTATCAAGGCTCAATTATGGCTACTGAGGTTTTCGCACTACCGGTTTGTATCTAGGACACTTCCGCTGTAAATGACCATACTCATGACACAGACGACAACAAAATGGTAGAGTCTCATAATCTAGCTGTTGAACCCATGAATAAGAGCCTGCACACATATCTATAGCATCTGGCAAGGGTTTACTAAGATCTATTTCAACACAGATACGTGCAAAGGTCATTACCTTTCTCCCCAGAGTTTGCGATGAGGATCCCACTAGCCTCCCAAGCAGAGCAGTGAGCATCCGTAGCACATCCTCCCGACAGCATTCCACTGGAAGACGTGGTAATCGAACCCACACCAGAACCCCTATTTGGGAGCTCCTCTGAAGGATTAAACCCCGCATGCCATGGCTTGATGACTAATCCCACCTGGTTGTAAAAATATGGACCTCCTTCAAAGATCCTATTGCGATCCTCCATGCAGTTGAATGTGACCATGAAATAGTTATTTGCCAAAAGCATAATCTCCATTTCCCCTTCCGGTGCCCATGTCCGTTACGCCCAATTTTCCAAAAACTGTAGTGAAACCCTCATTCCCAAAAACTTGCAGTACATCGAGTGATTTGAAAAGTATTCAATGTCTTCGGCTATTATCTCGGGAGGGATGATCAACTTCGGCCTCTCACTGCATCTCTCCAAACACCCATTAATTTTCACCATGCGAGAGCTACCAACACTCCCAGATCCCAAGTTAAAAGAGAATAGGTTATTGTTAAATGTCTTCACATTCTGAAATGGGGGTTTTGAGCCCATCACAACACGAAAATCCATAGCTGGGACCGCCTGCGAGGCTTCCCCACCCAAGGTCGCCATCGGGGCTCACACAGAATAAAAAAGAAAAAAAACAAGGACGCTGGCCAAGGGCCCACACTCTAAAGGTCTCCCCATGGGGGCTCAACACCTAAGGCCCCTCCCCTCACCCGTACCACTGAAGATCGGCCCGCCTACAGTCCCAAGCTCCTGGGATATCCTCGGCTGTAGCAGCAAAGACCTTGACCTCACACAACCTTCACACCCCCCAGCGACCACCCTTCAGCCACCCCCGAGCCCTCCAGCCCCTTCCACCACCGTCTACCCCCCTCATGCATCACTTCCCCCCTGCACGAAGCCACACCAACGCCGCCTGCGAGCTAGGGCCGCGAAACCCTAGCTCGGCTTCCTACATGCACCAACGAGGACTCCATTCAATTAATTTTTTTCGAATCTGTGTGTCATCACGTGTTGTTGTGTAGGAAATATAATTGTTTTTGTTATTCTTGCAACACATAATGAAACCATTGCAGTGATAGTCTTGCACATTTGTGAGTTTTTCAAACTGTCTCCAAAGTTTATTACAAATATTTGTCCACTAAGTAACATATAAATTATTAGATAAAGCACTAGTCTATTGTTTGTTTTTTGTGAATAAATTTGGTGTGCATAAGGTCCTCATCAGGGAAACATACTTCTTATTTCTATCAGTATTGTTCTTTCATAATTACTTAAGGTTCCATGTAATGCCCCGCCAAGAACCCTAAATGAAAACAACACTACTAGGCAACTAAAGGGTGAAATAATTTATATAAAAAAAGATTAAGTGCATTAATTATTACATTGCATGTTTAATAACACAAGAAGAAGTCTAACACAAGAATTCCTAAAGGGTTACCAACGAAGATTAATTCGTAACTAAAACAACATCATAAGGTTAATCCAATTATCCATCTAATTAGGGAACTCAAATACATCTAATTAAATCATATTCATAAAACTGAATTCCACATTGAAAGATCTAAAGTGATACAATATATTTACTTTAAATGAAGCATTTACACATAAGAATAAAGATAACTAAAATAACATACATCTAATTGAATTAAGATTATAATATTCAATAATTACATGGCTTCCAATAGTACATATGAAATTACATAAATTATAATGCCAAGGTTACATAGTTTACTGATACAATGACCACATGGGTCTCAAATGTACAATAATCATGAACAAGTGATGAAACACAAATCACTAACCACAGGTACACCAGCGAAGCCAATCCTCACATGAAGGTCCAAACAAGAATATCCAATGGGAAGTGGCACTACCACCCAACCATGTGATCCCAAAATGGAATCATCCCACCGTGCTAGGAGAATAGAAGACCCTCAAGCGAGCATAGACAAGACAAGTATGATAGTACAAGATGACTCCACAATACTCATGTGACTCGAACTCACAATACACTAGTGACCCTAAAGAGAGAGTGTCATCGCATGGTTTAAGATGGTTACTAGGTAGGCCTCCATAGGTCCCGACCCCCATCCTTGGTTATCCTGGTAACCTTTCTTGAACCCCCGACTCCATCTAAGTCTCATGCAGACCCTACCAACCCTTCGTGAAGACAAGGTGATAGGTATGCCATTCCGGGCCTTCCCACTAGATCTTGAGCCTATACGAGCACTCAACCATGTGCGGGGTACAATATCTTAATTATCATTACAACTACCCACCCCCAAATTAATTATTAGATTATCACTTATTAACTGACTTTCGAGGGGTTATCCTACCAACCACTTCAGGTGTGGCCCTCACTTGAAAGACACTCTCTCTTAGGACACTAACAAATACGGTCTCTCTACGAGAACCCTATGGTGAATCTGACAACCATATCTAATCCTGACAAAATACAGGTGAAGAAAACACAATTCAATAACCCAAGATTGACCATTTGGAACAAAACACACAATGGTTCACATCAAACAGGGTTACACAAACAACAACTGATCGAGAGGGTACAACAACCATTACGACATGACAACAACTCAAAATAATAATTGCAACGCAAATAAGCTCTTACCAAAGATACCATTTTCACTAAAGATTCTAATACAAGCAATATTTTTAAAACAGTCCAAAGCATTAAATTCTTGCAAATATCTATATTTAAAAATTATATAAAATACAACTATGCTGATAAAAGAAATTCAGAGTCGTCATTTGTCCAGTAAGGCTAAAATTAACCACATTTAAAGAAATAAAAATAACCCCCTCAAGAAAAGTCAACGCATAATCACTTTAATTAACCCACTAACATATATTCATGATTAATTAATAAAAGAATCTTAAATATAGGTTTTCAACAAAACAAAACAAATTCCACAAATATACTCTATTTCCAAATATCCCAAAACAATTATATATATATATATATATATATATATATATATATATATATATATATATATATATATATATATATATATATATATATATATATATATATATATATATATATATATATATATATATATATAAACACACACACACACACACACACACACACACACACACACACACATTGATAAACATATAACTAAAAAAATCGAAATCATAAACTCTATGGCTGTGAAAACAACGAGCACAAGAAAGGAAAAAGGCAGGTTTGGATTTGGTAGCATTGCTACCTTACAGTAGCACTGCTACCGTTCCCGGTTTACCCTGCCATGTGGGGTCCAACTATTTTTTTTATTTATTTATTTTTATTATTATTATTTAAAATATAACTCTTTCTTTCCAGCACTATGAGAAAAACAGAGTATAATTAAATTTTATATATATATTTTTTAAAACTAATATTTTTCAAATAATTTTTTTGGGCATTAAAAGATAAATAAAAGACTCCCAAATAGCAGATTTTAGGCAAAATCATGAGGAAAAACAAGTCATAAGAGAGAATTTTAAACCCAAAATTTCTAATTTTCCCCACACACAGGAAGAACACAAAAACACACAGAAAGAAGAAATTTCCAAAAAATTTACCAGCATGACTTTCCTTTCACCACAAATTTGTAAATTCACACAACAGGGAAACAAATCTTTTTCTCAAAACAGGAAACAAAGAATTTAAACTCCAAATTTAAAACTTGAAACTAAATAGGAAGAATCAAGTTTCTGATTTAAAAATCAATCTCCTTCCAATTTTGACAAACTAAATCAAGGAAAAGTTTAAACAACCAAAAATTAATCAATTTCCCAAATTTGAACTAATTTTAAAATTCCCCAAATAGAGATCTTTCAAAAAATTCAACACACAAAGAGGTATTTTCCTAAGCTAAATTTAAAATTTTCAAAATAAAATAAAGAGTGGAAAACACCCAACTTGTGATAGCAATCCTGGAAGAACACTCTGAAAACAACCTGAATCCAATCTCCAAGTTCCAGTTCTGGTTTCCAATCTGGCCTTCAAAATTTTTCCTCCTCCCTCATTCCCGTGAGTTCTCAGGCATATATGGAGAAAAATATTTCTAACCTAAACTTTTAGGTTGAAATTTTTTTTCTCATCCAATCACAAATTCCAATTTAAAATTTACTTTTCTAATTTCTCCCAAAAAGGTAAATGGAAAAGTTATTTTTTTAAAATCATTTCTTTTATTTCGTTTCTCATGGAATTTAATCAACTTCTTTTAAAAAGTTATAAAGGCAATAATTCAAACTTTATTTTTTATTTTTTAAATCTAAAAAGAAATAACATGAAATTAACTTTATTTATTTTTCTACTAGATTTAAATATGATCATTTTTTCAAATATAAAGCAATTATGAAATTAAATTTAATAACCTCATTCAATTAGCTAAATCCATAACACAAAGGCATATTAATAAATAAATTAAATACACCAACTATGAAATGACACCATAAACTCAATAAAATATTCTAACCCAATGATGGCATGTAAATCGAGGAAAGCCACACGAAGACTCTAAAAAAGTCAAACGACCAAGACTCGAAGACCGAACAAATGAAAAAGGACGACCAACTGATGACACTCACATGAGTGTAATTGAGGGTAAAACTTAGGGTCAACAACTATCTCCTCCACTCCCATCGGATAAATAAGGTACACTCAGACCTGTGAAGCCACGTGGAGATGATACCCCATACCTACACGGTACTTGTACCTACAATGCCCTACATCAACGAACCACACATGCATATAGAGATATATAGAGTATATGACACACACACCGATAGAGGAGAATCATGATGTTCCCTCTCTCACCGAAGTGAGTGAAAGAAAATCATCCCCTCGCATCCCATACACTTTCAAACATGCAACATATAAATAACACATCGCATATATAAGGTAAAAGTGTCAGTCAATGACAATAATCCATAAAATAGCATTAATCATAAGTACTAAAATACTGTAAGAAAGCACTAAAATACTGTAAGAAAGCATACATCACATATCTAGTTAAAACATGAAATAACATCAAAAAAGTCTGAATAAAGTATAGCAGTAATGTATCAACTGAGAAGTCAACTGCAATAAAATATAAGTCTAACAAGTTCGATCGAGAAGGGGTACTACATTCTCCTCCCCAAAACTAGGTTTACTCCTAGAAGGCTAAAACAGATAAGAATAGAGCTCTCTCATCTTCGCTGCATCCTCCCAAGTCGCCAAGGTCTCATCATTTGGGTCCCATAGGATCCTTACCTAGTCGATGGTACGATCCTTGAGGGTCAAATCCCGACGTTGAAGAATGTGCATGGGCTCCATGGAAAGCTGCCCGTCCTTGACCTGCAAAGCGTTCCAATCAAGAACATGTATCACATCAGGATGATAAGGTCAAAGAACTAAAACATGAAAGACATCGTGGATGTGGGATAGGCTCAGTGGCAAGGAAAGACAGTAGACAATAGGTCCTATCCTCTCAAGGATCTCAAAAGGGCCGACAAAATGAGGCACCAACTTAGAACCCTTTTTCATAATGAATCAGACTCTTTCATGGATGCACTCTCAAGAACACACGGTCACCAACAGAAAATTGATGATCTACCCAATGAGCATTTGCATACTTCTTCTGCCTATCACGTGCAGCAACCAAATGCTCATGAATCCACTCAATCTGCTGCTCCATCTCTCAAAGAATATCCGATCCTATATGCACTCTATCCTCTAACCGATTCGAACTCAAAGGAGTACGACAAGGATGACCACACAATGCTTGGAAAGGAGACATACCTATGGAGCTATGATATCCATTGTTATAAGAAAACTCCACTAGATAAATATAATCCTCCTAGTGTGACTGCTGGTCCATAACATACATGCGAAGCATGTCCTTCAAAAATTGATTCACTCGCTCAGTCTGACCATCTATCTTTGGATGATAAGCTGAACTAAAGTTCAATTGGGTCCCCAATGCATGCTGCAGTGAGGTCCACAAGGCTGACATAAAGACATGATCTCTATCAGAAATGATCCACCTTGGAATCCCATGCAACCTCACCACCTCTTCCAAGAAAACTCGTGCCACCACTGTTGTTGTATAGGAAGTTTGTATAGGGGCAAAATGAGAAACTTTGTTCAATCTATCAACAATGACCATGATGGCATCATGACGATGCAAAGAAATAGGCAACCCAACAATGAAATCCATGGAAATGATGTCCCATTTCCAATCCGGTACCAGGTTAGGTTGTAACAGCCCTATTGGGTGCTGATGCTCTGCCTTCACCCATTGACATTCCAAACACTTCGACACAAAGTCAGCAATCACGTTTCATACCATCCCAATGATAAATCTGTCTAAGATATTCATGGATCTTCTTGACACCTGGATGTGCCGAATAAGCTGCATGATGGGCCTCAGTCATGATCAAAATGCGAAGACCCTCCAAAGGAGGTACATAGATCTATCCAAGATGATGAAGAAGACCATCTGCCTCAAGGGTATATCCATAAAATCTACACTCTAATTGCCTTCCAGACTGCATCACGGCTCTAACATCCTGATACCAGGTATCCTGAGGAAGAAATCCAAGATTTCTCTCTCTCAAGTCCACTCCAAGGGACAATGCTGAAACTTCATACCGCCTACGACTCAAAGCATCTGCCACTACATTCTCTTTCCCCTGAATATATTGAAACTCAAAATCATACTCGTAGAGGAATTCCATCCATCTTCACTGTCGAGCATTCAAGTTTGGCTGTGTGAAAATATACTACAAACTGCAGTGATCACTATGCAACTCAAACCGACACCTCAACATAAAATGTTGCCATCTAACCAACGCATGCACTATAGCTGCCAACTCCCAATCATGAACTAGATAGTTCAACTTGTGGTTCTTGAGTTTGCGAGACTCATAGGAAACCACATGTCCATCCTGCATAAGCACTGCACCTATACCTTCTAAAGAGGCATCTATGCATACCATAAAATCTTTGGATGGATCAAGGAATGCCAAAATTAGAGCACTGACAAGGAGTTTCTTCAAGGTATGAAAAACTTACTCACACTGCTTTGACCAAACAAAATTCTTCCCTTTCCTTTGAAGAGAAGTAATCGGGTGACCTATCTAGGAAAAAATCTGAACAAAGCAACGGTAATATCAATCCAAACCCATAAAACTTGGAACTTCTAAAACATTGGTCGGTGTTGGCCAATCCACTATGGCTTGGATGTTTGAAGGATCCACGGATACACCTTCTCCCAAAACCACATGACCAAGATAGTTCACCTCTGACTGGAAGAAATCACACTTCGCCAAATTGGCATAAAGTTGATTCTCCCTCAAGCACTGCAATACCTGTCACAAGTGACCCTCATGCTCTTCCATATATCTAGAATAAATCAATCATCCAAGAACACAAGGACAAAATGATCAAGGTAGGTACGAAAAACCCCATTCATGAGGCTCATGGAAACTGAAGGCACGTTTGTCAACCCAAATGGCACCACTCTGAACTCATAGTGACCATAACAAGTACGAAACGTCATCCTATGAATGTCTACATCATGAATGTGCAACTGATGATACCCAAATTTCAGATCAATCTTAGAGAACACCTTGGCTCCCTTAATCTAATTGAAAAGATCATCTATATGAGGCAATGGATATCGATTCTAGATGGTTACCTTATTCAGCTGTCAGTAATCAATGCATAACCGAAGAGAACCATCCTTTTTCTTTATGAAGATAATAGGTGCACCCTAAGGGGAAACACTAGGACGAATGAACCCCTTGGCCAACAATTCCTCCATCTGCAACTTCAACTCACTCAACTCCTAAGTAGTCATCCGATATGGAGCTCTCGCAATAGGTTCTGCACCAGGAACCAAGTCAATGCGAAAGTCTATGTCTCGCTTCAGAGGCATACCAGGGAATATCCAACAGAAACACATCAGCATACTCTCAAAGAATAGGGTGACCATTAAGAGAAATTTCTCGACTCTCTTCCTCATTCACATCCTTAAGAGCACCTACAAAAAGCTGACACCCTCGATGCATACACTGCTTAAGTTGCATAGCGGAAATCATACGTAAGGATATCGATCTCTGAACCCCAACGATCCCCACTTTCCTGCCATGGTCATCTAAACACTCTACTATCTTCTAACGAAAATCTACACGAGCACTGTGAGATGATAGCCAATCCATCCCCAACACTACTCCATAGGACCCTAAAGGAATGACTCGAAGGTCAACTGAAGTCACAAAGGATCCTAGGTCCAACTCACAATTGGGAACAAAGGCATCTACAGACACACACACACCCTGATAACCAACTCTACTTGTCACCTATCCACCTGCTTAGCAGACATGAGTTCGCATCGCTCCACAATGGACAAAGAAATGAAAGAATCTGAAGCACCAAAGTCAAAAAGTACAAAGATAGGAATACCACACAACACACCCATGGCCTCAATAACTATACCTTGATGCTCAGCTTGGTGGTCATCAACCGCTGCAAATACTCTATGGGATCTACCTGCATCCCCTACTATCGGCTCTGATGTTGCTGGCCTCTGACTCCCTATCTGGTGAGAACACTGAGGGAACTGAGCGGATATGTGACCAAAGTGTTCACAAGAGAAGCAAGCTCCCCTACCTGGTCCTTTACCACCAATCGGCCCACTGGACTGCTGAAAGCTTCCCCTGCTAGGGGCCTGAGATGCACCCTGAGAGGACTGCCTTGGAAGACCCTGTCTGCTCCTTTGCCAGTTCTTGTTCCTCCTATGCTGAGAGTTGCCACCCTGCTGGCCCTGGAACTATTTCAGTCTTGGTGGCTGCTGCTACTTTTGTCCACCCTTAGCGGGTGCCTGAGGACTCCTAAAAGGTGCAGCTGGCTGGGACTAGTTCCCACAAACTCTGGGCCCACTAAAAGGTGCACTCCCTATCTGCACTCCAGACTGACCACCATGTGCACGACTAAGGTTCTGCTCTACTAGCCTGGCTTTCGCCACGACTACCTCAACTGAAGCTGGCTCAAACACTCTCACTCCTCCACTGATGCGGTCATTTAGACCCCTCAAGAAGTACTGAACAAGCATTGCCTCATTATTGCCAATTCTGACATACTATTTAAGTTCGTAGAACCAATGCTCACATTGACCTACTGACAAACCATACTGGTGCAAAGTGTAGAACTTGTATGCCTGAGACTGCCTCCACTAGGGTGAGAGAAATTGTGCCTTGAATCTCTCCAGAAAGATCTCCCATGATACGGTGTTAATGCTCACATTGATCCTCTCCTCCTCTAATCTCCACCAGATAGATGCAAAACTCTCGAGATGCATGATAGTGCATCTTGCCTTGGTGTTGTTACCATATGAGAACATGGTGAAACACCGATCTAAACTGATAAGCCAGGTCTCTACCTCAAGACAGGTACCTTTACCGTCAAAGAAAGGAGGGTTGGACCTCATCAAGTCCCTCATGTGACCCACTGGAGTTGGGTCCTAGTCAGCTAGGACCTCCCTCCTTCTGGGAGACCTCTCTCTCTCTCTCTCTCTCTCTCTCTCTCTCTCTCTAGAACCTACTGATGCGACTTCCCAACCCGAGCATGGATGGGCTGATCAGCCTCAAGCCTGGGGCCTAGCCTGGCTAGAACCTCCTGAAACATCTATCTCAGCTCTTCCCTTTCGAGAACTTGCTCTCTTGTATGTTGTTCATCTTGATGAACAAACTGCTCCTACTCCACACTCACATGAGTGGGTGGTGGTGAAGGACTATGGTTGTCAGAACCTCAACCCCGTCCCCCACCTCTACCTTTATTATGGCTACCAACATGACCACCTCCCTTGGATTTCCTAGCTATGACCTAACATTGCAAAAGAGAAAACGGTTCAGATCTATGACAAGAATAAAAACAAGGGAAACACAAACACTAAGACCTACACAAAAGGTCAAGATGAATGGGCTCACTACAATCCCAGAGTACCCAGTGTTGAAACATGGGCTCTGATACCAATGTAATGCACCGCCAAGAACCCTAAAGGAAAACAACACTACTAGGCAACTAAAGGGTGAAATATATTTTAAAAAAAAGATTAGGTGCATTAATTATTACATTGCACATTTAATAACACAAGCGAAAGTCTAACACAAGAATTACAAAAGGGTTAGCAAAGAAGATTAATTTGTAACTAAAACAACATCATAAGGTTAATCCAATTATCCATCTAATTAGGGAACTCAAATACATCTAATATAAATTCATATTCATAAAACTGAATTCCACATTGAAAGATCTAAAGTGATACAATATAATTACTTTAAATGAAGCATTTACACATAAGAATAAAGATAACTAAAATAACATACATCCAACTGAATTAAGATTATAATATTCAATAATTACATAAATTACAATGCCAAGGTTAAATAGTTTACTGATACAATGACCACATGGGTCTCAAATGTACAATAGTCACGAACATGTGATGAAACACGAATCACAAACCATAGGTACACCAGCAAAACCAATCCTCGTATGAAGGTACAAACAAGAATATCCGATGGGAAGTGGCACTACCACCCGACCATGTGATCCCAAAATGGAATCACCCCACTGTGCTAGGAGATAGCAGAAGACCCTCAAGTAAGCATAGACAAGACAAGTACGACAGTACACCATGACTCCACAATACTCATGTGACTTGAACTCACAATACACTAGTGACCCTAAAGAGAGAGTGTCATTGCATGGCTTAAGATGGTTACCCTAGGTAGGCCTCCATAGGTCCCGACCCCCATCCTGGGTTATCCTAGTAACCTTTCTCGATCCCCTAGCTCCGTCTAAGTCTCATGCGGACCCTACCAACCCTTCGTGAAGACAAGGTGGTATGTTTTCCATTCCAGGGCTTCCCACTAGATCTTGAGCCTATACGAGCACTCAACCATGTGCAGGGTACAATATCTTAATTAGCATTACAACTACCCACCCCCTAATCAATTATTAGATTACCACTTATTAATTGACTTTCGAGGGGTTATCCTACCAACCACTTCGGGTGCGGCCCCCACTCGAAAGCCACTCTCTCTTAGGACACTAACAAATACGGTCTCTCTATGAAAACCCTATGGTGAAATTGACAGCCATATCTAATCCTGACAAAACACAGGTGAAGAAACCACAATTCAATAACCCAAGATTGACCATTTGGAACAAAATACATAATGGTTCACATCAACAGGGTTACACAAACAACAACTGATTGAGAGGGTACAACAACCATTACGACATGACAACAACTCAAAACAAGAATTGCAATGCAAATAAGCTCTTACCAAAGATACCATTTTCACTAAAGATCCTAATACATGCACTCTTTTTAAAATAGTCCAAAGCATTAAATTCTTGCAAATACCGATATTTAAAAATTATAGAAAATACAACTATGATGATAAAAGAAATTTAGAGTCATCATTTGTCCAGTAAGACTAAAATTAACCACATTTAAAGAAATAAAAATAACCCCCTCAGAGAAATTAAGATTAATGGCTCTGTATGCAAAAACTTGTTGCAATTCCTATGCGACATCTAACCTGTTGTTGATGCTTCCTTATGGCAACTTTTTGGGCTATGCAAAATGATTTTCTGTGCTTGCTAGCAAACACCAGGATGATGGCCATAGTCTTATCTCAGAAGCAACAAAACATGAGATCAACAAACCTTCTTCGTGAAGACTAAATATTTGCTGATAGATATGGGAAGGGCTCCCCCTCCTCCCCTAAACATTGACGACCAAAATTGGTAGAAGGTTGGACACAAGCAACCCAAATGCACAGCAAGTGGGGCAAATCATCAGCCAGTATGCCATGACTGTCGTCCACTACGTTATATGGAGAAGGGTTTTTTAAAACCTACCCATAAAGACATAACCATAAACCTGGGAAACACTCTCCGACAAAAATTTACAGAGAAGATTTCATAGGGCAAGGAAACCCTAGCTAGACATTCACTGCACCACCATCAGAAACCATCAGTGGACAAACAAATTAAGGGTGACCAATCAATGTGTCCATCAACCACAGATGAAAGGCTAGTGATAGAAATCAACAATCAAACCCTAACAAAGTATCAGAGGCACTGTAAATAATTCATCATCTTTTCTTGATGGGAAGGTATAGGTACTCCAACCAAACAAATCGCTGAATGGTTACGACATCCTTTCAGGGCCTGGTAAGTATCGACTTCCTCCCTAAAAAATTTCCTTTCAATAGAATTTAGCAATCCAGATTTGAGAAATAGGCTTCTGAATGGGGATATTCCGGCATATAAGGGTTTTTGCTTAGAATGCTGGGAATGACAACCCCTTTTTGATCCATCTTGTTTAAAACCTTTTATGGTAAATAGAGAAATATCAATAGATAACTTACTAGTAGAACTTCGTAATTTAGAAATCTTAAGAATGATAGGCAATAAGATAGGGAAATTCGAATGTGTCAAAAAAACCCCATTTAAATTCTCAAACAATGTTCTCATGGTGAATATGGATATCAATATCAAAACTTTAAAAAACATAGTTTTAAAAATCAATAACTACATTTTAAATGTCTAACCATCCTTTTATAATGGCCCCATCGTAGATGATATTTCTAGGAAAACCTCACCTGTAATGTCATACCCTCGGATAAAACATAATAAAGAGGGTGTCAAATTTAAATTTATGGAAGGAATTGGGGGTTTCACTCTGGAAAGCGATGAATCTTTAAAGATAGAAACTAAGCATCAAGCCTCTACAATGGATATGATATTGGATCGATGCTATGAGTCCTTATCTAAGGACTCCTTGAATAGGAAGATAATCTCCCCCTTCCTCCCATCTCTTGAAGGAGGTATGACAAAAATAGTTGAACCTTGGAACAAGGAACAAGATTTAGAAGATGGGGAGATTAGTGAGCCACTAGTGCAAAAGGAACTGCCGTGTATATGCACTCTAGGGGAAAACCTAAATATCAACTCTGGAATAAGCATAAACTCGGGGAAGGAAATAATGAGCCCCCTGAGGATTTCAATAGAAGTAAATTTATCCCTTTCAGAGCAACCAATGGTGAAGGCATGTTGTCCCCCTGCTAAGGATAATGGTTCTGAGCAAGAACAACTGACAACACAAGATAAGGATATGGAGGATAGTGGGGGGGCAAAGAAAAATATACCACCCCTGAATATTGATTCAGTGGTGGCAGAAGGGGAAGTGAGAGAACAAGTAGAAAGGGAAGTCAACATTATTTCCAACTTTATTGGGGAAGAAGTAGTTAATGATCTAATGGAACATTTTATTGATGAGGTTTGTGATTCCAAAGAATTGGAAAGGCAGAGGGAGCTATATGTAAAAAAATTAGTGGATAGTGCTAGAGTCAATATGGAAACAGAAGAATTGTTCATTGTCCTAGATAATTTGGAAAATGAGAACCCAAACATTCTAGGCATTCATAATACAAAGGAGAGAAAAGACTCTCCCGACTGTGCTAAGTACATCAAAAGGAGGGGTAGGAGATCCCTTGCTGAATTAAGGGCCAAGGATGGGGAAGCTAGGGGCCAACCAAAAATTTCATCTCTATTTAATGTAGGGGAGGGGAAGTTCTTCCCCACAGAGCCATGAAACTCTTATCATGGAATGTTAGGGGTAGCATATCATAAAACACTGTATATCTGAATAAAAAATAGACATAATTCTAATCCAAGAAACTAAAATGAACTCATTCAAGATAGACCTCTTTGAGAAGAAATTAGGTTTTAGAAAACTGAAGTATTCCCCAGCCCTTGGGGCTTCAAGAGGCTTAGCAATCATATGGGATCCTAGATATTCCTCATTTACACCATCAGAGATAAATTTTTTTTGGATAGGTGGAAAGGTAAACTATTATAATAATAAGTTAAGATTTAACCTAATCAATGTATATGGTCCTATTTAGAACAAGGATAAAGCTCAAGTCTGGTTGGAACTTGAGACTTTCTTAAGAAACAATCTGAATGAGATGTGTATTATTGGAGGAGATTTCAATGCCATCACTAAGGCATCAGAGAAAGAGGAGGTAGTAACAAGTTACCTACCGTGACATTGGACTTCAATGATTGTATCAATAGGAATTCTTTGTTGGAAATCCAGACAGTAGAAAACACCTTTACATGGAACAACAGAAGGAAAGGCTTTACCAATATTGTTGAAAATCTCAAAAGATGGAGATCGCAACACAAAGTTCTTTTATAACAACACCAAGCAGAAAATATGGGTAAACCGAATCTCTTACATTAAGAACTACCAAGGAGTAAATCTGGAAGACCCGTCAGAGGTGGCAACGGAAGCGGTAAGGTTTTTTGAAGGCATCCTTAACAATACTACTAGTTCCAACCTTAGAGGCCAACATAATATTAATAGAAATATTCCAAAACTCATTAATGCAGAACACAACATATGTCTGCTTGAGAAATTTATAGAGGAGGAGGTTAAAACTGCCCTCATGAAAATTAATCCAGAGAAGGCTCCGAGCCCAGATGGCTTCCCAACAAGTTTCTTCCAAAAATGCTGGGGTTTTATGGGTCCGGAGATCACAAAGGCCTTAGAGGGTGTTAGAAACTCATGTAAGATACTGAAGGAGATCAACAATACTTTCTTAGTTCTGATTTTGAAAAAAGAGAAACCTGATAGCTTTAATGATTATAGGCCCATAGCCCTGTGTAATACCCTTTATAAACTACTCACCAAAACTCTGGCAAATAGACTTCAAAAATTTATCCCTATCATCATTAGCGAAGAACAAGCAGGCTTTGTGCCCGATAGATCAATCTATGATGGGGTAATCATAGCCCAGGAAGCTATACATTCGGTCCAGCATAATGGAGCTCCAAGCATGCTGGTCAAATTAGATATTAGTAAAGCATATGACAAAGTGGATTGGAGATTTTTATGCAAATATTTGGAAGCATTTGGCTTTACCAAATCTTGGATCAACCTTATTTTTGAATGCATATCCACCCCCAAATTATTTGTCATGGTCAATGGCTCTCTTGAAGGTTTTTTAGTAGCTCTAGGGGACTTAGGTAGGGAGACCCTATGTCTCCTTTCCTCTTCATCATTATGGAAGAGGCTCTTGGTAGGTCTATCTCAAAGGCTAGTGAAGAGGGTGGAATCAGAGGTATACCCATTACTAGTGGTCTAACCCCCATCCACCAGCAATTTGTAGATGATACAATTCTTTTTTGTTGAGGAGACATTAGGGAAGAAAGGGCCTTCAAAGGTATCCTCGAATCCTACATGGAAGCCTCGGGTCAAGAGGTCAATTTGGAGAATTCAGCTATGTTCATGTTCAACATGGAAACCGCATCTGAGGAAGAGATATGCAGGGTCTTGGAGATCAAGCCTGATCTCCTCCCTTGCAAATATTTAGGCATCCCTTTGGATAAAGGAAGCAGGACATCTAAGTCTTGGGACCACATGGTGGAAAAAATCAAGAAGAAAATTAACACTTAGAAAGGGAAATGGTTGTCCTCTGCAGGCAGGGCAACCTTGGTCAAATCAGTTCTGGTAGCAATGCCCATTTACCAACTTTCTTGTCACAATTTATCAGCTAAAAAATGGGATGAGCTAAATAAACACCTTAGAACTTTCTTTTGGCAAGGTGCCAATGAAGATAAGAAGATATCACTTCTATCTTGGGATAAGATTTGTAGACCAAAAGAAGGAGGTGCCGACATTAAAAATATCCATGACCAAAGCAGGGTCCTTGGGGAAAAGTTAGTATGGAGAATGTTCAGACACCCCCATTTAAAATGGGCAATAATCTTGTACCATAAATACCTTAATGAAGACAACCCTATCCAAATATTTAGAGAAAAAAATCTGCCCAGAGGCTCTCACATA